>NC_140585.1:726868801-727602152 GCF_964204655.1 Triturus cristatus
TCTAGTTTTTAAAAATATACAGATTTGCTAGGTTTCTCAAGATGCTGGCAGAGCTGGGGCCCAAAATCCACAGCTAGGCACATTGCAAAAAATAGTCCGTTTTCACATGAAAAAATGTGATGTGTCCATGTTGCATTATGGGCAATATCCTGTCGTGGGCACTAGGTCAACCCAAACAAGTGAGTTACCATTTTTATCTGGACACTTAGGGAAACACAGAATATTAGGACAATCATTAATACCAATTATCTTTCTCTGCATTTACACCTTCCAAATGTAAGACAGTGTGCAAGAAAGAAATCACATGCTAGTATGGGTACCCACACATTCAAAGATGTGCAAATAACTACTGCTTCTAAACTCCACATATTCTACCCTGTTCAGGGATATATAGATTTCATTTATACCTGTTTTTCACTCTTTATATTTTACCAAATGAATTGCTGTATACCCGGTACACAATCAAAAACCATTGCAAGATGCAGCTCAGTTATTAGCACTGCATATCTCGGGCCTTGGTGAACTTACAAACCCCATATACCCCCGCAACCAGAACAGTCCAGCAGACGTAACGGTATATTTCTTTTGAAAATTTGCCACAGTTAGAAGAAGTTACAGATGAAAATGTAGACACAAATAGCTGTTTGTTTCAATTTAATTTCAATATTTTGTTATTTCAACTGTTACTTTTTATTAAAAAAAACCTTGAAGGAGACATAGCAGAGGGGTGGGGTGGAAAAGACCTGGCAGCAAAAGGGTTAATAAAGTTTGTTACGCAGTGTGTTTGGTTAACGATTTCATGCTGAGAAATAATGATGTGCAAACCAGAGGTCCCTGTGTGGCATGGTCTGTTACATGCTCCTGGGCTGGGGAGGATGCTACAACTGGCGGCGAGATAGGGGATATGTACCCCAATGATTCAAGACTGCTCTCCCTGAGAGTTTGCCGTGGCCCTGCAAACTGCTTGTACATGACATGTGCACCCCAAGAAGTCATCTACAGTTGGCATATGTGGATTCAAAGTGCAACTCCAGCTTTTGAGAGGCCCTTGAAAAAGGTGAGGCCTTATGGAGGGAAACAGTCAGTAAGCCTGCCAACAACCTACTGGTTTGGCCGAAAGAAGAGATACTACACCACAGCATAACACAGATCCAGCACTGATACCAAGCAGAAGTGCTAAAGACATTCATAACCAGATATCCTTTGAAGCGATCATGCGGCACAAGAAAATGACAATGCAAGCGTCAATTCATGTCCTCCAAGGTACGTCGTTGACTGCATGCTTAATAAGTTTCGATACTGCTGCTGAAATGGGACTGCTCTCTATTACCTACAAATTGAATGCCCATTCTTAAATAGTGAGCCAATTCCTGACAATGTTTCATGGACCTGGGAAACTTAAGACAATAATGGTACAGCTTCACATTAATGAAGACATTTGCACTGTTGCACAGTGACACCGTCAAATTGCTTTTTACTTACAGAAAGCTGTGGGGAAAGAACTAGGAACAAGGTTAAACCATGACATCATTGAGCTCTCTACTTGTCCGACGCCGTGGGTTTTACCCATTGTGGTGGTGGAAAAAAAGGACAGTGGACATTCAGTGTTTATTTTTGTTGACATGCGACAGGCCAACAACGTTTTCTCCTGCCTTAATTTGAGCAAAGTCTGTCATCAACTTGAAATGGAAGAAAACTGTGGGTCCATTACTACTTTTGTTAGCTCATTTTGGTTTGTTCAGATGCAAGAGATTTAGTTTTTGTGTGTTGTCACCTGCAGAAATCTTTCAAGATGCCATTTTTCGAGAAAACCCAGCCTGTCACACATGCTTTCAACTACAGTGCTGATATATTGGAGTTTGGGCTACACAAAAGGAACATGATAAAGCACCAACCAAGTATGCCATCTGGTTGCTGATGCAGATCTCACACTAAATGCAGAGAAGTGTGAGTTTACACAAAAACAGACTTAAATTCTTTTGGGAGATTTTCTCTGGAAAGGGAATTTTCCTGACCCCAAAAAGGTACAAGCATTGTCATCTACTTGCACTCTAGAAGATGTGACCATGTTGTGATCCTTCTTAGGCATGGCCAGCTACTGCTTCAGGTACATCTGTGGTTTGGCCAGTGTCAGTACCTCGATAAGAGAACTATCAAAGCAAGATGTTCTGTCTGAATGTCATCTGAATGTGACCGAAGTTTCAAGAAAAATAAAACATGCAATTAAAAATGCAACTGAAATGGCTTACTATGATCCAAAATTGCATACAGAGGTAGTTGTATATGCAAGTCCAGTGAGGTTGGGCTCAATCCTTGCTCAACACAATGGACAGCCTGATGCTCATAGAAATATTGTGGCCGATGCTAGCTGGAATCTATCTCAGACCTGAAAAGGAATGTTTAGTTGATGTATGGGCATGTGAACACTTTAATGTGTTTCCAAATGGACCCGCAGGTGTTTCTCACCATTTTCAGAAATCCAAAAGTCAAGATGCTCCCTCACATTGAGTTGGGAGATGCACCTGCAGGAAAATGATCACACTCTTGTGCACAAACTGGGGAAGAATCAAAACCCAGCAGGCTACTTTTCACGAGTGTCGCTACAGCGTCACAGTACAATGTCCAAAGCAGCTGAGACTTACATCAATTTCATAGTAAAGTAAAGTGCATCTGTAGCTCTTTCTATTGAACAGATTCTGACAGCTACTAGACTGTCAAAGACATGCCTAAGCTCAAAGAAATCATTGCAGCTCAATCATGAAGGAAACATACTTGTTACACATGATACTGAGTACCAGAAATTCAAGAACTTTTGGGAAGAACATGATGATGTCATACTAAGAGAGGCAAGAAATCCCTGAAAGTCTGAGACCACAAGTTATTGAAGTAGCATACAAAGGACATTGTGGTATTGCCGCAACTCAAAGAGGGCTCAGGGATCAAGTGTAGTTCCAACGCCGTGATGAGTGAGTTGAAAGGGAGCTGAAAGCTAGTCATCTGTGCTACTGTCTGTCTCCCAAAATGACTCAGCACCTGGTAAACATGTCTGATCATCCTTAGCAAACCTGGGAGAGGATTGCGGTTGACTCTGTCAGACCCCTGAATAATGGAAATCATCTCATGGTAGTTGTCAACGAGTACTCATGTGTTCCTCTAGTGGAAGACGTATCATCAACCACACATGACAAAGTCATTGAGAGACTGGATGACATTTTTCAACCATTTTCAAATCCGACAATGGTCCAACCTTCAATAGTAGAAAGTTCAAAGACTTTCTTATTCGTTTGAACATCAAATATCGGAAACATATACCTCTCTAGCTACAGACAAATGAAATTGTTGAACTATTTATGAGTACATTGAACAGGGTGGGTCAGTGTGCTGTGCTGGAAGGAATCACCTACAAGTCAGCATTACGTCCAGCCCTTTGCGCCTACTATTCCACTTCTAATTCCACGACAGGAGAACTTTCTGTCACCTTACTATTCTGAGAGCTCTTGGAACGAATATTCCACAATGGACCACCAGTCGGTCAATAGACCCTGATAAGATTCCTGTCACTGACACCTTTCACAAATGCAAAATGAAGGCTTCTGCCAATAAGCGCTGACGCACTCGAGACATGGTCTTCGAGAAAGGAGACTGAGTTCTTGTCATGCTAAAGCAGACATGCAAGACTGACACTCCATTTAATGCTGAACCGCTAAGAGTTGTGGCCAGCAAAGGGCATATGGTAACTGCCCAAAGACTTAGAAAATCCATAACCAGAGACTTGGCACACATTAAGCATTTGCTTGGATGTTCATCGGCTACAGACATCATGACTGAGGAAAGCCCAAGTGAGTGCCTAATGCACTCATCCTACTCTTCTCCAGAGATGCCAGATGAAGGTGCCCCTCCTCTATTTGGTACAACTAGATTTAAAAGACTGATGTGAGCACCTTGATAAATCATTCAGAAGTTATAATCTGTATATGTGTATATGTTTGTTCATTTGTTATGTTATGTTCTGTTAAAAATATTTGTAGAGCGCACTTACACCAGGCAGTTTCATGGCGCTATGGGCGGGAGGGCGACATGGGTATAATGACAGGAGCTTTACTCATGTGCCTAAGAAAACAGAAGGGTCTGAAGGAGTGTTCTGAATAGTTCATACTATTTAATTTAATTAATTTACCAAAGGGGGAGATTTTGTGTCTTATGTTTGTGTGTGTGATGCTTATAGTGGTCCTTGGCAGACTCCTTACAAGTATTACATAATTTGGTGTGCGTGACTGGGTGTGGCTAATGAAGTTTGTGATGCAGTGCGTTCAATTAACGGTTGCATGCTGAGGAATAGAGAACTGCAAACCAAAGCTCTGTGTGACGTGGTCTCTTACATGCTCCTGGGCTGGGGAGGATGCTACACTGGCATTTCTGACTTGTGCTTTGCTTTGACTGTTTTTTTGTGATGCACTGCGCACGTTATGTTTTAATTGTGGTGTTATGTCCCTTTGCTTATGTATTTCGATAAGCAGTGCTGTATTTCCAGTGAAAGGGAGCACCTGCCTTCTATGTATGTAGCAAGCAACCATTTACCACCTTCCTAGATGGTAAAATAGTGCTACTCTAGCTCATCACTTAAGACTGTGACCACAGCTAGATCTTACTTTATGTGATATGACCCTAGGAGATGTGTTATGAGCGCCTGCTTAATCTGCAGAAAGCTGCAGGGAAAGAGATTTCACTTGGACACTTCTGCCTAGATTCACAAAGGATTAGCATCGGGTTAGCATTACTTTTTTTAACCCACCCCTGATGCTAAACCTGTTTGGGGCTAACCAAAACCAATGCAAATTGGTATTTGCATTGGTTTGTATGCAAAAGGAATGCATTACTGTGCCTCAAGGGGGTGTTACATGGGTGGTACTCTGGCCTTCCCATGCAACCACCCATACTTTTTGATGCAAAACTCTATCTACTAAAATTAGTAGACAGGCTTTAACACCAAAAATTATCGCTGCTAAAAAGCAGGAGTTAAAAGAAGAAATGTTTTCATTTCTCCTAGCTTTTCCGATTTTGCATGTGTGTTGCGCTGGACAGCACAAAGACAAAGTAGGTAAAGGTTTTTAACTTGTCTAAGCATTGTATTTTGTACATGAAGGACACCCTTCCTGTACAAAACCTATGCTAGACTCAGACACGCACCCTAGCATTGTGATTCTAAGGTGTGTGCCTGGGGCACGGTGGCACAAATCAGCACCAGCGCTACAGAGAGGGGAGGAGAGCATCATATCTCTGTGTAAATAGGTCGCTCTCCTGCTGTCTCCCTCTCACGCAATGCAGCACAGCTGCTCTGGGTCGTGCGCTGAGTAGCGTGACACCTTTGTGAAACTGGGCCTTCGCCGACTGAAAGAAAGCAAAACGGTTGGTGTGAAATTGACTGAGCCTGTAAAAACATGCAAGAATCAGTGCAGCAGAACCGATTCCCACATCTTATTTCACGACTGCTGATGCCTGCAGTATCTGTAGTTCAGGGGCCAGTTCCAGGCTGCTTACCAGCCCAGTTTTAATTGGTTCCAAAGAAAACTGCAGCATGCTCTCTAGCATTGCTCGCTATGTGACCCATTATTGCAGGGCTGATTTATTAACATATTCAAAAAACAAGAACATTTCAGGGAGAAATGCACAGATGGGCAGCAGATGGAGTATATGTGACTAAATACAGCAGAGTGGGCAATAAGCCATAAAGGATTCAAGTTGTGCACAGGTGTCATACCTCTTTCTTATTTTACGGTATATTTTCAGTCATTTTTAATCCAATGAAAAAAACATTACCAAAGAGGCATCAGCTATCAGGACAATCTGCAAGATCAGACAGATGTTCCTGTTTAAAATGTGCCAAGTACAGCTGTATCAAAGAGAAGTTGCGTAATGTTACAAGCATTGAACAAAAAAAGAACAAAAATACACATCAAGTCAAATTGCCATTTTATTTATACAACTGAAAACCAGTCAAACGTTTAAGAAATCTCCAGTTTAGGCATGTTCGGTACAAAATAATTGCAGGCGTGCTGTTTGGAGGACAACCCGTATTTGCTGTGTGATCAAGCATGTCACAACTTGCTCGGAGCATTTATGTTCCGTTGTGGAGTTATAAACTCTTTAAAATTGTAAAAGAGCTATCATTCTCTTAAAAGTTTGAAGGCTCAATAACTCCCTTTGTGTGGCCTGCTGAAAGCTGTTTGCATAATGTCCCCGCATTTTTAATGGGTTTGAATAGAACAGCGTTCTTTGAATCCACAGTGTAAGGAAGGGCAATTCTACACGGATATATGTTATGGACCTCGTTATCTGAATAGTGCCCGCAAAACTCAAAGTACATGGTTTTTACTGGCCACGAAGTTCTGTCACTGAGAAGACTTGGTCAAAGAAAGAAACCCATTTGATTTGAGTCCGGATTGCAAGAGGTGATGAAAATCAAATGATAGGACAGAATATGTTGTGCAGCTTCCAACATTCCTGCAGTGGCTGGCTGGTCACTGTTCTAGTGCTCAGAATTGGATGTTTGTACCAGCCACACCCCGATGGTTGGCTTACACTACCACCCTACACCCATCCACCACAGGTGTCACAGAACTTGTGATCCTGTCAATAAAAGGGGCAGGGCCATTTCCTGATACTGTACTAGTGTGTTGTGTGTCTTCATTATTAGTATATAGGGGCCTATGGCCCGAACCTTTACATCGGCGACAAGCGGGTGGACCCGCGTGTGCAGCCTCCTTGATGTGGTGAAAGGGGGAGAGTGTAGCCTGTGATGAGGGCACCCCTCCCAGCTGTCCTAAGAAGCATCTGATTGCCTGCAGGGCATGAGGTGAGCACTGCGGCATGGATGCATAGTTGTGCCAGTTCCCCCCGGCGAAATAAGAGATGGAGCTGAGCGGGAGCCTACCCCGCATCTGAAGTGCCCACTGAGTCATCGGGCATAAGGTGAGTAGATGAGTCTGGCAAGTGGACCGCCCGCAGCGTGAGGGTGTATGCTGTTTCACCATCTAGAGACAAATGGTGCTAAGCAAACTGCGCGAGGGATGCCCCATCCCAATGAAAGCTGAAAGGGGTGAGCAACAAGTAGCCCAACCCTGACAGCATTGCATGCCCTCCCCTCCCGTACATGAAAGACCTGTTTGGACTCACCGAGTGAGAGGGGACATCCTCCAATGGTGCTGCCTGCAGGGAGCAGGAGGCGGTCCTGCACCCCTGGAGCGGTGAGGCCCGCAGAGTCGGTGGAGGCTTGTGCGGAATGGAGAGAGTGGCTGCAGCACTGTGATGTCATCCGCTGTGTAGCAGTGAAGCCAGAGTGCCTGGTCTGGGATGCTGCTTTTGGAGATAGTGCTCCATCCACAGACGGGGGGAGCATTTGACTGGCAGCAGTGGAATGGGCCCAGCACTTGGCCGGTGGTCAAGATACAGTCAGCAAGGGTGAAGCCTGGTGTTGCCCATGCTGCAATGTGCCGCCAGCAGCGGGCCTAACTCCCCATGAATGGTGAGGACGTCCTGTGCGGTGAGCCTGTGGCCATCGGCTGGTACTGCCCTTCAGGTAGGAGAATGCTGAAAAAGGCACAGGCCAGAGTGGAAGGCCCAACTGATGAGAGAGAAAGTGCCAAGTCACGCGGAAGGCAGCATTAAACTACCCCTGAACCAACGAGCAAGTGACTCGCATGTCTCCCATGCTGCATGCAAGTCACTAGTGAACGAGTGACCAAGGAAAAGACCCGGCAGTTGAGGTACAGTCTAGTGGGCATGTTGGGGTGAAGCTAGCCCTTAAGAGACCTGCTGTTTTGGTCTGCCGGAGAGTCGGATCTGCTTCTTATGGTTACCCCCACTTTTTGCTGATGTTTCACTGTTTTCCGACTTTAGTCTGGCTGGGGCCCTGCTATTCAGGACCCCAGCTTAGCTGCTTTCTCTCTAAATTGATTCCTAGTACCTTAGGTACACCACAGATTGGATTCTGAGGTGCCCTTAAAAGTCCCTAGTATATGGTATACTATGTACCCAGGGCATAGGTACCCCAGAAGCCCTTCAAAATGACACCACAGGTCTGCTATTGCAGCCTGGGTAAGGTGGTGCATGCACCCCTTACATAGATATAGGTTCACTATATCTCACCTATCACTGCACATAGAAACCTATCAGTCACCCCTATGGCAGGCCTTATCAATCTTGAAGGCAAGGTGCTTGGTTTTGTGTGAGAGGATGCCTATGAATGAGCAAAGCCCCTCTACAGCCTTCGGAATCTCTTCTCCGGGGTTGTCTGTGATGCAGCCTGACAATATACTCTTAAGTGCATTATAACCAAATGGTAAATGCTAACTTTGGACTGGCTGCACGGAAACATGTTGTGTTTGGTGTCAAACACCTTGGAATCATACCCTCACACCAGTAACTGGTGTGGGAGTATGATCCCAACCTTCTAGAGGGTATACCCGGTGCCAACATAAAAGAGCCCTGGCATCACAAAATGGATGCTGCAGCCACAGACACAAGTCTGGCCTCCTGCTGCTGACCGAAACTCCGGCAGGGGAGTCCTGGAAAATAGGTTTCCTGTCACAGGGAGGTGTCACCACCTCCCAGACATGCTTTAGTGTATTGGGGCTGGGTGGGTGCACTCTGAGAGTCCTGCACTGGGGGCACATTTGGTGTCCCTGTGCATAGTCCAGCTCAAACCGGTTCAGGGGCTACCAGCCCCTGCTCTGGCGTGAAACTGGACAAAGTAAATGGGTGTAGCCACCCATCTTTCCAACCCTCCCATAGGTGGGTCCCCTGAGTTAGTCCAACCCCTTCCTTGGGTATAAAGAAGGACCCTCTGCAACCAGAACTTTAGATATCCCTGGATGAAACTCGAAAACTGAATCCTGGAACTTTGACGATCTGTTCAAAGCCAGATGACTGAAAAATCTCCCTTGGAGTAAAGGAGTTACTCCCCTGCTTGGCAGGCAACAAAGATGCATCTGTCTGGTCTGCATTTCTGAAGCTCACGCCGGACGCTGAAGACTTTGCAACACCAGACATGGATTTGCAGACTTCCCAGAGGCCGAACCGAGTCCCCAGCAAAGCTGAGACCCGTATCCCTCGTGGGTACTGTGGAACAGGAACTCCTGGACACAGTACACATCTGCAAGGTGCATCAGCTTCTTGACGTCTTCTGAGGCTGTGCATTGGGTTACTTGTAGCTTGGACCCCGAGCAGAGAATCCACTGAAGATTGTCAGCCTAGTCTCTTTGAGCATCCCGTGGGCCGCCATTTTGTGATTCCTCTTGAGGTCCCTTTGCGATCCCTGTTCCGTCAACTGGTGGGTCCCTGTGAAGGTAACTCTGGCTTTCTTTGGGCTTCCCTGGTTGTTCCAGATGTACCCTCACTCCTATTTGCAGGGGGAGTCCCTCGATCCTTGCTGGTCGGCAACAAAGCATCTTTCTATTTTTGTGCTTGGGTTGCTGTTGCCAAGGCTTGTTGTGTCCAATCCGGGCACCGATACTGCAGCACTCGATATCCTTTGTGGGACACTTTGAATCCAGCTCCTGGTCATCCTCGACACCTCCTGGTCCTCGTGGTTGAAGAGTCAAGCTTCACCTCTTTCACCTAAAACACCCAACATCGGTGGGCATTCATCTATCGTGCCCCTGGTCACTGGCAAGTGACCCAGACTCTGTCCCCTCTGCTTTCAGGTTCTTCACATCTTTGATCCAGGCTTGTATCTCATCCGACACTTCGCATCTTCCCGGCAGCAGCACTTCTTCGCCAGCTTCCATTGAAAATGACGACGTGACCCAACACCATTTGACACCTATGTACCCAGCTTCCCTGAGTGAGGTAACTCTAGTACTCCGGTGCTCCCGTGGGTGTTGACCCTAAAACTGTCTAAGTCCAAGAGGGTTTGCTCCTAGTCCATCTCTAAGGGTTCTTTATCTCTAAAAATCTAAACGCGACTTTCCCCATAGAAGCTAACAGGAGCTCGCGGCTGTGTTCTCACACTGCACACAGCCCCCGTGGGTCCCCTGTGTCACTACCTTGGGTGGTTCCTTGGGGTCCCAGCGATTCTACAGGCTCTAGGTCTTGTGTCTAGTTAAGTCGTGGTTCTTATACCACTATTTTAGTATATGGTTTGGTCCGCCCCAAGGGCCTAGTGTGTATTGTGCTACTTTACTGTAATATTTTGAAGTGTAACTTATGTGCTCTTGCCTCTAGCCTCATAAAGAGACTAGAGGGGTGTGTTTAGTAATAAATACATATATTTTATATATGTACCTGGTGTGGTCTCCTTTCATTTAGCCACTCAATAGATTATAGACTGGTAAAACAAGCTTCGTTACATTCCTTCAAGACTTAGCCTGAAGGCTGCTCTCCATAGCTACCACTAGGATAGCTTTCATTAAAGGTTGTCCTTAACTTATCATCAATAAGGTTTTTTTTGGACTGGTGCAAGGTGCCCACTATAACTAGTGGACAGCATACACCAGGCCAACTTCTCACATTGGTGAGCAGCGTGTGGGATTCCAGCTTGCTATTGTTTTACCAGATAATCTCAATTGAGTGACTAACTGAAAACCACTAAAGGTACCTAAGGGACATAAAATACACCCTTTAGAATACAGCAAGTTCTACTGAACTTAGAGTTGTGTGTCAAAGGCCTAGCACACCCTTTCTACAACTCAAGAGAGTTTAGTAGGCCACACTAGAGTAGGTAGTACATACACCACACCTCACTAGTAACGTCTTCAAGGCCAGGAACCAGTGGGTCCCTGCCAGAAGCCAGTGGGCTTCTAGCCTCTAAGTATGACAAACTCCCTTTCTTAGCATTGAGAGCATTGTGTAGTACTAGGAAGTTGAAGACAGGCAAAAGTGCAAACACCCAACGCCTCATAGAGGTACTCCTCCTAGATGATCTCAGAAAGACCTCAGGGTCTGATGGGGTAGGTAGAGTGGGTGGGGCAGCTGATGAGGAACAGCCTAGGGGTTCAGACACCCCTGACCTGACCTCTGGAGCTGGCCAGGAGGATGACAATGATCCTGACCTGGACAATGCAACTCCTCCTGAAGATGAGGAAGATGGCCATGATGGCCCTCTCTTTTACTCCACCAGTTGGGAATGTGCCTAGAAGGTCCAGATCTCCTTCTCAGGAGTCCAACCAGTCTGACACCTCCATAGGGACCTCTGTCTCCTCTCATAGGAGGGAAACCTCTCAGGAGAGGAGGGAGAGACTGCTCCAGTATGAAGAAGCTCAGTTTAAGATTAGGAGAGAGCAGATAGCCCTAGAAAGGGAGTCCCTAGAGCTCCATAGAGCTAGACAAAAGATGGGACTAGAGTCCCATGGTAGCAGCAACATCTATATTGTTAGGGAGAGGTCTTATGACTAAAGAAACCTAAACAAGATTGTCCCTACCTACCAGAGTGGGAATTTCATCCACAAATGGATTACTGCACTGGAAAGGGCCTGTAAAGTACAAGGGGTCCCCCAGGAGCAGTGGGCAGCAATCTTGTGGCTCTCCTTTGCAGAAAAAGGCAGAGATAAGCTCCTCACTGTTGGAGAGGATGATGCTGATGATCACTCCAGTCTGAAAAGTGCATTGATTGATGGGTTTGGACTAACCACTGAACAATATAGGTTAAAGTTCAGGGATACCCAAAAGGCACAAAATCAAGACTGGGTGGACTTTGTAGATTGTGCTACTAAGGCTCTGGAGGGTTGGTTACTTGGCAGCAAAGTGCATGACTTTCAAGGATTGTACAATTTAATTATGAGGGAGCAGAGCCTTAATAATTGTCAAAATCAGCTGTTCCATCAGTACCTGGTGGACTCTGATCTGACTTATCCCCAAGAATTGGGAAATAAGGCAGACAAATGGGTCAGAACCAGGGTGAGGCAGAAGGTACAGAACCAAGGTGGTGACCCAAAGAAGCAGGATTCTAAGAACTCTGACAAGGGTGGGGACAAGGGAAAAGACCAGAAGTCTTCTCAAGGGCCCCAAAAATCTTCTTCTATGGGGAGTCACAGTCAAGTAAGGGTAAAGGCCAAAAGAAACCTTGGTGCAAAATCTGTAAGCAGAAAACTCACTGGACCAGTGACTGCACCAAGGCCAAAGAGAATACTCCAGCCCCCACCAATGCCCCTAAAGCACCTGCTCCCCCTAGTGCAGTTACAGTTGGTGGTGGGAATACACAGAATAAGGGTGTAGTAGGGTTGACCCTGGGTTCTGAGATGGACTCTGGCCTAGTCAGAGTTCCAACTCAGGCTGTGCTTGTCTGTGATGGGGGCATGGATATGTCCCCCGTGTGAGTTCCAGTAATCTGGGCAAATACAGACAACAGCCTTTGATAAATGGAGTAGAAGCTTGGGCATTCAGGTACACAGGAGCAAGTGTCACAATGGTGACAAAAGATCTTGTGGATCCTGGGCAGATTATATTTGGTGAAATGTACCAAGTGACCAATGCTAGCAATGTCAGAACAGACCATTATCTGGCAGTTTTTAACTTCTCCTGGGGAGGGGTAACTGGCCTTAAGAAGGTTGTGGTAAGTGCAGACCTACCAGTACAGTGCTTGCTTGGCAATGTTCTAGAGACCAACAAACGAAAAATGAGTGGAGGGTCTAAGGGAGTTTAAAGACCAGCACGGACAAATCCCCAAATACCAAGACTAGAACAACAACAGAGCCCGTGGGTCTATACAGGTCTACCTAAAAATGAGCAGAAGATGCCAGTTTACAAACCTAAATCAGGGATCCTTTCAAAAAGGACCAAGTCCCATTACCCACCGAAGTGGCATGCTTCATCATCTGGGACCTCCCATTAACCCCACCTGGTGCGGTTAAAGAGCTACTACTCCTTAAATTACTTTAACCCGTTCGACGCTTGTGACGGAGCGGTTCCGTCACGTGCGTCGGTTGCGCTGTGCGCATGACTGAACCGCTCCGTCATGGCCCCGCCCGCGCACGGAATCTTCAGCGCGGCGCGGAAATCCGCGCCACGCTGAAGGGGTTAAAAAGGAGGAGCTCAAGGATGTTTTAGCTAATAAACTAGGAGGGAATCACTCCCAAAATGGAAGGAAGCTGCCTATAGTGTAGTGAAATGAGGTGCAGTGTGTGAAAACGTGATATTAAAATTGATTAGCACGGGAAAACTACTTTATTAAATATCCAGTGATATCAACAGTAAAAGACGCAGAAATAATAGAGTAAATCGTGTACACCAAACAATAAGGAACACGTACTCTAAGTGTAGGTCTACATGTTTTAGCCAACTAGCGTCTCAAAGAGATGACCGTGGCTTTCTTCAGGACCATAATGATACACTACTGCAATGTGATAAAGTGTGCATAGGGACATAAAAGGAACGATACAACCAACAGTGGTACCTGCTTATCAATTGATATACGGCACCGTCGGGGAGTATTCAGGTCACCTGTTAAGAAAGACAAAGTGATCTCTATTCAGATAAAGTCATTCTTGACCTGGGGCAAACATACAAAATGTTGAAAGCTGGATCAAATAACATTGAAGGTAGATCTATAGCACCCGTTCCAAAAGTGAACGTCTGTCTAGAAGGGAATCAAAATGCCTCCTTACCCGTCAAGAGATCGGGGAACGTCCCACACTCCTGGTCACAACTCAGGGCGTGAGGCAGTGCTCTAAAAAACAAAAGGAACAGATACGGCAAAATATTATCTGCTCACTGATGTCGGCGTTAACTGGGGTTAGCTGTACGAACTCAAACATTGGGAAACTACTAGTCAAGTGACTGTGAATCAGAGCATCT
Source organism: Triturus cristatus (assembly GCF_964204655.1). Taxonomy (NCBI): domain Eukaryota; kingdom Metazoa; phylum Chordata; class Amphibia; order Caudata; family Salamandridae; genus Triturus; species Triturus cristatus. Next base: position 726,882,590 of record NC_140585.1, read on the forward strand.
CAAGGCCCCTAGCAAAAGATCTAACTTTTGGGCCATACTGTGAATAAAAATTAATAAAATAATAAAATACCCGGTTCCTCCCTTACGATGCCAATGAGATAAACACGGGTATTAGTGCCCAGCAGCAATGGACACTTTGGCTGGTGTTGAATCGCCACAGAAAACAGTACATATACAGAATCTTTGCGGATCCAACTGTTTATCTACCCAGCCCTGAAATGATTACCGATCAGGACCTCAGAACCTCTAGACTAAAGCTAGAGTATTGAAAACTGCGCCACGATTCAACGTGTAGCCTGAGTCAGTGACCTATACTCCTAATGTTCTTCTCCTGTCAGACAGATGGAATAAACAGTATAGCTTAACAATAGGTCACTCGGTTTACCCCCAATGCTCCAAACAGATAACCAGCGAGTCTACAATTAAAATCTGAGCGCTCTCTATACTAACTCAGACAATATACATGCCCATACAACTAATGCAGTTACGGGGCTACGCTAGTGCAGGGTGCTTAATGGTTCGCCTACCTGTCCGTCGCTACCCCGGACCTCCTTCCTGGATGTGCCGAGTGGTAGCCGGAACCGTGTAAACGCGACCCTTGAAGCCTCACAGAGTCACACGAACCAATCGCGTATCCAGCCCCCAACACGTGACATGAGAGTTGCAGCATTAGGAGGGGCTTGTTAGCGGAAAGCAGAGCGTGTCGGGTAATGTAGTTTGACAAACGCCCGGAGCCGCTCGGAGTATATCGTTTTTTCTGCCACAAACTCACACAATATAATTACGGTCATACTACCAATACGATCGGAGTAGATCGTTTTTTCTGCCACATACTCACACAATATAATTACGGTCATACTACCAATGCGATCGTAACCTAAGCAATAGTCATAAACAAGACAGGGAGGGGAAATGGAAATGATCAAGTAACCAAATAGTATCAATTAGTATCCCGCGCCCCCAGTGAGCCCAACTAACAGCCAAGGGGGGAGGACACAAACCTAACCATATAGTGTCAGACCAAGCCATTTAACATACAGGACATTATGCTCTAGTCCTGCAAGTAGGTTATCGTAGCCAAAAAATATATGATGATGATGTCAGTGAACAGTGGTTATACATCGAGCATGGCAACAAGACCCGCAAGGGTGTACACGCAGAAATAGGACATCACAGTGTGTCAACATGGCAAAAAACTCCAAAAAGGCCAAAAACCTCAACCCAATCACAGTGAGGTCCACGGGATTGCCTCGTTGAGCCCTGACTGGTCACTGTTCAATTTGAAGACCCAGCGTTGTTCAATTCTGAACAGAAATTTGGAAACATCTGTGACATGAGAGGGAATCAAAGGTTGTTCCAATACCGTCCACCTTATGTCATCAGAACTATGTTTCAGATCCAAAAAGTGTTTAGTTAGACGTGTCGCCTGTCTATGGCATCTTATGGTGCTTCTGTGCTCCATAATCCGTATTTTGACCTTTCTGACGGTCATACCCACATATTTCTTGTGACAGGGACAGGTAATCATGTAGATAACTCTCTCGCTGTTACAATTAGTATGTTTCAGTTGTCTCCAGGGTTTGTTACTGCCAATATCGATCTCAGTGGTATGTTGTGTGTGAGCACAAACACCGCAGTTACCACACGCATAATGGCCCTGGACTGGTGGCAGATTCCAAAGAGTGTTAGCTGTGGCAACCGGCACATCCCTTGGACGTGTATGAATCAAGGTATCCCGCAAGTTAGCGCTTCTCTTGAATGAAAACAGTGGGGGAGCTAAATGTAACTGCCCAGCATTCAGAATACGCCAATGTTTGCGTATGATCTTCTGCAGTTGGTTCGATCGGGTACTAAATGTTTGTACACATGTGAGTCTGTCCATCGGGGGCTTTGGTGTGGATGGTTCAAGTAAGGCCTCTCGGTTGTTATTAAATGCCCGTTTAGATGAACGGCGGATCAGACTCTGAGGATACTGGCGGGCCTTCAAATTCCGAGACAGGACAGCGGCATGCTGTTTGTAACTGTCAATGGTGGAACAGTTACGCCTCAGTCTCAGGAATTGCCCAAAGGGTAGACCTGCACGAAGAGATTTGGGATGAAAGCTGTCGAAGGACAAAAGGCTTGGTGTACAACTCACTAGCCAGGCCGTTATCCGAAGGAAAGACCCGAAGGTCTAGGAAAGGCAGGCTGAGTTTACTGGCTTCCATGGTGAAGTTAAGAAAAGTGTTTTGATAATTAAGCCAAGAATGAAAGGTATTCAAAGTGGCTAAATCACCTCGCCAAATGACAAAAATGTCGTCAATGTAGCGCTTCCATACGACTATTCTGTCGCAAAAGGGATTGGTGGCATTGAGGACAGAACCTTGTTCGAACATATGGACATAGAGATTGGCCTTTTTGAAAGGATCCCTGATTTAGGTTTGTAAACTGGCATCTTCTGCTCATTGTTAGGTAGACCTGTATAGACCCACGGGCTCTGTTGTTGTTCTAATGATCTAGAGACTTCAGCTTGGGCTGAAGTGGAGCTCAGGACACATGCAGAAATGTTAGGGATCCCTGCTCATGTCTTTGCTGTGACTAGGTCACAGGCCAAAATATCTAAAGCTGGACAGGCCCTGGATTCTGGAATAATGGACCAGGTGCCTCACAAGAGGAGGAGCAGTAGGGTTAAGACATAGCCCTCCCACCTGACTCAGAATGCGGATCAGTCTCCTCAGGGAGATGATCTTGAGCCTGAAGAAGGAACTGTCCCACATGAGCTTGAACCTGACCAGGTTGAGTTCTTGGGGACAGGGGGCCCTTTCAGGTCTGATCTGAGCCAGGAGAAGAACACCTGCCCCTCTCTTGAACCCCTCAGAAAGCAAGCTGCTGATGAGGCTGCTGGGAATGCTAGTGGCACCCATAAAGTTTATTGGGCTGATGGACTCCTTTACTCAGAGAGTAGAGACCCCAAGCCTGGTGCATCCAGGAGGTTAGTTATACCTCTGAAGTTTAGGGGCTTCCTATTGACACTAGCCCATGATAGTTCCCTAGCAGTACACCTAGGCCAGAACAAGACTTGGGACAGAATTGTCCCTCACTTTCACTGGCCCCACATGTCTGAGGACACAAAGGAGTTTTGTCGCTCCTGTGTAACCTACCAAGCCAGTGGCAAAGCAGGTGGCACTACAAAGGTCCCCCTGATACCACTACCTGTGGTGGGGATGCCCTTTGAAAGGGTAGGGATTGACATTGTTGGTCCCATGGATCCGCAAACAATATCTGGGTACAGCTTTATACTGGTGGTGGTGGATCATGTCACCAGGTACCCAGAGGCAATTTCCCTAAGGACCACTACAGCACCTGTAGTGGCAAGAGCTCTCTTTAGTGTGTTCTCACGAGTAGGCTTTCCTAAGGAGGTAGTATCTGACAGGGATGCAAACTTCATGTCTAGTTACCTGACTGCTATGTGGAAGGAGTGTGGAGTGAACTACAAGTTCACCACACCTTATCACCCACAATGCAATGGTTTAGTTGAATGATTCAACAAAACCTTAAAGGGCATGATTAAAGGACTCCCAGAGGCGTAAATGAGACCTACTCTTGCCCTGCCTTTTATTTGCATACAGGGAGGTGCCTCAACAGGGGGTTGGTTACAGCCCATTTGAACTATTGTTTGGCCACCCTGTCAGGGGTCCATTGTGTTTGGTGAAGGAAGGATGGGAGTTACCTCTCAAGCCCCCAAAGCAAGACATAGTGGACTATGTACTTGGTCTCCGCTACAGGATGGCTGAATACATGAAAAAGGCAAACAAAAACCTTGAGGCTAGTCAGGAACTGCAAAAAGCCTGGCATGACCAAAAGGCTGTACTGACTGTTTACCAGACAGGACATAAGGTGTGGCCCCAGCAGCCCTCCAGGAAAAATGGGCTGGCCCCCATACAATTGTTGAACAAAAAGGGGAGGTTACCTACTTGGTAGACCTTGGAACCCCTAGGAGTCCTCACTGGGTACTTCATGTCAACAGACTAAAACCATATGTTGACAGGGCAGACATGGGCTTGCTCATGGCTACTGATGAAAGACAGGAGGAAGAGAGTGACCCACTCCCTGACCTGCTTTCTCAGAACCCTGATGATGGGTCAGTTGATGGTGTAGCCTTGGCAGGCAGCCTCACTGCCCAGCAGCAAACTGACTGCAGAAACCTTCTCAGCCAGTTTAAACATATGTTTTCTCTGACTTCAAGTCAGACCACATGGTGCACTCATGAAGTAGACACTGGGGACAGTCTACCTGTGATGAATACGATCTACAGGTAACCTGACCATGTCAGGGACTGTAAAAGGACAGAAGTCCAAAAGATGTTGGATTTGGGTGTGATTGAACCCTCTGCCCTTGGGCTAGCCCAGTAGTCCTGGTACCTAAACCTCACACCAGTGGTGGGAAAAGAGGGATGAGGTTTTGTGTAGACTACAGGGGTCTCAATGCAGTCACTAGAACTAATGCCCAGGGCAGATGAGCTAATAGATACTTTGGCCTCAGCCAAGTTTCTAAGCACATTTGACCTGACAGCTGGCTACTGGCAGATCAGACTAGCTGATGATGCAAAGCCAAAGACAGCATTTACTACCCCTAGTGGGCACTATCAATTTGTGGTAATGCCCTTTGGTTTGAAGAATGCACCTGCCACTTTCCAAAGGTTGGTGAATCAAGTCCAAACATGCCTGTTAGACTTTAGTGCAGCATATCTAGATGATGTTGCTGTCTTTAGCTCCACCTGGGAGAATCACCTGGTCCACCTGCAGAATGTTTTGGAGGCCCTGCAAAAAAAAAATAGGCCTAACTATCAAGGCACTAAGTGCCAGCTATGGCAGAGTCAGGTTGTGTACCTGGGCCACCTTGTAGGTGGAGGCTAGGTTCAACCATTGCAGAGCAAAATCCAGACCATAATGGAATGGATTGCTCCAACTACCCAGACTCAGGTGAGAGCCTTGTTAGGCCTGACTGGGTACAATAGGAGATTTGTCAAGGGGTATGGATCAGTGACACCCCTGAATGACTTAACTTCTAAAAAGATGCCCAAAAAGGTTCAGTGGACAGCTAGCGGTCGAAAGGCATTTGATGACCTGAAGACGGCCATGTGCACTGCTCCCATTCTGCAGAGACCTGACTACTCCAAGAAGTTCATTGTCCAAACAGATGCATCTGAATTGGGGGTAGGGGCTGTACTGTCACAATTGAATGATGAAGGTCAGGATCAGCCAGAAGCTTTCATAAGCAGAAGGCTGACCCCTGGAGAGAAACGTTGGTCAGCCATTGAGAGGGAGGCCTTTGCTGTGGTTTGGGCTCTGAAGAAGTTAAGGCCATACTTGTTTGGTACTCACTTCCTTGTTCAGACAGACCATAAGCCCCTCTTATGGCTAAAACAAATGAAGGGTGAAAACTCCAAACTGCTTAGGTGGTCCATTTCCCTACAGGGGATGGACTTTACAGTGGAACATAGACCTGGGAGTAACCATGCCAATGCAGATGGACTCTCTAGGTATTTCCACTTAGAACATGAAGACTCAACTGGTCAAGGTTAGTTTAATGTCCCTGTGTTTGGGGGGGTTGTGTAGGAGAGTAGGATCTGCTTCACATGGGTACCCCCATTTGTTGCTTGTGTTTCACTGTTTTTCGACCTTAGTCTGGCTGTGGCCCTGCTAATCAGGACCACAGCCTAGCTGCTTCCTCTCTAAAATGGTTTGCATGTACATTAGGTGCATATCTAATTGGATTCTGGAGTGCCTTATAAGCCCCTAGTATATGGTATACTATGTACCTAGGGCATAGGTACCTCAGATGCCTACCAGGGGCTGAAGCATGTATTATGCCACCCCTGGGAAGCACTCCAAAATGGCACCACAGGTCTGCTACTGCAGCCTGGGTAAGGGTGTGCTTGCACCCCTTACAGTGGTATAGGCTACCTATATCACTACCATTGCACACACATATACAACCTAAAAATCACTCCTATGGCAGGCCTTAACAATCCTGAAGGTGGAGTGCCTGACCATATACTCTTAAGTGCATTATAACCTAGCGGTAAATGCTAACTTTGGGATGGCTGCAAGGAAACATGTCGCGTTTGGTGCCAAACGCTTTGGAATACTACCCTCCACCAGTTCTGGTGGCAGGGGTAGCATTCCACCCTTCTAGAGGGAGAGACATGTTCACACTGGTCTAACCCGGTAGGACTTTCTTGAGCCCTGGCATCACAAAATGGATGCCTCTGCCACAGACACGGGTCTTGGGGTCCCTTCGATTCTACAGGCTCTAGGCCTTGTGTCTAGTTAAGTCGTGGTTCTTATACCACTATTTTAGTATATGGTTTGGTCCGCCCCTAGGGCCTAACGTGTATTGTGCTACTTTACTGTAATATTTTGAAGTGTAAATTATGTGCTCTTGCCTCTAGCCTCATAAAGAGACTAGAGGGGTGTGTTTAGTAATAAATACATATATTTAATATATATACCTGGTGTGGTCTCCTTTCATTTAGCCACTCAAGAGATTATAGACTGGTAAAACAAGCTGCTTTACATTCCTTCAAGACTTAGCCTGAAGGCTGCTCTCCATAGCTACTACTAGGATAGCTTTCAATAAAGGTTATCTTTAACCTATCATCAATAAGGGGTTGTTTGGACTGGTGCAAGGTGCCCACTATAACTAGTGGACAGCATATACCAGGCCAACTTCTCACAGTAGCCCTCCTGCAACATGTCGTTGCTCATTGTCAAAGTGGAGGGAATGTGGACTTTTGATCTGGGGCGGAGCAGGAGACTGCCAGAAGAGTGCCACATGCCCCAGAGGGCTAGATATCATTTGATGGGAGGAGACTTGGTACCGCTGAAAAGAGATTTAGGAGCCCCAAGCTGGTCCCAATGTACCTGCCTGAGGGAATGAGTTGTTTGGGGATGAAGGCATTTACACCTTCTGGGCATGGGTGGTCACTGCAGCAGTAAGCACACAAGAAACAGAAAAAAGCTCCCCAAAAGCTGAGAAGGATACTGGGCAGTGATTAAAGCATGGGCGTGGGGAACAACCAAGCGCATTGAACTGTGAATAAGAAGAACTATATATTCTGCTGCACAGAACCCCAAGAAGTTCAAGACTGCCAGCCAAGGAAAGCTGACAAGAGCCCACTGATGGCAAGAACAGCCATGTAGCAAACCCCCAGGCACCAAGTTCATGCAGCACTGAAGAATGTGCACAGCATGTCTGCTCCGTGGCAGAACAATGTCACTGCATGAGGAGGAACCGGTTGTGCAAGGTGCCATAAGATGGAGCATCCTCCAGTAAAGAACAAAGGTCGCAAAAGTCAGAAGTGCTCTGATGACTGTGTCAGAAGAATTGACAGTATTGTTTGGAGCCTGAGAGTGAGTGCCCTGTGAAAAAGAGGGCCCAGGTCATTACGGGGTGTGACGGACCCTGAGAAGCCTGCCTGAGAGGAGGCTGAAGAGAGTGCCACGTCGGTGTAGCCTTGAGGTGCAAGGAGTGCTTCCTCAAGTGAAGAGACCTGCGAGAGGATGAAGAGAAGACCTGCAAGAGGTCTAAGAACAGACCTGCTAGAGGTCAGAGAGGAGACCAGCAAGAGGTCATAGAAGATGACCTGTGAGAGGTTTAAGAAGATAACCTGTGAGAGGCAGGAGAAGATGACCTGTGAGAGGTTGGAGAAAAAGACCTGTGGGAGGTCGAGGAGAAGATTTACGAGAAGTCGAAAGAAGAAGACCAGAGAGAGGTTGTGAAATGAAGAAGATCACAACGAGAGATCTGTTCACTAGATGAGGAGAAAGCATAGTCCTATGGGCATGGTCAGGGAGACCCATGTGAAGTGCACGTCACATGGAGAGGTCAGAAAAAAAGAAAGAGAATAAGGTGAAACGGGACCAGAATGCATCATGAAGAGGAAGAAGATGAAGTGCAGAAGTGGCATGAGGTCATAAGTTTAATTTAGAGGAAGAATTGACTAAATAAAAAAGAGAATGGTGTGGAGTAGACACCTGGCAAACCACATACTGTGAGTGCTGTTGAGGTCAAGTGCATCTCCAAGAACATCTCAGGAGCTGGTGGGCAACTTGAATGAAGAATTGCACCTATGTAACACCCAGAGGTCACTGAGGTATCTGTGTCACCATGAGAGGCTGGCTGCCTAGAAGTCTTTGGTTACACCAAGCAAACCAAAGCCTGCGGAAGAGGGCAAGCTGGACCATTTTTACCATCCACCTTTGGGGTCACATGTGAGACTGGATTGTGGTCCTGCTCGGATGTCCCGAGATGACCTCGGTTGTGGGGTCTAGAAAACCATCTGACCTATCCACCCCAGACTATGGCGATCCAGGGGCGAAGGCCAGGGATCACTGGTGAGAGCAGAATCCTGACACAAGAGATGCATCTGCAGCAGCTCCCCGTAGGTCCCAGAAAGCACGAAGATCTATTGTCAGAAGCTGGTTACCCCAATGCAGATGCACCAGAGTCAGAAGGGCAGGAGTACACCGACCTGGAAACAACTAATCTCTAGGAGGACTGAGTGATTTGAAGGTGGGACTCATAGCGATTCTAGTACGGCATTGGAGAGACATGGCGAAGTCCACACAGTCCAGTGGAAACCTGGTGAAGAGGACCTCAGGGGACGCCTGTGAGAGGGTAATCCTGGTAAGAGAGGGGAATCCTGGTGCGAGGAGGATGTTGGAGTTTATTCCACCATCATGCAGCTGGAAGCACTGCAACATCTGAGGAAGACTCTTCAACAATGACCAAGATGTCAGCCATCTTAGGAGGCTTGATGTTCATGGAGCCAGGACGTCTTTTGAAAAAAAAACTTTCACTGACTTCACTGTCGCTCCATGTGGACTTTCACAGCAAACAGTGTAGATAGACATTGAGTCCAGGTAGGACAGGATACACAGTACACCACTAAGCTGTGCCAATTAGAACTGGTGATCCCAGCTGCACCTGTACCCTCATCCTGTCCTGAAAGCAGCCTAATAGATTCTGTGAAGTTTTCAGTTGTTTTGTTTTCTCCCACAGGTTGGACTTATTGTTCTATTTTCAATAAAGTGTGGGAGGGATGTAGTGACCGGCTTGTCACTGTTCTAGTGTTCTACATTGGATGTTTGTACCAGCCACTGAAGGAAGTTATCCAATTAGGGTCGCCCGGGTCACTCACAACCACCTCTCAGCCTTCCATACAAATGAAGAGTCGGTCGGACAGTAGAGAATACAAGCCAAGTATATTTATTCAGGTACACTCGACCGGATTCCAGTCTGACCAGCCTCCTGGGATTGCTGCAGATGGACTGACTCCAGCAAGCATGGCAATACATTATGTACAATTCAGAACCAATAAAAACACGCCCTGACTGGAAATTTCTGTTTGGTAGCAGTTGAACAAAGAAGATACAGAAGGACGAGTTTCGATGCTGAGACCGGGCACATGCTATCTTAATGCCAAGGTCACTCTGCCTGTGCCCGCTGCTCCAAGGGTGGGAACAGGTCTATCTAGTGGGAAAGGTGTGCGCTAATAAGAACAGTGTATTCATTAGTACAGCAAGGCTCAACCTTGGAGAAACGAGAACTATCACAGCTGCTATCAGCAGGGGCAGGGAAAGAAATCAGTCGCAGTAATGACTCAAAATGGTGGCCAAACTTAAAATGGTGCTAATGCTAACTTAAGGCACCCAATACATAAACAACACAGCTAAAACATTTTTATTCCAACCCCACTCCCCGAGGGCTGGCTTACACTACTACCTCACACCCATACATCATAATATGTGATAAGTGTTCCTCACAGGACATGTGACCCTGTCAATCAAAGGGGCCGGGCGCATGTGCCCTGGACCAGTTCCTGATATCATACTAGTGTGTTGTGTGTCTTCATTATTAGTACATGGGGGCCTAGGGACCGACTCTTTGCAATTCCCACCCCAGAGCATAAAGGCTCAATAATAAAGTTATAAACCCATAAATACAATTTTATATCAGGGATCAGTTAGTTGAGAAGAGCACCCTGTACAGGAAGGAGATGGCCGGCAATGGGGTTCTCCATGCAGGGAGTGCTCACTCGCTGTCTGTCATCAATAACATCCCCTTTGGGGAGATGACCAGAATCCACAGGAACTGCAGTAAGGAAGAGTCCTATCTGAAGAATCTACATGAATGTGAACAGAGATTCTTAAAAAGGGGATACACCAAGGAGATTCTATCCAAAGCACTCTCTAAGGCAGAACACCTAACAAGAGAAGATACCCTCCGTGACAAACCAAAAAAGATAAGAAATACTGTACCAGGCAGGCCTGTCAGTCTAGTCACGCAATACAACATGAATAGTGGCAAAGTCAGGGATATCCTGAAAAAGAACTGGGGACTGTTATTAGATGTACCTGGATTAAAAAAATGTATCTCAGAAACCCTAATTTTGACGTATCGCAAGGGTAGAACTCTGCGAGAGACCCTATGCCCCAGCTATGTATTTAGCAAACAGGGTCCCAACACCTGGTTACCCTCTAAACCATTAGGTTTTTATACCTGTGCCTCTTGCAATGTCTGCCCGTTTGGTCACAACAAAATCAGTAATTTCTCGTACAATAACTCAAGATCTTATGATATTGGTCACTTCATAAATTGCAATACCACCCATGTGATTTATGTCTTAGGCTGTGACTATGTGGGTAGTACAGTACGCCCACTTAAGGCACGGATACAAGAACATCGGAGGGCGATACTAAACAAAGATAGTCGCTATCCCCTTAGTGACCATTACAGGGACACTCACCTCAATAACAACAATTTCTGGTTTCATGGTATTGACTATGTTCCCTGTGGCAATAGGATTGGGAATCGCGAACTGCTTGTGAGACAGAGGGAAGCAAAATGGATTTGCCGCCTCCAAGCTACCCTCATGGGACATAACACAGATAGGGAACTCCATTATTTTCTGGAATAAATGACGAAGAGGGCATTCTAGTGTCTTCTTTTTCCCATTTTCTGTATATTAGGTCTTAGGTGTTTATTTGTATCTCCATCTACACCTTCTCTCGACTTATCTGGGATGGGACATTTTCCTTTGTTTATTCAAATTTATTTCCCCTTTTTTGGACAATAGAAATCTTGCATTCATGAACTGGCACTGAGTATGGCGTCTCCATGTGCTTGTCTTTCCGACTGTAATTGGTATTGCCTAGGAAATCTTAATCGGAAATATTTTTGACATTTGCATATGCAAATTGTCATAGGCCGGTTGAGGCCTTGCGGACTTTTTAATGGTCTTGTTGTTTTTAGGATCAAGTATTCTCTTGGATTCACTCTTTTGGTATATTTCTCTTAATCCCTTACATTGTAAAGGATTAGATTAGTCGTAACATGTAGGCAAACATCTTTAAATAATTTATATCATAGCTGTCTTTTTAACTTGCTTTGCTATCTGTGCCCCTTTTGACACATTTTCGGCATATATGAATTTTGCCGTTTCATGATCATTTGTACCCATGGAGGCACATACCGCTAAACATTTTTTAAATAGCCGTTTTTGTATTTATTTTGTTATTTGTGCCCTGTTGACACATTCTGGTTATACATCGATTTTGCTGCTTTATGGCCATTGTCGATTGATCACTGAGACGCGATCTTCATAAAGTTGCTTTTGTACTTGTTATTCGTATTTGTTGATATATTCTCGATAACCTATTACCGTTCCAAGATGGCCGCCGATCTATTACTTGAATATGATGGTTTTGCGCTATGCACTGATTACTGCCCTTATTCCAATGACTAGTGTCATTTGTGGGTGTTTATTGGGAAGAGAATAGAACCATTGATTATTTGTATAAATGCTCCGAACGAGTCGGCCGCTTTTTAGAATCTTTCTACATTTCCCTGTTGTATGCCGACAGTTTGTGTATATTTGCCATTTGAAGATGGCCCCTATATATTTTTTAGCTGAAGAGAACCGTCCATGAAAGATGTCCTACCTTTATGTTTTAGGTGTTGTGGTCATGGGGACGACCTCGCACATGTGTTTTCAATCGTCGATACGATGTAGTGAACCCTGTCGGCTTTAAATCGAGGTGCCACTTTTCTCCGAGTAGCTCTGCCACTTATCATGTTGGTTTCTGAAACCCTTGGAGGTAAGTGGATGATGGGGGCACTCTTTCTCGCGGCTTTTTTTCAGGCAATGGAGATTTTTATGTCTCTGGCAACGTAACGGGGTTTTTTAGTAACGCAGTCTCTCCGTGATATTACCCAGGGTTTTTTTAACATTGGGTAATTGACAGACATCTGCCGCTTCTCTCTGAGTGAGCTCGAGGTTGCGCTAGACAGCCATGAGATTTTCACATTGGTAACATATGTTTTCTTGAAGTTTGCAGGACCATTTAGGGAGTGTTGTTTTTTACGTACTCACTTGTGTGCTTATGCCTAATTAATGACACCAGAGATGGGGATATTGCTTGTTGGTATACTGCTTAACACCGTTCTATCCTTTATTTTTAAAAAAGAATTCTTTTTTGAGTAATTTAAAATAATCACGCTGGTAGAGGGGGTTACTCTGTCTCTCTTTTTCTTCAGATGTATGATGTCTACTTGATAGTTTCATGTAGCCTAGCAGTATTTGCCTCTTGACATGGGTTATTTCCCTGTCTTTTACAATATAAAATGCGTACGTATTAAATAGTGTGGTGATTTGATCTAATCACATAGTTTCAATTCTTAATCTTTATGTAGTGCTGTCCACTGTGCCATTTACAATAGTTGTACTCTTTCTTTGTTTAACTAGAGTACCAGTTAGGAACTATTGATAAACAAATGGCGATTTGCACGCATTATCTTTAAGACCACCTTAAAGGCAATCTTCAATATCGCAAGGTGAGTTTTTATTAGGAGTTCTTTGTGCTGGTTTCTATTGGCATTATATATGGCGGGGCGGACCTCTGCATGATTTGTTTGGTCAATCCCTGTTATCCACTCTTAGCAATGCAAGGATGTTGGTGGGTGTAGATGTGTCACGTGTACCTTGTATACATTTGCCTCACTCCTACATATGATAACCTTCGCTCTTATTTTTGAGCGGTTGCATGGGTCTTTTTTGAATTATTATGATTATTATTTTTTCTTTGTTTGATGTTATTCTTCTTTTGAGCATTTCATAAGGATGCTTTTTTATTTTATCTTTAGCCATGCGTATTGCGCCCTCTGGTCAAGCATATAATTCATTGCCGATTGGTTGTATATTCGGGAGATGAGATACTTCTTAATATCTGTCTTCTTTCTATATCTTCTGTCGTTGTCTTTAATTTTTAAAGCAATGGTAGTAGCACCCTCGAGATCGGTGTTTTGTTCTTTATTAGGGTATAGTTCCCATGTGCTGAGAAATAGGTCGTCTCAGTTTTGAATATATTTTTATTTTCATTTTCATAGTATCTCATAGGGATGTTTCTTCTTACTATAGACTCTTACCTACTTCGCTCCAGGTGTATTGTGCCATTTATGATGACATTTGTTCAAGCTTCTAACTTATTTCTGTAAATTGATTATACACTCAAGAGGTGAGATACATTTATATATTTGCATCTATTGGACTGTGCCCTAAGAAATAGGTCACTTTATGTCCTGGAAACTTCATATACACACACATTTATGTATAATGTATTAAGTGTGTCTCTTACACAATCTTTGGGATGCGGGTGTACTATTTGGTTATGATGGCCTCGGTTTTTTAACCCCTTCGGTGCTCATGACGGAATGGTTCCGTCATGACCCACGGTTGAGCTGTGCTCATGACGGAACCATTCCGTCATGACCACGCCCGCGCAAGATTCCGTCAGCACAGCGGCGGAATCTGCGCAGCATCGAAGGGGTTAATAATGTATGTTTGTAAATATTGATTGTCATGATATTATTTTTAGTGTTGTTTTTCTCCCTGTTCTCTTCTATGTATGCACCAACAAGAATATTATCTCATGCTCTGTAAATGTATGTATCGAATATGCTAAAAGTGTGATACACTTATTTGTGACAATTATGTGTTTTTTCTTTTAGCTTTAATGCTTTTGTATATATGTTTGTATATATATATGTGAAAAGGTATACCTTCTGGTATAAAGTTGTGGGTCATTTGATCTTAGATTGTGTGTATTTTCATATGTATTTTTAAATGTTGGTATTGTATTTTTAATGTTTCGTCTTGTCTATGATTGTTACAGCCCTGATGAAGTTCCCTTTTGGCACTACTGGGAATAAAACGTGTTGGCTGTGTGCCGGTGTTTAACCCCTTCCACGCGCATGATGGAACCACGCCGTCATGAGCCACGGGCGGCGTGTGCTCATGATGGCGTGGTTCCGTCATGCTGCGGCCGCTCCGCCCACGCGGCACTGATTCCCCGCCTGTGCGGGCGAAATAACGAGTGGGCGGAGTCGTGACGGAACCACACCGTCATGAGCACAGCTCGCCCGTGACTCATGACGGCATGGTTCCGTCACGAGCATGGCGGCGCCGCACTCACCCCGCACCCCCTCAGCACCACGGCGGAATTCGCACAGCGGCAAAGGGGTTAATGATTGACTTAATAAAGGAAGTACTTTTGGAACTATTGCTCACGTGTTTACCTTTTGCTACGAGTGCCCCTTCCACTTTCTATTGAAAAATTGTGACTGTGACTCGCACCTCCGGATGACGGGTGCAGGAAGTGATGTTGCACCACCGTGTTATTGACTGCACTTGTGGATTGGTCGAGCTGGACCTTGGTCTGTCGTTAGTTCTTTCTGTGCTAATAAAGTTATAAACCCAAAAAGACCTGATTAATTATGAATTATTGTCTTTCTTTCCTTGTTTTTTCTCACCTCTGAGAAAATTGGCCAAGCTTTTTTTTCTTTATGGTCATGAAAGTTACCGATGATGATAACGTGGGCAAACTGGTGGGTACCAACCAGCAGCTCTCCTGGTGATGCTTATGTGAGGTACTTTCTAACCTTTCACCTATTTTGTCACCGTTTTTTTCATTATTTCTTCTCTTGACACTTACAAGATGAAATGTTATGTGGTATATTGAGGAACTTAGAAATTGAACAATTGGACCAGGAGGTGAATGGCAATGAGTCCATCCCGTGAGGGAAGTTTAATGTTTTAAAACTCCCCCTGTGTTCCCAAAAAGATAACTTCATAATTAATCAGGTCTTTTTGGGTTTATAAGTTGCTGAGTGGGGGAAGACCTGATTATTAACCCCCTGATGCTCCTTTTTTGTGTATGATCCACCATAAAGTTGCCTGAGTCCAAAACACTCCCAGGTGTAACAACAATTGAATTCTGATCTCATGCCTTTTAATGGTACCCTGGATACGGACTCAGAGGCGTGTCTTCGTCCTTAGGTTTCGGATGGTGCGAGTGTCAGATTTCCCAAACAGTCACCGTGTGTACCCAACTAAAAAGGATGGTCTGAAGACAAACGGAGAGCATGAAGGTTGATGGGGCTGGTTGTCCTCAGGAGTGTTGAAGAGGAGTGTTGGGGCAATGTTGGTTTAAGGGAAGTAGGAGAATACTGTGAAAATAAAAAGTACACAACATTCTTGAAGCCCTTCAACTACAAGCGTCGAAGTCCCTTTGCTATTTATAAAAAAAAAGGGTCAGTAAAACATCCTGGCAATAAACAAGTTGGTCAGATGTACACAAGTCATCAAACCTATGACCAATTACAATAGTTGATCCGGAAGTGTACAGGGATTTGTATGTAACCTGTAGGTGACATGCTCCAATAGCAGCACAGAGAGAACAAAGTACATGTGGCTGTATGTTTCAGACACCGAAGGTTTAGTATTATTTTATTATAGGTATTTCAGATAATGTGAACATAACTCCAAGAAAGAGCCGTGGACTCTACAGAAAATGAGAAACTTGATGTGGCATATATTAAACAGTATTGTCTCGTATCGTGTACATGGGTTCTAATTGAAACCAGATTTTTTTATTAAAAACCTGAACCTGATACAGATGTGGGGGATGGAAACATGTTAATGGTACATTACTACACATAACTCTGTAGAGTTCGTTTTTACATTACACATCTGTTTACATTTGTCATGTTAGCAATTTCAGGTCAGGCATCTATAGCATTTTCACAAATAACAAACACCGTGCTGATACTGAGATTAGAGTTCAAGGCTGCTGGTTCATAGATCAAAATTCATACATTTTAATATGATGATAATAATAATAAAAGTAGGGTTGGGCGAAGTGTCACACGAAGATGGCGAAGTTAGGAAATTTTGCACTAAGAAAAAAGTAGCAGTAGTCCCAGGGCTTTATGTGGACTGAAGATAGGGTGAGGTTTAAAGGGAGCACAGACTAAAAAACATAAATAAGAACCATTTACAAGCGGCATGGTCTGTAACTATGAATGTGTCCTAATACACGTATTCCTAGAATCACACAGGGATTATACCCCTATTGCTTCACCTCTTTCTGGTTCTCTACCTCCTCATCCTAACACTCCAGCATCTATTCCTGGTCCCCCTCGTTCTGGTTCTCTTGGGGCATGTGGTACACCTCTTGGCTTATGTGGTGCTGATGCTTGTTCTCCTGGTTTTTCTCTTCCTTCTCTTGGTCGAAGTGCTCCTCTCCCTGAACCTTCTATAAAGCCTTTTTCTGTTTGTCATGGTCCCACACTAAGCTGGTCCATTATCAATCAATCAATCAGGCGTTTGTTAAGTGCAACTACTCACCTGTAAGGGTCTCAAGGCGCTGAGGGGGTGGGGTTAGCTGTTTCCAGTCCATCAAGGGGGGGGTTTGTCGAAGAGCCAGGTTTTGAGGTTTCTTGCGAAGATGGGGAGCGATGTTGGCTGTCTGAGGTGAAGCGGCAGGGCGGTCCAGGCTCGGGCTGCGAGGAAGGAAAAGGAGCGGCCTCCCGATCTGTTCTTTCTGGTGCGGGGGACCACAGCGTAGGAGAGCTGGGCAGTTCGTAGGGTCCTCTGGGGTGCTTGAAATTTGAGTCGGCTGTTCAGGTATGCTGGTCCGATGTCGGGGAGGGTCTTGTGGGCATGGGTGAGCATCTTGAAGGTGACTCTAGCTTTGATGGGGAGCCAGTGGAGTGTGCGCAGATGCTGGGCGATGTGGCAGTGTCTTAGCAGGTTGAGAACCAGTCTTGCGTCAGCGTTCTTGATGTTCTGTAGCTTGCGGTGAGGTTTTTGTTTATTTCGGCATAGAGTGCGTTGCCGTAGTCGAGTCTGCTGGTGGCGTGAATGATGATATTTCTGTGTTCGAGGGGCATCCATTTGAAGGTCTTACGTAGGAGGCAGAGGGTGTGGAAGCAGGAGGACAAGACGGAGTTGAACTGGCGGTCCATTTTGAGCTCGGAGTCCAGGACGTTTCCCAGGTTGCATGCGTGGTCCGTGGGGGTGGGCGGGCTTCTGAGGGCGGGGGGCCACCAGGTGTCATTCCATGCATCGGGTTTGGGTCCAAGATGAGTACTTCTGTTTTATTGGTATTTAGTTTTAGACAGCTGTTTTTCATCCATTTGGCAACGGCTTCCATGCCTTCTTGAAAATTGTGTCTGGCGGTATTGGGTTCGTTGAATAGGAAGAGAATGAGTTGGGTGTCGTCTGCGTATGACACAATGTTGCCATGTAGATGTTGAAGAGTGTAGGGTTGAGGGAGGAGCCCTGGGGGACTCTGCAGGTGGTCGGTGTAGGGTCAGCGAGTAAAGGGGGGAGTCTGACCTGCTGCATTCTGCCAGAGAGGAAAGAGCAGATCCAGTTGAGGGCCTTGTCTTGGATCCCTGCGTCGTGGAGTCTGCGTATTAGGGTGCGGTGAGAGACTGTGTCGAACGCTGCTAGGAGGTTGAATAGGATGAGGGCTGCTGTTTCTCCTTTGTCCAGTAGGGTGCGGATTTCGTCTGTTGCAGCGAGGAGGGCTGTTTCCATATTGTTTTTTTTCTAAATCCGGATTGGGAGAAGTCGAGGATGTTGTGCTCTTCGATGAATGTGGCGAGTTGGCTGTTGATGGCTTTCTCGATGACTTTCGCTGGGAACGGGAGCAGGGAGATGGGTCTGTAGTTTCTGAGGTCGGTGGGGTCTGCCGAGGGTTTCTTCAGGAGGGGGTTGACCTCGGCGTGCTTCCAGTCGTCAGGGAACGTGGCGGTTGCCAGGGAGTGGTTGATGGTGTGGCAGAGCATGTGTGCGATGGTGTCGGTGGCTCTGTTGAAAATGTGGTGGGGGGCAGGGGTCCGTGGGGGCCCCGGAGTGGATTGACTTCATCGTCTTCAGTGTGTCTTCGGTGGTGAGGGCTGTCCAGTTGTCGATCGCTGGCTTCAGGGTGTCGGGGGTGGTTGGTGAGGGTTCAGTGTGTTGGTTGTCTTCATCAAAGTTGTTGGAGATGCTCTTGATTTTGTGGTGAAAAAGGTGCTGAGTTTGTCGCAGAGGTCTTGTGAGGGAGGGATGTCAGTGGACTCGCTGGTGGGTTGGGCGAACTCCTTGATGATGTTGAAGAATTCTTTGGTGTTGTGTATGTGAGTGGAGATTCTGTCTTCAATCGCTTTTTTCCTCGTTTTTCTGATGAGTTGGTGGTGGGCGTTGGTGGCGGCTCTGAAGATGTTGTAGGCTTCTGTGGATTTGGTGTTCCTCCAGGCCTTTTTAAGGCGGCAGCAAGTGCGTCTGGACTCTCGAAGGTCGGTGGTAAACCATCTGGCTTTTTTGGCGTGGGTGTTGTTGTTTTTATTGAGGGGGGCTATGGTGTTGGCGCTGTCGGAGATCCATCTGTGCAGGGTTCGGGCTGCGGTGTTGGAATTGTCGTTTTCTGCGATGGTTGGGGTGGAGTTGCTGAGTGATGAGGTTAGCTGGTCTTCGGTGATTCTCGTCCAGTTTCTTCGCGGGAGAAGGTACAGGTGTCTGTGAATTGTGGGTGTTCTGAGGGTGAAGTGGACGCATCGATGGTCAGTTCATGGGAGTTCGGTGGTGTGGCTGCAGGTGATGGAGTTACCTGTTGTGAAGAGGGGGTCGAGGATGTGTCCTGCTAAGTTCATGGGTTCGGTCATGATCTGGCAGAGTCCAATGTTGTGGAGGTTGTCCAGGAGGGATGTGGTGCTGGGGTCCAATTGGTTGTCGAGGTGGAAGTTGAGGTCTCCCAGTAGGGTGTAGTTGGTGGACGCGTTGGCATGCAGGGAGATGATGTCCATGATGGAGTTGACGAAAAGTCTGCGGGGTTCAGGGGGTCAGTAGATGAGGGTTCCTCAGAGGGTGGTGGTAGGGCTGGCCCGTATCTTGAAGTGAAGGTGTTCCATTAGGTCTGTGGGCTCGTCAGGGAGTGTGCTCAGGCGGAGGTTGGATTTGTGGACGATGGCGATTCCTCCTCCCGGGCGGGTGGGGAGGTCCTTCCTGGAGATCATGTATCCTTGGGGAATGGCGATGGCGATGTCTGGTCCCGATGTGGTGTTGGTCCATGTTTCGGTGAAGAACGCTACGTCTGGGGTGGTGCTGTTGAGGAGGTCCCAGATTTTGGTGGCGTGTTTGTGGAGGGATCAGAAGTTGAGGAGGATGCATTGCAGGGTCTTCGGTTGGGTTGTGGTCTTGCGGGCGGGTTCCGCCGGGTCCGTGGTCTTGGCGGTGCTGCAGGTGTGCCGGCAGCGGTGACAGCTGAAGGGTCCATGGGTGTCGGCTGGTGATGCTAGCTTGCAGTTGTTGTTGCGCCCTGGGTTGAGAGCGTGGAGTGCCGCTGGGTCATAGCATTGGCGTTGAGGAGGTCCAGGGTTCCTGGCGGTAGTCGCGGACGGGCGCAGACGGGCTTGCCTTTGGTGACAATAAGTCAGTGTTCTTGCTCGCCTGTCCCTGCAGCGGCTGCCATTAAGTAGGGGTCTGGGAGGGCTGGACAGCTTGGAGGCGGGAGAGGGGAGGGGAGCTGGATTGGGCCGGTCGCGTTGGTCGTGCTGGGGGGAGGGGCTGTGGGAACAGCAGCGGCAGGGAAAAACGGACAGAAAAGGCAACAAGAGAGAAAAGAGTGAAAATGAGGCTGTGAAAAGTGCAAGAAAAGTGGGGGACAGCAGAAGGAGAGTGAGAGGGGAAGATTAAATCAGTGAAAAATGAGTGAAAACAGAGGAAAGACACAGAGGGTGAGTGAAAGGGGGAGATTGAAATCAGTAAAAAACGAGTCAAATGGAGGAAAGACACAGAGGGGGAGTGAAAGGGGGAGATTGAAATCAGTCAAAAACGAGAGAAAACGGAGGAAAGACACAGAAGGTGAGTAAAAGGGAGAGATTGAAATCAGTGAAAAACAAGTGAAAACGGAGAGAGAGAGCAGAGCGAGAGAAAGGAGACAGAGGTCCACTGGACCACCAGGGATGAGGCGCAGGTAAAACCTGCGAGTGGAGGAGGGCCTCGAACACCAGCACTTGAGAGTGCAGGGGCTCGGGGGAAGGCTGCGAGGTGGGGAGAGCAATTTCACTGACAATGAGTCAGTGGTCTTGCTCCGTTAGGTACTGGTCCTGGTTGTGGTGTATCAGAGACGGTACTACTATATGCCAGAGTAGTTAAAATGTATTGGTCAAGTAGTCCAGGATATGATCTTTACAGTAAGCTGATCACCAGTATAAGCGTGATCCGTTCACTTTGAATGCCTGCGAGGGTGAGTATTAATGCTTAAATAGGTCAGCAGTGCTTACAGTTTAGGGGGCAATTCACTGTTCTAAACCACTGTTAAGTGCACCAAAGTTGTTTCTCCGAGTGGTTCAGGTCACCTCTTGGCCTCATATTTGTAATTTCACAGATTGATGTCCATGATAGAAGAGCTTCTATTCGGTAACATCTAATGTCATGTTCCCTATTTTCACAATGCCCCATATAAAAAGAAACCCCTAGCCAAGCCAGTAATCATTGCTCAAGTATTTAAAGCGCCATACAGATCAGACTCAGTAAATTTACAGTATGGAATGTGCAATATTGCAACAGTGTGCAAAGCACTTTATCCAGGGAGGTATTGCCCTTTGTGTGTAAAGTTCCACAGAGAGATACTGTCCCGGTATATGAAGAACCTTAGTAGAGCACTTTTCTCAATGGTGCCAGTAATCAAACCACTACAAGTAGACTAGTTTCCACAATGCACTGGTTCATAAAACAGCAAAGCCAGATCAGATTCCAAAGTGCTGCTGCAGTAGGTAAGATACGCTGCCAGGCCAGCATTGCCTCTTTGCAAAGTGGATTCCCCGCTAGCAGAGACATCCTGCAGGCTACATTTAAGGTCGGTACAGGTGTTTCTTTACAATCTTTGCAGGGTTTCGCTCTCAACCAAGCAATGTTTGTGTAGTGTAATCAGAGCTGACAGTATGCATGTGTGTATATGGTATTTCAATAGTGCAAACCTAGCCAACAGGGAGCAGAGCGTTGTACAGGGTCAAAGACAAGTGTAAGGACAGTGGTTTATGGAGCAGGTCAACAGGTAGGTTTGAGCTAAGGTTTATTTTGTTAGTGGTTGGGTTTATGGTGGTGGGGTTATTTGAGCATGCGCAATGATCTAGCCTCGACCTCAACTGCTGTATGGGAGCTTAAAGGCCAGGGGTGAACACATGTTCTTATATGGTTGATGGAATGTGCTATTCTTAGTCTTCTAAGCCTGAGTCCTCTTTTGGAGTGAGATGGCCGGGGTCACTGCAGGTGACGCTTGTATTTGATAGTAGCTCCACAGGCAGGTAGAGGGTCAGAGTTTCAGTTCTAGGTGTGGTGGAGACAGAGGGACGAGGGGATGCAGGTGCCTCAGGGCTGTGAGCAAGCACATGACTCTTTAGTTAAGTGGTACTTCTGGCGTACAGGGCAAGCAGGCCCAGTGAATATAGCCAAATGACTTGCCAGCATCAGTCCCACTCATCATGCAGGCTGCCCAGGGGAACCTCATGAATGGAAGTGGATATGAGGTGGAGGTAGGGAGGAATGACTGGTTTATGAGTGAGCTTGGGTCGGTGACTGGATTAAGTGGTGACTTAAAAGATGAAATATATAATTTATATACAGATTTTTACTGCTACAAGAAATGAACTCATCAGTTTATAGAAAGAAGGTATAGGAAAGTATTTATTCATTTTTTGTAACAGCGTGTAACAGTAGTTGGATAAAATCAAGCACATTTTTATTATCCAGTAGTCCTCATTTGTACACTTCTGCGCCTCATAAATGAACCCTCATCTGCGCATGCTAAACACCCCTGTCCAAGAAGCCTTCTTCACAATTCTGACAACTTTGTTTACCCCTTTGTTTATGTCAGTACACTTGAAAATCACAGCCTTATATTTTCCATAAAAGCAGTAGACACGTTCCATGCTTTGCAAGCCCCGTAGACCTTTGCACTCAGGCAAACAACGCCTCGTTCATATCGATTTAGGCTAACTGATCACTTTAAAGCATCTGCAAAATCAATAAACATTCCGATCCCAAATCCTCACAATGAGCAGCCAGGAATCAGGGAATGATACATAGCCTGCAGCAAACACCATCAAGTTGCAGTTTTGGTTCCAGATGTTACGGCCGTAACAAGCCTTTATTCTTTGAATTCATTCAAATAGTTCATTTCTTTAATAAATATAATCTTATACTTAACATTTCCCCCTCTAAGGCAGCTATCGCCTTGTATACCTCTAATATGAGTAGGGTCGGCAATTGGTATCGCTTAATGCGAACCCAAGACAAATCTCCTTTGGGCTTAAAGTTTTTGGAGAAAGTCGCCTCTGAAAGCCAATGTGTTTTCTCCTATCAAGAATGGCAAATAATATCTAGTATAGGAAATAAGACCCTTAGAGCAGCTCACTATAAAATAATGGCTTTTCTCTCTCACAGGATGGCCTACTTTACTCCAAAGGCTCTAAATAAAATCTATCCAGAGGTGGAATATAGGTGTTTTCGTTGTTGCACATGCTGATTAATGATTTCTGTGGGTCTGTATTCAGGGCCACCATCTACTTTTCTTTTCTTTTTTTTTATTATTGACGTAATGTGCCAATAGGGAATGTTTTTTTTTCTGACACTCTGCTCAATAAAAAAAAAAAGACAGAAAAAAAAAAAGCTGCAGTTTTGGTTGCCGTGAGTTTTCTGCATATTGGAACTACTACACTGGCAAGGGGCCCTCAAGCGACATCAGAGGGGCAGCTGAGTAACCAAACCAAACAGAGATTTTGAAGTCCGACACATGAAAGAGAATTAAATATTTCTACTGTTAAAGTGGTGGGTCAATGCCAGGCCTCGAAGCTACTCTCACCACCCGCTGCTTTGCAGGCTGCAATAAACAGCTAGTCCAGCTCTGAATGCCGTTTCCACTCACCGCAGCCTACCAAGTGGTGCTGGTGCAATACCCGACAGGGACACTGATAAATCTGATAAGATGTCCCATAATCTCACGGTTAAACCCAGAATGCACCTCTCATCAAGATGTAATGTAATGTAAAAGGAACTTCTAAAGCGCAACTGTTACTCCGTAGAGTGTCCTGGCACTCTGCACTGACAATGTAGGAACCGAAAAGCGAAAAAGGGAACAGAATTAAAAATTAGAGAACAGCCATGTTTTCAGCTTCTTCTGGAAAAGGTGGTGGAGGAAAGACATCTTACATATAGAATTTGATTCTCGACTTCAAGTATCTTGGAACTGTTCCATGCAATGCTCTATGGATAATCAGTAAGGTTTTAAAAGTGGTCCTCTTCCTTACAGGGAGCCAGTGCAGTTCTCTGAGGAATGGGTTCACATGGGTTTTTAGGGGTAGGATAGGGATTCGTGCAAGTAACTGCATTCTGGACCATTTGTAGCCTACTAATCAGATAGGCAGGCCCAGGTACAATGCATTACCATAGTCCAGTCTGGATGTAATTAGAGCCTGGACCACCAATTTTCTAGCCGAAAAAGATCAAAAGTGCAGAAACTTCCTCAGCATACGTGGCATACCAAAACAGGTCCCTACTATTGCACTGACTTGAGAGAGAAAGTAAAGTTCACCACCAAACTCAATGCCTAGATTTTTAATAGTATTAGTGTCGATACATGGAGGAGAAGCATCCTTGGGTGAGAAGGTCTGCCAAGGTACTTCTGATCCTAAACCAAAAAAGAGAAATTCAGTCTTTCCTGCATTGCATTTCAGCTCGAATAGGGAAAGATGCAAAATACACCCCTGAAGGGACTGAAGGAACTGTCAAGATGATGAAACCACCCTGTACTGTCAGAAGGCACTGAACGCGAACTGTCTGAATTTGGCCCAGTGGTCCCTCTCGAATGTCTTAAAATTCTTAAGGCTTTAAAATCAGGATCTCCCTCTGATCCATGACCGGCCAGGGCATTGGCAGCAGTCTCTGAGACTGTTTATAGAGAAGTGACCACTATTATTAATCTCTCCTTGAAGGAAGCGGTTGTTCCCTCATCCTGGAAGGAAGCTATGATTCGGCCTCTTCTTAAAAAGCAATCCCTTGACCCCCTCTGTCCTGGGAACTATTGGCCTATTTCTTTACTCCCCGCTCTAGCAAAAGTATGTGAAAAGGTTGTAAACAAACAGCTGACTGACTTT
Organism: Triturus cristatus; assembly: GCF_964204655.1. Lineage (NCBI taxonomy): Eukaryota > Metazoa > Chordata > Amphibia > Caudata > Salamandridae > Triturus > Triturus cristatus. Next base: position 726,907,115 of record NC_140585.1, read on the forward strand.
GTGGAGAGGGAGTCCATTCTACATCCAGCTCAGTCCGGCTTCCAAACTGGACATAGCACTGAAACTGTGCTGGTCGAGGTGGCGGAGGCCATACGGGATTGCTTGGATTCGTGCGGGAGGGGGGCGCTTATCCTGCTTGACCTCTCTGCCGCATTTGACATGGTTCCCCATCCATTGCTCCTGTCTTGTCTGGCCAGGATTGGGATATCAGGTGCTGTATGGGAATGGCTTTGCTCCTTTCTGGAAGCCCGGACTGAGCAGATATGGATGCCACCTTTTTCTTCTTCTCCCCAGGGGGTTTCAACGGGTGTCCAGCAAGGGTCCGTCCTTAGCCCCTTTTTATTCAATATCTATATGACTCCACTGATTTATTTAGCGGAGGAACTGGGGGCTAAGGTGATGGTGTACGCGGATGATACTCAGCTACTCTTTACTTGGAAGAGAGAGGGGGGTTCGGTATCTCAGGCACAATTTTGCTTGGCTTCAGTTTTCAATTGGATGGCGGAGGCACAGCTCAAGTGCAACGAGGGGAAATTGGAGATTCTGCTATTTGGCATGTTTCCTCAGAATTTCCGAGAGCAGCTCTGGCCACCTGAGTACCCTTGTCCAATTTCCTCCGGGAAATGGGCAAAGAACCTTGGGGTTTGGTTCGATGAACGTCTTTCCTTTGAGGTACACATTAAGAAGTTGGTTGGTGGCTGCTTCGGTCTGCTTAAATCGTTTAGAAGCTTTATTCCCCTTCTACCAATAGCAGCGAGACACACAATTACATGTGCACTGATTATGTCCCGGTTGGATTATGCTAATGCCCTCTTTTCTGGCATTCTGGGTTATCTGTTAAAGAAATTACAGGTGGTCCAGAATACTGCTGCCAGACTGCTTTCGGGGCTTGCATCTAGGGACAATGTACAGAGCCAGCTTCGTTTATACCATTGGTTACCAGTAGCCGCTAGAGTGAGATTTAAGCTACTGATCCTGGCCCATCGGGCACTTCATGGAAGCGGGCCCCTTTATCTACAAAGGCAGATCTCCTTCTATGCACCAGGGCGGGCATTGCGTTCCGCATCTTTGTATCTTGCTCAAGTTCCACGCTTTAAGCGGCAGAGGATCGGGGTGGCTCTTTCACAGTGAAGGCAGCCACTCTCCCGTTGACCATGCGCACCATCCAGGATCCAGTGGTTTTTAGAAAAAAACTGAAAACCTATCTTTTTGTTTGAAGCTGAATATAGCACCCTCATAGACTCACGCCGGGATACTCTTGACTAACTCTGCGCGTAATAAATGTATATAACATACTGTAGGGGTATAGGATTGTGTTTTATGAAGGTCCAACAGGTCTGATGCAGGTCTTGTCCAGTTGAATGCAGATCCAAGAGGTCAGGTGGGTGCATCTATATAAGTTCGTCCCTTTATGAATCAAGCACTCACTGTTGACCACCACCCAGGTGCACACCTTTTTTTGTCCAGATGCTTTTTTTTATTTTTTATTTTTTTTATTTTCAAAAACCTTTATTGGCAAGAAGGATATGCAGTGGGCGGAAGCCCGCCGTTCACTGAACAAGAACCAGTCGCCGCACAGCAGGTGGGTCTCCTCGCTATCAATAACACAGCCATTCAGCCGACATCCCGGAGGACCGGCGGCGTCTTAATTGCCCGACCCCTGACAAGCGCACAGTCCCAAGCCGGACTGCGTCCAGCAGCAACGCCATGTCTAGCCAGTGTAGTGGTCTGTGTATGACTTGGGGAGTCGTAGGCTGATAGCCTGAACCGGCGAACCCAACCACTCACTCACAAAAACCAAACACAACCCATAACCCCATCCCGCCCCCCACCCCACGCACGCACACCTTCACCTCTGGACAGTCTTCTCAGCCTATATATGTCCGCTGTCGCATCAGCCCCTATCAGCCAGCCGCAACACTCCACCACTATCAAACCGCATGCGTCACCTCACCGCACCTCTGCTCCCACGGGGACCCCGCTCCCAGGACCCCTTTGAGTACACTGTAGTCCCTCCCACCAGCCCCCCAAGCAATCGGCTACTCCAAAATCACGAGCCCACACCATACCACCACTCAGTCACCCTGGGTCCAGCTCAGCAGCCAGGGCACACGTCGCAGGAGCACGCGCATCAAGGACCTCCCCCCGCGCGCCATCACCAACTGTCGGCACCGGGGCATCAGCGGTGAGATACGTTCTGTATAACCCCCAGAAATTCTTAGGGCGACTCTTCGGCGGCAGCAACTCACTATATATCTCAGCCTGTGTACTGCAGTACAGCATGTCACTGGCCCACCGTTTCTTGGTGGGGAGAGGGCCCCGCATCCAACAGGCCGCGACAACCCTTCTAGCGATAAGCAACGCCATGTCGACCAAGCGTCGCCGAGCAACCGGAAGAGGCCGCGAGTACCCCAGCAGTGCCAAAGCAGGGTCTGGGGCGATTTCTGTGCCCAAGATCCGGCTCAATTCAATAAATACCTCCGACCAGAACTTAGCAGGTCCTGGGCAGAGCCAAGCCATGTGAATAAAGTCAGCCACCGGAAAGTGGCAGCGCTCGCACTCCGCCGACGGCCTGAGCCCATGCCTATGCAGCCGTTCCGGGGTATAGTACACCCGCTGCAGATACTTAAAGTGTACCAACCTGTGCCGGCCATTGAGCGATATCGTCTTGGTGCTAACACAGCAATACCTCCACATCTCGTCTGTGAGCTCCAATTGCAGATCCTCCTGCCAGGCCAGCCGTGCCGCGTCATACCGACGCGCCGCTTGCCGGTCTCCTATTTTTTTAAGATTCGAGATCAATTTAGGCGGCGCCACCGTTTTGATAATGTAGGTAAGCTCCGGAACCTCCGGGGGTTCTGTCATGCCCGGGGTCAGAGCCTCCGACAGCGCCCGCCGTACTCTATGAAACTGAAAGCGCTGCAGGAGCGTGGAGGTGTCCTGAGCCGACTCCAGCTGGTTCCACGTCTTGGCAACCCCATCCGCAAATAGATCCTCCATCCGCGTAATGCCCAGCGCATTTAATGCCTGGATCACTCCCTTTTCCCTCAGCGGGGGGAGCCAAATCGCCCATTCCACAGGCAGCAGGGGTGAGTACAGCAATGCACAGTCGTTCGCCCTCCTCAACTCCTGCCATGCATGCGTCGTGGCTTGGAGGGAGTCCAGGCGTCCAACCGAGCGGTCCGCTGGCCGGAAGGCGACCGCAGGCAACGGGAGCGGATCCGCAAACAGACGTTCCATGATGACGTGGGGGACATCCGCGTCAGCATGTATCCACGCATGTAGGTACGCCGCCTGAGCGACCCTGTAATACCTCTCCATGTCCGGAGCCCCCAGCCCCCCTTTGTCGTACGGGAGAGTTAACACTTTCCACTGCACTCTAGGCTGTCTGCCCCCCCAGGCCAACCTAATCAGGGTTTGAGTCAGCTGTTTAAAAAAGGCCTTAGATAAGACAATGGGGATGTTGATAAAAAGGAACAGGAATCTCGGTAAAATAACCATCTTCATAACAGCTATTCTGCCCAGCAGGGATAACGGAAGTCGATTCCACGACTCGACATCGTCTACCAATTTGGTGTAGGCCACTCCATAGTTTTCTCGGAGGAGCACCTCTGGGTCTTTATGTAGCCGAATCCCTAAGTACCTAACCGAGTCCGTCGTCCATTGCAATGGATATTCCATTGGGAACTGGGTCGTGACCGGCGTCAACGGGAACGCCAGCGACTTATTCCAATTCACCCTTAGGCCAGACAGCGCTCCGAACCGGACCACCTCTCGCAGTATTGATGTGAGGTTCTTCTCCGGGTCCCGTACATAAAGCAGCGTGTCGTCTGCGTATGTGGAGATACCAATTTGGTAAGTGGGGAAATTTATGCCCTCGTACCGATGGTACTCCCTGATAGCGCACGCCAAGGGCTCCGCCACCAAGGCATAGAGGAGGGGGAGAGGGGGCAGCCTTGCCGTGTCCCCCTGCTGATCCTGAAGGCATCCGTGACCCAGTCGCCCAGACGGAGCCTGGCTGTAGGCTGATGATACAGAGATCCCAGCATCTGTAGAAAGGGCTCCCCCAATCCAATCTTGCGTAGCACACGTATCATAAAGGGCCACTCCACCGAGTCAAACGCTTTTTCCATATCTAGGAAAATGGCCAGGGCTTTATTTTCGGGACGCACATGTTGCATAGTCCCCAGTACCGTGCGGATGTTATATGTAAGATTTCTGGCAGGTATAAATCCCGCCTGTTCCGGCGCGACAAGTTCCGGCACCAGCAACGCCAACCGCGTGGCTAGCACCTTAGCGTATAACTTTGCGTCTACATTGATTAGAGAAAGTGGCCGATACGATCCACACGCGTTTGGGGGCCTCCCTGGTTTCAAAATGGTAACTAGAAGGGCCTCACGCATAGTGTCCGGCATATGACCCTCCTGGCATATGCCATCGAATAAGGTGATAAGATGTGGGAGAAGCTTATCCTTAAAGGCTTTATAAAAAGCCACTGTCAGTCCATCCGCCCCAGGGGCGCTGCCTGCTCTCATCCCCTCTAGCGCTTCCAGGATCTCGTCCTGTTGTATGGGGAGCGACAGGAACTCCCTCTGGGAGTCGGATAAGAAGGGCATTTTGATGTAACTAAGGTAATCGTCTATTTCCTCCTCCATCTGGGACGACCGGGCCGTGTAAAGCCCCGCATAATAGTTCTTAAACTCAGCGGCAACCGCCTCCTCTCCTGAGACCACAGCACCTTCCCCCGTGACCAACTCGTCAATGACCAGGGGTTTCCTGCTATTTCGCAGTATCCTCGCTAGGAGCGAGCCTGGGCGTTCGCTCTCCCCATACGAACGGGCCGTAGCATACTTGCCCATATGCTGTACCTCCCTGTCCGCCTCCTTATGGTATTCCGAGACTAACTCTTGAATTTGGGCCTCGACTGCAGGGTCGGCTGACGACCGCTGTCTCTCTTCCAGCTGAACCAACTGAGTCTCAATCTCCTTAAGTCTCCCCATATAGATTTTAGTACGCCAGAGTGCTTGGCCATGGCCATGCCTCTGATGTAAGCCTTAAACGAGTCCCAGATCGTATCGAAACTCTGAACCGAGCCCAAATTGGCGTCAAAGAAGGTCTCTATATCCTCTGACAGTTCCCCACGGAACACCTCATCTAAGAGCGAATACGGCGGAAATCTCCATGTGAACAGTGGGATACGTTTAACTGAGGTGTCCAGTATTAGAAGAAGCGGGGAGTGATCCGAAAGTGTGCGCGGGAGGAACACGCAGCCCTTGACCATCGCCAGTAACGACTGCGACATTAGCCAATAATCAATTCTGGTGTGGACATCATGGTATGCAGAGTAGTGCGTATATCCCCCTTTATCCGGGTGTTGCTGTCTCCAGACGTCCACCAAATCTAGTCTGGTGAGCTCCGCCTGCATGAGCAGAGCCGCCGCCGCTGGGCGGCGTGCCGGGCCAGAGGAGCGATCTAAAGCAGGGTCAAACGTGAAGTTAAAATCGCCCCCCCATAACATGCGGGCGTGAATGTAACGGCGACAACTGGCGGCAAGTGCCGCGTAGAACCCAGGATGGTCGTAGTTGGGACCGTACACGTTTACTACTATGAGCTCATGGCCTTTCCCTACGCACCGGGCAATCAGATATCGGCCACCCGAGTCAACTTCCAGAGCCGTCAGCACCAAATTGGAGCGAGGGTTCACCCAGGTGACCACTCCTCTGGAGTGCGAAGTGAAGCCGGCCGCAATGCTGTTTCCCGCCAGGCCCCTCGCGTTCAGCATGAGGCTCGCAAGGGGGAGGTGCGTCTCCTGCAGAAGCGCCAAATCTATATGATGTCTATGCAAGTAATTCAGCACTTTCCTCAATTTACGGAAATCATTCAGTCCCCTCACATTCCATGTCAGAGCTCTTAGGGATGCCTTGTCATTATCACCAGTCGATTCCCTCGAGTATCCCATTACAGAAACTCTACTGTACAGTAATGGTGGCCCAATGGACCCAGTGTACAGAACCTCCCACCAGCATTTACCAAACACTTCAATCCGGACACAAAGCCTGAAAGCCAACAACCTGCCACTCCACAGTACGTGCGATCCCCCGACCCCCAACCCCAACCCGCCCCCCCGCCCACAGCCGACCACCCCCAACTTGGCCAGACAGTTCCCCCGTTCTCCCACCCACCCTCCGCAAAACAAACACTCCCCACAAACATCCCACCAACCAAACCACACAGATCCCCTCCTAGACTACTGCGCTAGGACCGAGGTTGCCAGGCGCGTCAACTATCTCAATCTGGCAATGACCCAGCCTACAGCGCGCCTCCGCCGCCCCGCCCTCCAGCAATCTAGCTGCTTGGCAAGCTACTTTCCCATCTCCTGCAAACGTGTAAGTGGACCCCCTATGGTCCTCTCCTGTGGTCACTCTGACCCTCCACTCGTACATTGCAGACTGTATCGACCGTCTCGCAACCCCAGAATCATCCCCGCATAAAGTCACTCAACAACAAGCCCCAGAAAAGCAAAACCGCTTATTCATGTTCAATGGAGACCCCCGCTCCGCCGCGCAGAGTGTGCGGGCCAGCAAGTCGCATACCCCATCTCTGTGTCTAGTCACCCACGGGTCAGTACCCCGAAGAACCTAAGGGAACATCACAGCTTTCCTGACAGTCACACATGTTTCATCAGGAGGGGCACCCCGCATGACGTGAATGCCAGTGCACCAACAGTCAACGCTGGATCAGATACGTGTATCCTCGGGCATTGCGCATCCCACAGCCGGCTTGCGTGGCCAGACCGACCATCCGCGCAACGGATCCGGGCTCACCTCCGTACCTAGTCCTGCCCTTCCAGACCAGAGGACCCCTCCAACGCATCCCCTGCACCCCTGGGGCTATTCTGCCGATCTCTAGTCCATACCTTCAGGGATTTCTGGAGCTCTCTCGGGTCTGTAAAGAAGTGGGAGCGCCCTTGTCTGTTAATCCGGAGCCTAGCCGGATAAAGCATGGCATAGTCCAGGCCAAGGTCCCGAAGCTGTTGTTTATACGGCGCAAACTGTCGTCTTTCCTCTTGAACTTTCGCCGTGAAGTCAGGGTACAGCGAAATGTCCATGCCCTCATATTGCAGCTTGCCTTTCTCCCTGGCTACCCGGAGGGCCACATCCCTGTCCCTGTAATTCAGGAGCTTCGCGATGATCGGCCTCGCCGACGCCCCCGACCGGGGGCGCGGGCCCAACGATCTATGAGCCCGTTCGACCACGAACATGGGAGAGAACACGTCATCTCCCAACAGGGTGCGCAAAAGTTTTTCAACGAAAAGTTCCATCCTCCCAGTCGGGGTCGACTCCGCCTCCCCCGTTATGCGTATGTTCGAACGCCGTGACCTGGCCTCCAAGTCCTCGGATTTATCCTGGATGACCTGTAGAAGCTTGCTGAGTTGCTTGCGGTCCGCATCCCACTCTGTCTGGGCCTCTTCCACCTGCGTGACTCTCCCCTCGACTGAGTCCAGCCGCTCCGCGTTCTTATCCACGCGTTCCGACATGCGGTCCATGCGATATGTTAGCGCATCTAATTTGGCATCGATTGCAGTCAAGCTGCTCTGCAGACCCCTCTCCATCGCCACCAGCATCTCTTTGATGTCCGCACCTGCCGAGGTCTCCACACCTGCCGTGCCAGCAGGTGCCTCCTGCCCCGCGCCAGCACCAGTGGCTACCTTCGGCTTGCGCGGGTCGAACGAGAGTTTGGGCTGCGTTTTGTCGCCTTTTCCCATGGCGCCGCCTCTCTGTCGCCGCACCACCAGGCCCGCGGTCCCCGGTCAGGGCGCCGCCGCGGGATGCGGGGCTCCCCAATGCGTCGGGGAAGAGTGGAAACTCACGGACAGGGCCACCAAGCCCTCTCCCGGGCCGGCATCTCGGGGCGCTCCTATGACCGGGGTCGCACCGCTCCACAGTCCCCACTCAGGAGCGTGTCCTCACCTCGTGTCTCTCCAAATGACTCCCGGGGCCACCTCGCTCCGCCTGCCAGGACTCTCCGGCTCCGTCGGCCCAGATAGGTGTCACGCCCCCGGGGGCGACCAAGCAGTCGACTCCTCACTCTGTGTACGGCGTGGGTCAGCACTCCCAGACACCCCCTCCAGTTCGCCTCAGGCACCGGCAAGGGACACCGGCAGGGAGCACCCGCGCGGCAGTGGGGCCCCCGCACTCCGAAAGTAACAGCAGCACCTCCGCTCCCGCTGGAGCCCGCTAACCAGCCACGTAGACCCCAGCAGGGGGCTCCACCGCTCAATTATGTCCGTTCCTCAGGGGCCGCCTGACACCAAGATCTCCCGGGCCTCCAGTCCGGCGCCAGCGTTGGTCCCAGCAAGGCCCGGGGCAGAGGGCCGCAGACACACCCCGGAGCGCGAGGAAGCACTCCGCGTCCGCCTCCACCACAGTCGATCCCAGCCTCCGCCGCTCCCCAAGTGTCTATGAAAGACCGGGGCCTCGTCTCTCAGCGCTGCCGCACATCAGTGCACGCAGCCCGGGCAGCCTCTGACTTCAGTCCGGGGATTGGGGCCCAGCCCGGCGCATCCCCCTCGCTCCGGAGCCGCGCTCCGATCGTCTCCTCCAAGGACCGCAGGGGTCCGTAGCTCAGATCGCCAGCACCCGCAGGGGTTCCCCCGTCAGTGGCGCCAGGTAACTCAGCAGCAAAGGATGTTTGAGCGGATTTTTGTGAGGTGCAAGGTGGAGAGCGCTGCGCTCACACGTCCACCATCGGTGGCGGCAAGCTCCGCCCCCCTTGTCCAGATGCTTATGTACAGAATATGTGGGACCTATGAAGTTACACAAAGTTGGAACCATCATTAAATTTTGGGCACTTTATTTTATGTATTCAACGATGTCAGATGGCCTTTGCAGCATTTTCTTTTACTTGTATGGCATCTGTTTGAACGTGGAATATTAGTAGAGATAAGTAGGGACTTACTAGTAATAGGGCCACTATCACAATAAAAGGTCCATTCAAGGTCTCAATAACTTATTATATATTCAAATCAAAGTGGGGGGTAGAAGTATATGTGTAGAATTTCAGTTTATAATACTCTCAATCAAAAGGGAGTGAATACTACTGATCTGGGAGGACCCAGGTGATTTCAGTGTTTTCCCGAAACCCTCAACCAAACTCTGCCATTTGTGGTGTATGTTAAACACCACAGTTGTATTTTCGTTGGGCGGCATCATCATTAGGTTTTGCACCTAGTTACTTGCTTCCCTACATGAGTACAGCATCTACTCGAGATAAACTTCTGGTGGAATCTGTCTTATAGTTTCTAAAATTACTTCCTGTATCTTCAAGAAATACTTTAATATGGGTGGAAGACGCAGGGGCAAGAATTAAAGAAAGGTGGTGTTCTAGGATGTGTTAATTAACCCTAACATCATACAGGGAAGTTCAACATTTTTCAGGCTTAGATGCCCTATTGGGTCTGTGCCTTCGCGGGACCTTATCCCAATTTCATGGGTCGCATTATTGTTTGTAGACCATTGTTCTCGATCTTCTTTTTTGACTTGTAAGTCATTTACTCATGTGTCTTCAGTTCAAAATGTGTTAATTGGAAAGATATTCTTGGCTTCTTTGACCCTATATTTTTTTGAAGGAAAGAAAAGGGAAAATGTAGTGTTTATATGAAGACGCCCCTCCGGTGCACCCAATTCTTCTTATCCCATTCATGTGGCTAGCCCAATCTCAATATTCAACAATATTGTTCTATTATTTATATGATTTTATTTATTACTTATCTCTTCAATACAATGCAACTCTTTATCTGAGTAAGTGAGTGAATTTAAGTCAATCCACTGTGTTCTATGCTATGAAAACCAATTTGGGGGATTTTGAAGATAGACTGTTCAAAAATGTAACAAGAAATAGAGCATACGTAATAATAACAAATGAAGCAGTCTACCTTGTGCACTGATTTTGTGTGGTTCGTTGAAATCTGGTGAGGTGGGGTGCTTTTTATGGCAACCTAGAAAAACCCATTAGAAGTTGAAAAATAAACTGCGAAATGGTTTTGAAATAATGCAACCAGTTTGTCATATAGATTGTTATAAGTTTATTTAAAAAGGCAAAAATCGTGTATGGTTTTTGTCACTCCACTTTTTGTGTTAAGACTATACCTTCGTGGACTCATATCATAATTGAATTTAATGTTAAACAATAACAATACAAAATAACCTTTTCCAGTTGGTTTCTCAGCGTATCTTTATCGTAGTGAGTGATAAGAGGCACAATGTCCCTCCAAATACATTGTTCTTCTAACTTGGTAATGGATCAACTTTAGTTGACCCAGGCGAGGAAGAGACTGACATAGTTTTTTAGCCTGAGCAATCGCTGCGTTCCTCTGATAAACTTACTTGCCAGTATGCAGGTTCCAATTGCTTTCACCTATGTGGTCAATGTCTGTCCTGGGTAGAGATGGGTTTGTGTATGTGGGGTATTATTTATGTCTGGCCTCAGCGTACCTAGTTACCAGAAATGTTTCCCGGTTTATCGCCGCGTGGTCTGGTTGCTGGTAAACAAGACAGAATGTTCTTCGTTTTTAACATAACAATGATAACAGATAAAATAAACCTATTGCTCGTATTCATAGACAAAGCTGTTGTCTCTCACATGCTCGTTATGATAATTAATTTTCGAGATATTGACTGTGAAATTTGATGATAATAAATGAGTCATTTTTATGATCAAAGAATATCACTGCTGGGTAGCAAAAGGAATTAGTCAGTAGTAAAACTGTCAGCCATAGACTTTATATTTATTAGGTTTTCCATGTCACATTCTCACTAATTTGTGGAGGAGTCTGTGCCATTTAATCATAATTATTCATAATTCCTCATAACTTCATCATTAGTAAAACTGACCGTCTTAAACTAGTTGTTACTGATGTTATTTATCCTTTATTATCCTTCAGGTCTTTTATGTGGCATACACACTGATTTTTGTGTAATGTTCCAGTCATATAGGTCAAGTCATTTATTCAGTGGTAGCCAGGTAATATTATCATTCAGCCCACTGGTGGAAGTTCCCAGAAGTTACACCCATCTTTGTTCTTTGTCAAATAGAATTTTTTCTGTGTTTATGTCTTCTCTTTTGAGTCTTAAGTGTTTCCAGGATAAGCCATTCCAGCTCGTTCTCTGTGTGTTTTTGTTCCAATGAGTACTCATTGATGTGGTTGTTCTACTGTTGTGTGTAGATTTAGATTCCGTATATAGTTTTCCTGATTTATGCCCTTATATGTGTCCAATTCATATTGCCCTTATTTAGACATAGAAAATCCAGCCCTTATTTAGGCATTGTCCATGCTAACCAAATACAGGCATGGTCTCCTACATCCGTCCATCCACATCACAATGAGTTCTTGGAAAACCAGACTCCTAAGCCTTTAGGAATTTCCCTTGCTTGGATATTGATTTCTCCAAGAACTCATTATTATGCATGAACATCTATTCCTTGGGGCTTCATTCATGATGTTCTGATGCCCGACTTTTACGTCAATACAGGCATTCCTAAACACCTTCAAGGTAGCAATATACCTGCAATTGCCCTGGCAAACCACGGTTCCGGCACGATCCAGCTCGATTGCCTACTTGCGGTTCGCCACGGCAAGTTCGGAAGGAGATCGTGTTCCAGCCTGATGCACTGACCAGAAGCTGTTATCCTCTTCGCAGAGAATCTAGCTCCAGTGTTTCTGACCTCCCTTGCAGGGTGTTAGATATCAGTACCTTAGCATTAGTTATCCTCTTCCTTCTAAACTCTACTTAATACTTTATTCTCCCTACCAGGTGTCACAGGAGTTTCTGCCTCTCTTCTTTTCCAGTAGGATGGCTACTGGTTGACGTCAGATTAACAAGACCTAATGCACAGGGAGATACAATTAAAGGTAAGACAATCCTATTCTTCCACATTTCTCTCTCTCTCTCTCTCACTTATTCTTCCTCTTTCTTCCCCTACCTTTTGTACAGGTCTTTATTTTCATTTGGCTATTCTCAATTAATAGGTGCAAAGAGATCAATTGGAAACTTACTCCCAGTCTTTACAACTATTCCTCCTGGGTAGAAAATCGGTAAACCATTGAGTTCACCCTGCTCTGGTTAAAATGGATGGCGCGCAAAAGGGAACAGGGAAGGAAAAACTGGTAAAGGAAAGAATTAGGTTAAGCATAAGGGAGGAACGGGTTTAGTGAGAGCAGGCTCAAAACTAGTTCTCCAGTCAAGAAATTGAATATAATGTCTGCTGAAGCACAGTCTTTATCTGCTACTTGCTAACTTGCTTGTTGATGTTTCAACGTCTTCTCTTTCCGCTCTCGGTCTTCCTCTCTCGACGGTAAGCCTACTGGAGTAAAGGAGACCCTGCATTACCTCACTCAGTCTCTGGATACCAACGTCTTCAAAATTTCCATGTGCGCGTTTCCACGCTACCACGAATGAAAGAAAGTTCTGTTTACGCGTTTACGCGCTGGGAAGAGTGACGGATATTCTTCCTCAGAAAATTACATAACTCCTTGTTCCGCCAAATGGAAACGGAAGAACTCTCTCTAGAAGCTACCTCCCACGTCTTCAATACTGGTAGCGGTAAAGAACCCAAACTCTTGAACTCTGTCTCTAAATTTACCAGACTGCAAAAGGAGCAACTTCACTTGACCGCTAGTGAATTGAAGTGCGCAATAGAACGTGCTTCCTCAGAACACAAAGCCTCACTTCCCGCGAGACTTTGGAATCAATCTGACAGCTGGAAAATGAAGCGGCCATCTTGGAAAGGGTTTTTATTCGGATTAGACAGTTGACCAACAATTGTAGAGAGAGGGTTTAACAATTACTCAGTGCCCTCTTGCATTCTTAGTTTTGAGAGTTATGACATTCAGAGTGTTCCTGACAGTACCCCCTCTCAAAGACGGATTTATCGGTCTTGGCTTCAGAGGATGTTGAGCATGAAATCGTCTTATCTGTCTTGGGGCATGTACATTCTTAGCAGGTTCCCAAGATCTCTCTTCTGGTCCATAACCCTTCCAATCTATCAAGTAGAACAATCTCCCCTTACTTCTCTTGGAATCTAATACCCCCTTTACTTCGTACTCTAGATGTTGTTCTATTGTTAAAGGGGGCTGGGGTCTAACTAATCGGACATTAGAAGCTGTCTTCTTCAAAAGAGATACATGGAACACAGGTTGAATTCCTAACTGAGTAGGTAGTTTGAGTTTGACAGAGACTGGGCCCAAAACTTGCTCAATGGAAAATGGACCTATGAAACGAGGCAGAAATTTTCTATTTCCTTTCAACCTAAGATGTCGTGACGACAGCCATACAGAATCACCCACCTGAAACTGTGGTGCTTCCCTCCTGTGCTTATCTGCCTGTCTTTTGTAGCCCTCCTTAGCCTTTAACAAATTTGACTCTGCGGATTTACGAGCAGAATTCAAGTCTGACAGCAGATTGCTAGCGGCTGGGACCCCAAAATCTCCCTTATTACAGAATGGATTTGGATGCCTCCCATAGTTCAGAAAGAAAGGGGAATAACCAGTGGATACACTCTTGGTGTTATTTTGTGCAAATTCTGCCATCCAAATAATTTGGACCAATCACAACCCTGATCCAGAAGAAACAGACGCAAGTACTGTTCTAACTCTTGATTTACCCTTTCGGTCTGACCATCGGTCTCAGGGTGATAACTGGTGGAATGCCTGACCTCCACTCTCAACCCTTTCATAAACGCCTTCCAAAAGTGTGACACAAATTGGGGGACCCGGTCGGAAATCACAATTTTTGGGACACCATGAATCTTCACTATGTTTTCTCTGACGAGGCGAGCTAACTCTGAGGCTGAAGTAACCCCTTTTACTGGAATAATATGACTCATTTTGTTAAAAACATCTACTACTACCAATATTGTGTTATACCCTTTACTCAATGGAAGATCAACTATCAAATCCATAGTGACAGTATGCCAAGGCTGATTGGGTGTAGGCAAAGGTTGCAAAAGGCCTTGTGGAGCTTGCATACTGGATTTCCCTCTGGCACAGAGCTCACAAGTTTCTACAGAATTCATATTGGGCCACCAAAAATAACTTTGAATAAGGTCTATGGTCTTCATGGTTCCCTTATGGCCCGGCTTGAGGATGATCATGGCAGTCTTTCATCACTTGTTCTCGAATCTTAACAGTAGGTAAGTAGAGAGCTCCATTTCAATAAGGTAAAGAATCTTGGATAACCCTTCCTTCTTCTTGACTAGCCCACTTAGTCATCTCTGCTGCTGACATCTGTCTTCCGACCTCTTCTTCATAGTCAGTTATGGACAAGGTGCACACAAACTTGGATTCAGGAATAATAGGTTGTGAAATTACTGAATGTTCCGTGTCTTCAGTTTGGATCCTGGACAAGGCGTCCGCCTTTCCATTTTTATTTCCGGGACGATATGTAATTCCAAAATCAAAATCTGCGAAGTAAAGGGACCAGCGCAGTTGATGTGGAGTTAGGGTCTTTGCAGACTTGAGGAATTGAAGATTTGTATGATCTGTGAACACCGTTATTTTGTGTCGGGCCCCGAGTAAATGATGCCTCCATTCCACAAATGCATCCTTTACTGCCAACAGTTTTTTCTCGGTGATTGTGTAATTTATTTCAGCTGCATTCAGTTTCCGAGAATGATATGTTACCGGATGTAGCTGCCCGGTTGATTTATGCCGTTGGGACAGAACTCCGCCTATAGCTTCATCTGAAGCATCGGCTTCAACAAAGAAGGGTTAAGTTGGATCTGCATGAAGCAAGATGGGAGCCGAGGTGAAGCTGGTTTTGAGATATTCAAAGGCTTGCTCGGCTTCCTTAGACCAATGGAATTTTATGCATTTCTTAAGCAATCTGGTAATTGGAATGATCTTCTGTGAGAATCCCTGGATAAATCGCCGATAGAAGTTAGAAAATCCCAGGAATCTCTGAATCTCTCTAACATCCTTTGGTGAAGGCCAATCTACCACTGCTTGCACCTTCTTGGCTTCCATGGTAATACCTCCTGGAGATAGAACAAATCCCAAGAACTCCAAAGTTCATACACTAAAGGCACACTTTTCTAGTTTTGCATACAATTTATGTTTTCGTAGTCTCTCAAGAACTGTTTTGACATGGTCTGAATGTTCTCGAGGATTCTTGGAATAGATTAAGATATCATCCAAATATACGACAGCAATTTTATCCACCAGATCTCCCATGATGTCATTTATAAAGTGCTGAAAGGCCGCCGGGGCATTGCACAGGCCAAACGGCATTACCTGATATTCAAAAAGCCCGTACTTGGTCCTAAAGGCAGTTTTCCACTCATGACCTTCCTTCATACGAATGAGATGGTAAGCTAAACGGAGGTCTAATTTGGTGAAAATGTGGGCGCCTTTCAACTGGTCTAGCAGGACCGAGATCAAGAGCAGAGGATAACGGTTCTTTACAGTAACCCGATTTATTGCACGATAGTCAATGCACGTCCTCAGAGAACCTTCCTTCTTGGGAAGGAAAAAAAGCGGTGAAGAAACTGGGGACTGAGACAGTCTGATGAACCCATTAGCCAGGTAACGGTCAAGGTATTCTTTTAGATAGTCAAAGTCATTCTCAGCTTCCGTCAGTGCATAAATTCAACTGCAAGGTAGAGAGGCCCCTGGTTCAAGATCGATGGTACAGTCATATGAACGATGTGGTGGGAGTCTTTCCACTTCTTGTTCACTAAAAACTTCTTGAAATTCCAGATATTCCGCTGGGATCTCTAAGGTATTTACAACTGAAATTGATCCTCCACTAAAAGACAATAAAGTGGACAGAAAAGGCTCCGGGGTGTGAGTCAAAGAGCTGAAGCAGTGTTCAACACAGAATGACGAATCCATGTCAACGGTTCGATCCTCCCAATTGATGGTTGGGTTATGCAAGGAAAGCCAGGGAAGCCCCAAGATTATCTGAAATTATGGAACATCAATCAAATTAAACTGAATGACTTCACAATGACCATTTGACTCAATTAACTCCAACAATTCCGTGTGATGTGTAATCGGGCCTGAAGAGAGATTAGTCCCGTCCACTGCCCGAACTGATTCTTTTTGTTCCTTGCGTATTGTCTGAATCCCCTTCTTCTTGGTATATTTTATATCATAGAAGTTGCCTGTGGCACCAGAGTCGATCATAATTGCCACCCCAAGAATCTCTTGTTCACGAAATTTTAAGATCATTTGTAGTATTAGATGTGGAGTCTGGGTCTGAAGTGTGTTCAGGAGATGATAAATCTTTGGAGTCTGATCTTCAACTTTCGCCACCTGAGCCACCCCGCCTACAGATGGTTTTGAGAGTTTCCCGAATTGGTAACCTTGGGCCCTTTTGGACACTCTCTCACAAAGTGCCCCGATCCTCCACAATACATACACAACTTCTTCAATCTCCTCTGTTCCTTTTCTTCTTTACTGAGAGGGCCACGAGTTGACCCAATCTGCATTGGTTCACTTTCAGGCATGCCACCCAAAGACTTGCTGGTTTCTGATCTTGTTCGCTCAAATTGCGGGGGATTCCAACGGAAATCTTTGGACCTTCTTTCTCCTCTTCTTTCAGAATTTCTAAAGTCGATCTCTAGAACAACTTCCACTAATTCTGAATAGTCTGTGGGTCGATTCGGAATCTGTGCTAAGGTATCTTTGATGTCATCTCGCAATCCCCGATAGAATAAGGCAGATCTCTTCTCCTCCGGCCAGTTTGTTTCCACCAATAATTTATTGAATTGTGTCAAATATGTAATTAGATCCCTAGTTCCTTGGTGCAATTCTAATAGTTCATTATCCGTGGCCTGGGAAACTCGGCGCCTATCAAAAATCCTAAGGAATTCTGTCTTGAAACTTTCCAAATTATACAAAAAGGTATCATCTCTAGAAACCAATGGCATGGCCCAATTTGCTGAGTCCCTCCCCAGATAGGAAAGGATAAAGGCTACTTGTGATTGTGCGTCTGGGAATAGATTAGCACGACACATGAAGTGTAAAGAACAATGGATAAGAAAAAGTTGGGCTTTTTGTGGATCTCCACAATACCTTTCTGGGGGGGCTAGAGGTATTATAGGGGAAACGGAATGAACAACCTGAGCTACAGTGCGAGGGTCTTGATTGGGCAAAGAACTACTTGGAAAATTTTGAGCAGTGGGTGCTCCTCTGGATAATTCAGTAACTCGCTGGGAAAGTTGAATAGTTTCCTGTCTAGAAGCTATTATGTCTTGTCTTAAACTCTTATTCTCTTCGCTTAGTGCCCCTAATTCTCGCTTATTCCCTTTAACATTTCACCTAACGCTTTTAAACTAAAGCCCTCCGCCATTCTACCCGGGTCAAGAACCCTTCGTGGGCACTTCAATCTGTCAGAAACGCTGTACTTGATTCTCTTCACAGAGGCAGAATGGCGTTAGAATTCCCTTGCTCACCCTCCAGAACACACTGCGTAAAGCAGCTGCTCCAGACAGGGGGAAGGGGAAAATGGTATTGTGAAGAGACACTCGTGCTAGCCTGGACTCCCTCTTCTTATGTGGTGAAGATAACTCGAGAATACCTAATGCACAGAAGGAGACAGCATTCCAAACTCAGTACCTTAGCATTAGTTATCTTCTTCCTTCTAAACTCCACTTAATACTTTATTCTCCCTACCAGGTGTCACAGGAGTTTCTGCCTCTCTTCTTTTCCAGTAGGATGGCTACTGGTTGATGTCAGATTAACAAGACCTAATGCACAGGGAGATACAATTAAAGGTAAGGTATTCTTCCACATTTCCCTCTCTCTCTCTCTCACTTATTCTTCCTCTTTCTTCCCTTATCTTTTGTACAGGTCTTTATTTTCATTTGGCTATTCTCAATTAATAGGTGCAAAGAGTTCAATTGGAAACTTACTCCCAGTCTTTACAACTACTCCTCCTGGGTTCACCCTGCTCTGCTTGAAATGGAATGGAAAACTGGTAAAGGAAAGAATTAGGTCAAGCACAAGGAAGGAAAGGGTTTAGTGAGCGCAGGCTCAAAAGTAGTTTTCCAGTCAAGAAATTGAATATAATGTCTGCTGAAGCACAGTCTTTATCTGCTACTTGCTTACTTGCTTGTTGATGTTTCAACCTCTTCTCTTTCTGCTCTCGGTCTCCTTCTCTCGACGGTAAGCCTACTGGAGTAAAGGAGACCCTGCATTACCTCACTCAGTCTCTGGATACCAGCGTCTTCAAAATTTCCATGTGCGCGTTTTCGCGCTACCGCTAATGAAAGAAAGTTCTGTTTACGCGTTTACGCGCTAGGAAGAGTGACGGATATTCTTCCTCAGAAAACTACATAACTCCTTGTTCCGCCAAATGGAAACGGAAGAACTCTCTCTAGAAGCTACCTCCCATGTCTTCAATACTGGTAGCGGTAAAGAACCCAAACTCTTGCACTCTGACTCTAAATTTACCAGACTGCAAAAGGAGCGACTTCACTTGACCGCTAGTGAATTGAAGTGCGCAATAGAACGCGCTTCCTCAGAACACAAAGCCTCACTTCCCGCGAGACTTTGGAATCAATCTCACAGCTGGAAAATGAAGCAGCCATCGTTTGGCTGTTTTACAGGACTTAAATGAAGTAAGAACAAAATAAAGCAATGTGCTCCTGAAGCCAACCATCACTGAGGGAAAACCGGCCGTCCCAGCAAGGCCTGTCTGGATCCCAAAGCTTGGTGATCTAGTCAGAGAAAAGATCGTGGACAAGAAGGAATTTGGGCCTTCTTACAGACAACCAGTACCTGTCCTAGCAATCCACGGATCAAGAACAGTACTTTTGCCGCCCCTTGCTGGTAAAAAGGAGAAAAGATTTGTGTCCATCTACTTTGGTTAGCTCTGGTATTAACTCTGGGTATGCTGATAAATGGAAGATATATTCAATTGGACACAGCAAGTAAAAGAGTGAACTTACTTCTCCAGCCACACAACTCATCCCATCGTGAAGCAAGAGACTTGTCAGCAGTGAATATCACAGGGGTTCCTCTACATGATGGTATAGTTTGGGACCAAACTCAATATGACATTTTTGGCCCGTCGGAGCTTTTGAAGATTCCACATTTATTTAAGATTTCATTAAATGACTTTATTATCTCTAGTACCTTTTCGATGATTGGAACTTCAAGACTGTTAATAACATGGTGTCTGATCTAGAGATGTCTACAGTATTCACAGACCATGAATATTTAGAGGGTTCATTGGACTATGAACAAATGTATTGTTATAACCACTATGGTCATCATTTCTTGCGTAAATCTGCAATGCCTAGAAATGTATTTATGTATAACCAATGGGAACATTGTCCTACACCTCCAAAGGGTAGCTCAAAATCTTTGCAATGAAGATTCCATATTTTTCAGGCCACAATTTGTCTAAACCAGAAACGTTTTACTTTAAAAATGTGAACAAGACAGGAACTAAAAATGTGTTAACCAATATGAAACAGATTTATTCTGCAGCCTTTATTGCCCAACTGTCTACACAGGGTTTCGACTTTTGGAAAGACAACATTGAGACAAAGACTGTCTGGGGTACAAAAGATTGGCAAGTGCAGTGGGTAGAAGCTTTATTTAGGGCCTGTGTCATCCCTGAGCAAATTACGTTTTTGAATGACACTTTCCAGCAAACGTCTTGCCTTGGATTAGCCAGGATCAGACATGAACACACCGACCATACCTATACCTGCCAGTAATAGCACTACATGGGGGGAGGTCGAGGTACATCATATTTTGCATCACAACAGATCAGAGCCAGATTGGAAAAAATGGTTGCTCTGGCCCACAGACACAAACAACTGTCAAGATTGATTCCTGAATAAAACACAGGGTTTCACTATCAATAGGCCAGACCCACGCTATGTTCAAAGACAGCATCCAGGGATAGTAACAACATACAGTGTAGGGAAACTCTGCCTTGATTGGCTACAGAAAGCTAGACTGAAGGATGTAAAACAACACTTAACTTTACTTCAAGAAGGCGCAGACCTTAGGGAATTCTTGCTTGGACCAAGAAAACCGCGTCAAAAACGTTTCATATATGCCGGTATCTACGCTGCTTATAATGAAGCATGGAAGGTTACCCAAGCAGAGACTGCAGAAAGAATACGATAAATTGATCGTATTAATTTAGTGAAAACTCTCTCTGTAGTAGACAATGGGATAACGACTCTGTCGTTCAGAATATATTCATTGGACAGCATTGTGTCTTCTGGCATAGACATTATGGAACAAGACTTGGTCATGTTGCAACATGGTCATCTCAACTACGTTCTATCATGCTATTAGGCTGGACGCTACAAAACTTGCGTGCAGGCTATGTGCCTTAGCGTTCAATCAAAACTACATCGCTGTTTTCAGAATTCAATCTCACTGATAAAAAGATCTGATTGGCATAAAGGGGAGCAGACAACAATATGCTGAGCATTGAAAAACTGGAAAAATTACCATTCACGGTGGCAGAAAAACCAGCTACTGAGTGGATCATACATGGTAAAATTACTCTGCCTGTTACAAATTTCCATTTTCAGTGTTGCCTAAAACATATACCAGTTGGCAAATATGAAAGGGTAAAGGATACATCAAGACATCTTGAGAATTACCTTACACACATAGCTGTTGGAGTGGGGAACGTGAAGTGTTTCTTAGCGGTGAAAACTGTGAACACACACTAAGCGGTTCTCTCCTTTGTCAGGGTATTAACTTACATGGGGCCTGTGATGGTTCCACTACAAACTTATCCTGTCACCCGCAAGGTTCACCGGCTGCAGTGATTAATCCAATTTTTGGCCAACTTTCGAATGTGAGTTACATTATGTTGAATGATCACAGCTGCTGTGGCATGTTGCCAGGTATTCCATATCTAGTTACGGTTATATCCAGGGTCACTTGCTGTATGCAAGTCTTATTTCCACAAATAAACACAGTCAGGGAGTCGCCTTTGTGACCTTCACTGAAAATCTCTTCTATACAAATTGATACTCTAAGCAGAATGAAAGCCTTTCTTTTACAAAAAACAGTGCCACTGACCTCGGCCAGAGAAACCTATGATCTCCAAGTCACAAGGACTTCTGCGGAGATGCATACCCTTTTATATACAAACTGCCCTGTACATTTCTCAGAAATGTTAGGTCATATCTTAAACATGTCTGATACGAGCGGTATTATACATGTATTTAAAAACGTGTTTGCAGGACTTTTCAAGCAGTCCTCGGAATTTTTCCAAACTTCATGCAAACTTCATGCACTCTGTGTTTGTCAGACTGCCACTCCTTTTAGCACTCATTGCAGGGATCCTATTTTTGGTCCTACTGCTATGATATGGCAAGCTAAGTCACCAGCCTCACTCCAGGCACCATAGAGAGAGCTCTATTGGAGATGAATTGTCATGAGCGCATCGTCCAAATTTTGGGTTTACCTCGTCAACGAGAATTAAACACCACATGCCTACGGATATCGATACTCTGCTGGACCCGGAAACGACCCATGCTCTGTGTTGTCCCCAGCGGCGACCAATCCTGATGACGGCATTCATTGAGATCTCACAGACGCAAATTGCTGCTTCTGAGGTACATGAGGAAACAACAGGCACGCAGGTAACATCAGATTTGAACATTGCTGATGCGACCAATGCTGAAGGCGATAGTTCACATCTATGTGCAGTTAATCTTATAAACAAGGTATTCCAACTTTCACCTACAACGGTAGACGACTTTTTGTCTACAGGATTAGAAGATGTTTTCTCCAGGCCCACACATTGACTTTTGATTCAGGCACACAGTGTTCCGTTGAGACTCTGAATTTGGCCTTCATTCTTTTCAGACAAGGGACTGACTTTGGAACTTTTTTCCTACGATTAATTTTTTTTTTCCAAGTTTGTATTTTTTCATTTTTTGGCTCATTAATCTACTTATAGAAGAACTATTCATATTGAACAGAATTCTTTGAAAATCTTCCAGGGACATGATGCCACCTTGTCACATCAACAATTGATTTGTGTTAACCTGATGTGAAATGGTTTCGGCCTTTTGTCTTCTGTAGTAACGAGCCATTTCATCATATGTATTTATTTCTGGTTCATTCTTGTTGGCATTTTCAATGCACGCATATACTTAGAATGAAACATTGCTTTTAATATGTACAGCACCTTATGCATAGCAATGGGTTTGTAATGCATTTTTAGGACATATGCTTTTTAGATATGTTCAAGCGATATTCTCTTTTAGACATATTTGGTATGTTTAGGATTTAGTAATGTCGTTCATACGAAACTGGAGTGGTTGTTGTGTGTAGATTTAGATTCCGTATATAGGTTTCCTGATTTATACACTTATATAGGTACAATTCATATTGCCCTTATTTAGGAATGGAAACTCCAGCCCTTATTTAGGCATTGTCCATGCTAGCCAAATACAGGCATGGTCTCCTACATCCGTCCATCCACGTCACAGCGAATTCTTGGAAAACCAGACTCTTAAGCCGTTAGGAATTCCCCTTGCTTGGATATTGATTTCTCCAAGAACTCATTATTATGCATGAACAGCTATTCCTTAGGGGTTCCTTCATGACGTTCCGATGCCCAACTTTTACGTCAATACAGGCATTCCTAAACACCTTAAAGGTATAAATATACCTGCACTTGCCCTGGCAAACCACGGTTCCGGCACGATCCACCTCGACTGCCTACTTGCGGTTCGCCACGGCAAGTTCAGAAGAAGATTCAGGTCCAGGCTGACGCACTGACCAGACGCTATCATCCTCTTCGCAGATCAATCAATCAATCAATCAATAACATTTATAGAGCGCGCTACTCACCCGTGAGGGTCTCAAGGTGCTGAATGGAGGGGGGGTGCTGCTACTGCTCGAATAGCCAGGTCTTGAGGTGTTTCCTGAAGGTGAGATGGTCATGGGTCAGTCGTAGGTGTGCGGGGAGGGAGTTCCATGTCTTGGCCGCCAGGTAGGAGAACTATCCTCCTCGCAGAGAATCCAGCTCCAGTGTTTCTGACCCCCTTGCAGGGTGTTAGATATCTAGTGCCGGAAAAGAGATGCCAACCTTGCACATTCTAAGGTATGGAGCAGACTAGAACTTACAGAAACTTTTGGCAACTCTAGGCAAAAACTAAAACTATAGCTATAGCTAACTATACTTTAGAAAACAGCACCTACTTCTTACCTCATACTACACTTAGGTTAGGTACACTTGGGTAGAACTATTTAGAAGCATCAGATGAGTATCCACATTTTAGCCTGTTTTTTTTTTTGTATGTAGTTTAATTAATATATGTCATAGCTACAAACCATGCTATTGCAGTATTATTTTCTCTTACTGCTAACTCTGTACATATTGTACTTCGCAGCCTGTCTTACGATTGTAGCAGTTCATATCTCTTGCATGAGAAATAGGACTGTTCAAGAAACCCTTTTTATTGAAACGCCCGTTTCTCTATTTCTGTGCAACTCTGTAGAAACGAAGCATGCACGATTGACTGAGTGAAACTGTTATCCATTGTTTCCATGGTTCTGAGATTGTTCCGACCCTAAGGGAAACAAAAGTGTCATGTTTATGTGGTGGTCAGAAACTAATCCCTTCTTGTATATTCAAGAAGTTTCAAGTGACCTCTGGGTTAGCTGGCACACCCAAGTAATAAGTTTAATGTACTGATAGAGACATACTGACCTTAGTCCTATGTCAAATCTATAGTGTATATTATTCCAATGTGCAGAGCCTAACAGGGATATAGGAACTACACTACACTAACCCATTGTATGTTGCTGTAGTGTTCTCCTATGCATACTTTTGCTTTTCTACATGTCATCCGAATGTATGAGTTGGCATCGACATGTAATTATATAAATGAAATTGCTTGTATTGCAGTTGGTGTGTGTTCTTATTGTCCAGTCCATGTCATTTGTTAGATTTGACTTTTTTAAGTGAGATGGCATACTGAGCAACATTTGCATGGAAAGTGTCTTGTGATAGGCTGCACTCCCCCAGATGCTTGATATCGTTAAGTCTTTGTTAGGAATGTTGTTTTGGTCTTGTGTGTACCAAGTAATCCCGTAAGTTCTTTCCAAGTTTGTTAGCAAATCTTGGTAGTGGCCAGTCCAGGTCACCAGAGTTGATGATGTTCCATTGTTTTTAACTGATTTGTTGCTGTGCATTACATCTGGACACAGGTTATAGTGTTCATATCTTGGGATTTACTTATTACTTCTAGGAGGCTCGCTTTGTTTTGGTTTCTTGCACATTTGTTGCACTTTTTCAGTATTCATATTAGATATTTTTTTGCCTTGAGTTTTTCCATGGTAAACTATTATAAATTTGAGTGGTGTCAGCTGAGTGGAGTCTTGTGTCATATAAAAAAGTGTTGTATAGTGGAATAGAGTATTGAACATTAAAGTGTAGAGGTATAGAGTGGAGTGTAGAGTTGTACAGTGGAGTGTACAAGGGTAAAGTGGAGTAGAATGTTACTTGTAGACTTTTATAGAGTGGAGTTATATGGACTGGAGGAGAGTGTCATACAATGGAGGAGTATAGAGCGGAGTGACGTACACTGTAGTGGCATAGAGTGGATTAGCGTAAAGTGGAGTAGCATGCAGTGGCATAGCGTACAGTGGAATAGTGTACAGTTGAGTGTAGAAGAGCAGAGGGGCATAGAGTGGAAAAGCATAGAGTGGAGTAGTGTACAGTGGCATAGAGTGTATTAGGGTAGAGTGGATTAAAGTCGAAGAATCTGTTATAAATTGGAGTGGCATCTTATACAGTAAAGTGGAGTGCTGTGTTGGACAGTGTTGAAAACTGTCGTAAAGTGGAGTAGACTGTTGTACAATAGAGTGTATGGGCATAGAGGCAAGTGCAAATCTGGACAGTGCAGTGTACGGATATAGAGTGGAGTACAGATTAATAGAGTGGCATAAAGTATAGTAGAGGTTTGTAGAGTGGAGTTATATGGAGTGGAGGAGAGTAGACTGGAGCAGCATAAAGTGAAATAACCTATAGTGTAGCAGCGTACATTGGAGTGGCATAAAGTGCAGTAGTGTATATTGGAGTAGCATACTGGAAGAGGTGTGGAGCCGCGGCCAGGGTGACTGACTCGGGAATTTGGGGATCACGGTTCGATCCCCGGCGGCAGATTAGCCCAGCACCATGTGACTCTGGGCAATAGCTTGCTTAATCTTCCCGACGTCCCCCAGCGCCTAGAGACCCTTACGGGTGATTGTTTGCGCCTTACAAATGTGGATATTATTATTATTATTATTTACTGTGGATTGGCAAATAATGGAGTGGTGTAGACAGGAGTGGCATACTGTGGCACGAGGTGGAGTGTAATAGCATACAGTGGACTGGTGTACATTGGAGTGTGGTCCAATGAAATGGCATAGAATTAAGTAGCATAGAGTGGAGTGCCATGCACTCAAGTGGTTCAGGGTGGAGTAGCGTACAGTGGAGTGGCATACAGTGGAACCGTATACAGTGGAGTGTTGTAGAGTGGAGATGCATACAGTGGAATAGAGTTGAGTGGAGTGGTGTACAGTAGAATGATGTAGAGGGCAATAGCGTATAGTGGAGGAATATAGCATGTTACATAGTATGCTATTACATCGTGTTCAATTAAAAAGCATTGTTACAACGACAGCTTGTTAGAACGCAATACCTTTACTTCGCAAGACATTAGACTAACTTGCTGTAGGGGGCACTCTGTACTTAGGAATAGTATAATGTACTATTCCAAGTCCAGCATGCGCAACAGTAGGGAAGGTGTTGGAATAGTAAATTATACTATTCCTTAGGTTAGAGCACCCCCTAAAGCAAGTAAATATAATGACTTGCAATGTAAAGGCATCGCGTTCTACCAACGCGGTCATTGTAACAACCACGTTGTAAAAGGAATGCAATGTTATGGCAGTATTGTAAATGCTGTTTCCCATAGTGGAGTAGCGTCCAGTTGAGTGGTGTACAGTGGAGTGTGTAGACTCAGGTGGCACACAGTAGTGTTGAGTACACTGTTATAGTGTAGAGTGGAGTGATGTAGATTGGAGTCTTGTACAGTGAAGCATGGCATATGGATGTATGTGAAATTTAGCAACAGTGTAGGTTATAGTGTGCAGATTAATAGAAAACAGAATTGCACTGCCTTACGTTTCTCCAGATTTACCATTCAGCACAAGGCCACTCAGGTGGCCCTGAGTTCCTTTGTAAATCTCAGTTAAGTACTGCATTGCCCATGCAATGCAAGGGTACCTAAATCCAAGAATGCAGTTAGGTCTTAGTTATAATTTGGCCCATGGTATACTGTGATTTCTTTGCAGTATACCACGGTATATGGCAATGAATGGCCAGTGTGTAACTGGGTAATGACTGCTTTTAGAGAATGAAAAGGCAGCCATATTTCTTTTTATTACACTTTTGCTGTGTTCACTGTTAGGGCCTTAGATATAGGTAAGTAGTAGGTCCCTACCCATTACCACTTTATTTAAGTGGTAATAGGTAGGGAAATATATTTATATATTTTAACATATTTTTAGATATGTTTCCGGCAATGTACTGCGGTAGTTTCATAAGATTTTGTGAAGTTTTTGGAAAGTACAGCGGTGACAGATATAACTACATTTAAATGCTGTATAACTTAAAAAATACTTATCCTACCTAATAGTAGTATCCAAAAAGAATCACCTCGGCACCATAATGTATAATCCTGCCACATTTCATGTAAATCCATTCAGCCGTTTTCACAGTACTCCAATACAATAGTCTATGGAAAATGCATTGATGGAAAAACATGTTTTAAGGCCTCCTTTTTCTTTGCACCCCCTAAACGATTCACCACAAAAATTTACATCATCTCAAAATGTAGAAGATGTTATAGATCTAGAATGTTTTGTGGGGATTTGTCACACAGGAGGAAAGTTTTTAGGGTGCTTAAGACAAAATCCTAAACTTACTACTTCTGGTATTCACAGAAGGCACTTATGATTTTTGGTATTCACAGAAATCATTTATGACTCCTAACTTTACGTCCGCAGTCAGGCCAGAATCACTCGGACTGTACTCGCCACACCTGGACAGTACTCTCAGCACCAGGACCGTGTTCTCTGCACCTGGATCATACTCTCTGGCTAGGCCGTACTCTTCTGCTGGAGCCATAATATCCGGCTTGGGCCGGATGAAGTGTAATCAATAGGCTGGAATGCAATTGTTATCAAAAGGAACATTAGGAATGTGTGATAAATGGTAGAGGAGGTCATGAAAAATTGTCTGGGCAGGGAAAAGGGTATGGACAGACACTACATCATAACACAAAAAAGCATTGCTCCTTTGTATCATGGTACATGCAGTGCACAATTTGCACTCCTCTCAGCGGTGTCAACACTACAGTCAACACTAAGGGGAGTGCCCCTAGTGTTGACTGTGTGTTGACACTACAGTCAACACTGAGGGGAGAGCAAATTGTACCATGAGACAAAGAAGCAGTGCATTGTGGGGGCTTAGTTATAGTGAGCTCAGGTAACTATAATTGCTGAATATCTATGTTTTTGTACAAGTGGAATCTGAGTCTAACTATATCTGTTTTTTAATTCTATTTCCTAAGTATAACGTCCCTGTAACCATTGTATTTTTTCAGTGAATTTCTAAGGTGTTTTTAATATAACTGTAACCTTTGAGAGTTAGTGTGTGAGTGAGTGCATGAGTGTCTCAGTGGGTGTGTGAGTGAGTGTGTGAGAGTCTCACTGGGAGCTTATGTGGGTGCATGAGTGTCTTAGTGGATCTGCGAGTGGGTGCAGGAGTGTGTGACTGGGAGTCTCAGTGGGTGTGGTAGTGTCTGAGCTGTTCTGTGGGTGAGTACATGAGTGCCAGAGTGGGTTCTGCCTATTTTGTGCCTTTTTTCTGCTCACTTATGACCTTTATTTTGCTTCTTTCAGCTCATTACTGACCCTTTTTTTCCTCTTTTTCACGGAGTAACTGAAAAACTCCGTCAAATTCTATGGAATTCCATGAGTAGACGAAATATAACTCCGCTTCACCTGATTAAGTCCCCTTCAATGCTGAAAGTAGTTAGGGGCCAAGAACCCCTTTGTTACCACCAGTAAGTCCCCCAGATTAGGATTGCTGAGACCTCATCAGACGCTCTGCCTATTTCTCAACCACTCTGCATATGGGCCTCCTGCGCACTACTAGTTGAGGGATGACATCCCCTTGGCTGCTGAGGGTCCTTGGGGGCCAAGAACCCCCATTGTTGCCACTAGTAAGTCCCCCACAGCAGGATTGCTGAGACCTCCTTGGAGGCCTGCCCCTTTTCTCAACCGCTCTGCATACGCTTCTACAGCCGCGCTACTGGTTGAGGGATGAAGTCCCTTTGGCTGCTTAGGGTCATTAGGGACCTCTTTCTGCTCGTTTTTTATCTTTATTTTGCATCTTTCTACTAATTTCTGATCTCTATTTTGCTCTTTCTGCTAATTTGTTTACCTTTATTTTGCCTCTCTCTCCTCGTTTCTGATCTTTATTTTGCAGCTTGCTGCTCTTTTATGTCCGTTATTTTGCCTCTTTCTGCTTATTTCTGATCTCTCTTTTGCCTGTTGCTGCTCGTTTCTGTCCTTCATTGTGCCTCTTTCTGTTAGTTTCTGACTTTTATTCTCTATCTTTCTGCTTGTTTCTGACCTTTATCGTGCTTCTTTCTGCTCATTGCTGACCTTAATTCTGCCTTTTTCTGCACATTTCTGACCTTTACTCAGCATCTGTCACCTAATTTTTTACGTTTATTTTGCCTTTTTCTCCACTTTTTCTATTTGTCTGTTACTCTGCCTGCTTGACAGCGGGCAGGGAAACAGACAAAAACTCTGCTCTCAGCAAGCAGGAGCAGTTTCACAGCTCTCATGTGCTAAGAACAGAGTTTGTGTTTGCTCTGACTTGGCAGGAGCTCTCAAAGCTGTCAAAGGGCCACAGCAGGAACTGGCCATTGGGGTGGAGGTCTCAGGGATAATATTGGCTCTAGGAGGGGGCCACACTGCCCCCATCCTTCGACCTGCATGGGCCAGCTCTAGGGAGGCAGTGGTCCCCAGGGCCCAGTGGTCAGCGTGGCCCCCCCTTCCTTTTATATTTAGCCCTATGAAGGTGGTGGTCCCCGGGGCATCTAAAAAGCCCAGGAGAGGAGTACGTGTGGCCCCCTCCTGCCATAAAAAGAAAGCACCGGGGAGGTGGTGGTCGCCGGGGCTTAAACGAAGGCCATGAGGGGTTCCGCCAGCCCCCCTGCATTTATAAAGATAAAGCCCCCGGGAGATTGTTGTTCCAAGGGTTCAAAGAGCCTTGGCAGAGGGCCCTATGTCCCCTTTCTCCTTTTCTCAAAATGCCCCTGGGACCAGGCCCAACTGGGGGCTCATTTCAAATCAAGCAAGGGAGACCCCAATTGTAGATTTTTTTCAATTTTGCCACAAATCTGCAGACCTTGAAGAAAATTGTTTTTTATCCCCAGTGAGGTCCTCCTGGGACTCCACCACCCTATCTAGTGGGTCAGAGTATTTCTACCCTGCCCCCTTTTCTTTATTTTAGATGTTTTTTGTGGGACTCGGCTCAAGCTGAGTCCCAAGATGACTACTAGCACTTCCTGGTTGAAGTGTTGGCAGCCAATCAGAAAACAGTATGGGGGCTGTCGGATTCACGGAGGATCCATGCCCCTAAATGTACAAATTTGGATTTCAGTTTATATCTGTAAAAATACTGAACAAATTTAAATCAAACTACCAAAATGGAAGGCTTTGGACCAAGATCTACCTTTCTGCCAAATTTGGTGTAATTCCGTCAAGCATTTTGGGCTGTAGTCGTGTGTAAAGTCCCTATGGGAATTAACATGGGGAAAATTTGTTTTGGGATCCCCTTTTTTTCTACCCCCGCTTGACGGATCACCCTGAAACTTTCCAGACACCAGTTGAATATTAAATTAATGTTACAGTTAGGTTTGATAAATAGATCTGTTTTTGTTTTTAAAAAAAACTTAGGTTTAGAAAGTCACTGAAAAAAACAAGGATAAAGTAATGTGATAGTTATGTGAATATCTCAGTGATAACGCTAACGTTCTGAACAACATAAAACACAGAAATTCACTAGTTATAGTTATTAGAGCTAATTATAACTTACACCCCCACCATGCACTGCTTATGACTTCACATATTACATCACTCATGACATGTTCTATGACATCTTTTATGACATCACTCATGGCATCTCAAATGACATCAATGATGACACCACTGATGACATCACTGATTAAATCATCCCATGAGTGAGCTAGTTTACTTTATAGATTACATGGTGTTTGGCAACTACCATGTTACTTTCCCTGCCTACGTTTATACAGACTGTGCCCAGCTAATGAGTGCAAATGTTTATGAAATGCATGCACTCCTAATGCATCTTAGGTGTTTAAAGGTATTGAACATGTTACAAACCTTTGTTTAAGAATTTGTTTGACTACCTCTGCATGGAGGTGACAGTTAACAACTTGCGTTTAGCATGCTCCACATGCGGTTTTTGGCTCGGCAGCAACAGGGCAAAGATTGTACATAAAACATATCAAGTATTGTAAGCAGTCTTGAGATATTAGACCAAATTGGCTCAGCATTACAATTTCTACAGAATATAGAAGTGTGTGTACAAGGTACTAACCTATGTACATGTGCTTGTTTTGCTTCAGAAGTTGGGTTATCTGTAAAGTTTGCACCACAGTATGAAGGCTGCAGGTAGTATTATCCTTAGCGCATTCAGACCTTGGTTATTGTAAGTGAATAGTCACAGGTTTTGCATACAGTGTACTGTTATGACTCTGTAGTGTATTTCTCATGAGAGTTTCATTGTCTGCAAACAGTGTGGTACAGAGTGAATTCTCGCTGTAGAGAAAACAGTGATAACAGTACCCAATTTTCTACTCATATCCACTTAATTTCTCGCAATAACTGTCAGGGGTAGGATAGAGGTAAAGATGGTCCATAGTAGGACATTAGCTATGTGACAGGGTTTGAGCATTTGGAGGAATGTGGTTTTACTTGAATAGTTTTATACAGATTGAACACCATGTCCAAAATAGGTTACCCTTTCATCTGTAGTTCATAGTCAACATAAAATCGGCTACCTATGGACTGTTTGGTATAGGGTCAATGTTAAACATAACACAAGCTTGCTTTACCTATAGTGGTTGTATGTATGATAGCAGTAATGATGCTTCATATTATTCTGTGCTATTTTGCACTTTCTTTCGCAGCTCTAATGTTCTGCCCATTTATAGAGCAAAGTGAGAAAAAAAAGAAGCTTGGATGATGTCATCAGTTGATGTCATCAATGACGTCATTTGCGATGTTATCAATTATGTCATAAATGGAGTCATAGAACATGTCATGATTGATGTAATATGTGAGTGAATGTCAAGGTTCTTTTCAATGTAAAGTGCTATTTTATTACCATACGTAATGCCTAATTTGGCCATGCGCAGTGGGGGGTTGGTGTCAGAGCCTGGCCTTGGGCAACTCATCCACAGGCAGGTAACCCCACAATGCACACCACCTTCAGGCATGCACAGCAGGGAGTTGGCTACAGGGTGCAGCCTGCAGTCAGGCCCTGTTGCAAACCCACTGTCACATTCCTCTTCCCATGAGCAGTATCCTGCCGCATACTGATTATGAATAGCAAAACATGTATAGCAGACTGTATACATGAGAGTCATGCCACATAAGGAAAACCATGTACAACAGAAGGTATTGCATAAATGCATCTGTATCAAAGCACAATGTTACATGCCTAGGCAGATGTATATGGCTGTAACTGTACATATGAACGCAGTGATGTGGCATAAACTGTATGTACCCACTCAACATGGTGGTACCTTTTTGTTACCTTTCTAACTTTGTATCCTTTGTCAGTTTCTAGTAGCGTCAGATTGCGGCCGCCATCTTGCAAAGACACTATAAAACTGCCCACGCCTAGCTGCCGAGTACAGATTATTCTGAGGCGTGTCGGAGACCGGTTGGAGCAGCAGAGAATGGCGGCTTCTTTCTAGGTTGGTATGCAGGGATCAGCGAGTCTTGATCCATAGATTCAGAAGTAGTTAGGATCTAATACACAAACCTAGATTAGGATGGATCCCTAGTTAGGTTGGGGGCAGAGAGGAACACTATGAGGGAGTACACCCTCCCGTGGATAGACACTGAATCACTATAAGTACTCCCGCAATGGACCAGTCAGCAGTAGAAACCTCTGCTACCAGATCAGGTGTTGGTATGCCCTATTTGAAGTGAATAACACCACCTAGGCATGGGGAAGGAAGCAAGTCCTTTTGTTAATATTTTCCCTCACACACCCTAGTGGTGTCATGCTTCATCATTGGGACACCCTGACGCCTAGAGGTCAGGGTGGGCTCGACCAATATTTCAGGGAGCTCTTGATGAGATGATTTTTTGGCCAGGGGGTATAAAGATTAAAAATCGGTGTCAAACCCCAGTTTCCCTTTATTCTTGGGTTTGGCACTGATATTAAAAGATAACGAGAATGGTTACTAGGGATATTATGGTCCTAGGACCCTATTGCCAACATGTTTCTGTCCTTAATGCCCCATAAAGGGTGCACAGACATTGATCAGGGCTGGTGCCCCCTGTGTGTAGGGAAAGAAGAGAGAGAAGTTCCCTATACTATTATGCAGTAAGGGCAGATAGCTGCTCCTTATTCAAATGTCGTTCCGTATTTGAAATCACTCCATCTGTAAAATAAAGATTGACAAACAACATGTATAGTGCGTCAGTTCTTTTTTGGCAAAGAGACATATCAACCAAGACAATGTGTACGTCTCTGCTCATTCCACATCATCATACGTGAAAACCAAAAAGAAAATAGAATGTGCGCGTGATTAAGGCATAACCACTCATTTTTCGTGACACACAACATTTTGGTGTGTATCTGGTTTATTGTGGCGGAATTTTCCGCATTCTATATGCACTCATAATTATGGTGTCGAATTCACAAGGTGGAGGTTCTGTACCGCATCCTACTATTACACATCCATTTGCGTGTGTATGTGAAACCACATCTATTGTCAAGACTTCCAATACGCCAACACGAGTTTAAAACACACCACTCCTTTCTCATGCACACGTC
The DNA here is from genome assembly GCF_964204655.1 of Triturus cristatus. Classification (NCBI taxonomy): domain Eukaryota; kingdom Metazoa; phylum Chordata; class Amphibia; order Caudata; family Salamandridae; genus Triturus; species Triturus cristatus. The sequence continues at coordinate 726,940,279 of NC_140585.1, forward strand.
ATAAATATAAATTCACTCTAGTCTTTAAATACACTCTGGTTTTATAGTACGCTTACCCCAATTTAGGAGAGGAAACGCTTCTAGTGGGACCGCTACATGTAGGGTAGCCCTGTAGTCACACACTATATATTCGTATAAGACATTTAGTTACATTCAGATCGATGAATTCACGGTCAAATGCCAGGAGGGTAGGGATTTTCACCGCAAAATGAGAAGAGAGTCCAGCCCCACACACAGTGGCCGCAATATGTAAGGGAATCAAAGAAGAAAACGAGAATGAGATGCGGAAGTCACCCACACGTACGCATTCATGCTGTGTCACAACTTGTTCTCTCAGAATCACCCGCTACACATTTCAGAGTTACTCACGCCACCAAGGGTCCTGCCCCGTATGAGCACCTATTCGGTATGGGTTCCCACCGCTCGGAATCAATGTTGTGACTGCTGCTGCGATTTTTAAGCCTGTCTTGATTGTCGGTTCTGTTGCTTTCCGGAATCTCGTGACCACGCCTTCCGCGGAAGTAAATTCTACGCATGCGCCGTTGTAAACCGCATGGGACTTGTAGTTTCTTATACTAACCCGAGTGTAGTTTTTATCCATAGGCTCGTAATTACAAATATTATCAGTTCTGATCAGTGTTACCAAGTTTTACAAAAGGATGGTTCTTTATCTTGGATGTGAAGCGTGTTTAGGTAATTATCGACACCATAATTATGAGTGCATATAGAATGCGGAAAATTCCCCACAATACACTAGATACACACCAAAATGTTGTGTGTCACGAAAAATGAGTGGTTATGCCTTAATCACGCGCACATTCTCTTTTCTTTTTGGTACACATTGTCTTGGTTGATATGTCTCTTTGCCAAAAAAGAACTGACGCACTATACATGTTGTCAATCTTTATTTTACAGCTGGAGTGATTTCAAATACGGAACGACATTTGAATAAGGAGCAGCTATCTGCCCTTACTGCATAATAGTATAGGGAACTTCTCTCTCTTCTTTCCCTACACGCAGGGGGCACCAGCCCTGATGAATGACCGTGCACCCTTTATGGGGCATTAAGGACAGAAACATGTTGGCAATAGGGTCCTAGGACCATAATATCCCTAGTAACCCTTCTCGTTATCTTTTAATGTCAGTGCCAAACCCAAGAATAAAAGGGAAACTGGGGTTTGACACCGATTTCTAATCTTTAAACCCCCTGGCCAAAAAATCATCTCATCAAGAGCTCCCTGAAATATTGGTCGAGCCCACCCTGACCTCTAGGCGTCAGGGTGTCCCAATGATGAAGCATGACACCACTAGGGTGTGTGAGGGAAAATAATAACAAAAGGACTTGCTTCCTTCCCCACGCCTAGGTGGTGTTATTCACTTCAAATAGGGCATACCAACACCTGATCTGGTAGCAGAGGTTTCTACTGCTAACTGGTCCATTGCGGGAGTACTTATAGTGATTCAGTGTCTATCCACGGGAGGGTGTACTCCCTCATAGTGTTCCTCTCTTCCCCCAACCTAACTAGGGATCAATCCTAATCTAGGTTTGTGTATTATGTTTTGAGCAGCGCACAGCTGTGGGGCTTATATCCCGATACATTTTGGTAGCACACACAAATCAACTCGTAGGTAATTCCTTCGGGCGTCTGATCAGTGATCTTTTGATCCCTGATTTCTGATTCATAGTAGTGCACCAACGTTCCACAGTCAACTTCCTAACACTCACACACTGAGAACTACGCACCTTCTCCTACTCCACCTCTCTAGTATTAAAGAAATCTCTTTTCTCTCTCTCCATTTTCCAAATTTTGAGAGATAGAGAAATGACAGACCAACTTTCCATGTCAGAGGCCCTTGGATTGAGATACACTGACGACATGGCAGCTTCGATTCTGGCAGGACCATCTCTACTACCAGATACAAATATAAACCAAAGTTTGAATCAGGCCCAGAATTGGGACGAATTAAAAGAACTCAAACGAACACAAATGAAGATTCTCCTACATGGTGCTATCCTTACTGAATATTTGAGAGGTAATGTGGCACCAAGAGGACTTCTGGTGAATAATGCCCCCAGGATCTTCCTTGATGACCAACTATTTAAGAAGGAGTGGTCTCTAATCGCGTGGCGGTGTACCCGCGATTGGCTTATATTGATTATTAACACCGCAAAACGGCTGTCAGATGCCATCCTGGTAAAAATAAAAACGAGCGAGGATGCTCTAATGACAGAAATCAAGATTACCCTTTATCGTAAGAAACTAGAAGAGGTCAATAAGGAAATTAACGAACATAAGGACTTTCTGATGCAAAGTAAGATTAGAAAATTACAAAAGGATTTGAAAAAATGTGCACATGAGAAGGTATACCCCTATATTAGAGAAGACTACGTATACCAAGAAAAGACAGATTCCGGTTCGTCGTATCAGAGTGATTCTAGTCGTTCGGAACCGGAACAAGATAGTTGGTCTAGCGATGGGTCAGAAAAAAGCTGGAGAGGAAAATCAAGAAGACCAATGAGAGGCAATTTCAACCGTGGCTACCAATACCCACAAATGTATCCCTGGCCTGGAACATACGGACCAATACCCTTTCAAGGTCCCCCACCTCCATTTCAAGGACAACAACTTTTTCAGCCGGGACCTTTCTTCCAACCAAGCTTCAATCAGAACCGTTTTTTAGGACAGGGTGGAAGAAGAGGGAGACGCGGCAGGAGAAACAACACGAACAAACAAGTTCAATGGGAGGACAGCAACATACCAGCGAGTACACGGAGCATGTCGAAGGGACCCAGTGCAGGAACAAGCAACCAACGGGACTAGTAGTTAACCTCACAGATATACGTCTGACGAAAGAGGAAACAGACATCCTCAACAAAGGCCTGGGTTTTGGACCAACAACTTATGTAGACAAGTTTCAGATAAGATGCGAACTCAGTGAATTCTTTCGCAAGATACGTGTAAAAGCCTTCTTTATGGACAAAGAAAAACCTGACGAAAATGATACATACACAACATTGAGGTTAAAATCGAATTTTTTTCCTCCAGCGTCCCTTATGCCTCCAGAAATACTGGCTTTTGAAGAAAGTGTCACCAAAGAGATCGAGGAGCTTCCCATCAGGAAAGACACATACAACAATATGACTAAAAAAGAAAGAGAAGCTCTGAAAAATCTAAGCTCAAGAAAAGACATCATAATAAAACCTGCAGATAAGGGCGGGGCTACTGTTATCCAGAGCACCACAGCTTATGACACAACATGCCTGAACCTCCTGGCAGACACCAAATTTTACCAACCTCTTATCAGAGACCCGACCACACGGCTTAAGAAAACTATAAACTCTATAACAGCGGAAGCTTTGGGAGAAGGGTGGATCAACAACAAGGAACACACATTTTTGAATTGCGAGGATTCTAGAACCCCTATCTTTTATACCATACCCAAGATACACAAAAATAGGTCCCCCCCTCTGGGTAGACCCATTGTGTCTGGTATTGGGTCCCTCCTAGAACCTCTCTCTAAGTATACAGATTGGTTTCTACGTCCCCTAGTCAAAAGGATCCGATCTTATATACAGGATACAAAACATCTTTTGAACATCCTTCAAGATGTACCATACAACCCAGAGAAGAATGTACTAGTGTGTCTAGACGTAGAAGCCCTGTATACCAGCATCCCTCAAGAAGAAAGCATCGAGGGGATTCAGACTGTCCTGAACAAAGAGGACAGGACCTGGGAAGCTCCGGTGAGCTGGGTCACCACCCTATTACGTTTGGCACTGAAGGAAAATTTCTTCCGCTTTGATGACCAGCTCTATTTACAGGTCCACGGAACATCTATGGGCAGCACGTGTGCGCCGAGCATAGCATGCCTATACATGGGGCATTTTGAAGATGAACATATATGGACCCCCAATCCATTCTCAACTAACATAAAGAAACGGTGGTGGTACATTGATGACATCCTGGTTGTATAGGAAGGAGATACAACTACGTTGGGACAGTTTCATACATGGCTCAAAAACCACAACCCACATCTGAAGTTCACATTAACCCATGACCAAGACCACATATCTTTTCTTGACGTCACGATCAGTGCCAAGAACAATGGGTTAGTCAGTTCTTTATACACCAAATCGACAGACAAAAACAGTCTGTTACATTTCAACAGCGCCCATCCACGTGCGTTGAGGGAAAATCTACCGGTAGGACAGTTCCTACGAATACGCAGGAACTGTACAGACCTGACAGAATACAAATTGGAGGCTCAAGTCTTGACAAAAAAACTGGCAGAAAGAGCATACCCAAACAGAATCATTGAAAAGGCACAAAAACTATCCCGGAATACCCCACGAGAAGTTCTACTAGAGACTCATAAAAGGGATGAGCCAAACACCCTCATCTGTGTGACAACTTTCAATGCATCATCCAACGAGGTCAAGAAAATTATAAACAAGAAATGGCCAATATTAACTTCAAACAAATTAAAATTTGAAAAACCGATGTTCTCCTTCAGAAAGAACAAAAGCCTGAGAGATACATTAATCCATACAGACTTACAGAAAGTGAAAACCACCCACAAAAGTACTTTATGGAATCAACCGTCCGTTGTTGGCCACTATCCATATGGGACGTGTGTGGCATGTGCATTCACGGAACACACAAAAGAGATTGATTTGGGTATGCATTACAAATGGGAACAGAGATCTCATACCAATTGTAACTCGGAAAGAGTAATCTATGTCATCAAATGTCCATGCCAACTTTTATACATAGGCATGACAGGGAGAAAAATAAAAGTTCGTATTAACGAACATAGAAGCACCATCAGAAGATCCATAACAGCAACCAAACTCACGGCACATTACGTAGAGAAAAAACACTCAGACAATGACCTCTGGTGGTCTGTGATTGAGAAAGTTAAAGGGGATGGGAACATGTCCAAGACTCTCTTAGAACGAGAACAAAGATGGGTCCACAGATTAAAAACCCACATAATTGGTTTTAATGACCACATTCCTTGGAACCAACTAAATAAAAATCGCTAGTTTAGACTGCCTTATAAACATTACTAAAAACGTCCCCACTACTGTGCTCATACATGGGACTTTATAATAACGACCGTATATGAAGCTATGCTGTTGATCCAGACTTTGTAATCTGGTACTGGCACACGTAGGATAATTCCATATAAAGTGGGCCCCTGTTCAGATTAAACGAACGTGGGAAATATGCATAATTCACAACATCCGTGCATACAGGCATATATATGTATATATTAGCTTTGAGAGATATATATATAACATTGTGTTTATGCACCCCTGGGCACATGGTTATTTTACCAACAAATGAGATTGAATTACTGCATTATATTCAGGAAATGCACTCTCCAGATATCTCGAGTCCCCCCTGTTTACGCAGTTTTCTCTACTCCTATGAACAAGAACTTGCAGTAGTTTGTAGTGAGGTTGCCAATAATTACCTAAACACGCTTCACATCCAAGATAAAGAACCATCCTTTTGTAAAACTTGGTAACACTGATCAGAACTGATAATATTTGTAATTACGAGCCTATAGATAAAAACTACACTCGGGTTAGTATAAGAAACTACAAGTCCCATGTGGTTTACAACGGCGCATGCGTAGAATTTACTTCCGCGGAAGGCGTGGTCACGAGATTCCGGAAAGCAACGGAACCAACAATCAAGACAGGCTTAAAAATCGCAGCAGCAGTCACAACATTGATTCCGAGCGGTGGGAACCCATACCGAATAGGTGCTCATACGGGGCAGGACCCTTGGTGGCGTGAGTAACTCTGAAATTTGTAGCGGGTGATTCTGAGAGAACGAGTTGTGACACAGCATGAATGCGTATGTGTGGGTGACTTCCGCATCTCATTCTCGTTTTCTTCTTTGATTCCCTTACATATTGCAGCCACTGTGTGTGGGGCTGGACTTTCTTCTCATTTCGCGGCGAAAATCCCTACCCTCCTGGCATTTGACCGTGAATTCATCGATCTGAATGTAACTAAATGTCTTATACGAATATATAGTGTGTGACTACAGGGCTACCCTACATGTAGCGGTCCCACTAGAAGCGTTTCCTCTCCTAAATTGGGGTAAGCGTACTATAAAACCAGAGTGTATTTAAAGACTAGAGTGAATTTATATTTATGACGTGTGCATGAGAAAGGAGTGGTGTGTTTTAAACTCGTGTTGGCGTATTGGAAGTCTTGACAATAGATGTGGTTTCAGATACACACGCAAATGGATGTGTAATAGAAGGATGCGGTACAGAACCGCCACCTTGTGAATTCGACACCATAATTATGAGTGCATATAGAATGCGGAAAATTCCGCCACTATAAACTAGATACACACCAAAATGTTGTGTGTCACGAAAAATGAGTGGTTATGCCTTAATCACGCGCACATTCTATTTTCTTTTTGGTTTTCACGTATGATGATGTGGAATGAGCAGAGACGTACACATTGTCTTGGTTGATATGTCTCTTTGCCACAAAAGAACTGACGCACTATACATGTTGTTTGTCAATCTTTATTTTACAGCTGGAGTGATTTCAAATACGGAACGACATTTGAATAAGGAGCAGCTATCAGCCCTTACTGCATAATAGTATAGGGAACTTCTCTCTCTTCTTTCCCTACACACAGGGGGCACCAGCCCTGATCAATGTCTGTGCACCCTTTATGGGGCATTAAGGACAGAAACATGTTGGTAATAGGGTCCTAGGACCATAATATCCCTAGTAACCATTCTCGTTATCTTTTAATATCAGTGCCAAACCCAAGAATAAAGGGAAACTGGGGTTTGACACCGATTTTTAATCTTTATACCCCCTGGCCAAAAAATCATCTCATCAAGAGCTCCCTGAAATATTGGTCGAGCCCACCCTGACCTCTAGGCGTCAGGGTGTCCCAATGATGAAGCATGACACCACTAGGGTGTGTGAGGGAAAATATTAACAAAAGGACTTGCTTCCTTCCCCACGCCTAGGTGGTGTTATTCACTTCAAATAGGGCATACCAACAGCTGATCTGGTAGCAGAGGTTTCTACTGCTGACTGGTCCATTGCGGGAGTACTTATAGTGATTCAGTAGTTAGGATCTAGCCTGTTTCCTCATGAGTTTAGAATTTATTGGGCAGAGTGCAAGAACTCTGCCAAGCTTCATTGTGCCGCAGGAGCAGTCCCAGGGCAAATTTGCATAGTAAGACTTGTGTCGAGTGCTCGAACTCTGCTAGGTTTTGTTGTGGTTCCGGAGCGATCTTTGGGCGATTTTGCATATTAGGACATGTATCGAGGATTAGAACTTGGTCAGTCTTTTCTGCACTGTGGGAGCAGCTGTTGGGCAAATCGCAGTCATTTACTGAGTGTTGGAATTCATTTGGATGTCCCTGCTTCGTGGGAGGGTGTCCTGGGCATTCTGCATGTAAATCAATGTTATACGAGTTGGGAGTATTGTAGTCCTCAGAGTGACAATATAAAAATGCCTGAATATACATTTTTGAATCATATTAATGCATTTAGTCAATCTTGTGAAAGTGCTTTATGGCTGCATATATTATTGAATGACCATGTATTCTGTGAAATTCAAGTGACTAAATATAAATGGCATCCCAAAGCTCTCAAATTGTGGAGAGAACGGTTATATAGGCAAAATTCCTGTGAACACTAAGTGACTGAATACAAAAAGTAAGTAAAGTATTACCAGTGTGGAAAATAAGCACTATCGTTGTAAAAACCCTGTGCAAAGAACAGCAGGGAGAAGTGTGGCTCAATGATTAGAGCGGCAGACCCTGATGCAGAGGTCTAGCCCGGGACCAGGGTTCAATTCCCCGCCTCGGCGGGTCTTGTGCTCAAAAATTCCACGGACCTGATAATTCTCGCCTCGTTGGCATTCCAATCATGGAGTGCAACTCTGGGTAATAGCTTGCTTAATCTCCACAACGGCCCCCACAACGCTAAGGATACCTGGCCTCCACCTTGGGGGTGCCCAGGAGTGGACAACTCACAGGGAAAGCCAGGATGGGTTCCACAGCGGTATTCGTACAAGCGCCTTGAGACCCTTGCGGGTGAGTAGTGCGCTATACAAGTATCAATTTACATTTTTTTTTTACATTTACAGGTTCTACTTATATTAATTCTAAACCCATACGCTCCCTACAGATAATAAGTGTTTTTTCTTTACATGCCATGTTAATACAGTGCAGGATACAGAGTAAAACAGCGCTAACAGATTTCCCCATTTTGTTCCAAATGTTCCTCCCCTCAGTACTCTCCCTAATTCCTTTCCCCCCATTTGGCCACTCAGATCCTCTGTGCAATTAAGCCTGAATCAGAGCTGCTGGAAGGTGGGCTTCTTGAGGGTACTCATGAGCAACTGGCGCTTCTGACTGAATCTGACAACCAACAAGGGGGCATCAGGGGTCTCATTACTTGGAGCCATCCATTTATTTAAAAGGGTTAAAAGGTGAGGGGGTGATGTGGCTCCCCTCCACGAGCCTTCTCTGACCCTGCAGCCCTATCCCCCAGGCTGTCCATTTTTAAAAGGAGAGAAGGCTATTTGTGCCCCACCCATAGCCTCCTTTAGCGCTGAGGCACTCATCCCCTAGAGCAGTCAGTTTATTAAAAGGGGTAGGAGGGCCATGTGCCCCCATCCAAAAGCCTTATTAGTCCCCTGAGAACATATTGCTGGTGCCTCATTACATTATCAACGGGAAGTGGGGGCATGTGCTCCCACTCACTGAGCCTTATTAGGCCCTGGGAATGCTATCCCCAGGGCTGTGTTACATTATAAATGGGACGGGTCCACATGGCCCTCCTCCCGATGTTTATTAGGCCCCGGGGACCCCATCCTTGGCCGGTATTTTATTATTAAGGGGGGTCTGGAAGCCCCCAAGACTTAAAGGCCCTGTGTACCCCATACATCAGGGGAAAAATTTAAATAAAAGAAGTGGAGGCCGCATTGCCCCCTCCCTGAGCCAAATCAGGCCTCTTGGACCATATCCTATTGCGCCCGATTTACTTATTCAGAGGAGGGGCATTTAGCCACCCACCCACATTTGGCCCCAGGGACCCCATCCACTGGGGACCAATGTATATATAAGGAGAAGAGGGACCAGACAGCTCTGCTCCTTGAGCCAATTTTGGCCCTGGGGAGCTCACCTATGGGGCCCTCTGTATATAAAAAAGCGTGTCCCCTTTGCTGAGCTTGAAAAAGGCCCTGGTGACCCTATACCCCAGGGCCGCTACTTAAATTTAAAGGGAGGTGAGCCAAGCGGCCCCCTCGCTGAGCCCACCCCCCAGGGCTGCAATCCATAAGGATGGCCACCCGCCCCCCTCTCCATGAACTCCCTCACCGTGCCATTATAGGACCTGAGGACACACATGTTTCCCTGCCCTAGCCAGTATGAGAAGGGAAACCACTGTGTCCCAGTAGTGGGCTCCCTGTGACACAGCTACTGAGCCAGCCCCAGGGTCTGAGGTCCCCTGGACCATTAGTGGCTCAGGGAGGAGGGTGCATGGCTCCCCTCCCTTTTTAATAGTTAGCTGCCCTGGGTGATGGACCGCCAGTGCCTTTTTAAGGCTGTAGGAGAGGGGGGGTGTGGCCCCCTCCCCCTTTTTCACTGGATTTTGGCCCTGGAGGTGAGGGTATGTGCCCTTTTTCCTGGGTCTATAATGGCTCAAGGAGGGGCGTCGCACAACCCCTCCACATATTTGATGATTCAGGCCATGGGGAGTGGAGTTCCCAGGATCAAGTATGGCCCCCCTCCATGTATTTGCATCATAAGGGCACTCCCTTCTGTCATTTTATTTTTGGGGATATTTTTTATCCTGTGGGAGCCCTGTGGAATTGGAGCAGAAACTGCCAATTGTATTTTTGATTTGAGCCCTCTGAGACCCCCCCCATGGGGTCTAGGGGGAAAGGGTATTCCTACCCTGTTCACTTTTTTCTTTACAATTTCAGGACAGAGTAGTAAGTCCCCGAGTCCTCTATTGGCTGCCATAATAATTTTTCTTATGTTGCTGGCAGCCAATCAGAGCACTCGCTTCCGCAAGAGTCTGACTCCTGCAGGAGAAAAATAACCCAAAGGAAATAAAGCTCCCTGACCCAATTAGAACGATCCATTTTTTAAATTGACTGTCCAATTGGAGTCTCTTGAGCCTCTCGCAGACCCGCCCATCCAGAAATCTATGTTATTTTGAACCTTAATTTCTTACCAACCTCTGAATGGATTTACACCTGTCCACAAAAAGCCTAATCTGCTAACCAAATCTAGCTTCCTGCCAAATTTAGTGTAATTCCATCAGCAGTTTTACTGCTGATGGAATTGCAGTTTTACTGCAGCCCTTCTTGAAGAAGTCAATGGAAAATGCATGGGGTTTGGTTTACATTTTGGGACCCCCCCTTTCTTCTCAAACCCCAAGTGACGGTTCACCCTAAAACTCTCCATGAGCAAATTAGTCAAAAAGTAACACCGTTTTGGAAAGTTCCATGGAGATGTATCACATGGGGCTGAAGTTATTAGCAACACAAAAAAAATTTTTTCAATGGGACAGCTAACCTAATTAGAACTACCCAGTGTTTATGTGGCTGTGTGTGTGTGTGTGTGTGTGTGTTATATATATATATATATATATATATATATATATATATTTGACTGTGACAACCTTGATCAATTGAAATGCTTTAGGATATTTTAGCCATGAATGTTTTTTAGTCTGCTTTTTAGCCTAATTTTACCCCATATGTCAAACATGCAATATTTAGAAATAACAATTATGGTTTACAATCAAATGTCTTTTATGTTCATTGCTTTGTTCCACATGTGGTATGCCACATGAGCACTCATCATCACTTAAAAATCTGTAATGATACGATGTACCATGTCATGTGATCAAGGCTCATCGCAAGCCAAAACAAGTTATAGAGACTATGCACTAAATACATTTTAAGGCACAAATACCGTGGTCCGTATCCGTTCTTATGAGGATTGTTGTGGATGAGACAGAATCAAAGGATATAACAAGCCGGCAAGTCTCCTTCGGCTTTAAACGGACCCCCTTTCCTAATAGGACGATGCACGAAGGAGAAACAAGTGTTCCGGGGCAACCTGGAAACAAATAGCGAATCCGGAAGGAATTGTTGCATCTGGCCCCCCTGAGCCGGCGAGCACCACAAATCCTGACCGTACTCGACTAGACCAAGTCAGAGGACCCAGACAGATCAAGCTATGCACCAGGTAGGTGAAAGTGGCATTGTGGGGTGGAGAGGTATGCAAAACAGGAGATAACAAACACAATTTGGTGGCTAACACCCAACGGTTATTTTTAAATTCTAATTGCAATGTCGGCAGACATGGTATGCGAATGAGAGGTGGCAGCATTAGAAATGTTCAACAACTGCACAACAGCAACACTGAGTGCGCAAACAAGCAGAGCGACACAGAGCAATCAAAATGACTCTGTAAAAAAAAGAAAAAAATTTAAAATTGGAAAAAAAGATGAAATCTGAACAAAGCAAATGTTGGGAATCCCGCTCTCTACAACGCTATATAGATGTAGGCAGGATGCCTAGGGGCATAAGAATCCTCATAGCCCCAAGCTACAAAAAATCCAAATTCTAATATGATGCGAGAATGGGCAGAGTGCAATCTTGACTCCTCCAAAAGGCTAGTACTAATATTAATAAAATATGCGGACATTGATCGGGCACAACTAGTGGAGGAAATAGACAGAATCAATGAAGAACTTGAGAGTATGGGGCAGGCAGATGAAAAAGCCAAACTACGAAATTATGTGATATCGAGGCTGAAAAAAGAAGAAGACAAAATAAAGGAGAGAAAAACATATACATTTCAGAGAGACAAAACAGATTATGACTTGGGCCAGATTTTTACTTTTCCCCAAAAATATGAGGCACTTAGAACATCCAAATTCAGACACAGTGGGGACCCTAAAGTGGGGGCGTCAAGAAGTAGAGATCTAGCCCCAAACACCTCCCAATCAGAGCTAAGTTCTGCGGTGGATAGTGAACCAGATCAAGAATCTAGAAACACTAAAAGCAGTCAGTTACCTCAAAAACTGTCATTGGGAGAAGAATTTAATTTTTTATGCTACGAATGGAGACAAACTCTCCGGCCCAGGACACAAAGAATCAATTCCAAACGAACAGGAATTTTAAGAGAAGACAAAGGAGGAAAGCCAGCAGGAAGTGGTACCAATCAAAAAAAGATGAAGGGCTGGCTGGAGAAAAAGGAAATAATGAGCAATAAGAGCAATATTCAAACCATCATGAACTTAGCCAACATCACCCCATCCGAAGCAGAAAAATAGATTTTGAGTTTGGGTCTGTCCTATTGCCCAGAAAACAATTTTAACTTTGCACAAACACGACTGGATATATACAAAAGTGTGAGAAAATGAAAATTTAAAATATTTAATATTTTATCCAACAAGAGCTCGTTTCAACCATAGCAAAAATCTGTTGATTCGGCAACTGTGGAAATACCAGCAAATTTGTCCCAATCGGTTCTACCCTTTATTACTGAGATGCAGGAAATGTGGGGAAATAGTGGAACAATCACCAATCAGAACAGGGAAGAATACAATATCGTGATGGTGCATCCACCTCCTCAAATACAACAACTATAATGGCTAGTGACATAACAACCAAACAGCCAACACCCTTCAAGCCCAAATCAACATTTAACCCCATTACTCTCAGAGACTCTATTGACAATTTTCATGAACAGGTCACAGATCAGATCAAACAATTAAATTACAAAGTACAAAATACCAAAACCAAGTACAATTGGCCAAATCATAAATACCAGGAGCTCATGAAAAATTTGAAAGAAAACAACAATATTGATATCTGTAACTCCGATAAAGGTGGCAACATTGTTATTATGTCCAAAGATGACTATACCAAGGAGGCCTATGCACAGCTCAATGATAGAACGTGCTACTTACGAAGCAGTGTCTCCAACTTGAAAACAATATGTACTGAGTTTTACCAAAAATTACAGGCATGGAAAATGAAGGGTGTGATCACTACTCAGGAACATAAGTTTTTAAAGAATGAAAATCCAACAATCCCAGCAATATACTTTATTCCTAAAGTTCATAAGGACCCGGTAAGACCCACAGGCAGACCGATTATCTCTGCTAGAAACAGTATTGGACCACACATCACAATCCGTCGACTACTTTTTACAAGACTATGTCAAGACACTACCATCTTATATACGTGATACAAGTGACCTTTTTAAGAAAATTGATGAACTTCAAATGGAACAAGAACTATATACTTATGGCACTCGATGTGACTTCACTGTATACAAGTATCAGGCATTCAGATGGATTACTGATATTGGCTTATTATCTTGAAAAAAGACCAGAAAAAGGAATTGAACATAGTCATATGCTGACAGAAATGGCTAAATTTTGTTTAAACAATAATATATTTATGTTTAACAATATTTTGTATCAGCAGACAATTGGAGTGGCAATAGGGGCCAGCTTGTCTTCCAGCTATGCATGTCTTCACATGGGTTGGTGGGAGGAGCTGGTCCTCAGAACCAAACATGTTCAATATATCCACAAGAACATAAAGATGTGGCTACGATTTATAGATAACCTGTTCATGGTCTGGGAAGGAACAGTAAAGGAGGCTAATGAATTTGTAAAGGTCATCAATGTCAATGAGATTAACTTACATTTCACAGCCACAATAAGCCAAACCACTGTGAACTTCTTAGATACACAGTTATACATTGATAAAGACAAAATTGAGACAAGGCTATACAGAAAAGAAACAGCTGGAAATACAACTTAACAAGCTAGCAGCTTCCACCCCAGACACTTAATAAATAGCATACCGTATGGGGAGATGTTACATCTGAGATGTATCCATAGTAACTATAGGGATTTGACAGCAGCACAGAGAGCTAGTTGTGTCAGATTTTTGGAGTGGGGCTACTCTGACAAAATTATTGGCGATGCAATTTCAAAGTCTATGACCGAGAAAAGACAAGAGCTATTGAGGGACAAACAAGTCAGATCCTTAACTGACATACAAAAGTCAGAGATAGCGATTGACAACACTCCAAGAGACTTCAGGGTAATTATGGAATACAGCAGACAGCAGAAACAGCTACAGTCCATTATCAAACGCAATTGGCCACTTATACTCAATGACCCTGTCATTGGTCCACTGTTACCTTCAAGAGTATCAATAACTTATAGCAGAGGTCCATCCATGCGTGATGATTTAGTAAAAACCAGTCCAGAAGTCATTGAGGGAACCAGTTGGCTGCAAACCCACAAGGGTTTTTATAAATGCAAGTCTTGCAAAGCATGCCAGCTTGGCATCAATAAAACAACATACCAAACCCCATTTAGTACCAAGGAGCATAAAATCACAAAGATTTTTACCTACAAGACTGAGTATGCAGTCTATGTGTTATCCTGCCCATGTGGTTTACAATACATTGGTAGCACCAAGCTACAAGTACACAAAAGGGTGCTACAACACATACGGGCTATAACGAATCAGGATAACACGAATCCAGTGGCAAGTCATTTTAGAGAAAAACATAAATCCAATAGTCTTGATCTTCTATATTATGTAATTGATTCAGTACCTCCAAGTAGAAGAGGGGGAATAGAGAAACCACATTAAGAAAGCTAGAAACCAGTTACATCATTGGTATGGATTCCAAACAGCCCGGGGGTCTAAACATATTGGAGGATCTATATACATGCCTATGATAATTGAGGTACAAAGATGCATGGAGGTTTTAATTAATATTTATCAATATTAATATTAATATTTATCTGAATTTGTATCTGCTATTTAATTATTTACATTGTATATATTTATCTATATAATTGTTATATATTTGTTTATACGGAGTGTGATATTTATTTATTAGAGATGCTGACATATACATGTATTTTCATAAAGGAAATCCCTATGACTAAGCAAACAAGAGCCCATTAACGCATCAAATCCTTACAAAGGTATTCATACCAGATTGAGCAGATAGCGGGTGAAATGGAACTGTTCAAACTTTTCACATCAGATCATTAGTTAAAATCTGGCATTGGGGCTCGAAGCCATATAAATTAACGTATATGTCCCGACCATTTAGAAAGATGTATAAAAATACGAAAAATAGATATACAAAAATATATATATATATATATAAAAAAACAAAGAAAGAATCAATACCATGGGTGTCGCTAAAATGCACTATGCACTTATTCACTTTAGGCACTATTGCACTTTGTACTATAGCACTTTTTTATGTGTAGCAAAATTTTGGTAAATAAAGGCACATAGGCTAGAACATCTCCATAAGGTAACTTCGATCACTAAGGGCCAAAATTGTTAAGAGATGTTAATAAAGTTTTATATACAGAGCTAAAAGCAATATATTCAAAACAAGTGTATTTGAGTGTGAAAACTTTGATCAATTGAAATGTTTTAGAATATTTTAGCCATAAATGTTTTTATGCCTGATTTTTATCCTAATTTTAACCCATATGTCAAACATACAGGGCCCGATTCACAGAACTAACTTAAGACAAAATCCTAAACTTACTACCATTTTGGTATTCACAGAAGGCACTTACTCATTTTGGTATTCACAGAAGGCACTTACTCATTTCGGTATTCACAGAAGTTAGGACTCCTAACTTTAGGACTCCTGAATGCCTTCTGTGAATACCGAAAGTCTTAAAGTTAGGATTTTTCTCAGTTTAGGAGTAGTAAAGTTAGGACTCCTAGCTTTAGGACTCCTAAATGCCTTCTGTGAATACCGAAAGTCTTAAAGATAGGATTTTTCTCAGTTTAGGAGTAGTAAAGTTAGGACTCCTAGCTTTAGGACTCCTAAATGCCTTCTGTGAATACCGAAAGTCTTAAAGATAGGATTTTTCTCAGTTTAGGAGTAGTAAAGTTAGGACTCCTAACTTTAGGACTCCTAAATGCCTTCTGTGAATACCGAAAGTCTTAAAGTTAGGATTTTTCTCAGTTTAGGAGTAGTAAAGTTAGAAGTTCTAACTTTAGGACTGAGAAAAATTCTAACTTTAAGACTTTCGGTATTCACAGAAGGCATTTAGGAGTCCTAAGTTAGGACTCCTAACTTCTGTGAATACCAAAATGAGTAAGTGCCTTCTGTGAATACCAAAATGGTAGTAAGTTTAGGATTTTGTCTCAAGTTAGTTCTGTCAATCGGGCCCGCAATATTTAGAAATAACCATTATGGTTTACAATCAAATGTCTTTTATGTTCATTGCTTTGTTCCACACGTGATACACCACATGAGCATTCTTCACTTTAAAATCTGTAATGATACGATGTCCCATGTCATGTGATCAAGGCTCTTCCCGAGCCGAAACGCATTATGGGGACTATGCACTATGCACTGAATAAATATTAAGGCACAAATACCGTGGTCTGTATCCATCATTATGAGGATTGTTGTGGATAAGAGGGAATCAAAGAATATATATGTATATATATATATGAAGTTGAATCGTCTTCAGGTAGCCAATTACAGGAAAACAGATGAAGCAAACCCAAAATATGGTGCAATATATTTATTTGGTGCCCAACACCACGGCCGCCATTTGAGATCTCATCAGTGATGTCACTGACCATGTCATGAGTGATGTAATATGTGACGTCATCAGCAGTGCATTGCGGGGGCGCGAGTTATAGTTAGCTGAACTAACTATAACGGGGCAATTTCTATGGTTTTGTACTAGTGAAATGTCCAACTAACTATAACTTTCCCTAAAACCTATGGTTTTTCAGTGAATTTCAAAGGTTTTTTAAATGCTAATTTCTAACTATAACGTGCCTGAAACCTATGTTTTTTTAATTGAATTTCAAAGGTTTTTTAAATGCTAGTTTCTAACTATGCCTACAGAGGTAGGACATGTGAAGAAAGAAGAAAAAACGCACCGAAAGAAGCAAAAGAAATGCAGAAAGAAGCAACAGAAGTCCACAAAGATGAAGAAAAGTGCAGGAAGAAGCAAGACATGTGCAGAAAGAACCAACAGAGGAGAAGAAAGAGGCCTTGGTGCAAAATCATCCTGTGCCCGCAACTTTTTCATACGGGTACTGGTGGTAACTGACTCTGACTAACCAGGTCTAGAGCCAGTGCTATGCTAAAAGACACTTAGAATACAGTGAAAACACCAACATACACTAGGGAACACTATGTGTTGGGGTACCCCTGTGATTAGCATGACCTCCTCTGTAAGTCCTTAGTACATAATAGGGCAGGGGGATTAAAACTACCTCTTAAAACGTGCTACGGGGCGTGTTTGCACAGTGGTGAAGGGATGGGGGGCCTGAGGTAACATGTGTACAAACACACCCTGTGGCCATTTTAAGTAGGGAGATTAAGTCCCCTTGAATCCTGACAGTCCCTGGGGTCCAACTAGCCAACCAGGTACCTCCAGTAAGTGCCACAGAGCTACTTTGCAGAGAGGTGTAAAAAGGGGCATGGTCTGGCACACCTCTCTGCAACGCAGCGCAGTGGTGCCTACTGGAGGTACCTGTTGGGGTTGTTAGCCCCCAGGGACCCTCAGGATTGAAGAGGAATTAATTCCCCAACTTAAAACGCACCACAGGGCGTGTTTGCACACCTGTCGCCTCAGGCCCCGGCCCCTCCGTTCACCAAATCAAATCAGGTGTTTGTTAAGCAAGACTACTCACTCGTAAGGGTCTCAAGGTGCTGGGGGTGTGGGGGGGTCGCAGGTTCCAGTCCATCAAGGAGGGGGTCTGTCAAAGAGCCAGGTTTTGAGGTTTCTTGCGAAGATGGGGAGCGATGTTATCTGTCTGTGGTGGTGCGGAAGGTCATACCAGGCTCTGGCCGCAAGGACGGAGAATGAGTGGCCTCCCGATCTGGTCTTTCTGGTGTGGGGGACCACTGCGTAGGAGAGCTGGGCTGATCGTAGGGTCCTTTGGGTTACGTGGAATTTGAGTCAGCTGTTCAGGTGTGCTGGTCTGGTGTCGTGGAGGCCTTGTGAGCATAGGTTAGCATCTTGAAGGTGACTCTAGCTTCGATGGGGAGCCAGTGGAGTTTTCGCAGGTGCTGGGAGATGTGGCAGTGTCTTGGCAGGTTGAGGACCAGTCTTGCGGCGGCGTTTTAGATGTTCTGTTTCTTGCGGATGAGGTTTTTGTTTATTCCGGCATAGAGTGCATTGCCGTAGTCGAGCCTGCTGGTGACCAGGGCATGAGTAACGGTCTTTCTGTGTTCGAGGGGGATCCATTTGTAGGTCTTACGTAGGAGGCGGAGGGTGTGGAAGCAGGAGGACGAGACAGAGTTAATCTGGCGGTCCACTTTGAGCTCTGAGTCCAGGATGAATCCCAGGTTGCGTGCATGGTCCGTGGGGGTAGGCAGGCTTCCGAGGGCGGGGGGCCACCAGGTTTCATTCCAGGTGTCTGGGTTTGGGCCCATGATGAGTACTTCTGTTTCACCACTGTGCAAAGGCGCTCTGTGGTGCATTTTAAGTTGGGGGATTAAGTCCCCTTGAATCCTGAGGGTCCCTGAGGTCCAACTAGCCCACCAGGCACCTCCAGTAAGCGCCACAGAGCTGCGTTGCAGAGAGGTGTAAAAAGGGGCATGACCTGGACCACCTCTCTGCTTAATTCCCCAACTTTAAACGTGCCACAGGCGTGTTTGCACACATGGCACCTCAGGCCCCGCCCCCACCCTTCACCACTGTGCAAATGTGCCCCGTGGCGCGTTTTAAGTTGGGGATAAAGTTCCCTTCAATCCTGAGGGCCCCTGGGGGCCAACTAGCCTACTGGGTACCTCCAGTAAGCTCCACAGAGCTGCGTCGCAGAGAGGTGTAAAAAGGGGCGTGGCCTGGACCACCTCTCTGCAACGCAGTGCAGTGGCACTTACTGGAAGCACCTGGTGGGCTAGTTGGCCCCCAGGGGCCCCCAGGATTGAAAGGGAATTAATTCCCCCACTTTAATCACGCCACAGGGCGTCTTTGCACACATGTCACCTCAGGCCCCACCCACTCCCTTCACCACTGTGCAAACACGCCCTGTGCCGTGTTTTAAGTTGGGAGACTAAGTCCCCTTGAATCCTGAAGATCCCTGGGGTCCAACTAGCCCACGAGGTAACTCCAGTAAGCCCCACAGTGCTGCGTTGAGGAAAGGTGTAAAAAGGGGCGTGGCCTGGACCACCTCTCTGCAACGCAGGCCTGTGGCGCTTACTGGAGATACCTGGTGGGCTAATTGGCCCCCAGGGGCCCTCAGGTTTGAAGGAAACTTAATTCCCCAATTTAAAATGCACCACAGGGCGTGTTTGCACACCTCACCTCAGGTCCTGCCCCCTCCTTTTACCACTGTGCAAACACACCCCGTGGCATGTTTTAAGTTGGTGGATTAAGTCCCCTTGAATCCTGAGTGTCCCTGGGGTTCAACTAGCCCACCATGTACCTCCAGTAAGCACCATAGAGCTGCGTTGCAGAGAGGTGTAAAAAGGGGTGTTGTCTGGATGACCTCTCTGCAACGCAGCCCTGTGGCGCTTACTGGAATTACCTGGTGGGCTAGTTGGCCCCCAGGAACCCCCAGTATTGAAGGGGAAATAATTCCTCAACTTAAAACGCGCCACAGGGTGTGTTTGCTCTCATGTCACCTCAGGCCGTGCCCTCTCCCTTCACTTTGCAAATGCGCCCCGTGGTGCATTTGAGTTGGGGGATTAAGTCCCCTTGAATCCTGAGGGTCCCTGGGGTCCAACTAGCCCACCAGGTACCTCCAGTTACTGCCAATGAGCTGCATTGCAGAGAGGTGTACAAAGGGGCGTGGCCTGGACCACCTCTCTTCAATGTAGCCCTGTGGCACTTACTGGAGGTACATTGTGGGCTAGTTGGCCCCCAGGGACCCCCAGTATTGAAGGGCAGTTAATTCCCCATTGTAAAACGCGCCACAGGGCATGTTTGCAGTGTGTTGCTAGGAGGGGGCGGGGCCTCGGCACGATCTCTGTGTTTTTTTATTATTTTTTTATTTGGAAGGGGGGCTGCGTGACACCCCTTCTTTTTACTTTTGTTTGGGCCCTGGCCATCCCATCCTCCAGGACCTTACCCCATTTAAAAAAAAAAGAAATTGAACGGGAAGGGGGCTGCGTGGGCCCCCCTCCCGTGGCCAATTCCAGCCCCGGGGACCCCATCCCCCGGGGCATGGCCACATAAATATACATTTTTAATTGTGGAGGGGGGCTGCGTGGTCCCCCTCCTGGGGCCGGCCTTTATCTATTTCTTTTTTTTTTTTTTTTCATTTGGGGGAGGGAGGCCACGTGGCACCCCATCCAGGCCACTTCTAGCCCCGGGGACCCCATCCCCCAGGGCTGGCCCTCTCCGTTGGGCACTGTGGGGGGAGCCCCAATGCCCCAACAGTCCCGCCGGCTCCCCGCGTCCTGCGGGAGCCGGCATTGCTTTTCCACATAGGGAGCTGCTAACATGCAGTTTCCCGTGTGGAAAAACAATCGGCTTTGCTTCATTGAAGCGAGAGCAGGTTTCCCTGCTCTCGCCTCAATGAAGCAAAGGAGTTTGCACTGACAGGGCGGGAGTCGCGAGTCTCCTGCCCTGTCATTGCAAACAGCAGTGTCCCAGGGGTGGGCACCCCGGGACACTGCAGGAGCCATTCCTGGGGGCTGGCGGTCCCCAGGGCGATCAAGGGCTCCAGGAGGGGGGCCACGTGGCCCCCCTCCCACCTATTGCACTTCCCCAGGGGGTGGTGGTCCAAGGGGCTCGGCTCGGGGGTCCGTTACGGACCCCCTAATTTGAATTTGAGTGTCCCGGGGAGGAGGCGGTCCCTGGGGTTTGTGGGGGGCTCGAGCCCCCCACACAGGTGTACATTTTTTAAAATAGAAGCCCCAGGGGTGGCAGTCCCCGGGCAGCTGGGGAGTTGTGTGCCCCCCGCAATTATAATTAATAAAAGCCCCGGGGCAGGTGGTACCCCCACACATTAACGGCCCCCCCACACATTAAAATAAGAAGCTCCGGGGGTGGCGGTCCCTGGGGCTGCAGGGGCCTCTCTGGGCCCCCGCAATTACATTAGTGAATGCCCCCGGGACTTGGCCCACCCGGGGGCTAATGAATAACGAAGCGCGGGAGCCCAAGCTTCTTTTCTTTGTTTTTTGCAGCCGAAATTCGCGCTGGTTGCTCAAATCTCACCGGTTTAAAAAAAAAATGCTTTTTGGGGTCCTTGTGGGACCCCCGGAGCAGGCCTAGGGGGTCAGTGTGTTTCTACCCTGCCCCCTTTTCTTTTATTTGAGTTTCTTTTTCTGTTTTCTTGTGCCTCACTTAACAAGGCACAAGATGGCTGCCAACACTTCCTGGTTTGGAGTGTTGACAGCCAATTAGAATCAAGCTCACGATCGGGAGGGTGCGCGGATCCTCCTGCCTCTAAATATCAAAACTTTTATTTTTTGATTTTCTCAGCAACTACTGAGCGGATTTACACCATTTAAAAAAAGGATGCTTTCTGAAGCAAGCACTAACTTTTTGCCAAATTTGGTGCAATTCCATTTAGCAGTTTCGGCTATAACAGTGTCTAAAGTTTCCTATGGGAAAAATTATTTCTGACCTCTATTTTTTGAATTTCTCAGAAACTACTGAATGGATTTACACCATTTTTTTTTTAAAAAAAGGTCTCTTTATGAATCAAGGGCTACCTTCTTGGCAAATTTGGTGTAATTCCGTTCAGCAGTTCGGGCTGTAGTCGTGTCTAAAAGTTCCTATGGGAATTAACATGGAGAAAACACGTTTTGGGACCCCCGTTTTTCTCGGCCCCCGCTTGCCGAATCACCTCGAAACTTTCAAGATAGGAACTGACCGGAGCCGGCCATAAGTTTTGAAAATATTGCGAAGATTCGCCAACCGGCGACAAATTTATTGGGAAAACAAAAAACGCTTTTTGAATGGAAACAAGGTCCTAACTATAACTACCTACTGGCGACCGCCAGTAGGTAATATATATATATATATATATATATATATATATATATATATATTACCTACTGGCGGTCGCCAGTAGGTAGTTATAGTTAGGACCACGTTTCCATAGGAAATCCGCAACATTATATTTTGAATAACTTTTGCGCCGGTCGACGAATCCTCGCGAATTTTTCAAAATAGGTGGGGCGCTACGCTCCGCTCCTACCCTGAAAGTCTCGGGGGGATTCGTCAAGCGGGGGCTGAGATAAAAGGGGGGTCCCAGAACGCGTTTTTCCCATGCATTTTTCCATAGGACCTTTAGACACAGCTACAGCCCGAACGGCTGAACAGAATTTCTTGAAATTTGGCAGAGAGGTAGTCCTCAGGTCAAGGAAGTGCCTTTTGTAGGTTTGGTGTAAATCTGTTCAGTAGATTCTGAGAAAATAGCCTTTAAATCAATATATATATCTGAGCCAGCTTACGGTGCGCTTACGGTGCGCTTACCGTACGCGTACGGTGGCGTGCGCGAGCGCGATTCTGATTGGCTCTTAGATCTTAGTAAACATTCGAATCGGCCGAAACCAGGAAGCGGCGGCCGCCATTTTCTCTCTCGCACTGAGAGTGTGGATTAAAATACAAAGCACAAAAACATGTAAAGGGGCTGTTTGGACAGCTCCAAAGCACCTAGCCATGTTGAGGGAGTCCCCAAAGATCCCCCAACACTCTCCCCACCCCGTGTGCAAATGGTGACCGAAGGGCACCATTTGCGCATGGCTTGTAACAGGTGTGAAAAATTAAAATATTACCTTTCAAAACGAAGTGCATCATATGTCCTCCATGTGCGCACGGTGCGCGAAGCGCATCGTGCGTACATGGCCCATCTAGTGTAACGTGGGCACGCGGTGCGCGTAGCGCACCGCGTGCCCACCGTGCGTGCACGGCACTAACTGCGTAAAGTGGGCGCGCGGTGCGCGAAGCGCACCGGGTGCTCAATGTGCGCGCACGGTGCGCGAAGCGCACCGTGCGCGCACGGAACGAACTGCGTTAAGTGGGCGCGCACGCCACGAATGGCGTAAAGTAACTTAGCATTTAAAAAAACGTACAAATTCACTGAAAAAACCATAGGTTTCACACACGTTATAGTTAGGAATTAGCATTTAAAAAACCTTGCAAATTCACTGAAAAAACCATAGGTTTCACACATGTTATAGTTAGCGGAAATTTTACTGATAAAAAACCAATGAAATTCCCCCGTTATAGTTAGTGCAGGCAACTATAACTCACGCGACCGCAATCTTCTGCTGATGACATATGTGTCTTTATGAAAAAAAAATATTTGTAATATATGTATAGCTAAAAATTTATGGAAGAAGACACGAGCAAATAAGTGTCTAAATACAGTATTAGCATCAGCAGAGGATTGCGGTCGCGTGAGTTATAGTTGCCTGCACTAACTATAACGGGGGAATATCATTGGTTTTTTATCAGTAAAATTTCCGCTAACTATAACATGTGTGAAACCTATGGTTTTTTCAGTGAATATATATATATATATATATATATATGTATATATTTTCAAACCACTGCACACATTTTGCGCGCGCACACTCCTTCCAGGAAAAAAGTACTTCACGAAATCCAGGTGCTTGGTAACAGTTCTTTATTCACGGTACCAAGCCGGAAAACCCAACGCGTTTCGGCGGGAACGCCTTGATCACGGGTAATTTAAAAAATTTTTTTTACTGCATATATACAAACAAACTCTAGTCATGTGCAACGTGCATTAGGTGAAGACATAAAAGAAAGACTGCAAAGTGAGACTTATGGCCTTATACTTTTCGGCCATCTTGTAATGGGAAAGTATAGCCTATCATACAGAGTTAAAGTTCACTTAATTGAAAAACCTTTCATACGTTTTTCATTTACCAGACATTCTCCATACATGGTCATTCATTTTACAGTAGTATCTCTCAATACTCATTATAAATCTGTAAATAAACCCTTCTCATTTTAAATAAAATAATAGGAAGAAATAAATTTCAATTGTTCCAAAAAACGTCATTTTTAAAACAATACATAAATGGCCCGTTAATAAAGGAGCAAGTATGGACACTTTATAAACACAGTATAAAAAATTGCAGGATATTCAATAACAATTTTGGGGAGGAATTTCGCATACTGAACCAAACAAAGAGTCAATAGAATTAGCAGAAAGACAGGGGCAGAGGAAAAGGAAGGGCACACAATGGCCGAGGCAGAGGCAAAACCATTGGAGAAAACGTGCCATCTTCAAACAAACATGGCGGGGCAGATGGAGGAAAAATATCAACAACCTCTGTGGGAGTGGAAACAAGGGGTCAGAAGAGACGGGGAAAATGAAGGACAGCAGAAATGTGGTAAATCTTTCGAACCGTCCCTTAAATAAAATTGAATTTAATGTCTTACAATATGGTCTATCTTTTTGTCCAACTACCTCATTTTCATATCCACAAAAGAGAATTGACCTTTATAATTTTTTAAGAAAACCAAGATTGCGGAAATTGTATAAATTAAAGGTTTAAAAACTCTCCTAATACAAATGTTTAACAATGTCCTATCCCTGCCAATGAAACGATCAATGAGATTGAGACCCTGATTGCATTAAAAAAACTGGAGTTCAATACATCTGAAACATTCCCTATTATTGCCCAATCTTTGGGTTTCGTGATGAACTTAAGTTGTCCCAATGATTTTAAATCTAAATCTACTTTTAACCCTGCTCTCCCACCATGTGGCGTTGACATCTTTGAAACCCTGGTGATCAATGATTTAAAATCAATGGCGAAGAAAAAAAATTATTGGCTGCATGACAATTTGAATAAGAAGGAAAGACTGGCTATAAAAACTTTGCAGTCAGACCAAAGTATAGTCATCCGCCAATCTGATAAAGGGGGAAATATGGTTGTTTTAAATGTAGCAGACTACTTGCAAGAGGGTGCACGATAGTTACAAGATCAAGACTGCTATGAGAAAGTGTCCACAGACTTCATTGAGAATGCTACTGTCACCTACCATGGTATGCTTAAATCATGGCACACACAAGGAATACTTGAATGGGATGAATATTCTTATCTTCTGAATCATTGTCCCAAAATAGCTATTTTATATCTATTGCCTAAACTACATAAGGACCCACTGAGACCACCCGGGAGACCTATAGTGTCCTCTATAGGTTCGTTACTGGAGAAAACATCTAAGTACATTGATTTCTTTTTGCGCCCTTATGTGGAGGTGTTGCACTCTTATATAAGGGATAGCAAACATTTTTTAAATAAAATCAAGGATGTAGCTTGGCAGGATGGCTTTCTACTGGTAACGCTAGATGTATGCAGCCTATATACATCCATTAAACATGCAGATGGTGTTCAGGCTTGTAGACATTTTTTGAAAACACGTTCTATTTCCTTTCTGAAACATAATGACATGTAGCTGCTGATGATTCAGTTTTGTCTTGAGAACAATGTCTTTATTTTTAATGCGATGTTCTTCAGACAGAAACAAGGGACTGCAATGGGCACCTGTTTTGCTCCCAGTTATGCCAACCTCTTCATGGGGTGGTGGGAGCGGCAGGTGCCCAAGGTCTTTACACAATATGCCAACCATGTTAAGATCTGGTCACGTTATATTGATGACCTATTCATCATTTGGCATGGCAGCCATGAACAAGCTCTACATTTTGTCTCAATTCTTAATGCGAATGAGCTTAATTTGAGATTTGAAGGTAGCATGAGTGATGCCTGCATAGAGTTTTTAGACCTACAAGTAGAAGTAGTGAAAGGTCAATTGACATCCAAACTTTATCATAAAAAATCTGCAGGGAACACTCTCTTACATGCAGAAAGTGGACATCCTAAGGCGTTAATTCAGAGCATCCCACATGGAGAGTTCATTCGGGCTTGAAGGAACTGCAGCTCTGACATTGACTTAAAAAAAGAATGTGAATGTATGACGGCCATATTTTTGGATAGGGGTTACAATGCCAACTCTGTTAGGGTGGCATGTGCTAAAGCAACAGATTTGAAAAGAGAAACACTGTTGGCCCCCAAACAGGTTACAGAAGATAATACAATTCAAGCTCTCAAGATCTGAAACAATGTTTAAATAAACATTGTGGAATCTTGAAAACTGAGACAACCCTAGAAGGAGTATTAAAAGACTCACCAACCATTTCATTCAGAAAGGCTAATTCTCTGAAAGACAGACTGTGTAATAATGAAGTATCACTTACTAAATCTCACAACTCTGATATTCAAGGCTTCTTTACATGTATGTCATATAAAGCATGCAAATTTAGCTCCAATGTAAAGAAGATACTATATCCAGTGAGGAACTTGGAAAGAAACATAGAAAAACACCTAACTCGTCTTTCTGGTTTTTGTGTATATGTCCTAATCTGCCTGTGTGCAAAAAGGTATGTAGGCAGTACTATGTTTCCTGCAAAAAAGTGAATCTTGGAACATATGAGGGCAATTCAGAATAAAGCAAGTTGTCCCCTGTGGCTCGACATTTTGAGGAATTCCATAAAAGCAATCGTAATCTGCTACATTTTTTGTAATAGATCGGGTCCCTCCTAGCAGTAAGGGTGGGGATAGGATACTCAGATTACGTTAGTTAGAATCCAACTACATTCTAGAACTGGACACTAAAATTCCTGGTGGCCATAATTCTGAAGAAGAACTATCATGGTATTTGGGTGAATAGTTCGGTCATATGGAGTAATTATGTTCAGGGTAGCCTTGTAGTAACACCATTGTGGAAGAGTTGTTTGTTGTTAAGGTGATAAAGTATATTTATGAAGAATTTTCATGCAACTTTACAAGTTTAGAAATCTTTGATGAAATCCTCATGTAATTTTTGCAGAATTTTTGCTAAAAACCTCTAATTTTGATGACAACTAAAAAACAGCAATTGTTTTGTTTCACTTATTTTCTATATGGTGCTCTGTATTGGAATGTGTTTAATTTTTTGAATTTTTTAATTCACAAATGCATTTTAAACATAGCACTTTCCACGTTTTGAATGACACTGTTGTATTGTTTCTAGGCTGCTTTCAGTTAGCTATTGAAGTGTAGGACCTAATTATGAGATGAGACTTTGTCTTTCCTCATTTTCTAGATGGAGAAACATATGTGATGACAGGTTGCTGTGAAGAGTTATTTCCATTTGCACTAGGACCTATGAAGACATTACTAGATAGGTTCAGTAAATTAGCCCACTTGGGCATAATTGTCAAGAACATTATGTTGATGATTTAATATGGATTTTCCCCACTGGGGGTATATATAGCAATTCATACAAAGTTGCATATATGCTGTATTCATTATTCTTTATATTCTTTGTTTGAAGGAGATATGATTTTGTACTGTTTGTCTCAAGAGCAACCGTTATTCTTAGTGCGTATTATTGCACAAGACAAAAGGGATTATGTTGCCTCTTGATTGACGTTTAATGAGGTCAGTCTCTTGGATGGAAATTGTTATTGAATATCCTGCAATTTTTTATACCGTGTTTATAAAGTGTCCAAACGTACTCCTTTATTAACGGGCATTTATGTATTGTTTTAAAAATGACGTTTTTTGGAACAATTGAAAATTATTTGTTCCTCTTATTTTATTTAAAATGATTAGGGTTTATTTACATATTTATAAAAAGTATTGAGAGATACTACTGTAAAACGAATGACCATGTATGGAGAATGTCTGGTAAATGAAAAACATATGAAAGGTTTTTCAATTAAGTGAACTTTCACTCTGTGTGATAGGCTATACTTTCCCATTACAAGATGGCCGAAAAGTATAAGGCCGTAAGTCTTACTTTGCAGTCTTTCCTTTATGTCTTCCCCTAATGCACGTTGCACGTGACTAGAGTTTGTTTGTATATATGCAATAAAATAAAAAAACAAAAATTACCCTTGATCAAGGCGTTCACATTTTCCGGCTTGGTACCGTGAATAAAGAACTGTTTCCAAGCACCTTGATTTCGTGAAGTACTTTTTTCCTGGATCGAGTGTGCGTGCGCAAAATGTGTGCAGTGGTTTGAAAGTTTCCGAGGTTACCTTGAACCTTGGCGCTCACCGCTGCGTTGTGTCCCGGCAAAGTCGAGGAGGTGGCAAGATATATATATATATATATATATATATATATATATCACTCAATGGCTCGACTTTTCTCGCAATCCTGCGCTGGAAATGAAAACTACGAACTCCTCTGAAGTTTGGGCGAGTTTTCTTTTATTCCACAATGGTAAGAGTCATAACGCGTTTCGGCCGATATAACGGCCTTCATCACATGTGGAATTGTTTTACCTTGCTTGTGTTATACCACCCTAAAGTGTCACGTGACCCATAGACAACCGTGAAGAAAGATTTAAAATGTCTAGTCTTTCTGTATGTGTTTAAACAAGACTTAACATTTAAAATACATTACTTTATTTTAATCATGCACATTTATGACGGCCGGCATAGCATTCTAATGTAAACAGAAATCCGACATTTGTAATGCGAAGAATGTTGGTTGATGTCAAATGGTAAGGCATAAAGACATATACAACAACTTAAATATATAAATTTATAAAATTATACGTTCATATAAATATTAATATAAATAATAAATATTGTAAAAACCAGTTTAGTGCCAACATTAACAATGGAAATAATGTAACCGTTTGGTTTACTATCTGCATAAATGCACTATTGAATGTTCTATCTTAATAACTGATGAGATCACTGTTACACCAATATTTGATATATTCCATAATGCCATACTAATATGTTTCTGTAATACCAATTGGTATACAGTTTTCAACCTATAGTTTATGCTATTTTCTTTAAAAACATCAGAAGGCTGTCAGAAAGTATAAACACTTGTTATTAAAAATAGTAAAAGTACTCAAATGCAAACACAAGTCAAAAGTGCTTTGTGCTATACAGTACTAGTTACCTAAATGTGCAAGTTAATGGTAAAATATTAAAACACATTTAAAAAAATCTTTTTGTAATTTGATGGGATTTATAATATTGTTAAACAACATATAAAAAATGTGGTATAATTTCTAATGTTGTGTTAGGCTGCACAAAATGTATAATCAGTTGCCTCGTATAGTACTTGTTACTTGCTCAAGACATGTAGATAACTCGTAGTATGAATGTACATTGTGTTTGTTTTGTTATCGTAATATAACAATATAGGAACAAGTGGTGTGCTTAATAATCAGATCATAGGAAATTGTGGAGGTCCTCTGTGGTGTTGAAACCATTTGGGGCTTTACTATCAAATTCCAAAATCATACGTGATTCCAGTTGCCTCAGCATCCGTTCCCTATTACCACTGCGTCTTAGAATTGGGATGGTGTCAACCACAACATATTTAAGGCAATTTAAGTTATAATTGTGTGCTATTTTGAAATGGCGTGCCACCGGGTAGTTGGTATCGTTATTTACTATGACTCGCAGGTGCTGCAGGATACAAACATGCAC
The DNA here is from genome assembly GCF_964204655.1 of Triturus cristatus. NCBI lineage: Eukaryota > Metazoa > Chordata > Amphibia > Caudata > Salamandridae > Triturus > Triturus cristatus. Next base: position 726,969,786 of record NC_140585.1, read on the forward strand.
CTGCAGCTTGGTGCTACCAATGTATTTTAATCTACATGTACAGGTGCGGCAGATGTAATGGCCCTTTATTGTTCTCTCACTAGAAGTGAACGGTGTGGTGTAATGAGTCGTGTTTACGCCAAATTTGCAAGCACGACATGAAGAACATTTATAAAAGCCTTGTTTTGGTGTAAGCCATGTCGTGTTGACGCTTACCTCTGGACTATTCTTAACTAGCTCAGTTTTCATTGATTTTGCTTTTCCAAAAGTAAGTGTTGGCTTAGCTGGTAAACTTGGTGCCAACACACCATCAGTTAGTAAAATAGCCCAGTTTTTAGTGACAATTGCCCTTATTTGCCTTTGTTGTCTGCTGTATGTAGTAATCAATCTTGATGTGCTTGTGTCATTTACATAGGTTGTCAATTCTGAAATGACTGTTTGAGCCGTCTCCTTTGTTTTCTGTAGTAAAAGTGATTGTCTTGTTTTTTAAGTTTGATTTTGTTGCTCGCTAGATTGATTATTTGCTCGCTGTATCCTCTCTGTCTAACTCTCTCTAAAGAAATTTGAGAGCATTTGTTAAAATCATCTTCAGTACTGCAGATTCTTTTCAATTCCACCAGTTCTCCATAGGGAATACTGGAGATTAAATGTTTAGGGTGTGAGCTCGTGGCGTGTAATGTCGAGTTCCCAGAAGTGGGCTTTCTATGTAATGCTGTCTGAAACTTGCCATCAGAAATGTAAACAGTAGTGTCCAGGAAGTCAACACTAAAATGATTCATGTGTGAAGTAAATCTTAAATGTATACTGTTGTCATTAATTCCGGAAATAAAAATCTCTGCACTTGCTTGATCGCCCTTCCACACTTGAAAAATACCATCTATGTAGCGGTACCAATATGCTACATGTGTGTTGTATGTTGTAATATGGGAGCCTCTGAGAACCTGTTCTTCCCACCAGCTAACGTGCAAACAGGCATAGCTGGGGGAGAAATAGGCTACATATATATATTCACTGAAAAAACCATAGGTTTCAGGCCCGTTATAGTCAGAAATTAGCATTTAAAAAACCTTAGAAATTCATTGAGAAAACCATAGGTTTCAGGAACGTTATAGTTAGTTGGACATTTCATTCCTACAAAACCATAGAAATTTTGCTGTTATAGTTAGTTCACCTAACTATAACTCGCGCCCCCGCAATGCACTGCTGATGACATCACATATTACATCATTCATGACATGGTCAGTGACATCACTGATGACATCTCAAATGACATCACTGATGATATCATCCATGTGATAATCTGATGCACCGCCTCACACCCTAATATAACCTTTGATACACCTACTCCAAAATACAGAATACCATTTTTGAAACTATAGACACACCAATACCACTTACTACATATCTACTCACTGGTTCTTAGGACTACACACACATCTACTCATTCACCCATACAATCACTCATGCATGCAGTCACTTATCAATACAACACTATCATGTACACTCATACACCTACACAGACACTCACACACCAGCACTCATCCAGAGTTACTCACACCTAGTCAGTCATGCAAAGAATCAATCACACTTCCATTTACTGGCCTATAGAGTTATGCACATAACAGATAACTTATTCAAAAATGCATAATTACTCTCTTATACAATCACTGATACAAGTACACATTCATCTATAAAGCCACTCTCACAATCACTGACTGTCACATACAGTCATTTATATACACCAACTCTCACATATACTGCCTTTTACATATGTAGTAACTTGGACATGTACCACTGAGACACCCATTCACTCAGTAACACACCCATACACACAATGACCCACCCATACAGCTGTTTCCACATGCACTTTTGAACCCATACAGCCAGTGAATCAATCACTCAAACATGTATGCACAGAGTCACACACCTCCCACGCATCCACACACACACTCAGGCACCCATACAAATACTCTGGCAAGCAATCAATAACCCATATAGACACTCATGTAGCTAATAACCAACCCATGGAGCAGCTTATACAACAGCAGACAGATTGATACAGACATTCACACAGTTTAGTCATTAACCCATGCTTTCAAAAAGACACATGTAATAACTCACTTAAACAGTCAGTCACACGCCTACTAAATCCTCCACCCAGACACCTATACACCCACTCATTTTTCAATAAACCTTGGCATATATATAATACATATTTAAACTTGATAGAAACACACATTCACTGGATGATGTCATCAGTGATGTCAGCAGCGATGTCATTTAAGATGTCACTGATCACGTCATGAAAGATGTAATGTGTGACGTCATCAGCAGTGTATTGCAGGGGCGCCAGTTATAGTTAGGTGAACTAACTATAAAGGCAAAATTTCTATGGTTTTGTAGGAGTGAAATGTCCAACTAACTATAACATCCCTGAAACCTATGGTTTTTCAGTGAATTTCTAAGTTTTTTTAAATGCTAATTTCTAACTATAACCGGCCTGAAACCTATGTTTTTTTCAGTAAATTTCAAAGGTTTTTTAAATGCTAATTTCTAACTATAACAGACCTGAAACCTATGCTCTTTTCAGTGAATTTCAAAGGTTTTTTAAATGCTAATTTCTAATTATAACGTCCCTGAAAATGTTGTAGGGATTCTGCTCATGCACAGAACTATGCACAGGAAACCAGGACCTTAGTGAATTGTGGTGTACCAAAAAACTCACCTCAGTACCCAGAACCCCTATCCGACTAGCATCAGTGTCTCATTCGTTCTCCGTATCATCTCGAAGCTACCAATAATTAGACAACCCAGAACAAGCGACTTAGAGTACTCTCAGAAATGGTGGGAATCAGAAACACCTTTTCGTTATTGTTCTCGTATCTGTCCACCGACTTACCCTGGTAGTCGGTTCTACCAAGTCACAAGTAGGCTACCAACACTTCCTGGTTTGGAGTGTTGGCAGCCAATCACAGTGAAGCTCGTGCTCGGGAGGGGTCGCGACTCAACTGCGTCCCTAGATATCGAGACTTTTTCATTCTCAAATTTCTCAGGAACTACTGAACTGATTTAAACTATTTAAAAAAAAGGTCTCTTTCTGAACCAAGCTCTACATTTTTGCCAAATTTGGTGTAATTCCGTTCAGCAGTTCGGGCTGCAGCTGTGTCTAAAGTTTCCTAGGGAAAATTACATGGGAAAAACATGTTTTGGGACCTCCCTTTTTTCTCAGCCCCCACTAGTCAAATCACCTCCAAACTCTCAAGACAGGAGCTGACCAGAGCGGGCCACTAGATTTGAAAATTTCACGAAGATTCGTCAACCGGCGCTAAAGATATTGAGAAAACAAAAAATGCTTTGCCTATGGAAACTAGGTCCTAACTATATCTACCTCCTGGCGACCGCAGTAGGTTTTATATATATATATATATATATATATATATATATCCAAGCAAAACTCCGAGCACGGAGCCCCAGACCCTGCAGGGCGGCCTCACATCAATGGGCACGGAGCAGCCCATCCAATAACACTCCATTAACAAAACACCGTGAGGCCCAATACCAGAGTTGAAGCATTTAATTCGTAGGCACAGCAGCGCAATGTAATCTCTCTCTCCTTCCTTACGCGTTTCGGCTTCTGCCTTGATCACAGGTGGAGACAGTGAACTGTAACGTTTGTTAATGCGCGCTTTAAATTTGAAAAGTCACGTGACAACTAATAAAGAATACAGTTCCCATGATGCAGTTCGTTGGCAAATGTAATACATGGAACGTAGATACCTCCATATGCTTTCATGATAAAAGTTCGTTTACATTACCACATCAGTTGTCATAGTGGGTTTATTCATTCATGTTGTCCAGTGATGAGTTTATCATGGCAGGTGCTCTTATATCAAAAGGGGGCCTTACGACAATGCCTGTCCTCCGGCACGATTAGAGCAGGAAATCATCCTGCCCCAAATCCCTTCCTGCGCCGTCACAACTTCGCCAAATTAGCTTTTCCTCATGTGGGCTTGTGACGGTGAGTGGGTCAGACTCCGAAATTAAATCCAAGCAAAACTCCGAGCACGGAGCCCCAGACCCTGCAGGGCGGCCTCACATCAATGGGCACGGAGCAGCCCATCCAATAACACTCCATTAACAAAACACCGTGAGGCCCAATACCAGAGTTGAAGCATTTAATTCGTAGGCACAGCAGCGCAATGTAATCTCTCTCTCCTTCCTTACGCGTTTCGGCTTCTGCCTTGATCACAGGTGGAGACAGTGAACTGTAACGTTTGTTAATGCGCGCTTTAAATTTGAAAAGTCACGTGACAACTAATAAAGAATACAGTTCCCATGATGCAGTTCGTTGGCAAATGTAATACATGGAACGTAGATACCTCCATATGCTTTCATGATAAAAGTTCGTTTACATTACCACATCAGTTGTCATAGTGGGTTTATTCATTCATGTTGTCCAGTGATGAGTTTATCATGGCAGGTGCTCTTATATCAAAAGGGGGCCTTACGACAATGCCTGTCCTCCGGCACGATTAGAGCAGGAAATCATCCTGCCCCAAATCCCTTCCTGCGCCGTCACAACTTCGCCAAATTAGCTTTTCCTCATGTGGGCTTGTGACGGTGAGTGGGTCAGACTCCGAAATTAAATCCAAGCAAAACTCCGAGCACGGAGCCCCAGACCCTGCAGGGCGGCCTCACATCAATGGGCACGGAGCAGCCCATCCAATAACACTCCATTAACAAAACACCGTGAGGCCCAATACCAGAGTTGAAGCATTTAATTCGTAGGCACAGCAGCGCAATGTAATCTCTCTCTCCTTCCTTACGCGTTTCGGCTTCTGCCTTGATCACAGGTGGAGACAGTGAACTGTAACGTTTGTTAATGCGCGCTTTAAATTTGAAAAGTCACGTGACAACTAATAAAGAATACAGTTCCCATGATGCAGTTCGTTGGCAAATGTAATACATGGAACGTAGATACCTCCATATGCTTTCATGATAAAAGTTCGTTTACATTACCACATCAGTTGTCATAGTGGGTTTATTCATTCATGTTGTCCAGTGATGAGTTTATCATGGCAGGTGCTCTTATATCAAAAGGGGGCCTTACGACAATGCCTGTCCTCCGGCACGATTAGAGCAGGAAATCATCCTGCCCCAAATCCCTTCCTGCGCCGTCACAACTTCGCCAAATTAGCTTTTCCTCATGTGGGCTTGTGACGGTGAGTGGGTCAGACTCCGAAATTAAATCCAAGCAAAACTCCGAGCACGGAGCCCCAGACCCTGCAGGGCGGCCTCACATCAATGGGCACGGAGCAGCCCATCCAATAACACTCCATTAACAAAACACCGTGAGGCCCAATACCAGAGTTGAAGCATTTAATTCGTAGGCACAGCAGCGCAATGTAATCTCTCTCTCCTTCCTTACGCGTTTCGGCTTCTGCCTTGATCACAGGTGGAGACAGTGAACTGTAACGTTTGTTAATGCGCGCTTTAAATTTGAAAAGTCACGTGACAACTAATAAAGAATACAGTTCCCATGATGCAGTTCGTTGGCAAATGTAATACAAATTTAAAGCGCGCATTAACAAACGTTACAGTTCACTGTCTCCACCTGTGATCAAGGCAGAAGCCGAAACGCGTAAGGAAGGAGAGAGAGATTACATTGCGCTGCTGTGCCTACGAATTAAATGCTTCAACTCTGGTATTGGGCCTCACGGTGTTTTGTTAATGGAGTGTTATTGGATGGGCTGCTCCGTGCCCATTGATGTGAGGCCGCCCTGCAGGGTCTGGGGCTCCGTGCTCGGAGTTTTGCTTGGATTTAATTTCGGAGTCTGACCCACTCACCGTCACAAGCCCACATGAGGAAAAGCTAATTTGGCGAAGTTGTGACGGCGCAGGAAGGGATTTGGGGCAGGATGATTTCCTGCTCTAATCGTGCCGGAGGACAGGCATTGTCGTAAGGCCCCCTTTTGATATAAGAGCACCTGCCATGATAAACTCATCACTGGACAACATGAATGAATAAACCCACTATGACAACTGATGTGGTAATGTAAACGAACTTTTATCATGAAAGCATATGGAGGTATCTACGTTCCATGTATTACATTTGCCAACGAACTGCATCATGGGAACTGTATTCTTTATTAGTTGTCACGTGACTTTTCAAATTTAAAGCGCGCATTAACAAACGTTACAGTTCACTGTCTCCACCTGTGATCAAGGCAGAAGCCGAAACGCGTAAGGAAGGAGAGAGAGATTACATTGCGCTGCTGTGCCTACGAATTAAATGCTTCAACTCTGGTATTGGGCCTCACGGTGTTTTGTTAATGGAGTGTTATTGGATGGGCTGCTCCGTGCCCATTGATGTGAGGCCGCCCTGCAGGGTCTGGGGCTCCGTGCTCGGAGTTTTGCTTGGATTTAATTTCGGAGTCTGACCCACTCACCGTCACAAGCCCACATGAGGAAAAGCTAATTTGGCGAAGTTGTGACGGCGCAGGAAGGGATTTGGGGCAGGATGATTTCCTGCTCTAATCGTGCCGGAGGACAGGCATTGTCGTAAGGCCCCCTTTTGATATAAGAGCACCTGCCATGATAAACTCATCACTGGACAACATGAATGAATAAACCCACTATGACAACTGATGTGGTAATGTAAACGAACTTTTATCATGAAAGCATATGGAGGTATCTACGTTCCATGTATTACATTTGCCAACGAACTGCATCATGGGAACTGTATTCTTTATTAGTTGTCACGTGACTTTTCAAATTTAAAGCGCGCATTAACAAACGTTACAGTTCACTGTCTCCACCTGTGATCAAGGCAGAAGCCGAAACGCGTAAGGAAGGAGAGAGAGATTACATTGCGCTGCTGTGCCTACGAATTAAATGCTTCAACTCTGGTATTGGGCCTCACGGTGTTTTGTTAATGGAGTGTTATTGGATGGGCTGCTCCGTGCCCATTGATGTGAGGCCGCCCTGCAGGGTCTGGGGCTCCGTGCTCGGAGTTTTGCTTGGATTTAATTTCGGAGTCTGACCCACTCACCGTCACAAGCCCACATGAGGAAAAGCTAATTTGGCGAAGTTGTGACGGCGCAGGAAGGGATTTGGGGCAGGATGATTTCCTGCTCTAATCGTGCCGGAGGACAGGCATTGTCGTAAGGCCCCCTTTTGATATAAGAGCACCTGCCATGATAAACTCATCACTGGACAACATGAATGAATAAACCCACTATGACAACTGATGTGGTAATGTAAACGAACTTTTATCATGAAAGCATATGGAGGTATCTACGTTCCATGTATTACATTTGCCAACGAACTGCATCATGGGAACTGTATTCTTTATTAGTTGTCACGTGACTTTTCAAATTTAAAGCGCGCATTAACAAACGTTACAGTTCACTGTCTCCACCTGTGATCAAGGCAGAAGCCGAAACGCGTAAGGAAGGAGAGAGAGATTACATTGCGCTGCTGTGCCTACGAATTAAATGCTTCAACTCTGGTATTGGGCCTCACGGTGTTTTGTTAATGGAGTGTTATTGGATGGGCTGCTCCGTGCCCATTGATGTGAGGCCGCCCTGCAGGGTCTGGGGCTCCGTGCTCGGAGTTTTGCTTGGATTTAATTTCGGAGTCTGACCCACTCACCGTCACAAGCCCATATGAGGAAAAGCTAATTTGGCGAAGTTGTGACGGCGCAGGAAGGGATTTGGGGCAGGATGATTTCCTGCTCTAATCGTGCCGGAGGACAGGCATTGTCGTAAGGCCCCCTTTTGATATAAGAGCACCTGCCATGATAAACTCATCACTGGACAACATGAATGAATAAACCCACTATGACAACTGATGTGGTAATGTAAACGAACTTTTATCATGAAAGCATATGGAGGTATCTACGTTCCATGTATTACATTTGCCAACGAACTGCATCATGGGAACTGTATTCTTTATTAGTTGTCACGTGACTTTTCAAATTTAAAGCGCGCATTAACAAACGTTACAGTTCACTGTCTCCACCTGTGATCAAGGCAGAAGCCGAAACGCGTAAGGAAGGAGAGAGAGATTACATTGCGCTGCTGTGCCTACGAATTAAATGCTTCAACTCTGGTATTGGGCCTCACGGTGTTTTGTTAATGGAGTGTTATTGGATGGGCTGCTCCGTGCCCATTGATGTGAGGCCGCCCTGCAGGGTCTGGGGCTCCGTGCTCGGAGTTTTGCTTGGATTTAATTTCGGAGTCTGACCCACTCACCGTCACAAGCCCACATGAGGAAAAGCTAATTTGGCGAAGTTGTGACGGCGCAGGAAGGGATTTGGGGCAGGATGATTTCCTGCTCTAATCGTGCCGGAGGACAGGCATTGTCGTAAGGCCCCCTTTTGATATAAGAGCACCTGCCATGATAAACTCATCACTGGACAACATGAATGAATAAACCCACTATGACAACTGATGTGGTAATGTAAACGAACTTTTATCATGAAAGCATATGGAGGTATCTACGTTCCATGTATTACATTTGCCAACGAACTGCATCATGGGAACTGTATTCTTTATTAGTTGTCACGTGACTTTTCAAATTTAAAGCGCGCATTAACAAACGTTACAGTTCACTGTCTCCACCTGTGATCAAGGCAGAAGCCGAAACGCGTAAGGAAGGAGAGAGAGATTACATTGCGCTGCTGTGCCTACGAATTAAATGCTTCAACTCTGGTATTGGGCCTCACGGTGTTTTGTTAATGGAATATATATATATATATATATATATATATATATATATATATATATATATATATATATTCACTTAAAAAACCATAGGTTTCACACACGTTATAGTTAGGAATTAGCATTTAAAAAACCTTGCAAATTCACTGAAAAAACCATAGGTTTCACACATGTTAGTTAGCTGGACATTTCACTCGTAAAAAACCATTGAAATTCCCCCGTTATAGTTAGTTTGCCTAACTATAACTCGCACGACCGCAATCCACTGCTGATGACGTCACATATTACATCACTGTATTCACTAAGATACTGTTAATAAGTCAGTTATACAATCAATTTTACAAAAAAAAAATCCATTTAGACACTCATTTACCCATTTATTCTTCCATTAACCTTTAGATATACATATATAAAAAATATTTATTTTTCAGAAAGACACATATTCACTGGATGATGTCATCAGTGATGTCATTTGAGATGTCATGAGTGATGTCACTGACTATGTCATGAGTGATGTAATATGTGACGTCATCAGCAGTGGATTGCGGCCGCGCGAGTTATAGTTAGCTGAACTAACTATAACGGGGGAATTTCAAAGGTTTTTTATGAGTGAAATGCCCAGCTAACTATAACATGTGTGAAACCTATGGTTTTTTCAGTGAATTTGCAAGGTTTTTTAAATGCTAATTCCTAACTATAACGTGTGTGAAACCTATGGTTTTTTAAGTGAATTTGCAAGGTTTTTTAAATGCGAATTTCTAACTATAACGTGTGTGAAACCTATGTTTTTTTTAGTGAATTTGTAAGGTTTTGAAAATGCTAATTTATGTATGTATTATTATATTTTTTATATATTTATTTTACAATAAACTACCTATGTATATAGTTATAGATTGACTGTATCCTGCAATATGGAATGGCTCAGCTCTTTTTTTTTTAAATTTGGATAAAGTTGAACAGCATAGTTAATATCTTCTATAAACTTATAAACAGTTTAAAATGTTTGCTTTTTTTTTAAGGGTTTTTCACCGTGCGCGCGATTTTTTAACAAAAAATAAAATGTTTTTTTCACCCTTCGGGGTCCTTCAGGGACCCCCAGACAAAGGCTAGGGGGTCAGGAACTCTCTACCCGGCCCCCTTTTCACGTTCACCACCTTTTCTTTTCACTGTGACACACAAAATGGCGTCCGACACTTCCTGATTTCGACCGATTCGAATGTTGACTGACATCTAACCACCAGTCAGAATTTCGCTCGCGCATATAGATATTTATGTACTTTTAACTGCAATTTTCTCAGGAACTACTGAACAGATTGACACCATATATGCAAAAGGCACATGCCTGACCTGAGGACTACCTCTTTGCCAAATTTCAAGTAATTCTGTTCAGCCGTTCGGGCTGTACCTTCGACTAAAGGTCCTATGGAAAAATGCATGGGGAAAACGTGTTTTGGGACCCCCTTTTTTCTCAGCCCCCGCTTGACGAATCACCCCGACACTTTCAGGGTAGGAGCTGAGCGGAGCGCCCCATTAGTTTTGAAAATTTCGCGAGGATTCGTCAACCGGCGCCAAAGTTATTCAAAATAGAATTTTCAGATTTCCTATGGGAACTCGGTCCTAACTATAACTATCTACTGGCGACCGCCAGTAGATCATATATATGTGTATATATATATATATATATATATATATATATTACCGACTGGCTATATACTATATATATAGATGTATTACCTATCTACCTACTGGCGACCGCAGTAGGATATATATATATATTATCTACTGGCAGTCGCCAGTAGATAGTTATAGTTAGGACCGATTTCCCATAGGAAATCTGAAAATTCTATTTTGAATAACTTTGGTGCCGGTTGACTTATCTTCGTGAAATTTTCAAAACTAATGGGGCGCTCCGCTCAGCTCCTACCCTGAAAGTCTCGGGGTGATTCGTCAAGCGGGGGCTGAGAAAAAAGGGGGGTCCTAAAACGCGTTTTCCCCATGCATTTTCCCATAGGACCTTTAGTCGAAGGTACAGCCCAAACGGCTGAACAGAATTACTTGAAATTTGGCAAAGAGGTAGTCCTCAGGTCAGGGATGTGCCTTTTGCATATATGGTGTCAATCTGTTCAGTAGTTCCTGAGAAAATTGCAGTTAAAAGTACATAAATATCTATATGCGCGCACCGTGCGAGCACCGTGCGCGCACGGTGCCGTGCGCAAGCCTAATTCTGATTGGTGGTTAGATGTCAGTCAACATTCGAATCGGTCGAAATCAGGAAGTGTCGGACGCCATTTTGTGTGTGGCAGTGAAAAAGAAAGGTGGAGAACGTGAAAAGGGGGCAGGGTAGAGAGTCCCTGACCCCCTAGGCCTTCTCAGGGGGCCCATGAAAGACCCCTAAGGTCCCAAAAAAATGTTTTTATAAATATTGCGCGGCAAAAAATTCATTAAAAAAACTAGAATCAAAAATCAAGTTTAATTGTTTAGATGTTGGTTGGCTCTAAAAAGAGCCGTTGTGTTCATTGAGTGTTTATTTGTACCTACAAGTAAGTACCGATGCAGAGTCTAAAGTTCAAGAGGAAGACTCTGTTCCCTTCATCTGTAAGATGAACCCCGTCTCCTCTATAAAAGCCTTGCATGTTGTAACGCAAGTTGTTGTGGTATATAGAACCCATACCACAGTCTCTGAGGAAAGCAGAAACAGACTTATTGACGTGCTTTTTTGCTTTCTCAAACTGCGGACAATATTGGTTGGACCAGTTCCACTTTTGCCTTTGGCATATATTAGAATATACAAAGGTAGTTTGTGGAAAAAGTGACATCAATTGCACAAAGGTGTCCTTAACAAGCATCTCCAGACCTACCCCAGTTAAAGTGCCTAGGTCATTTCCACCACAGTGCACAATTATAAGGTCAGGCTGTGGGAGATCTAGAAAGGATTTCATCAAATGCATGAATTGGTGGACTTTAACCCTCCCTGACCAATCCATTTAATATCTACATTTGGCAAAGCAAGGTCTTTCACAATACCTCTTTGTTCTTCATACTTTTCACTCCAGTAGACATAGCTATGACCTACAATCCACACTGTGAACATCTTTCAAGGGGATCTGGATGCACTCAGAAGGTGTCTTTCAGTAGAATGGCAATATGAAAAGAAAGATAGTTGTAAAATGGAGGCTTACATACTTTTTTAAAATAAAAATAGCTCATTGGCTGTTTCAGACCATTCAACACTAAAAACTAGGCTGTATGTTTACATTTTTAAAAGCAGGTTTTGTATTGGTTCAGAAAATGTGTTCCCACAGAAGATTACTTTGGATATGCTGTTAGGTTTGAAAAGTCAAGCACTCTTGCTCTTTGGATTAGAAACATTGTGTGCTGAACTTCTGACCTCTATGCTCACACCAGTGTTCCATGATCTGTTGCTATGGTAGCAGGCAGAAGTCATGTTGGGGGTAGTAATCATTTGGAAAAGGGTTGAAATTTGCAACCAATAGAAATGTGTGTTTCCATTTAAAAAAATGTGGGAAGCAATGTGATTTTAAGTTAACATGTATATGTGTGAAAAAAGAGAGGGACATTTTGCCATTTAGTGGTTTTGGTGAGAGGAGTACAGCTCAGAGATTCTGACTCTGATTATCTGCTGTGTGAGTGGCACATTTCAGACTGAACTAACTACTTTTAAAGGTGAGTTATGAATTTGAGAGGGGATGTATGTGGTGTATTTTGATATGAATAATAGAAATGTGTTTCTTCTTTTAAAGTTGTGTTTTACATTTTATGTTTTGGAATATATTTAACTGCCTTGAACTTGTAAGATATTATGGAGAAAGTCTTCACCATCAGTTAAGGTGTTCTTGTATCACCCAGGAATACTGTTTTATGCCTAGAATCACACCATGAGTCTGTGTGCACACAGGAATTGTTGTCAGAGATTTAATTTGTGTTGCTCTTGTTCTTTAAGACTTGCACTCGTAGGAAAGGGGCAGCTTGTTTTCTTGAACTGTGATGGTTAGCATTCAGCACAAATCACTATCTCACAGTTGAGAGACAAATGATAACACATTTGAAAACAACAGGGTGGATTTTCCTTCCAATTCTGCTATGGGTGAGGTAGTTCCTACATGTTCAAAACTCCAATTAACCCTTACCACAGGTGATCTTACATACATCTCTGCAGTCTTCATGCAGTTGTGTAAGCGTCCATGCAGATCTCTCTTGCACCTGACAATACACAGTCTCCAGAAACACACTCTTAGCACACAGGCAGCTGTTTCTCCTGCACTCCCATGCTTACTATTCAGTACTGTGTGGTATTTCAGATAGCAATGTGTGACGCTAACACATTCAACATCACCAAGGCTCATTTCCTTTGCTCTAGTCTAATCACTCACCCAGGTTCCACATGCTCATGGTCTCAAGTAGCTGTTAGGACATGTGCTCTTTTCTGCCTCTCTAAACTATAAGGAAAATGTGTCAGGCTGTTACAGTAATTATCACTTGCTCTACCACAGTAGTAAATGTGCTTTGAAATTGCCAATCAAATATCGTTTTCTGCCTAGAATCACACCATGAGTCTGTGTGCACACAGGCATTGTTGTCAGAGATTTAATTTGTGTTGCTCTTGTTCTATAAGACTTGCACTCGTAGAAAAGGGGCAGCTTGTTTTCTTGAACTGTGATGGTTAGCATTCAGCACAAATCACTATCTCACAGATGAGAGACAAATGCTAACACATTTGAAAACAACAGGGTAGATTTTCCTTCCACTCCTGCAATGGGTGAGGTAGGTCCTACATGTTCAAAACTCCCATTAACACTTACCACAGGTGATCTTACATACATCTCTGCAGTCTTCATGCAGTTGTGTAATCGTCCATGCAGATCTCTCTTGCACCTGACAATACACAGTCTCCAGAAACACACTCTTAGCACACAGGTAGCTGTTTCTCCTGCACTCCCATGCTTACTATTCAGCACTGTGTGGTATTTCAGATAGCAGTGTGTAACGCTAACACATTCAACATCACCAAGGCTCATTTCCTTTGCTCTAGTCTAATCACTCACCCAGGTTCCACATGCTCATGGTCTCAAGTAGCTGTTGGGATTTGTGCTCTTTTCTGCCTCTCTAAACTATAAGGAAAATGTGTCAGGCTGTTACAGTAATTATCACTTGCTCTACCACAGTAGTAAATGTGCTTTGAAATTGCCAATCAAATATTGTTTTCTGCCTAGAATCACACCATGAGTCTGTGTGCACACAGGAATTGTTGTCAGACATTTAATTTGTGTTGCTCTTGTTCTGTAAGACTTGCACTTGTAGGAAAGGGGCAGCTTGTTTTCTTGAACTGTGATGGTTAGCATTCAGCACAAATCACTATCTCACATATGAGAGACAAATGCTAACACATTTCAAAACAACAGGGTAGATTTTCCTTCCATTCCTGCAATGGGTGAGGTAGTTCCTACATGTTCAAAACTCCAATTAACCATTACCACAGGTGATCTTACATACATCTCTGCAGTCTTCATGCAGTTGTGTAAGCGTCCATGCAGATCTCTCTTGCACCTGACAATACACAGTCTCCAGAAACACACTCTTAGCACACAGGCAGCTGTTTCTCCTGCACTCCCATGCTTACTATTCAGCACTGTGTGGTATTTCAGATAGCAGTGTGTAACGCTAACACATTCAACATCACCAAGGCTCATTTCCTTTGCTCTAGTCTAATCACTCACCCAGGTTCCACATGCTCATGGTCTCAAGTAGCTGTTAGGACATGTGCTCTTTTCTGCCTCTCTAAACTATAAGGAAAATGTGTCAGGCTGTTACAGTAATTATCACTTGCTCTACCACAGTAGTAAATGTGCTTTGAAATTGCCAATCAAATATCGTTTTGTGCCTAGAATCACACCATGAGTCTGTGTGCACACAGGAATTGTTGTCAGAGATTTAATTTGTGTTGCTCTTGTTCTGTAAGACTTGCACTCGTAGGAAAGGGGCAGCTTGTTTTCTTGAACTGTGATGGTTAGCATTCAGCACAAATCACTATCTCACAGATGAGAGACAAATGCTAACACATTTGAAAACAACAGGGTAGATTTTCCTTCCACTCCTGCAATGGGTGAGGTAGATCCTACATGTTCAAAACTCAAATTAACCCTTACCACAGGTGATCTTACATACATATCTGCAGTCTTCATGCAGTTGTGCAAGCGTCCATGCAGATCTCTCTTCCACCTGACAATACACAGTCTCCAGGAACACACTCTTAGCACACAGGCAGCTGTTTCTCCTGCACTCCCATGCTTACTATTCAGCACTGTGTGGTATTTCAGATAGCAGTGTGTAACGCTAACACATTCAACATCAGCAAGGCTCATTTCCTTTGCTCTAGTCTAATCACTCACCCAGGTTCCACATGCTCATGTTCTCAAGTAGCTGTTGGGACATGTGCTCTTTTCTGCCTCTCTAAACTATAAGGAAAATGTGTCAGGCTGTTACAGTAATTATCACTTGCTCTACCACAGTAGTAAATGTGCTTTGAAATTGCCAATCAAATATCGTTTTCTGCCTAGAATCACACCATGAGTCTGTGTGCACACAGGCATTGTTGTCAGAGATTTAATTTGTGTTGCTCTTGTTCTATAAGACTTGCACTCGTAGAAAAGGGGCAGCTTGTTTTCTTGAACTGTGATGGTTAACATTCAGCACAAATCACTATCTCACAGATGAGAGACAAATGCTAACACATTTGAAAACAACAGGGTAGATTTTCCTTCCACTCCTGCAATGGGTGAGGTAGGTCCTACATGTTCAAAACTCCCATTAACACTTACCACAGGTGATCTTACATACATCTCTGCAGTCTTCATGCAGTTGTGTAATCGTCCATGCAGATCTCTCTTGCACCTGACAATACACAGTCTCCAGAAACACACTCTTAGCACACAGGTAGCTGTTTCTCCTCCACTCCCATGCTTACTATTCAGCACTGTGTGGTATTTCAGATAGCAGTGTGTAACGCTAACACATTCAACATCAGCAAGGCTCATTTCCTTTGCTCTAGTCTAATCACTCACCCAGGTTCCACATGCTCATGGTCTCAAGTAGCTGTTGGGATTTGTGCTCTTTTCTGCCTCTCTAAACTATAAGGAAAATGTGTCAGGCTGTTACAGTAATTATCACTTGCTCTACCACAGTAGTAAATGTGCTTTGAAATTGCCAATCAAATATTGTTTTCTGCCTAGAATCACACCATGAGTCTGTGTGCACACAGGAATTGTTGTCAGACATTTAATTTGTGTTGCTCTTGTTCTGTAAGACTTGCACTTGTAGGAAAGGGGCAGCTTGTTTTCTTGAACTGTGATGGTTAGCATTCAGCACAAATCACTATCTCACATATGAGAGACAAATGCTAACACATTTCAAAACAACAGGGTAGATTTTCCTTCCATTCCTGCAATGGGTGAGGTAGTTCCTACATGTTCAAAACTCCAATTAACCATTACCACAGGTGATCTTACATACATCTCTGCAGTCTTCATGCAGTTGTGTAAGCGTCCATGCAGATCTCTCTTGCACCTGACAATACACAGTCTCCAGAAACACACTCTTAGCACACAGGCAGCTGTTTCTCCTGCACTCCCATGCTTACTATTCAGCACTGTGTGGTATTTCAGATAGCAGTGTGTAACGCTAACACATTCAACATCACCAAGGCTCATTTCCTTTGCTCTAGTCTAATCACTCACCCAGGTTCCACATGCTCATGGTCTCAAGTAGCTGTTAGGACATGTGCTCTTTTCTGCCTCTCTAAACTATAAGGAAAATGTGTCAGGCTGTTACAGTAATTATCACTTGCTCTACCACAGTAGTAAATGTGCTTTGAAATTGCCAATCAAATATCGGTTTGTGCCTAGAATCACACCATGAGTCTGTGTGCACACAGGAATTGTTGTCAGAGATTTAATTTGTGTTGCTCTTGTTCTGTAAGACTTGCACTCGTAGGAAAGGGGCAGCTTGTTTTCTTGAACTGTGATGGTTAGCATTCAGCACAAATCACTATCTCACAGATGAGAGACAAATGCTAACACATTTGAAAACAACAGGGTAGATTTTCCTTCCACTCCTGCAATGGGTGAGGTAGTTCCTACATGTTCAAAACTCCAATTAACCCTTACCACAGGTGATCTTACATACATATCTGCAGTCTTCATGCAGTTGTGCAAGCGTCCATGCAGATCTCTCTTCCACCTGACAATACACAGTCTCCAGGAACACACTCTTAGCACACAGGCAGCTGTTTCTCCTGCACTCCCATGCTTACTATTCAGCACTGTGTGGTATTTCAGATAGCAGTGTGTAACGCTAACACATTCAACATCAGCAAGGCTCATTTCCTTTGCTCTAGTCTAATCACTCACCCAGGTTCCACATGCTCATGTTCTCAAGTAGCTGTTGGGACATGTGCTCTTTTCTGCCTCTCTAAACTATAAGGAAAATGTGTCAGGCTGTTACAGTAATTATCACTTGCTCTACCACAGTAGTAAATGTGCTTTGAAATTGCCAAATATCGTTTTCTGCCTAGAATCACACCATGAGTCTGTGTGCAGACAGGAATTGTTGTCAGAGATTTAATTTGTGTTGCTCTTGTTCTGTAAGACTTGCACTCGTAGGAAAGGGGCAGCTTGTTTTCTTGAACTGTGATGGTTAGCATTCAGCACAAATCACTATCTCACAGATGAGAGACAAATGCTAACACATTTGAAAACAACAGGGTAGATTTTCCTTCCACTCCTGCAATGGGTGAGGTAGATCCTACATGTTCAAAACTCCAATTAACCCTTACCACAGGTGATCTTACATACATCTCTGCAGTCTTCATGCAGTTGTGCAAGCGTCCATGCAGATCTCTCTTGCACCTGACAATACACAGTCTCCAGAAACACATTCTTAGCACACTGGCAGCTGCTTTTCCTGCACTCCCATGCTTACTATTCAGCACTGTGTGGTATTTTAGATAGCAGTGTGTAACGCTAACACATTCAACATCACCAAGGCTCATTTCCTTTGCTCTAGTCTAATCACTCACCCAGGTTCCACATGCTCATGGTCTCAAGTAGCTGTTGGGACATGTGCTCTTTTCTGCCTCTCTAAGCTATAAGGAAAATGTGTCAGGCTGTTACAGTAATTATCACTTGCTCTACCACAGTAGTAAATGTGCTTTGAAATTGACAATCAAATATCGTTTTCTGCCTAGAATCACACCATGAGTCTCTGTGCATACAGGAATTGTTGTCAGATATTTAATTTGTGTTGCTCTTGTTCTGTAAGACTTGCACTCGTAGGAAATAGGCAGCTTGTTTTCTTGAACTGTGATGGTTAGCATTCAGCACAAATCACTATCTCACAGATGAGAGGCAAATGCGAACACATTTGAAAACAACAGGGTAGATTTTCCTTCCACTTCTGCAATGGGTGAGGTAGTTCCTACATGTTCAAAACTCTAATTAACCCTTACCACAGGTGATCTTACATACATCTCTGCAGTCTTCATGCAGTTGTGTAAGCGTCCATGCAGATCTCTCTTGCACCTGACAATACACAGTCTCCAGAAACACACTCTTAGCACACAGGCAGCTGTTTCTCCTGCACTCCCATGCTTACTATTCAGCACTGTGTGGTATTTCAGATAGCAGTGTGTAACGCTAACACATTCAACATCACCAAGGCTCATTTCCTTTGCTCTAGTCTAATCACTCACCCAGGTTCCACATGCTCATGGTCTCAAGTAGCTGTTGGGATTTGTGCTCTTTTCTGCCTCTCTAAACTATAAGGAAAATGTGTCAGGCTGTTACAGTAATTATCACTTGCTCTACCACAGTAGTAAATGTGCTTTGAAATTGCCAATCAAATATCGTTTTCTGCCTAGAATCACACCATGAGTATGTGTGCACACAGGAATTGTTGTCAGAGATTTAATTTGTGTTGCTCTTGTTCTGTAAGACTTGCACTTGTAGGAAAGGGGCAGCTTGTTTTCTTGAACTGTGATGGTTAGCATTCAGCACAAATCACTATCTCACATATGAGAGACAAATGCTAACACATTTGAAAACAACAGGGTAGATTTTCCTTCCACTCCTGCAATGGGTGAGGTAGTTCCTACATGTTCAAAACTCTAATTAACCCTTATGATGAATACAGGCCCCAGCTAGGCCCGCAGGACACAAGGGTTCGCTCTTCTGCAATGGAATCTATAAGGAAGTTGGCACGGAAACTGCAAAGTACAAAGACAAGGTTTATTAACCCTTAAGGGTGGTCCTACAATCCATACAACACCCTTCAGTATTGCATAGAGTAGCACAAAGAACTTGCGTACACGGTCCCCTTTTATACACAAAGAGGGGCTCATAAGTGGGTGGATACAACATGAGGCAAAGAATATTACCTTTTATGGTCATTTTCGATACAGAATCAATATATGGGCGGAGCTGACACACTCCTTGGGCCCGCGAAAACATAGTCAAGCAAGGACTAACTGATAACAGATGTGGTCAAGTCTGGGCATGCGCCAGACAGACAAAAGGAGCTATTTATAGACTGTTACTAGGCAGATTGCAAGAGCAACTAACACGAAGATAGGACTCTTCTCGTGCTGCACACGTGGAGGCATGACAATACAAAATGGAGTCCAGACTTTAGTCAACATAACGAGAGAAAACTCGGTCATATAAGGGGAATTCATGTCTTCAGTGAATGCTTACCCACACCGCTATCTCAATTTTCAACAGACGACCCTTTCAGCATTTACTGAAGACATCCGGTTTGTTAGGATAATCATCGTATATGTCAATCTTCATCATTTCTTCTATTTCTTTAGTCAGATGTTTCTGGTAAGTGACATTGGCAATAGCTTTCTTATCAGGAATGCAGAGTGACACACATAGGGAACAGAGTAAAGGACCACTTTGAATACAAATGCAACAAGAAAACAAAACTGCCACAATGATACAGAGACCAGTTAAGACCTTCCACCCCCATGTGGTGATCAACGCCCAAAACCATCCAGAAAAGGTCCAAGTACCATTTTCTGTATGGATTTCAGCTGCAATTTTATGCAGTTTGTTGATAGCATTATAAACTGATGGTGTGTGGTCAGGAATAAACACGCAACAACTACTTCCGATAATTTTACAAGCTCCACCTCGGTCAGCTAACATAACATCTAACACCATGCGATTCTGCAATGCAACAATTCTAGTAATCTGTAATTCTTCCGTAAGATTCCCAAGAGCAGCAGCGGTTTGATTTGTCACAACCTCTACCACTCTTGTTAACCTTCGAACTTTCCTACTATTTAGGGCAGCTCCAACAAAGAAAAACAATCCTAAATTAAAATCAATATACTGCTGCAGACTGGTGTCAGTCTGGTCCACGTCATCAATCGATAGAGTACTTTTATACCTATTTACAGTCACATTATTCAACAACTTCAAATCTTTATGATAAGATGCAGGCGCCAAGAATACAGGGGGTAATAGGAATGCTACATAACATACTCCAGACCAACCGGCTGGCAAACGGTAATAACCTTTATTTCCACATACGAAGTATGTATTATGAGATGCTAAGAAGGTACTGTTATTCAATCCGTCGATATTTAGAATAGTGATGCAATCACTAACACCAACAGGAATATAACCCACACTCTGGACACACAGGTCCGCTTGAGCTTGTGCCACTTGAATCACAAATCGGTCTTTCCCCACAGTGTCTCTGCTGTTCGTGAAAATATAAGGAATCGATTCATTGTCTGGTCGATACTCTTCCCATTCCCAAATTGTCCCATTCGCTTGCGGGTATCCATCTTTATCCTGATGACATTCTCTATTAAGTCTGAAGAGTAATCGTCCCACTGTAGGTTTCCGGGTGGAAAAAAGCAAAGTGTACCATGCTCTACAAGAGCCATTATGAGAAAAAGGAAGAGGTATGAATGGCGTTCCTCCTTTCTTCTGATGAGCTGGCATCATACCACATATCCAACAGTTCGTAGCATTCGTGGCAACGTGGGTATGATGCAACATCTGGATGAAAGTGTTATTCAAATAGGACTGACGATGCTTCAATTCTTGATACGGAAGGGTATAAAAGTAGTGCTCCTCAGGCACTGGAGTAGTCAACACAAGTAACTTTCGAGCAGGAGTCACATCCTCCACAAACCATGTGGCTATCCCAACAATAGCTACTGTAAGCATAAAACCTGTTGCACAAAGGATTTTCTTCTTCTCCATGTCAGAATAAAGAATCAATATCTTCCTGAAACTAAAAGGTTTGTCAGAACTCTTCCACTTGGGCAGCGGTCGATTTCTTCACCAGCGGGCCAAGACGGGTGTCGCTACACTAATGCAGGGCTGATCCCCCCCCTTGCCTCATTGGCTCTCCGTTTCACTGACCCAAGGGCCGTTCTGACAACATGTCCTAATACTGAAGAATTCACTTCCTTGGCCTGAGATGATATCGCTTTCCTCCAGGAGTCGCGTGGTCCGGGAAGAGCTCCCCAGTGTCGTTCGGTTCCACAGCACGGCCTTTCTCTGCAGTCAGAATCTCTCGTTGATCGGTCAATACAGCAGGCTCCACCAATCCGGGCGGTACTTTGCGACAGTGCAGGGAATGGATCCAATTCTTTCTGTTGGAAACCCGCACAGCCGTCCTCGTTGCAAGTAGGACCTGCTCAGGACCAACCCATCTCGGCTCCAAGCTGTTCGTCCTTTCAAAAATCTTCACCATAACATAGTCTCCAGGCCAGAGACTATGTCCTTCGCCGGTGGACCGATCAGGGAGCGCCTCCCGGACCTGTTGATGAATAGAAACCAAGTTATCCGTTAATTGCGCCAGATAATCATTCATCATTACACAAGGTACATCATACACAGCCTTAGGTCTTGGTGGACCCCAAATATTCATTGGGCGTCCGAAAATAATCTCGTACGGTGTAAGACCGGTTCGAGAGTGCGGTATCGATCTAATTGACAATAATGCCAGTGGTAAAGCATCTGGCCAAGTCAAAGATGTCGAAGCTTGGATTTTAGCGATCTTGAGCTTCAGTGTACCATTATACTTCTCAACTAGTCCTGCAGACTGAGGGTGAAACACTGCGTGAAACTTCTGGGTGATACCCAAACCCTTCAGAACATACTTTATAACATCCGCTATAAAGTGGGGTCCGTTATCACTCCACAGAAGTCTACAAACGCCATATCGAGGGAAGAACTCCTTCAATAGCATTTTGGCGGTAGTCATTGCAGTATTGTCTTTCGTAGGGTATGCCTCGACCCATTTACTAAAGGCACATACCACTACTAGAACGTACTTCAAATTGTTACAGCGCTCAAGCTGGATGTAATCCATCTGCAAAACCTCAAAGGGTGCAGTAGGTGTTGCAAATCCTCCTGCTGGAGTTCGAGTACCCTTTCCTGGGTTGTACCTCAGGCAAATCATACAGGTCTGCACCACCCCCTTTGCCGCGCTAGCAATCTCTGGATGCTCCCAAACTTGTGTAAGCAATTTTACAATTGCGGAAGCTCCAACATGTGCTAGCCCATGTGCCATCTGAACCATAGGTTGTACAAAAGCTGTGGGTAGCTTCCATCTATCCATCTGCTTATTTCTCCAACAACCCTCATCATCCAATTCTCCCTCACTGGACCATTGCTCCCGTTCTTTATCAGAAGCGGTCCTCTGTATTTCCTGCACTTCTTCCTTCGCATCGTGCCATCTTTCTACCTGCGACTTCACTACATACATGGCAGTAGCACCGGGCTGCATCGCAGTCTCCCGTGCCACCCGGTCTGCTAACGCATTCCCTTCTCCAACTTTATCAACTACTTTCTTATGGGCACTACATTTAATGATAGCAATTTTCCTCGGATATGTCAATGCAGTCAAAAGGTTGTGAACTAACTCTCCATGCATTATTTGTACTCCATGCGACGTTAGAAACCCTCTCTCCTTCCAGAGTAGGCCGAAATCGTGCGCTACTCCGAAAGCATAGCGGCTGTCTGTATAAACATTCACACACAATCCTGTACTGAGCTCACATGCTCGTGTTAATGCTATCAGTTCCGCTGCTTGAGCTGATTTCTGTGGTATGCGTGCTGTCTCCACTATTGTTTGCAGTGTGGTAATTGCATACGCTGCTGAAGTCGTACCGTCTGGTAGCTTCAGGCATGATCCGTCCACCCACAGTTCTCCATCCACATCTGGAAAGGGCGTATCCTGGAGATCAATACGACCCTTTGTTTGTTCCTCAGTCACAAGAATACAATCATGTGCTTTCCGTGCTCCAGACTGAGTCTCGGGGAACGGCAGCAATGTGGCCGGATTTAACGTTACGCACCTCTTTAACGTAATATGAGGAGCCAAAAGCGTCAGCTCATATCCCGTTAAACGGGCACTGGTCAAATGCTGCGTCTTTGTCTGATTAAGCAGGGCATCAACAGCATGGGGGACGAATACCAACAGCTTATGGGATAACACAATTCCCTCGCTTTGGCATATTGACACAGCTGTCGCCGCAACCGAGCGAAAACAACCAGGCATTGCTCGGGCAACAGGATCAAGTACAGCCGAAAAATATGCACAAGGGCGCTGCTTGTCGCCGTGCATCTGCACTAAAACTGATAATGCACATCCATCTTTCTCATGCACATACAGCGAAAAAGGTTTTGTATAATCAGGGGTCCCTAACACTGGTGCTGAACAAAGGGCCTGTCGCAATTGCTGGAAAGCAGCGTCACACTCATTTGACCAAGGAAGCGGAATAGGTGTGTCTTTCGTCAAAAGGGCTAATAATGGCTTGGCTATGTGTGAGAACCCTAATATCCATTGCCTACAAAAAGAAACAAGACCCAAAAATGCACGCACGTCCTTCTGCGTGGAAGGCGCTGGCGTGTCCAAAATTACTTGGATACGATCTGGTGTGAGTGCACGCCCCTCCTTAGACAAAAGGTGACCCAGATAAGTCACCTTTGGTCTACAGAACTGCAATTTTTTCCTCTACACTTTGTGATTGTGAGATGCCAAAAAGAAAAGCAGGGATAACGTGCTTTTCTCACACAGCTCCGGAGTGTCAGCCGCCAACAAGATGTCATCGACATATTGTATGAGGGCGACACCCTCGGGCAGAACAAAGGAGTCCAATTGTCTTTTCAAAGCTTGACTGTAAATGCTAGGGCTTTCTGTGTAGCCCTGAGGAACTCTACAAAATCGATAAGACCTATTATTCAGAGTGAAACCAAAAAGGTATCGACTGTCGGGATGAATAGGAATCGAAAAGAAAGCATTTTTCAAATCAATGACTGAAAACGTCGTCGCCGTAGGCGGGACCAAAGTAAGCAACGTCGTGATATCAGAAACCACTGGATATTGAGGTATCACGATCTTGTTCACTTCTCTCAAATCAATGATAAACCAATAAAGTTTGGCATCCGTATCCTTTTTCAAAATGGGTAGAATCGGACTGTTACAAACGTTGTAGGGAACCTCCTCCACTACTCCCACCTTAATCAAATCCCGCACAATCTGTATAAGGGCCTCCTCCCCCTCCTGGGAAATACGATACTGCGGGAGGCGTGGTAACACCTCCCCCTCCCTGACACTAATGTGGACAGGCGGAATCACCATCTGTCCTACATCGGTATCCGAAACGGCCCACAAAGTACGGGGGAGAGTTGCTAACACAGTATCCTCTGCAACCACACACATCCGTTCAGACAAAGGGTGATTATCATTTAATATCACACGCACACCAGCGGGGGAGCAGCGGATCGTAGCTCTGAAGTGCTTTAGCATATCAAGACCCATAATGTTGTCCGGCGTGTTCGGGGCAAGCAAAAACGGACAGGGTGCAGAAAAAGAATCAACCTGAAATGTGAGGGGCCGAGAAAGAGGGCTTCGGGAGAGTGTACCATCAAACCCTACCGATGTAACCATTAAGCCAGATGGGGGAGCCCTCGGAACCAATTGTTTAGACAGCGCACTACGAGTCGCTCCTGTATCTACTAGGAACTGATCAGTAGAACCCAAAACCTCAGCTGATACATAAGGACCCTTCTGATCAACCGGCACCTCAACTGATTCTAACCCCCATCCAACGCATTCCTATGCATGCTGAGAATCATGGTACCCAGAGCGGTCAATCCCTGACACTTGATACTGGTTTTGCCGATCAAAGACATTAGGTCTATCTCGGTGCTGCCCGGCAGGGTCAAAACGAGCGTGATCGTTAGAATTCCCCCTAAGATTTGAGAAACTCCCTCTACCTCTATGGCCACCCTGAGTATGTCCCTGCCGCGAAGCATGCAACGCCGGGCAATCTCTGGCCCAGTGTCCCACTTGTTTACAATACGCACATTGATTCCTATTCAAGTCAGATCGGCCCGAGGGAGGACCATAAAATCCTCCCCTACCTCTATTGACACCCCGACGGGGCGGGCCATACACTTGCGCTAACATCACCTTCGTTTTTAAATCTTTCGACTTCTTCTCCTCCTGCCCCTTCGCTTCTTGCTCCTGACGCTCATAATACTGAGCTATAGTCAGGAGGGCTGTCGGAGACGCCGTGGACCAAGAACTTTCACTCGCCTTTAGGCGGGCCGCTATTGCCGGTAATAAATTGGCCACATATTTATCAGCAAAAAGGTGCCGACCCGTATCATCCGTAAGGGACTGACCACTAAAATCATGAAACGTCTCCTCAAAGCGCGTAAAGAAATCTGCAACTGATTCATCGGTTTTCTGCTTACACGAGGCTAACATGTTCCAGTCAATCTTTTTGGGGGAATGATTGTTTTCAACTTAGTCAGAATAGCAGCAGGGAGATCTAAAATAATTTGAGGTGGTTTCTGCGCGGGCTTCCTCTCCCTATCCTCATCCTCAAGCTCAGACCACCGAGCCTTAAAAGCGGCAACATCGTCCACCTTCCGTACGGATCGCCACATATCCGGTGGTAAAATAAGCCCAAAGAACAGATCTATATCTGCTAAGGTCATAGTACAAGAATTCAAGGCCCCCTCGACTTCTTCGTAAAAGGCCGCTGGATTCTTGCGGGGATCAGGCAACGCATTCTTCAATGCCATGACGTCAGCCCTATGCCAGGGAGTATAAACCCAATTGTACACAAAATATCCCTTAGCATCGGCGGAGGTAATATCCGAACTAGTTCCCGCTCCTTTAGGAGGAACATACAAAGGTGCCGCCTCTCGCATTGGTTTAGCATGCACTAGGTCGCTCTTATCTGAGTGGGAGGTAGATGATTGGTCATCACCGACACGTGAAGCCGACTGCTTTTCCTCCTCAGCTTTCTGGCGCGCTTTCTCTTTAAGGTCACTCACCGCGTCCCGTAATGCAAACAGCCGTCGAACCGCATCAGGCGCCTTAGAGGGAGAGAAAACACCATTACGCAATGCTTTAGCATCTAATACCACATCATCAGGCTCAAAGACGCTGGAATATTTCCGGAAAGCAGCAATCACTTCCTCAGAAAAGTGGCCCAGAAAATACAACTTCTCTCTATCCTGCCACTTCTCCCAAGAATTCAACAACTCAGCAAGGGATAACTTGCCCTTAAGTGCACGATAGGAAACTTGCCGAAGCTCACCCATTCGGTCAGCCGATAACATGGACCGCGTGTCTACCTTACCCGACACCGATCCAGAATCCGGTGGCCCCGGGGCAGACGCGCCAACATAAGGGGGCGGAGAGCGATCTAGTAAATAAAAATCATCGTCAGGATTATTAAGGACAGGGTAAAGTGACTGACGGACAGCATATTGACCCGAGACTTGCAACCTACGCTCTTTCTCTTGTCGCTCCGTCTGTTCTCTTTCCTCCCGACGCTTCGCTTCCTGTGCTCGCACATGATCATTCTTCCGTTGCTCTTTATCAAACAGCGCTTTCTCACGTTTCTCTCGCTCACGCACTTCCTTCACCCATAATCGCACACATTCAAACATGTCTTGACGAGCACGCCGTTTACACATACACTGTTCCACATACTCAATCTTACGCATATCAAACGATCCATACAAAGGCCATCGTAACTCAGGATCCTTTCTGGTGTATTTCCTCCATATTGTGCTGTACATTATGGAAGAAAGACCATACTTCACATACATATCCCTATTAGGAGTTCCCTCTGGGGGAGCTGGAGCAGATTCCTCGAGGTTTAACCGGTTTCCAAAGCAGCAGCACCACTTACGGAGTGCGCTAAAAGCAGGCATGCTCAAAAATAATGCAAAATATGCAGTATTATCCCAAAAAAAATGGCACTTAAACGTTGTGCCGTTCAAAGTTACACAGTTCCGGAGAAATATCTCCACATTACCTGCCTATATGTGTTGCAACGCATATATTCTCACAATATTCAATACAAGATATGACCGGTCATCACAAATCAAACTCAAATAGCCAGACCAGGCTTCAAAAACTCGGAGCAAGTACCGTACAACGGTTCTTACCAATCAAGAGTCCAGATTCCAACTGCCAAGCTCCAAAATTCGCCCAAACGGCTGTCACGGCAGGACCGACAGAAGAGGTCTCAGTCGAGGACCGGCGCCACCCAGATGGTCAGCTCGGAAGGGAAGGAAGAAAACCTCGGGATGCCAGGACTAAAGTGCCTCTGGCAGTGATCACATCCCCGGCCAAATTCCTCACCTTCGTCACGACCAATCCTTCGAGCATCCGAGTCGACGATGAGCCCCACGTGACGGGCGCCAATTGATGAATACAGGCCCCAGCTAGGCCCGCAGGACACAAGGGTTCGCTCTTCTGCAATGGAATCTATAAGGAAGTTGGCACGGAAACTGCAAAGTACAAAGACAAGGTTTATTAACCCTTAAGGGTGGTCCTACAATCCATACAACACCCTTCAGTATTGCATAGAGTAGCACAAAGAACTTGCGTACACGGTCCCCTTTTATACACAAAGAGGGGCTCATAAGTGGGTGGATACAACATGAGGCAAAGAATATTACCTTTTATGGTCATTTTCGATACAGAATCAATATATGGGCGGAGCTGACACACTCCTTGGGCCCGCGAAAACATGGTCAAGCAAGGACTAACTGATAACAGATGTGGTCAAGTCTGGGCATGCGCCAGACAGACAAAAGGAGCTATTTATAGACTGTTACTAGGCAGATTGCAAGAGCAACTAACACGAAGATAGGACTCTTCTCGTGCTGCACACGTGGAGGCATGACAATACAAAATGGAGTCCAGACTTTAGTCAACATAACGAGAGAAAACTCGGTCATATAAGGGGAATTCATGTCTTCAGTGAATGCTTACTCACACCGCTATCTCAATTTTCAACACTTACCACAGGTGATCTTACATACATCTCTGCAGTCTTCATGCAGTTGTGTAAGCGTCCATGCAGATCTCTCTTGCACCTGACAATACACAGTCTCCAGAAACACACTCTTAGCACACAGGCAGCTGTTTCTCCTGCACTCCCATGCTTACTATTCAGCACTGTGTGGTATTTCAGATAGCAGTGTGTAACGCTAACACATTCAACATCACCAAGGCTCATTTCCTTTGCTCTAGTCTAATCACTC
The DNA here is from genome assembly GCF_964204655.1 of Triturus cristatus. Classification (NCBI taxonomy): domain Eukaryota; kingdom Metazoa; phylum Chordata; class Amphibia; order Caudata; family Salamandridae; genus Triturus; species Triturus cristatus. The sequence goes on from NC_140585.1 coordinate 726,998,110, forward strand.
ACCCAGGTTCCACATGCTCATGGTCTCAAGTAGCTGTTAGGACATGTGCTCTTTTCTGCCTCTCTAAACTATAAGGAAAATGTGTCAGGCTGTTACAGTAATTATCACTTGCTCTACCACAGTAGTAAATGTGCTTTGAAATTGCCAATCAAATATCGTTTTGTGCCTAGAATCACACCATGAGTCTGTGTGCCCACAGGAATTGTTGTTAGAGATTTAATTTGTGTTGCTCTTGCTCTGTAAGACTTGCACTCGTAGGAAAGGGGCAGCTTGTTTTCTTGAACTGTGATGGTTAGCATTCAGCACAAATCACTATCTCACAGATGAGAGACAAATGCTAACACATTTGAAAACAACAGGGTAGATTTTCCTTCCACTCCTGCAATGGGTGAGGCAGATCCTACATGTTCAAAACTCCAATTAACCCTTACCACAGGTGATCTTACATACATCTCTGCAGTCTTCATGCAGTTGTGCAAGCGTCCATGCAGATCTCACTTGCACCTGACAATACACAGTCTCCAGAAACACATTCTTAGCACACTGGCAGCTGCTTCTCCTGCACTCCCATGCTTACTATTCAGCACTGTGTGGTATTTTAGATAGCAGTGTGTAACGCTAACACATTCAACATCACCAAGGCTCATTTCCTTTGCTCTAGTCTAATCACTCACCCAGGTTCCACATGCTCATGGTCTCAAGTAGCTGTTGGGACATGTGCTCTTTTCTGCCTCTCTAAGCTATAAGGAAAATGTGTCAGGCTGTTACAGTAATTATCACTTGCTCTACCACAGTAGTAAATGTGCTTTGAAATTGACAATCAAATATCGTTTTCTGCCTAGAATCACACCATGAGTCTCTGTGCATACAGGAATTGTTGTCAGATATTTAATTCGTGTTGCTCTTCTTCTGTAAGACTTGCACTCATAGGAAATAGGCAGCTTGTTTTCTTGAACTGTGATGGTTAGCATTCAGCACAAATCACTATCTCACAGATGAGAGGCAAATGCTAACACATTTGAAAACAACAGGGTAGATTTTCCTTCCACTTCTGCAATGGGTGAGGTAGTTCCTACATGTTCAAAACTCTAATTAACCCTTACCACAGGTGATCTTACATACATCTCTGCAGTCTTCATGCAGTTGTGTAAGCGTCCATGCAGATCTCTCTTGCACCTGACAATACACAGTCTCCAGAAACACACTCTTAGCACACAGGCAGCTGTTTCTCCTGCACTCCCATGCTTACTATTCAGCACTGTGTGGTATTTCAGATAGCAGTGTGTAACGCTAACACATTCAACATCACCAAGGCTCATTTCCTTTGCTCTAGTCTAATCACTCACCCAGGTTCCACATGCTCATGGTCTCAAGTAGCTGTTGGGACATGTGCTCTTTTCTGCCTCTCTAAACTATAAGGAAAATGTGTCAGGCTGTTACAGTAATTATCACTTGCTCTACCACAGTAGTAAATGTGCTTTGAAATTGCCAATCAAATATCGTTTTCTGCCTAGAATCACACCATGAGTCTGTGTGCACACAGGAATTGTTGTCAGATATTTAATTCGTGTTGCTCTTGTTCTGTAAGACTTGCACTCATAGGAAATAGGCAGCTTGTTTTCTTGAACTGTGATGGTTAGCATTCAGCACAAATCACTATCTCACAGATGAGAGGCAAATGCTAACACATTTGAAAACAACAGGGTAGATTTTCCTTCCACTTCTGCAATGGGTGAGGTAGTTCCTACATGTTCAAAACTCTAATTAACCCTTACCACAGGTGATCTTACATACATCTCTGCAGTCTTCATGCAGTTGTGTAAGCGTCCATGCAGATCTCTCTTGCGCCTGACAATACACAGTCTCCAGAAACACACTCTTAGCACACAGGCAGCTGTTTCTCCTGCACTCCCATGCTTACTATTCAGCACTGTGTGGTATTTCAGATAGCAGTGTGTAACGCTAACACATTCAACATCACCAAGGCTCATTTCCTTTGCTCTAGTCTAATCACTCACCCAGGTTCCACATGCTCATGGTCTCAAGTAGCTGTTGGGACATGTGCTCTTTTCTGCCTCTCTAAACTATAAGGAAAATGTGTCAGGCTGTTACAGTAATTATCACTTGCTCTACCACAGTAGTAAATGTGCTTTGAAATTGCCAATCAAATATCGTTTTCTGCCTAGAATCACACCATGAGTCTGTGTGCACACAGGAATTGTTGTCAGAGATTTAATTTGTGTTGCTCTTGTTCTGTAAGACTTGCACTCGTAGGAAAGGGGCAGCTTGTTTTCTTGAACTGTGATGGTTAGCATTCAGCACAAATCACTATCTCACAGATGAGAGGCAAATGCTAACACATTTGAAAACAACAGGGTAGATTTTCCTTCCACTCCTGCAATGCGTGAGGTAGTTTCTACATGTTCAAAACTCTAATTAACCCTTACCACAGGTGATCTTACATACATCTCTGCAGTCTTCATGCAGTTGTGTAAGCGTCCATGCAGATCTCTCTTGCACCTGACAATACACAGTCTCCAGAAACACACTCTTAGCACACAGGCAGCTGTTTCTCCTGCACTCCCATGCTTACTATTCAGCACTGTGTGGTTTTTCAGATAGCAGTGTGTAACGCTAACACATTCAACATCACCAAGGCTCATTTCCGTTGCTCTAGTCTAATCACTCACCCAGGTTCCACATGCTCATGGTCTCAAGTAGCTCTTGGGACATGTGCTCTTTTCTGCCTCTCTAAACTATAAGGAAAATGTGTCAGGCTGTTACAGTAATTATCACTTGCTCTACCACAGTAGTAAATGTGCTTTGAAATTGCCAATCAAATATCGTTTTCTGCCTAGAATCACACCATGAGTATGTGTGCACACAGGAATTGTTGTCAGAGATTTAATTTGTGTTGCTCTTGTTCTGTAAGACTTGCACTCGTAGGAAAGGGGCAGCTTGTTTTCTTGAACTGTGATGGTTAGCATTCAGCACAAATCCCTATCTCACAGATGAGAGACAAATGCTAACACATTTGAAAACAACAGGGTAGATTTTCCTTCCACTCCTGCAATGGGTGAGGTAGTTCCTACATGTTCAAAACTCCAATTAACCCTTACCACAGGTGATCTTACATACATATCTGCAGTCTTCATGCAGTTGTGCAAGCGTCCATGCAGATCTCTCTTCCACCTGACAATACACAGTCTCCAGGAACACACTCTTAGCACACAGGCAGCTGTTTCTCCTGCACTCCCATGCTTACTATTCAGCACTGTGTGGTATTTCAGATAGCAGTGTGTAACGCTAACACATTCAACATCAGCAAGGCTCATTTCCTTTGCTCTAGTCTAATCACTCACCCAGGTTCCACATGCTCATGTTCTCAAGTAGCTGTTGGGACATGTGCTCTTTTCTGCCTCTCTAAACTATAAGGAAAATGTGTCAGGCTGTTACAGTAATTATCACTTGCTCTACCACAGTAGTAAATGTGCTTTGAAATTGCCAATCAAATATCGTTTTCTGCCTAGAATCACACCATGAGTCTGTGTGCACACAGGAATTGTTGTCAGAGATTTAATTTGTGTTGCTCTTGTTCTGTAAGACTTGCACTCGTAGGAAAGGGGCAGCTTGTTTTCTTGAACTGTGATGGTTAGCATTCAGCACAAATCACTATCTCACAGATGAGAGACAAATGCTAACACATTTGAAAACAACAGGGTAGATTTTCCTTCCACTCCTGCAATGGGTGAGGTAGATCCTACATGTTCAAAACTCCAATTAACCCTTACCACAGGTGATCTTACATACATCTCTGCAGTCTTCATGCAGTTGTGCAAGCGTCCATGCAGATCTCTCTTGCACCTGACAATACACAGTCTCCAGAAACACATTCTTAGCACACTGGCAGCTGCTTCTCCTGCACTCCCATGCTTACTATTCAGCACTGTGTGGTATTTCAGATAGCAGTGTGTAACACTAACACATTCAACATCACCAAGGCTCATTTCCTTTGCTCTAGTCTAATCACTCACCCAGGTTCCACATGCTCATGGTCTCAAGTAGCTGTTAGGACATGTGCTCTTTTCTGCCTCTCTAAACTATAAGGAAAATGTGTCAGGCTGTTACAGTAATTATCACTTGCTCTACCACAGTAGTAAATTTGCTTTGAAATTGCCAATCAAATATCGTTTTCTGCCTAGAATCACACCATGAGTCTGTGTGCACACAGGAATTGTTGTCAGAGATTTAATTTGTGTTGCTCTTGTTCTGTAAGACGTGCACTCGTAGGAAAGGGGCAGCTTGTTTTCTTGAACTGTGATGGTTAGCATTCAGCACAAATCACTATCTCACAGATGAGAAGCAAATGCTAACACATTTGAAAACAACAGGGTAGATTTTCCTTCCACTCCTGCAAAGGGTGAGGTAGTTTCTACATGTTCAAAACTCTAATTAACCCTTACCACAGGTGATCTTACATACATCTCTGCAGTCTTCATGCAGTTGTGTAAGCGTCCATGCAGATCTCTCTTGCACCTGACAATACACAGTCTCCAGAAACACACTCTTAGCACACAGGCAGCTGTTTCTCCTGCACTCCCATGCTTACTATTCAGCACTGTGTGGTATTTCAGATAGCAGTGTGTAACGCTAACACATTCAACATCACCAAGGCTCATTTCCTTTGCTCTAGTCTAATCACTCACCCAGGTTCCACATGCTCATGGTCTCAAGTAGCTGTTGGGACATGTGCTCTTTTCTGCCTCTCTAAGCTATAAGGAAAATGTGTCAGGCTGTTACAGTAATTATCACTTGCTCTACCACAGTAGTAAATGTGCTTTGAAATTGACAATCAAATATCGTTTTCTGCCTAGAATCACACCATGAGTCTCTGTGCATACAGGAATTGTTGTCAGATATTTAATTCGTGTTGCTCTTGTTCTGTAAGACTTGCACTCGTAGGAAAGGGGCAGCTTGTTTTCTTGAACTGTGATGGTTAGCATTCAGCACAAATCACTATCTCACAGATGAGAGGCAAATGATAACACCTTTGAAAACAACAGGGTAGATTTTCCTTCCACTTCTGCAATGGGTGAGGTAGTTCCTACATGTTCAAAACTCTAATTAACCCTTACCACAGGTGATCTTACATACATCTCTGCAGTCCTCATGCAGTTGTGTAAGCGTCCATGCAGATCTCTCTTGCACCTGACAATACACAGTCTCCAGAAACACACTCTTAGCACACAGGCAGCTGTTTCTCCTGCACTCCCATGCTTACTATTCAGCACTGTGTGGTATTTCAGATAGCAGTGTGTAACGCTAACACATTCAACATCACCAAGGCTCATTTCCTTTGCTCTAGTCTAATCACTCACCCAGGTTCCACATGCTCATGGTCTCAAGTAGCTGTTGGGACATGTGCTCTTTTCTGCCTCTCTAAGCTATAAGGAAAATGTGTCAGGCTGTTACAGTAATTATCACTTGCTCTACCACAGTAGTAAATGTGCTTTGAAATTGACAATCAAATATCGTTTTCTGCCTAGAATCACACCATGAGTCTCTGTGCATACAGGAATTGTTGTCAGATATTTAATTCGTGTTGCTCTTCTTCTGTAAGACTTGCACTCATAGGAAATAGGCAGCTTGTTTTCTTGAACTGTGATGGTTAGCATTCAGCACAAATCACTATCTCACAGATGAGAGGCAAATGCTAACACATTTGAAAACAACAGGGTAGATTTTCCTTCCACTTCTGCAATGGGTGAGGTAGTTCCTACATGTTCAAAACTCTAATTAACCCTTACCACAGGTGATCTTACATACATCTCTGCAGTCTTCATGCAGTTGTGTAAGCGTCCATGCAGATCTCTCTTGCACCTGACAATACACAGTCTCCAGAAACACACTCTTAGCACACAGGCAGCTGTTTCTCCTGCACTCCCATGCTTACTATTCAGCACTGTGTGGTATTTCAGATAGCAGTGTGTAACGCTAACACATTCAACATCACCAAGGCTCATTTCCTTTGCTCTAGTCTAATCACTCACCCAGGTTCCACATGCTCATGGTCTCAAGTAGCTGTTGGGACATGTGCTCTTTTCTGCCTCTCTAAACTATAAGGAAAATGTGTCAGGCTGTTACAGTAATTATCACTTGCTCTACCACAGTAGTAAATGTGCTTTGAAATTGCCAATCAAATATTGTTTTCTGCCTAGAATCACACCATGAGTCTGTGTGCACACAGGAATTGTTGTCAGATATTTAATTCGTGTTGCTCTTGTTCTGTAAGACTTGCACTCATAGGAAATAGGCAGCTTGTTTTCTTGAACTGTGATGGTTAGCATTCAGCACAAATCACTATCTCACAGATGAGAGGCAAATGCTAACACATTTGAAAACAACAGGGTAGATTTTCCTTCCACTTCTGCAATGGGTGAGGTAGTTCCTACATGTTCAAAACTCTAATTAACCCTTACCACAGGTGATCTTACATACATCTCTGCAGTCTTCATGCAGTTGTGTAAGCGTCCATGCAGATCTCTCTTGCGCCTGACAATACACAGTCTCCAGAAACACACTCTTAGCACACAGGCAGCTGTTTCTCCTGCACTCCCATGCTTACTATTCAGCACTGTGTGGTATTTCAGATAGCAGTGTGTAACGCTAACACATTCAACATCACCAAGGCTCATTTCCTTTGCTCTAGTCTAATCACTCACCCAGGTTCCACATGCTCATGGTCTCAAGTAGCTGTTGGGACATGTGCTCTTTTCTGCCTCTCTAAACTATAAGGAAAATGTGTCAGGCTGTTACAGTAATTATCACTTGCTCTACCACAGTAGTAAATGTGCTTTGAAATTGCCAATCAAATATCGTTTTCTGCCTAGAATCACACCATGAGTCTGTGTGCACACAGGAATTGTTGTCAGAGATTTAATTTGTGTTGCTCTTGTTCTGTAAGACTTGCACTCGTAGGAAAGGGACAGCTTGTTTTCTTGAACTGTGATGGTTAGCATTCAGCACAAATCACTATCTCACAGATGAGAGGCAAATGCTAACACATTTGAAAACAACAGGGTAGATTTTCCTTCCACTCCTGCAATGCGTGAGGTAGTTTCTACATGTTCAAAACTCTAATTAACCCTTACCACAGGTGATCTTACATACATCTCTGCAGTCTTCATGCAGTTGTGTAAGTGTCCATGCAGATCTCTCTTGCACCTGACAATACACAGTCTCCAGAAACACACTCTTAGCACACAGGCAGCTGTTTCTCCTGCACTCCCATGCTTACTATTCAGCACTGTGTGGTTTTTCAGATAGCAGTGTGTAACGCTAACACATTCAACATCACCAAGGCTCATTTCCGTTGCTCTAGTCTAATCACTCACCCAGGTTCCACATGCTCATGGTCTCAAGTAGCTCTTGGGACATGTGCTCTTTTCTGCCTCTCTAAACTATAAGGAAAATGTGTCAGGCTGTTACAGTAATTATCACTTGCTCTACCACAGTAGTAAATGTGCTTTGAAATTGCCAATCAAATATCGTTTTCTGCCTAGAATCACACCATGAGTATGTGTGCACACAGGAATTGTTGTCAGAGATTTAATTTGTGTTGCTCTTGTTCTGTAAGACTTGCACTCGTAGGAAAGGGGCAGCTTGTTTTCTTGAACTGTGATGGTTAGCATTCAGCACAAATCACTATCTCACATATGAGAGACAAATGCTAACACATTTGAAAACAACAGGGTAGATTTTCCTTCCACTCCTGCAATGGGTGAGGTAGTTCCTACATGTTCAAAACTCTAATTAACCCTTACCACAGGTGATCTTACATACATCTCTGCAGTCTTCATGCAGTTGTGTAAGCGTCCATGCAGATCTCTCTTGCACCTGACAATACACAGTCTCCAGAAACACACTCTTAGCACACAGGCAGCTGTTTCTCCTGCACTCCCATGCTTACTATTCAGCACTGTGTGGTATTTCAGATAGCAGTGTGTAACGCTAACACATTCAACATCACCAAGGCTCATTTCCTTTGCTCTAGTCTAATCACTCACCCAGGTTCCACATGCTCATGGTCTCAAGTAGCTGTTAGGACATGTGCTCTTTTCTGCCTCTCTAAACTATAAGGAAAATGTGTCAGGCTGTTACAGTAATTATCACTTGCTCTACCACAGTAGTAAATGTGCTTTGAAATTGCCAATCAAATATCGTTTTCTGCCTAGAATCACACCATGAGTCTGTGTGCACACAGGAATTGTTGTCAGAGATTTAATTTGTGTTGCTCTTGTTCTGTAAGACTTGCACTCGTAGGAAAGGGGCAGCTTGTTTTCTTGAACTGTGATGGTTAGCATTCAGCACAAATCACTATCTCACAGATGAGAGACAAATGCTAACACATTTGAAAACAACAGGGTAGATTTTCCTTCCACTCCTGCAATGGGTGAGGTAGATCCTACATGTTCAAAACTCCAATTAACCCTTACCACAGGTGATCTTACATACATCTCTGCAGTCTTCATGCAGTTGTGCAAGCGTCCATGCAGATCTCTCTTGCACCTGACAATACACAGTCTCCAGAAACACATTCTTAGCACACTGGCAGCTGCTTCTCCTGCACTCCCATGCTTACTATTCAGCACTGTGTGGTATTTCAGATAGCAGTGTGTAACACTAACACATTCAACATCACCAAGGCTCATTTCCTTTGCTCTAGTCTAATCACTCACCCAGGTTCCACATGCTCATGGTCTCAAGTAGCTGTTAGGACATGTGCTCTTTTCTGCCTCTCTAAACTATAAGGAAAATGTGTCAGGCTGTTACAGTAATTATCACTTGCTCTACCACAGTAGTAAATTTGCTTTGAAATTGCCAATCAAATATCGTTTTCTGCCTAGAATCACACCATGAGTCTGTGTGCACACAGGAATTGTTGTCAGAGATTTAATTTGTGTTGCTCTTGTTCTGTAAGACGTGCACTCGTAGGAAAGGGGCAGCTTGTTTTCTTGAACTGTGATGGTTAGCATTCAGCACAAATCACTATCTCACAGATGAGAAGCAAATGCTAACACATTTGAAAACAACAGGGTAGATTTTCCTTCCACTCCTGCAAAGGGTGAGGTAGTTTCTACATGTTCAAAACTCTAATTAACCCTTACCACAGGTGATCTTACATACATCTCTGCAGTCTTCATGCAGTTGTGTAAGCGTCCATGCAGATCTCTCTTGCACCTGACAATACACAGTCTCCAGAAACACACTCTTAGCACACAGGCAGCTGTTTCTCCTGCACTCCCATGCTTACTATTCAGCACTGTGTGGTATTTCAGATAGCAGTGTGTAACGCTAACACATTCAACATCACCAAGGCTCATTTCCTTTGCTCTAGTCTAATCACTCACCCAGGTTCCACATGCTCATGGTCTCAAGTAGCTGTTGGGACATGTGCTCTTTTCTGCCTCTCTAAGCTATAAGGAAAATGTGTCAGGCTGTTACAGTAATTATCACTTGCTCTACCACAGTAGTAAATGTGCTTTGAAATTGACAATCAAATATCGTTTTCTGCCTAGAATCACACCATGAGTCTCTGTGCATACAGGAATTGTTGTCAGATATTTAATTCGTGTTGCTCTTGTTCTGTAAGACTTGCACTCGTAGGAAAGGGGCAGCTTGTTTTCTTGAACTGTGATGGTTAGCATTCAGCACAAATCACTATCTCACAGATGAGAGGCAAATGATAACACCTTTGAAAACAACAGGGTAGATTTTCCTTCCACTTCTGCAATGGGTGAGGTAGTTCCTACATGTTCAAAACTCTAATTAACCCTTACCACAGGTGATCTTACATACATCTCTGCAGTCCTCATGCAGTTGTGTAAGCGTCCATGCAGATCTCTCTTGCACCTGACAATACACAGTCTCCAGAAACACACTCTTAGCACACAGGCAGCTGTTTCTCCTGCACTCCCATGCTTACTATTCAGCACTGTGTGGTATTTCAGATAGCAGTGTGTAACGCTAACACATTCAACATCACCAAGGCTCATTTCCTTTGCTCTAGTCTAATCACTCACCCAGGTTCCACATGCTCATGGTCTCAAGTAGCTGTTGGGACATGTGCTCTTTTCTGCCTCTCTAAACTATAAGGAAAATGTGTCAGGCTGTTACAGTAATTATCACTTGCTCTACCACAGTAGTAAATGTGCTTTGAAATTGCCAATCAAATATCGTTTTCTGCCTAGAATCACACCATGAGTCTGTGTGCACACAGGAATTGTTGTCAGAGATTTAATTTGTGTTGCTCTTGTTCTGTAAGACTTGCACTCGTAGGAAAGGGGCAGCTTGTTTTCTTGAACTGTGATGGTTAGCATTCAGCACAAATCACTATCTCACAGATGAGAAGCAAATGCTAACACATTTGAAAACAACAGGGTAGATTTTCCTTCCACTCCTGCAATGGGTGAGGTAGTTTCTACATGTTCAAAACTCTAATTAACCCTTACCACAGGTGATCTTACATACATCTCTGCAGTCTTCATGCAGTTGTGTAAGCGTCCATGCAGATCTCTCTTGCACCTGACAATACACAGTCTCCAGAAACACACTCTTAGCACACAGGCAGCTGTTTCTCCTGCACTCCCATGCTTACTATTCAGCACTGTGTGGTATTTCAGATAGCAGTGTGTAACGCTAACACATTCAACATCACCAAGGCTCATTTCCTTTGCTCTAGTCTAATCACTCACCCAGGTTCCACATGCTCATGGTCTCAAGTAGCTGTTGGGACATGTGCTCTTTTCTGCCTCTCTAAGCTATAAGGAAAATGTGTCAGGCTGTTACAGTAATTATCACTTGCTCTACCACAGTAGTAAATGTGCTTTGAAATTGACAATCAAATATCGTTTTCTGCCTAGAATCACACCATGAGTCTCTGTGCATACAGGAATTGTTGTCAGATATTTAATTCGTGTTGCTCTTGTTCTGTAAGACTTGCACTCGTAGGAAATAGGCAGCTTGTTTTCTTGAACTGTGATGGTTAGCATTCAGCACAAATCACTATCTCGCAGATGAGAGGCAAATGCTAACACATTTGAAAACAGCAGGGTAGATTTTCCTTCCACTTCTGCAATGGGTGAGGTAGTTCCTACATGTTCAAAACTCCAAATAACCCTTACCACAGGTGATCTTACATACATCTCTGCAGTCTTCATGCAGTTGTGTAAGCGTCCATGCAGATATCTCTTGCACCTGACAATACACAGTCTCCAGAAACACACCCTTAGCACACAGGCAGCTGTTTCTCCTACACTCCCATGCTTACTATTCAGCACTGTGTGCTATTTCAGAAAGCAGTGTGTAACACTAACACATTCAACATCACCAAGGCTCATTTCCTTTGCTCTAGTCTAATCACTCACCCAGGTTCCACATGCTCATGGTCTCAAGTAGCTGTTGGGACATGTGCTCTTTTCTGCCTCTCTAAGCTATAAGGAAAATGTGTCAGGCTGTTACAGTAATTATCACTTGCTCTACCACAGTAGTAAATGTGCTTTGAAATTGCCAATCAAATATCGTTTTCTGCCTAGAATCACACCGTGAGTCTGTGTGCACACAGGAATTGTTGTCAGAGATTTAATTCGTGTTGCTCTTGTTCTGTAAGACTTGCACTCGTAGGAAAGGGGCAGCTCATATAATAGGATTTGAAAAGCTCAAAAAAAATATAGTAATATATTTAAATTACATAAAGGTATTTTTTTTTTGTTTCCTTTAGGTATTGCTGAACAACAAAGAAATAAATTAAACATGCCTATAAAATCAAGAAAGAGAAAAGAACAGCAAAAACATCTATATTTGAAGACAACTGGACAACAGAAATTAGTTGAAGAACCTCATGTTGGAAAAAAGAAAAAGTCTTCTGGTAAACAGACTAAGGATTTTTTTAAAAATATCCTCAAACATAGAAAAAATGTAGAAAGTATATCCACTGCAAATGCAAATAGTGTTTCAAGAAGAAAACAGCAACACAATAGAAATAAATTACTAAATGCTAATGTACAATCAGAAGCAAGAAAGAATGACTTAAAAAGAAAAACAGAATTTCAAACCATTCGTAAAAAAATGTTTCAGAGAAGAGTGGTGTTCAATTTGCTAAAGGATGTGAAAAAATATAGGAAGAAAGCTATATTTTATAAGAAAAAGAAACATATTGAATCAATTGTTGCAAAGCCTTTGGAATTAAAAAGAAAACTATGCATTTTAATTTTGAACAGGATCCGTACATTAGATAAAATAGTCAATGTAATGGAGTCAAAAAGGAAAAGAGTAGTGAAAAAAAATAACTTTTGTAATGTGTTCTTAGGAGAATGGAAGCATAGTTCAAGTACTGAACCATTTTTTAATGAAGAGAGTTATCTTCAAAGTAATAGTTTGCAGCATGCAGTTGACACCAGTGGTCGAAGTTATGAAGTTAAAGATGGTTGTGTAATGGAAAAGGAGAAAATGGTTCCAAGAAATGAGGAAGAAGTGTTAGCTGATGAGGTTATGGGGAAACGTCCTAAAGCCCCAGTGTACACTTGGAATTGTAGTAGTATTTGTACTGTACGACAAGAATCTATTGATAAATACGTGACTTTCTAAGAGAATATAGTAAAAAAAAAGTGTTCAACAGAAGATTAAGGTGCTTCAAAGACTAGATCCATGCAGAGTGAGAAAGAATACTGGTTTGCAAGGACATTCTCTGGCTTGTCTTTCTAGGAAAGTTTGTCAAAGTGTTTTTCACCATTTTAGGATGCTGGCAGTACATCATACTAAAATGAGAAAGTTTGTGAGAAGATTGTATTTTGCTAAAAGTCCAGCACTAAAGGTAAATGGAGTTGAATAGTGCTCTGTTGCGTGGATCTGTATCAGATGTAGAGAAGGTTACTGATGATATTAAGTTTTGTTACTTTGGTCCAGAACAAGAAAGTGCAGGAAATGACACAGTTATTGAAGAAAATGTGGAAGAGAATGTAGAACCCACTGTTAGTAAAAATGTTGAAGATCAAATGACAAAATGTACTATCATCCCTAATGAAAGACCAAATTTTACTTGTATTTGTTGCCGGAGAAGCCATTATAAAACTCAAACAAGGAATGTTGATCTCTATAAAAAAAAGTGAAAAAGAAAATAATTATGAGTGGAAGGATTTTGCTACATATTTGTTTCTGGAAAATTGTTTTGATTTGGGTGAAGATCAGCATATTTGTAAATACTGTTATAACAAGTTAGAAGAAAATAAAATGCCAGCTAGAGCTGTACATAATAATTTAGAATTTGTTGATATTCCTGCAGAACTTAGTGATTATACGTATGAGTCTATACTCATTCAATGTGTCCATCCGTTTCAGACTATAGTTTGTATGGAGCCCAAAACAGGTAAATTACCTCCTTCAGATTTACAAAGAGGTTTAAAAGGAAGAGTTGTCTATTTGCCATTAGATTTGAAAAAAATATTGAAACAATTGATGCAGATAGTTTGGAAACTGAACCATTAGTTATTCTGGTTAATGGTGTACCTACAAAGAATAAGAAAATTTGTCAGGAGCTAGTAGATGTACGAAAAGTACAAAGAGCAAATTTATATTTGAAAATAAATAATAAGTACTATGAATCAATTTATATGGATGAAGATGAAGAACTTTTACTAGCAGACACAGGAATACCAACTGGGCAAATTGAAAAAGTGGATAAGTCAAAAGAAGAAGAAATTTATGAACATTTCAGCATACATCCTCTTCATTCTAAAGAAGTTATGGGAAACACTATTGATCTGTTTCTTTTTTTTTTTTTTTTAATATATCTCTAATTTTATTTCAACAATCAGTCAAGCATTGAGCAATATAAGAGAACAAAGAAAGTTCGAGACAAATTAAACAAGGGATAAACAAACGGCAATAATACAGAAATAAAAAGGATACTTTAAATCCAATTAATAATTGGATCCCAAATTTGTATGCCTTGCATTTTTTTCCTTATCCCCTTAAGCCTGTACATAGCTATTTCAATATGTTTACATTGCCATTGATGAAAGGTTGGGGGTTCATTATCAATCCAGCGGGAGGTGATGCAGAACCGAAAAACAGACATACAAATGAATAGGAATGCTTCTTCAGCCCTAGATCTTATCCCGGACTGATCTGTTTGAAAACCAAAAATTACCAATTCGGGAGATAGTTTCACTACAATACCTAAAGTATTGTTAATAAAAGATTCAATATTAATAATAAAGCGAGAAAGTTTCTCACATCTGAAAAACATATGAATAGAGTCCGCATCCTCCTCCGCACAGCGATTACATCTTGAATCTCCCCCAACCTTCCATTTTGCTATCTTAACAGGAGAATAATAAAGATCAAAAATGGACAAGTAATGTTGGCTTTGAAGGGATCCATTAAAAAGTACTTTCATAGATATTTCAATTGATCTTCCCATATCAATATTTAGTAAATCTAACTTCCATTGCCATCTATTCTCAACCAAAAATAGATCATCTTCAATTAAATTAGTTGTCATTTTATAGACTGGGCCAATTTTCCTTGTTTTCCTAATGGCCTCCAATATCTTATTAGCATTCATACAGGAATGAGCAAGAAGGCCTTTTGATTCTAGAAAACTCCGAATCTGAAGATACTTAAAAAAATGATGTTGTAATAGGCCAAATTTATTCTGAAGAACAATAAAAGAGGAAAATTGGGTATCTTGATATAAATCACCAAGAGTCTGTATACCTGAAAGAAACCATACTCTTATAATTTGATCATGAAAAACAGGTGGTAAAGCAGAATTATTGAGCAGAGGAGAATAATAGCTAATTGAACCCAAACCAAGAATTTTTTTCTTAAATTGTCGCCAGATTGCAGCACATGCTAGAATAATTTTAAATTTGTTTTTCTTATAATAGCTGGGTTCAATGATTTTCACTAAGCATTGGGGGGCCATCTGACCCAGTAAGAGTTCATAGACAGATGGATAAAGGGAATTTTCAGTGACAGTGTCCGAGAAAATAAGTATGCCAAAAGATCTTATTGAGATAAGCCAGTAATACAGCCGGAAGTTGGGGACTCTCCAGCCCCCTTTCGGTCTGGTTAAAAAGCACCATCTGAGCGCTCGACGAGAGCGACGGTACCCCCACAGAAATCTAGAGATCATCCTATCAATTTTTGTAAAATAGAGTGCAGAGAACAAGAGAGGTATTGTTCGAAATAAATATAAAAACTTGGGAAAGATTAACATTTTAATTATATTGACTCGACCATAGAGAGAGAAATGTAAATTATTTAATCTCTCCAAAGTTTTATTAGAAGAATTTAAAACAGGTTCAATATTCAAACGTACGATCTCATCAACCCTGGGAGAAATCGTAATCCCCAGATATTGAGCCTGAGCATCAAAAACTAATTTGTTAGGTCGACCAAAGTCAGAGTGAATTAATTGAGTTTTGGCCACATTTAATTTGTAGCCAGATAAGAGACCAAATTCTTCCGCAAGAGAAATAATTTTAGGTAATGCACGTCTAATATCTATAGTGGTAACAGCTACGTCATCTGCATATGCAAAAATTTAAAATAAATTGGTGTTAATTTGTACTGGTATGATATCGAAAGCGGAAGATAAATTGCGGAGGTATGGTTCTAGGTATAATGCGAACAGGAGGGGCGAACAAGGACAACCTTGTCTAGTCCCCCTAGTTATTACAAAACCCCTAGAGAGAGAGTTAGTGATTCTGATAACCGCTTTGGGGTGAGTATATCAAGTTTTAATTGCATTAATAAATGCGATGGGGAAGCCCATCCAGAGCATAACAGACCATAAAAACTCCCAGGAGACCCTGTCGAACGCTTTTTCAGCGTCCAACAGGGCCACCGCAACTGGAGATTCAGAGATCTGAGCCCAATCTAATAATGCTATTATCTTTTTAACATGGTCTGTAGTATTTCTTTTCAATATAAAGCCGTGTTGTCTAGGGGATACAAGAGTCGGCATTAAAGGATTAAGTCTTTTGGCAAGAATTTTAGAATAGATCTTACTATCAGTAGAGATGAGGGAAATAGGTCGATATGAACCTAATTCTTCGCAATTTTTACCTTTCTTTTTAAAGATTACGATAATAGCATGGGACCATGATTCCGGTGAGTTACCTGTAAAAGCAGAGCAAAAAATCTTAATCAGCTCCGGCTTTAAAATTCCTTTAAATTTGTGATAGAATTCTAGAGCAATAGAATCCGGGCCCATGGCTTTTCCGACCGCGAGACCAGTAATAGCTAGTTCAATCTCTTCCCAGGTGATTGGGGTACTAAGGCATTCAAAAAAATCTGATGACATTCCAGTAATATTGATCTGGTCGAGAAAATGTTTCATCTCAGGGCCGGATACTGTATCAGCTTGATGATATAGCAATTGATAGAATTCATTGAATGCAGCTAATATATCAGTTTTAGAGGTTTTAAACTCGCCATAGAGATCTTGAATTTTAAAAATCTCGTTAGCCGTGGATCTTTGACGTAGTCTTTGTGCCAAAACCTTCCCAGTTTGTTCACTAAGTTCATAACTTTCTGTCCGATGTTGATTGTGATGTGCGACGACCTGGTCGGCTATATGAGCATAAACGGAGCTACGTTTAATCGAGAGATCTTGTTGAGATTCCTCTATATCTTTATTTAGTTTGATACTCTCCGCAAGCCGTTTCTCTGCATTCAGAACCATATCGCAGTCGCTTTTAAATTTGTTACGCTTATTCTTTAATTGAAAGTTGGCATATTTTAAAGTCTCTCCCCGTACAACTGATTTAAATGTATCCCAAACTACTGGGGTTGAGGCCGTGTCATTATTTAAATCAAAGAACTCCTGAATGACATTGGACATGAATTGAACATAGTCAGGTTGTGAAAGTAAATTCCGTTGGAATGTCCAGGTTGATTTATGTGTCAGTCCAGCTGACGGCAGACTAAACTTTAAACAAAGAGGATTATGATCGGATAACAATCTAGGCAGAACTTCAACCTCGATTTTATCCAGAAAAAACTGGGATAAAAAAAAATAATCAATACGAACAAACTTCTTATGTGGGGCAGAAAAAAACGTGAAACCAGGCTCGTCTGGGTGGGTCGTATGCCAAGCATCGAATAGAGCATTGTCTAACAACAGAGACCTTAACGCCCTAAAAGACCGTGGTTTCAGGCCACTATATCTTGAATTTTGTCTGATATTAGAATCAGCATCAGAGTGGATATTAAGATCCCCACAAAAAATAATAGAAATATTGCTAAGAGCTAGTTCCTGATTTAAGTAGTTAAATAATTCAGAGTCATCAAGGTTAGGACCATAAACTGAATAAAGTAAAAACCTACACTGAAAAACAAGAAGTTCTGCCATTGCCCACCGGCCCCAGTTATCATCAGAGGTCTTGATAACTGCCCCCAGATTCCGGTGCATAAGTATGGCTACGCCTCGTTTAATGCCAGTCTGCCTAGAAGCAGTTAACAAGTCAAATCCAGGAAACTTAAGCAAATCTTTTTTCTCCCAGGATAAATGTGTCTCCTGGAGACAGAGTATATCAATCTGTGACAGATGAATCATTCTAATCAGCATAGCTCTCTTTTTTGAATCATTGAGACCATTAACATTAAGAGTACAAATTTTGATTATCTTATGCATTGAATAAAAAAACAGAAAGAGAAATTATAGAAATTGTGGTCTGTCACACATGACTTCCTATGAACTAGGAGACCACTTAAAATACAACAGAATTCCAGTGCTTTACCAGATAATACATTAATAGAAAACAAATCTAAATTAGACTCCGTAACCAAAGAATAACCAATCGAGCAATCTTGCTCAACTCTGACTGATGTTGAATTACACCCCCACCACCCCCTCCACCCCAGCAAACCTTCCCCTAGCACCATCCCCCCCACCCCTACCCACCTTATGAGGCACAGGGACAGGCAGTCCCTGGGATCAGCGAGTGCCACCCCGCCCCCCTCCCAGATGACCCAAAGAGAAAAAAGGAAAAAAATTCAAAAATCAGCCTAATCCAGCCAACAAACAGTATCAAATTGACGGTTTGACCAAAAAACTAACACATGATGAACATATTGAATGCCAGAGAAAGAAATAAATAAAAACAATACTGTAATGAAGTTAGCATTCAATTATAGAGAATCTAAATATTCTTTGGCCAAAATTTCAGAAACAAAAAATCTTGTTTGATTCCTAAAAATAACTTTAAGTTTGGCTGGATTTTTTAAATAAACAGTAGCGCCTTTTTCTTGGAAGCCGGCGATTAATTGTCGTAGCTGCCATCGCTTGATGACAGTTGATTGGCAAAAATCCGGCCTGACAAAAAAACAACAGCCATTAGCAGAGTGTTTTTTGTTGGGTCTAGCCAAATCAGAAATAGCTTCTCGAGCTAAAAAGTTATTAAATCTAACCAAAATGGCTCTCGGGTACTCTCCGTATTTAGGCTTGGATTTACTTTGGAATGGAAACCGGTGGGCACGTTCAATAACTAGCTGCCAGTCCCAAGAAGTGAGTTTCGGAAATGCAGCAGAAAAAAGATTACAAATAAATTTCCGGATATCTGTACCCCCAATATTCTCAGGGACGCCTAAAATACGCAAATCATTCCTCCTAGAGTGGTTTTCCAACTCGGCAAGCTTGAAGCTGACATCGTCCCGTTGAGCCTTAACCAAGGCAAGTTCCTTTTTTTGTGTAGTGACTTCGTCTTCTAAGATAGAGATCCTGGTTTCAGCTTCTGACACTCTAGCAGTTATATCAGTGCAGAATTTGGTGAAGCGTCGCACAGCATTTTTAACTTATCTGTTTCAGATGAAAAAAGCAAAAGGAACTCCCATGAGTGTATGGGAGGAGAGCTTGGAAGCTCGTTGTTTTCCCGAGCTGTTTCCTACAGGAAAAGGTGGACGATATGATGAATGTCCAGTACAGATTCCTGCTTCTGAGTATCGGACTACAAGATTATATGCAGAAGGTCCAAGATTTCGTCAAAGTATTCCTTATTTGTTCCATCTTTTATTTGAAAGTGACTTGTCTGCACTATCTTATGCAGTAAATCACATTTTAAAAACTGGAGTACATCTACATAATGTGTCTGCAAAGGATTTTATGAACAATGTGCAACAGCGAGATGATCATTTGGAATCTCAATTGATTAATCTGATGGCTTGTCAGCGTGTAACTAATGAATATTGGTACCGACGCCATGGAGAATTGAAATGTATGTTACGGAATTTAGGAACTCCTACATGGTTCCTTACCCTAAGCTGTGCTGAGTACGCTTAGGATGATTTACTGGATTTTCTTCGAGAGGCAAATTCAAATATTGAAAACATCCAATACAAGACAGCAGGAGAATTGTGCTCATTGGATCCGGTTAATGTTTGCAGATATTTCAATCATAGATTTGAGGCAATGATGTCCTTCATCTGCAATAAAACAAAATCCACCTCTTGGAGAAGTTGTCAATTTCTTTTGGAGAAAAGAGTACCAAGCAAGAGGTGCTCCTCATATTCATATGCTGTTGTGGATCAAGGATGCCCCAAAATTTGGAACAGATTCTGATGATGCAGTTTTATCTTTCATTAAAGAATATGCAACATGTGCTATACCTAAAAGCACAGAAGAAAAAAACTTAAAAGAGCAAGTTTTACGTTTCCAAAGTCATCGGTGTGGAAAATAATGTCGACGAAAGTACAAGAGTAAAGATAAATTCCAAACAAAATGTCGATTTGGATTTCCACGACCTGTTCTTTCAAAAGGAAGAGTAAACAGTTTTATGTCAGCTGTGCGACATACCATTACAAGAAAATCTCCGAAAAATACCTAAAACCTAAGAAGAAAAGAAGAGTCAAAATATATAAATGACTACAACCCAGTCATTTTATCCATGTGGAATGCTAACATGGATATTCAGTATGTAGCTGACAATTCTATTGCTGTTGCTCGGTATGTCACATCTTACATCACTAAATCTGAGAAAACGGAATTGAAAGAAATGTGGGAAGAGATTTTTCACGAGAAGACTGTCATTAAAAAGCTATACAGTTTCAGTTTAAAGATGTTATCGCATCGAGAAATGAGGTCATACGAATGCTCAGATAGGTTATCATCTGCAAGTCTGTACTCCAAATCCAGAAGAATAATTTGGGTAAGTTTAGGCCTTGCAGGAATGCGAAATTGGGTACTGAAATCTATTCGAAAAATTGAATATTTAGCAGAGAACGAACCAAAAAGTACAGACATTTTGAAAACAAATATGTTGGACACATATTACCCAAACAGAAGTCATCATCTTGCGAACATGTGTCTCTATGAAGTGCTGCAGAACTACATTTTTACACGGAATGCCACAGAAGACATCAACAATGGAAAATATAAAGTCATTGGTGAGGAAGGATGTTTGGTGAAACAAACAAAAGGAAGTTTGATTAATCACAGGAAGCTGAGTTGCGACACTACTGGCAAAAAGGAATTTTACTACTTAGCACTTTTACAGCTGTTTAAACCATGGCGTTCAGAGGATGAATTACTTGGAGATTTTCAGAGCTATGAAGATTCCTTTAATGCATGTAAAGATAGCATAGAATGCAGTACTTTCACAAATTATGTACAAATGTTAAATGAAGAAATTGAACAAGAAGCTACAATTGCAGCTGAAGTGGCTAGAGACAGTTCTCAAGACAGTCAAAGTTCTGGTACGCTCAGTCAAGATCCCCTAGGACAACCAATCGTAGAAAATGAAGCTGCAATAGCCATGACTGAAGTGGAAACAGCTATGAATCAAGCTCAAGAAGATTTAATAGACTTACCAAATTTGGAACAATAACTGAATGATGAACAACAACAAATTTATGAAGAAGTCACAAAACAAATTGATCATGGATTACTACATGAAAATAAAGAGTGTTCATGCACATCATTTGAACCAATCAGAATGTATTTGAGTGGACAAGCTGGAACTGGAAAAAGTTTCTTAATTAAAGTAATTAGAAGCTACCTACATAAAAAAACTGATTCAACTTTGTCTTGTGCTGTTACTGCTCCAACTGGGTTAGCAGCATATAACATAAAAGGAATTACCTTACATCGTTTGCTAATGTTACCAGTAGAGCATGAGAACAAAATAGAATACCACAAGCTAACAGGAGAAGCATGTTTTGAAGTTTCAAGAGTGTTGAAGAAAATGAAAGTTCTCATTATTGATGAGGTAAGCATGGTATCAAACTTAATGCTTGCCTTTGTGCATTTAAGAATGCAGCAAATTCTAAAGACAGACTATGACGTGTTATTTGGAGGAAAACATGTTATAGTTTTTGGGGATCTACTGCAGCTCACTCCAGTTAAAGGACCACCAGTATTTAATACTCTTGCACATGAAGACACGAAAAAGTCATTAGGAAGTATAGGTAATGTGAATATTTGGTCATAATTTGAGTACAAAGAACTCATTACCAATATGCGGCAAGCAAATGATGATGATTATGCAAGTATTCTCAAAGATATCAGAATTGGACTACTCACAGAACATGGCAGAAAAGCTTTACAGAGTCGATTGCTATGTAATTTGTTTCCAACAGAACAAATCGTTCCAGAGAAAATATACAAGGAAATTGCAGAACAAAATACTGTAATCTGCTTAATGCCAACACTACATGAATGCTCTATATTCAATGAAGAACTTTTGAAATTGGAAAATGAAGAGAATATGAAAATGGAAGCCGTGGATAAAATACAGCATGAAGGAATAACTATTATATTGACAGGCAAATTGAAAACTAAATTGGATTCTCTAGTGAAAAACATATCGAAAACAGCTGGTTTAGAAAAGAATCTTTATGTATGTATGAACTGTCGAGTAATTTTAAGACGTAATTTGAATGTAGAAAAAGGTTTAGTGAATGGAGCTATGGGTAAAGTTGTGGGTTTTGTTAATTACCAGAAAAAAGATGGAATTGAATTTTTAAAAATAACATTTGATCAGATTGAAGAGGTTAAAGACATTAGTCATTGTTCAGTTTGTTTTTTGCTTGTGAAAGACTTATATGTACGTAGGAAGCAGTTTCCGTTTTCTCTAGCATATGCTGTAACTATTCACAAATGTCAAGGATTAACTGTAGATAGTGCTTTTGCAAACATTGGATCTAGTGTGTTTAAAGAAGGTATGAAATATGTTCCTTTGTCACGAGTGAAAAAATTATCTGGTTTATTCATGATAGACTTTGATGACTCAAAAGTTAGTGCTCATGCAAATTGTGTAAAGGAGTATAATAGATTAAGAAGAAGCTATGCTCCTCATTTAGGTCAGTATCCTGTGTTTGAAAAACGTGTTGTTTGTCGGAAAAGGAGAATTGAGAATATCTGTAATGAGGATGTTCAGAAGAGAAAACAAAAGGAGAGTGATGTGATTGCAAGCAAAAAGAAAAAAGACAATGTTGAAGAGGTTGTTGGTTGTCATTTTGAAAATAGCTCTGGTGTCAACTGCTACGCTAATGTAGTGCTGAATGTTGTATTTTGTCTTGAAAGTTTGCAAGAGCAGATAATACTAAATCATGAAAAAAGATTTTGTTCTCTGCTGAGTTTCCTTTATGAGAAGTTGAGTAATGATAAAACTAAAATAGAAAGTGCTTCTGATGTTAGAAATCTTTTAGATGTATGTTCTGGATGTACACAGTTTACTCAAAATGTCCAGCAAGATGCACAGGAATTCTTAATGTATATGCTTATGGTACTGGAAGATGAAGGGGTAGAAATAGAAAATATGTTTGGTCTCTCTTATAAATGGGAACATTGTTGTGAAAACTGTATGAACACATGCAGCACTAATGTTGATTCTGAAAGGTTCATACATTTAACATTACCAGAGAGTAAATCAGTGACTTTTAGTAAATTAGTTAAAGATGCAAATCACAACATGGAATGTTCTCAATGTAAATCAGAAATGTTATCAACGTTATTTTTAAAGAAATATGGACAGTATATAATTTTAATGATGCAACGTTGTAGAGCTGATGGAACAAAATTGGACACTTTAATAAAGAAGTTTGTAGGAAATCAATTATCAATATCAGGAAAGACTTTTGTTGCAGTTGCAATAATTTTCCATGATGGACCTTCTATAACTTCTGGTCATTACACAGTTTATCTAAAATGTGAAAAAGGCTGGACACTGTGTAATGATTCTCAATTGATTTTCAAGCAACGTTTGCCTGCAGAATTACCAAATTCCTACTTAATTTTTCTAAAACCAAAATTTTAGATACAAATTGCAGCATCTGAAGAAACCATTATTTCGATTTTATAGGATTATCATTGGATATTTCACCAAAAAAGGATTTAAAAATTACCATTTGGCCTCATGGAAAGGTAAATGTTTCTATAGTGGACTTCTTTGACAGATATTATTTTGGTGTATGTGCTTAAGCAACAAGATTTACAGACGTTATTTATTGCAAATAGTTATTGTTCTTAGAAGATATTTTTAATATATATGTTACATTTCTATCAAGGTATGTTTTACTGAGGATAGATTCAGGGCTTTTTTAAACAATCTTTCAGATTGTTTATTTTTTTGCCCGCTGTTAAGTGATGAATGCAATTGATATCACTATTTTCAGTGAAATTCAATATATTCTGAAAACAGCAAAAAAAGGGCAAAAAATTACTTTGTTAAATATGAAAATATGTGTACTGTATTCTAAAATGTATTGTTAAATATTACTACTTTTTTTCTTTTTTTTCAGATCGAGAAAGAAAATTTAGGAAATTGAATCCGTTTTTCTTGTAATTAAATAAAACCATTTATTTCTAATTAAGTTATTTTGTTTGTCAGGTAAGTTTAAAATATCTGTATTTCTCACCCCTTCACTTTCATGCTTCCTTTTCTTCACTTCTCCTCACTCTGCTTTTCTCATTCCCCTTCCCTCTCTCTTCTTCCTTTACTGCTCTTTCATAACTCCCTCACTCCTTCTCTACTACTCCTCTAGGTTTACTGCCTCCATCACTATTTTTTCAACCATGTTTCTCTCCCTGTCTCCGTATGTCTCAGTCATTCTAACTGCCTTACTCCTTCTCAGTTCCTTGCTCTCTGTCTCTGTTTCTGTCTCTCTCCCTTTGTCTGTCTTACCCTTAATTTCCTTAACATATCTGGGGCAGATTTATGTTTCCTGGCGCATCCCTGCAAATCAGCAGGGATGCGCCAGGAAAGATGCCGCATTTACAATGCAGCGCATCGTGGCGCAAGGATAAACAGATGCGTGACGCATCTGATGGCGTAAGGGCGGCGCATTGCTGGAGTCGTATTGCAAGCACGACGCAACTCCAGCAATGTTTAGGGGCTGCCCATACCTAACATGCTGCGTCATGCCTTACGCCTGCTTCAAGCAGGCGCAAGGTTTTAACGCAGCAGCGTCAGAAAAGTGACTGAGTGAAATCTTGTAGATTTCACTACGTCACTTTTCCGAGGCTTTTCCGCTGGAACGCCCACCCTGCATACATTAAACCTGACGCAGGTTTAATGTGGCGCAGGGCTTTACACCGTGACGCATCTCCATAGATGCGTCACGATGTAAATAGGGCGCAACGTGGCACAGGGTTTACGCTGCCACTGCGTCACAAAAGTGACGCAACGGCGGTGTAAAAGTGGCGCAAGTCTAACATAAATCTGCCCCTTTGTTTCTACCACTCCTCCTCTCTCCATCACTCATTTTCCATCTATGTTAATTTGTTAACCTTCTCCGTCATTCTCCTTCCCTCACCTTCCCTAACTGTCACTATCCTTTACTCATAGTCACTCCTATTCTCCTACTTCACTTCCTCCTGTCTGTATCTCACACCTCTTCATATTTTCGCATTCTTTCCTTCACTCTACCTCACTCTCCTTTGCTCATTGAAATCCTGACTCCCTTTCTCTCACTCCAGTTTCCTAAATCCCTCCATCCCCTCACTCCCCATCTCTCACTTTCCCTTACCCCCTTTTCTAATCCTCATACCCCTTATCTCACCATCACTCCACTTCTCTTACTTTCAATCCCTTTACCCTGCTGTACTTCATCCACTTCATCTGTTACTCCCTTTTCCTATCTCCGTCCCTTACTCCCCTTTTCTCACTTCCCCTCCATCACTCTCCATTACTCACTGCCATTCCCTTACTCATTCACTCTTCTTACCTGTATCCTCTACCCTTAGTCCTTTTGTTGCAGTCAGTCTTTCACTTCCCTTTCATGACTGATCATACTTTCCTTTTCTCACTCATTCTGTATGTCCTTTCCTCCTCTTCACTCTGTCATTTCAATCATTTCAATCATTCATGTATACACTACACATTCATTCAATAAAATTACAACACAGTATATTAGGAATATAGCTCTTCTTGGAGAAGTGAAGTGAGTTCTGAAAAGAACTGGTTTTTTTGCCTTTTTCGTTTTATATTTTTTTTTAGTTTTTTAACAATTTTGTATTTTTTTTTATTTTTTTAGAGCACCAAAAAAAAACTGGTTATGAAAAACTGTTCAACAGGAACAAAAAAAAAATGAAAAAAAATTATGGGCTGGAGCATGTGTGCTGCTGTATTCTGTTTTCAATCAAGTTTATGCTGCTCTCACCGTAGCAAATAACAGCATTGCACACATTGCAATGTATGTGCACCTTCTGGAAAAGGGGGCGGATGTCCAGTGGCCTGGTGCACGGTGAATCTGCGGCCGCAGATGATGTGCTCGGCTGAGCAGGTGGAGGGTTGTCCACAGGGCTCTAGTTGTTTCTCGAGCATAGCGTATAGGATGCACTGTTTTGAAGTGCCTCAGCATTGAATAAATACTAAAGGAGTATTTCTTGCTCGGATCTCCTCTAGATAAGACACTTCCGCAAATAGTGCATGTCACCTTCGGCGCATTCACCTTCCTTTGGCCCTCTGGAAAGGTGAAATAATTCCAGATGAAAGAGTGTTTTTGTTTGCTCTTCCTTGGTGGTTCCACAAAGGTCTCCTCCTCACTCCCTGAAGTTGACTGCTGTTCTGCCATTTTCAAGTAAGATTTCACTCGAGTAGCTGTTCAGCAACCTTCTCCCAGGAAATAAGAAGAAATAGTGAGGGGAGTGGGTGTGGTGTTTGAAGATTCTGGAACAGAAACTACTATGAACCAATGACAAGTGTTGTTTCATAATCACATGACTTGCCGTGCGCGCACGGTGCTCGCACGTATGCGCGCACGGTGCTCGCACGCATGCGTGCACGGTGCATGCACGGATCGGAAATGAATTACTTTTAACCCGATTTCTAAAACATGAAAAGTAGGCAGGGAAGACACTCCCTGTCCCCCTAGACCTTCTCAGGGGGTCCCTAAAGGACCTCGTAAATCAAAAAAAAACATTTCGTTTAATAAAAACAAATTGCCGGTGCTCGCACGCATGCGCGCACAGTGCAGGCACGCATCAGAAATGAATTACTTTTAACCCGATTTCTAAAACATGAAAAGGAGGCAGGGAAGACACTCCCTGACCCCCTAGACCTTCTTAGAAATCAAGAAAAACCATTTCCTTTAATAAAAAAAATTGCCGGTGCGCGCACCGTGAAAAACCCTTACAAAAAAAAACATTTTAAACTGTTTATAAGTTTATAGAAAATATTAACTATGCTGTTCAACCTTATCCAAATTCAAAAAAAAAGAGCTGAGCCATTCCATATTACAGGATACAGTCAATCTATAACTATATAGATAGGTAGTTTATTGTAAAATAAATATATAAAAAATATAATAATACATAGATAAATTAGCATTTAAAAAACCTTACAAATTCACTAACAAAAACATAGGTTTCACACACGTTATAGTAAGAAATTAGCATTTAAAAAACCTTGCAAATTCACTTAAAAAACCATAGGTTTCACACACGTTATAGTTAGGAATTAGCATTTAAAAAACCTTGCAAATTCACTGAAAAAACCATAGGTTTCACACATGTTATAGTTAGGACTTACTAACATACTATAGACTTGTCTTTTACACCTTCAATTCCCTAGTCAGTATCCATACACTTCCAGGAAACATCCTGTCACTTCCTTTGCAGTCCTCTAGAGACCCATTCAACAGTATGTACTAATCCATTCACTGTGCCAAAACCCAAACACTTAACCAAGACACTCTCTTTCCAGTACTCTTATGATTCAGTCACTGCCTAAGTATTCATGCTCTGAGCCAGGTCTTAGCACATGGACTTCTTCAAACCCCTATCCACTATGCATGCAGTCCTCTAAGCACCTACACATTTGTCTTTCACACCTTCAATTCCCCAGTCAGTATCCGTTCACTTCCAGCAAACACCCTGTCACTCCATTTGCACTCCTCTAGTGACCCATTCAGCATCATGTACTAATCCATTCACTGCGCCAAACCCTAATAAATTCACCCAGGCACTCTCCTTGCAGGACTCTAATCATTCAGTCAGTATCCAATGTGTCCCTGAAATAAGAAGGCAAGTTCAATACATATTTACAAAGGAAATGGTCTAGGTAGTTTGAGGAATTCTCCAGCAAGCTTTGGTTGGCAGCGATGATTGGTGGATGTATGTCGTTACAACGCACACTTTTACAACGCATGCACTTACAACGCATTTTTTACAACGCAAAATCCATTACAACGCACTACACTTACAACGCATGACACTACAACGCATTTTTAAAAACTACCTTTACAACGCATACCTTTACAACGCATAATATTAAATTGCATTTAAGGTAAGTATTAGATAGTATAAGGGTAAAAATTACTTTTCTAACTCCAGGGGGTGCAACATTAGGGTAAGTGTTGGATAGTATAGGGGTAAAAATTACTATTCTAACTCCAGGGGGTGCAACAGTAGGGTAAGTGTTGGATAGTATAGGGGTAAAAATTACTATTCTAACTCCAGGGGGTGCAACAGTAGGGTAAGTGTTGGATAGTATAGGGGTAAAAATTGCTATTCTAACTCCAGGGGGTGCAACAGTAGGGTAAGTGTTGGATAGTATAGGGGTAAAAATTACTATTCTAACTCCAGGGGGTGCAACAGTAGGGTAAGTGTTGGATAGTATAGGGGTAAAAATTACTATTCTAACTCCAGGGGGTGCAACAGTAGGGTAAGTGTTGGATAGTATAGGGGTAAAAATTACTATTCTAACTTCAGGGGGTGCAACAGTAGGGTGAGTGTTGGATAGTATAGGGGTAAAAATTACTATTCTAACTCCAGGGGGTGCAACAGTAGGGTAAGTGTTGGATAGTATAGGGGTAAAAATTACTATTCTAACTCCAGGGGGTGCAACAGTAGGGTAAGTGTTGGATAGTATAGGGGTAAAAATTACTATTCTAACTCCAGGGGGTGCAACAGTAGGGTAAGTGTTGGATAGTATAGGGGTAAAAATTGCTATTCTAACTCCAGGGGGTGCAACAGTAGGGTAAGTGTTGGATAGTATAGGGGTAAAAATTACTATTCTAACTCCAGGGGGTGCAACAGTAGGGTAAGTGTTGGATAGTATAGGGGTAAAAATTACTATTCTAACTCCAGGGGGTGCAACAGTAGGGTAAGTGTTGGATAGTATAGGGGTAAAAATTACTATTCTAACTCCAGGGGGTGCAACAGTAGGGTAAGTGTTGGATAGTGTAGTGTAATAATATGCGTTGTAATGGTAGGCGTTGTAATGGAATGCGTTGTAAAGGTAGTTTTTAAAAATGCATTGCAGTGTCATGCGTTGTAAGTGTAGTGCGTTGTAATGGATTTTGCGTTGTAAAAAATGCGTTGTAAGTGTAGTGCGTTGTAAAAGTTGCGTTGTAAAGGTTGTTCCCCATGATTGGTCTGCCTGGTGGTTCTATAGCACTTTTGTGCACCTTGGGGAGCATGTAGAAAGCAGGGACAATGGGTTTCTTCATCATAAGGAACAGGAACACGTTACGTGTCAAAGTTCCTTGCCCATGCCACGTCTCAAGGAGTTGATGGTATTGAGTAATCATCTTACTGTATTCTGCCTGGTTAGACCTCAGAAAACATCCTGAGTACTCTAACTGTCGCCTGGCCTCAGCCCTGTATTTATTAAGCTCCCAAAGGACGACATTGCCCCTTTTGTCCGAGGGATTTATAACAAAAGAGTCGGCCTGTTCGAGAGGCTGTAGGCCCACCTTTTGTGCAGGTGTCAAGTTGCTCGCAAATGGATTGGCTTGTTTTTCCCAAAGTGCCATAAGATCTGATAGAATTGTCTCATGGTACGTGTCTATACCATTGTGTAGGGTCACAGGGTTGAACCTAGATTTAGGTTTAAAATCATTTGTGGACTTGCGATCAGTCATGATACCAATATTATCAAGAAGCTCACAATCTGTGACCCAGTCTTTACCTCCCAGCTCAATCTCTCTAAGTGTGGCAATTTTCTCAATGTCAGACATGGTCAGTGAGTTGACGTCACTACCCCAGTGTCAGATTGCAGGGTCTCCAAAGGGGTGACTTTGCCTTGCTTCTGCATATGCACTTTAAGGAGCTTAAGCTTTCTTATGAATAGAAAGATGTCAATGCGGGCTCTGGGAAAGTTAAAATTGGCCGTAGAGCAGAAATATAGGCCTAATTCTAGGTCTGAGCATTCTTCAGGAGTAATGTGATGTGAGGAAATGTTAATAATGGATAGATTCTTCTTATTTTGCTACCCATTATTTGTTGCGCTTGGATCGCCGTTGTCTTCTCCCATGTGGCGTCTCGTTCTCTTTGGCTTTCGCCTCCTCTCCTGGTTTGACTCTTTCTTGTTTGCTGGTTCTTCCTCGTCCTCTTCCTCGTGGTGGTTTCTTTTTTTTTTCACTCTGGCTTTCCCGTAAAAAACGATACTCAGTGTGAGAAGGGACCTCTTGCTGGCGCCGCTGCGCCCTGTCGCTCGTCCAAGTCAGATGGTGCTTCAGAGCTGGACTCCGTAGTGTATACATATATAAAGAGAGAGAGAGAGAGAGATTACAGACAGACGGATAGATAGATAGACAGACAGACAGACAGACAGACAGACAGTCAGACAGACAGACAGACAGACAGACAGACAGACAGACAGACAGACAGACAGACAGACAGACAGACAGACAGACAGACAGACAGATAGATAGATAGATAGATAGATAGATAGATAGATAGATAGATAGATAGATAGATAGATAGATAGATAGATAGATAGATAGATAGATAGATAGATAGATAGATAGATAGATAGATAGATAGATAGATAGATAGATAGATAGAT
Source organism: Triturus cristatus (assembly GCF_964204655.1). Classification (NCBI taxonomy): domain Eukaryota; kingdom Metazoa; phylum Chordata; class Amphibia; order Caudata; family Salamandridae; genus Triturus; species Triturus cristatus. The sequence continues at coordinate 727,028,403 of NC_140585.1, forward strand.
AGATAGATAGATAGATAGATAGATAGATAGATAGATAGATAGATAGATAGACATTTTGAACAAAATATTGTGGCAGGTCAATATTCGGAGCCTCAATAAGTGTGAATTAAAATTATTTCATACATTAAAATAAAATAATTGTAGTCACCTTATATAAGGACTCCGAGGTGTGGGTTCAAAAGCAAGCAAGTTTTCTACAGCATCTGGCTTCCTTGAAACCAAAGTCAAACGCACTAATATTTCCATTATCAGAGCCTTGTGAAAGCCTCTTTTGCATGTCATCAGAATTTAATCCCCACACTAGCCTAATGATGTGAATGTGTTCTGCAAAAACCATGACCTGGCTATAGGTAACTAAGAGTTCAGAATGCCGTTCAATGTTCCTACTCCACATCCGAGGCTCAAATACGTTTGCAGTGCCGCCTGTTGAAGGAATCGTTTGCAAGCGTCTTATATATTGAGCTTTCGGTACCACTTCAAAATGCTGAACAGGCATCTTCAAAATTGCTTTTATGGGTGGTAATGAAGAAAGATATTAACAATAAAATGAATAGTCATCACACCTTTAATACTGATAAAATCAATTGAAAATGCACGAAGCTTGGGAAACCTCACAATCTTTGACGCATCTCAAAGTTATTTTGAAAAAGCAACTGCACGCCACAGTCTTTCGATTCTGAGCTCAAAGCCTCTTCGGGTTTAAGGCATACACGATTCATCTTAAATCAATATTCTCGAGGAGCCCTATAACCATACCCCGCCGTGGCCATGTCATTAAGATTTAAAAAGCACTACGCTAGGTTACGTTTTGGGCAATTCGACATTTGTGAACCGAAGCAGCAATGGAATGAAAGCAGCTCTCCCGGGGAATGCAGATCACGCAACTACAGACTGGAAAACCTGGCTCGCATATTAAGCTGCTGTCCAAGTCTCCAAGAAAACTAACAACCTTAATAATTCCATACTTGAGGAAACTAGGTGTTGTAAACTGTGTTGAGGCAGTAAAAGAAAGCTTTAACAGCAGTGATATTCAATTAGTCAGTGGCATAGTAAGGAGTATGAAAGTAGCTCCAGATAATTTTAATACCAAATTCACTCTATGGTCGAGTAATTACGTGCCTGCTGATTGGCGCCTCTACAACTAAGAGTTAGCAACCTCTAATTTCCAGGGATTGCTATTTGAAATCATAGCCTATTATTAAGGACACTAGAAGTATATTATTCTGCGGCCGCTGCATTTAATGCATAAATATGGATTTGACGCATTTCTCATATAATCCATCCTTTCCTGCATAATTTGCCACAAAATCGGATCACACCTTACGAAAAATGAGGTGACACCTTTGATGCAAGCAGTGGAAGGCCATTGCAAAAGTTGACTGGTTAAATTCGGTTGCATATTGCACGTCTTGAGTGTTAAACAATAATAGTAATGTAGAACCTTTTCCCACACAGTGGTGACGTGTACAAAGACAAAATAATGCAGAAACACTGTCACAAAATGTGCTGCTCTACCCTGCATAATTAGCTTTTTTTTTTCTTGCTGCATAATATAGTCAAAACTTGCAGATAATTTGACCCTCCCATGTTGCACAATAAAGCGGCCCTATCATATGTTGGATAAATGAACTCCTGCTATACATTATAGTACAAATCGAGTCACTGAGGGGTTCCATGACCATATAGAGAAATTAGGCCTTTCTAAGATCATGAATTTGTAAGGAGACTTGCAATATCTTTATTAAGTATGGTAGAGAGCACTTTATGCCTTATAAGTCATGACCTCAACATCAGCTTTCCCACAAAACTAGCTCTGGCTTCAGTCACTGTGACATCAGTACTCAACTGTAATATGTTATACAGTTGACGTACTATGTAATTTCTTTATTGCAGGTGACAAGGTGAATCATAAGCCTATAATAAGGAAATTAAAGATGGGCTTTTATACAGAGAGTGTAGACTACCATGTAATATAATACCTATTATGCATAAAGCACTTTAAAGCTAAAATGTCATTTCACTCCCACCCTTAATGTGGCTATAATGTCAAGATGATCAAAAGTTAGACAAAAAGGTCTGAATTCAGTAATTGTAAGGAATAGGGAAGGTAAGCATGTTTCATAATAAGGGAACTTGGTCCTAATTGATTTCTATATCATGTTTTGCCATATTGGGTCATTTATATGTGATTTTTTTTACAATTGTTTTTTTAATTTTGCTACAAAGGTTGTTTGTTCATTCATTCAATAGAAAAAATGTTTAAAAATTAAATATTCTAGAATTGCAATACATTTCTTCCTATTTAAATAATACTTAAAATAAACAGATGCCCTCATCCACCCCAACGTAACACAAACATAAAAAAAAGAAATGAAATCTGCTTTCACAAAAACAATTGATTATTGTTTTATCATAGTAAAATATTTTTAAATAAAAACAGTAAAAGTCATTAACCTAGTATGTCCTGCATGCCAAAACATAATTAAAAAATAGAAATGTTTAAAATATTAAACAAGTAATTAGAATTGATATTTTGAAAAGTTGGACGAAAAGTTCTGAATTTGGTAATTATAAGGAACATGGAAGGTAAGGATGTTTCATAATAAGATAACTTTTAATGCAGTCCTAATTGATTTTTATCTAATGGTTTGCGATATTTGATCATTTATATGTGATTGTGTTTTGCAATGGTGTTTATTAACTATGCTATAAAGGTTGTTTGTTCATTCATGCAATAAAAAAACAAAATATTAAAAAAAAAAGAAAACTAACAAAATTGAATATTTTAGAATTGCATTAAATTTCTTCCTTTTAAAATAATACTTAAAATAAACATGTGCCCTCACCCACCCCACCATAATACACAAATGAAATCTGCATTGATGAAAACAATTCATTATTTCATTATAATAAAAGTATTTTTAGGAAAAACAGTACCCTGTCATTCCCCCCAATATGTCCCACATGCCAAAACATAATAAAAAAAGAAAATAATAAACAAGTAATTATAATAGATCTACCTTTTAAAAGTGTCAAACCCCATATAAATCACATAACACAATATGATTATGAACAAATGAATACAAAACTAGTTTACAAAAACATGTATATAAATGTGTTTATAAACTAAAAATAAATAATGTAGCATATAGATGAAATAACTGAAAACAACCAACTAGCATAAATAATACATTAATCAATTATCATTAGTTTAAATATATTTACTTAAACACTATCCACCCACTTCCCCCAATAAACCTCACAACCTGAAATAAAATGAAAATACAGTAAATAATGTAAAAACAGTATTACAAAATTAAACAAATACATAACAATTGATAATTAACGTTGCCAAAGAAAGAATTAATTAAACACTACCATCTCAAAATCCCATAAACTTCTTAGACCAAGATTAAAATGAAAAAGGACATATTTAAATGTATTATATGTAAACAAATAAAAAAATATTCAAAAAACGAATTAATCAATTAAATTAATTAGTATGAAATTGTAAATGAAGCTATACCTACTCAATCCCTCAGTAAACCTAGCAACCCAAGAAACTATACATTACTAAGATATTATAAAAAAAAAATATATAGTTTTAACTACATAAGTGTTGAAATAAAAAAACATAATGCAACACATAATAAAAACTTCATAGTAAACAATATTATTGCAAAAGAAATACCTACCTTCAATATTTGAAGCGGAATACGTTTGTCTCAACAATACTTTTTGTCTAAATATTTTCACCACAATATTATGGTCAAACAGTAGTTTTTGAGTTGGTATTTAGGGGGAACGCCAGGCGGTAGTGTTGTAGTTACTTGTAAGTGCTTTTTCCCTTTACGTATATATGAAGCAGCTCATGCCTGGAATGTTTACAGTCTCCATGGTGTGACGTTCTATGTAAAGTCAGTTGGAGAATGGGAGCATACTGGCAGGCTGATTTTGTTGGTGGTGTGTACATGAACTGAATAAAGACTACTTAAAGAATACCCTGTGAAGCTTCTTGGGGGTTTGAGGGGCTGCACTTGGGGGTACCCATGGTACCCAGCTACATTGGCATACACAAGGTGGCAGGCACTGCGCGGTGCCTGTCACGTTGTGCATGCCAATGCACAACATGCATTTACAACATTGTAGCGGGTGCTGCTCAGAGCACCGCCCACCACAAGGTTGTATATGCAGGATGCGACCACCACAGTGGCGGTCGCATCCTAATTAGCGGTGCGGGACCGCCGCACCACTGGTGGCCAGTCCCAGCACCGCCAGGGTGGCAGGCGGACTGAAGTCCACACACCATCCTAATGGACCCCTCTGGATTTATTCAGAAACATGGTATGTATTTTTGAGCTTTGGATATAAGTGCTTCACGGCTGCCTCTGACCCAACAACTACCCTGACGGGAACATGTGGAACAGTAAAAGGGTAATTTTTACCTTTCATTTAGGTGTAAAGAGATTTTGGTGAACGGGCTGCTCATGCTGATTATACTCAGCATCACAACAATGTGCGAGCATCCATTGTCTTCATCTGCGAAAGCAAAGGTGCAACTTTGCATGCAGGATTCTCCAGTGACAGAGCACAGCTTCCATGTTGATATTTGAACATCAATGTGCATGCACTCCTGTGACTTTGTCATGGTGCAGAATGACGTATGATATAACTGAGCATGACGTAAGGCCACCATATTGGATTGGATTGGAAATCCCATAGCACTTATATTTTTGTCTCTCAGGGTAATTGCAGAGTGATCCACAGTGATGCGAATCTGTGAAATAATTACAGTATTACTTTATATGTTTTCCTGGCACATACCAACGTAACGCCTGCAGAGCAATGTATAGTTTTTTTTATTGTGGTCCAGCTTATCATAACACATCTTGTGCACCCATATCAGCTACCAGCATGTCTCAACCTCCTGACTTTTATGTGAGAAAGGAGAACCAATGCTTCTATGGAAGCGATGGAGAAAACTTTTTGATTCATATTTGGTAGGTTTTGTAGGTGAAAACCTTTTGGCACATAGGAAACAAGCCATTCTTCTGTGCAACCTAGGGATTGAGGGTCCTAATTTTTATGGGAGCATTGATGAGCTGCCAATAGGTGATGGTGATGGGAACCCCTCGGATATTTTTGAAAATGTCTATGAAAATGCTGGAACAGGTCTTTGGTTCATGAATCAATGTATTAGAGAGACATACATTTTTCAAAACAGCAAAAGAACCGAATGAAAAAGTGGGTGACTACATAGCGTCTTTAAAAACACTTGCCAGCACTTGTGAATTTGGAGAGTTAACAGACTCACTTGTGAGAGATCAGTTAGCGAGGTGTACCAACAGTAATAGAGTACAAGAGAAACTACTATTGAGGAATCCTTCACTTAAGGAGGTGATTACCATTGTCAAAGGAGTGGAAAATACATCTTGCTGGGTGAAAGAAAAGAAAAGTTACATGATGGTACCTGATAATGTTCCTACGCTTAATAGCTTAAATGAAGTAGTGGAAAGGGAGATGCAGCAGGATGTGGATGTAAACATTTGTAAAGTGACTCATGGAGGGAAGGTTAAAACTCCATCAGAGGCTACTAAATTTAAATGTGTCCTTAGGGGACATTATGCAGGGGTCTGTAGTCTAATGGGAGAGTTCCAGCAGTAGAGAATATAGAAAGTGTAACGGATGGTCTGAGGACAGTGGTGTTGAATGTGAAAAGTAATGGCGAAGTGGATGCTGGTTGTATAAGCATGCCTGAATGTGAGGTTGATATTGGAGGTAAGCAATTTATAGATCTGGCGGACTCAGGTTTCCCATTTACAAGGATTAGAAATGAGTCAAGGGATGCAACATTTCCTAATGAGAATCTATGTTCTCCAGTTATTAACCCAGTCAGTTATGGTGGTGCACATATTGATGTGAAAGGCAGAGAGACAATTGGAAAGGTATATGTGGCCAAGAGGGGGGACAACCTCCTAGGTTCGAGACATCAAAGAAATTTACAGATTAATTTAAATCCCAATGCACATGACCAAGTCATGTAAGTGGATGATGGCGTGAGTGGCGAAAATTTCTTCAAGGAATTTCCGCAGGTATTCAATGATAAGTTGGGCCTGCTCAAGGACTTTGGCATCGTGCAGTGCTAAAAAAGGATGCTAAACCTTGTGTGCACAAAGTAAGAAAAGTTCCTGATATGATGCTGAAACCTTTGAAGGGGAAACTGGATAGACTGTTGGCTCTAAAAGTTATAGAGGAGATTGAATCTTTAGAGTGGTTCGCTCGTGTGATGTTGGCACCTAAGGATAGTGGAAAATCCATCAGGATGTGTGTGGACTTGAGAAGTCTGAATACATGGATCTGGGTAAATCGCCAACTACCCCCTAACAGTGCAGAGTCTATTACCATGCTGGAGGGGACAAAACGTTTAGTGTATTAGATCTCTCTTCAGCATACTATCAAATACAATTGCACCATGATTTGAGGCACTTGGCAGCCAGTGTAACATTGCTAGGTGCTTACCAATTTGTGAAGACACCATTTGGGCTAGTCTTGACAGCAGCCTGTTTTTAGAGAATATTGAAAATGATCAATGGTGATATACCTAACAGTATTTTTCCTGGATGATTTTCTAGTATATGGTAAAGATGTGCCTGAGCATGATGACATATTGAGAAGAGTGTTGGGTAAACCGGCAGATAAAGGTCTCACAGTAAAGAAGCAAAAATGCAAAATTGGAGTGACATCGGTCACATACCTAGGCCATGTTATATCAGGAGAGGGTATTCACCTAAATTAGAGTTAGCAGACAGCATTGTGAATGCTCCTACAACTTGCGACAAAGAACAAGTAAGGTCCTTTCTTGGACTTTCTGAGTTCTATTATGTAAAGAGTTTTTCTAGTGTAGTAGAACCCATCAAGATGTTGCTAAAGAAAGGAACTCAGTTTGTCTGGTCAGGCGATTGTGATGCAGCGTTCAAGGCAGTGAAGAATGAAATCAGTAGAATGCCTAATCTTGGTCACTTTGACACCAGGAGAGGAACTATCCTTACCACTGGTACCATCCTTAAAGGGTTGGGAGCAGAACCCACACAACTGGATGGTGAGGAAGAGAAGGTAGTCGTGTTTGCTTCCAGAGCACTAAAGAAGGCAGAAGAACAGTATTCATGTATTGAGAGGGAAGCCTTAGCTATTGCTCGGGCAGTGAAGCATTTCAGGTTTTATTTGTGGGGCATTCCATTTTTAATGACAACAGACCATCTCCCCCTGGTACAAATATTTTATTGCAGCCAGAGTGAGAAGTTAACCCCCGAATCAAGCGTTGGAGTGAAGGTTTGGAAGAATTTAATTTTCAGGTGCAGTATCTACCTGGTGTGGCAAATAAAGCAGCTGATTGTTTATCACACTTACCAGTAGAAGGCAAATGTGATGTAGCTACCTTTGATTTAGCCTGTGTGAGTTGGGTCAAAGAGCCTACCATTACAAAAGAGGAGTGGGAGAGGGCAAAAGAGGAAGATGCATTATTTCCTGCAGTTATAAATGATGTTTTTAGGGCTGGCCTGATTGCAAAGGTTTAGATTCTGATTTGAGTCAATTTAGGTCGAATAAAAAATGAGCTCACATTATATCATGTTGATTTCATTAGAGGTGAGAGAGTTGTTCCTCCCAAGAGTTTGAGGTCGAAGTTAATAAATCTAGGTAATGGGGACATCTTGACAGAAGTTTCACCAAAACCCGAGTTTGGGTGAGGTACTGGTGGCCAGGCATGGATAGACAGGTGGAGGAGGTGGTCAAAGAATGCTATCAGTGTGCCTCTAATGGTAAATCTTGAGTTTTCTAATTCTGCCCCCCCATTCACCAGTTCTTGTGCCAGAACAGCCGTGGACCAAGTTAGGTCTGGATATTATGGGCTTGTTTGAGTTGTTATAGCCAACCGAGAGATATGTGTTTTTACTAGTGGACTACACTTCAAAATGGGTATCCATGATGTGTGTAAGCACAGTAAACACTAGGGGGCTCATTACGATGTTGGTCGGAAAGCCTCCGAACAACATTCGGATTCCCCTAGTCCGTGTCTGAACCCATCCGCCTGAGTCAATCAGAATCCAATCTGCCCGACCGATAATAATGCTCACGGTCATAAGGGGAACTGTTCGGTCATTCTAAATCAGTCGGTCGGAGGCGATTCTTACAGCTCTACTGACAGCATTTTCGACCGACCAATTATGATGTTGGATTCCGACAGCATCTCCGACACAGTCAGTCCGACACAAAAAGGCTGTCGGAAACTGACTTTGGGGGCCCCTGGCAGGCCCCCTTCATCCTGAGATCTCCGGTTGGGGACCATGGGGGTACCCATGGTACCCACCTGTAAGACCATGCACTGTGTGGCAGGCACCATGGGGTACCCACCACAGGGTGCAAGGTTTTCCGCAGACACACCATTTTCTCCACAAGAGCCTGTGTTGTCGGTCAGAACACAGGCTCCCATAGAAGTCAATAAGAGTGCTGCCGAATGGTGTTTGGAAGCATCATAAGAGGTCGGTCAGACCCCGAATCCAAGACGGTGTCAGGTGGAAAGTTTCCGCCCAACATCCTAATGAGGCCCTAAGACTATTTTGGAATTTCTCAGGGATGAATTTGCAAATGAAGGGGTACCCTGGTATCTAGTCACTGACAATTGGGTGCAGTTCACCTCACAACAAATGCAGGAGATTTTGGGGGTCACCCATCAAAGGACAGCTCTCTGTGCACCACAGGCCAATGGTCTTGCGGAATGCATGAATAGAATGGTAAAGGCCTGTGTGCAGAAAGCCATAGAAATAAGGACTCCACTTAAGGGAATCCTCACAGACACGTGGTGGGAGCATCACGCAACGCACTACCCTCAATTGTGTAACACAGAGATCCTCTTTTGAGATCTTGAGGGGTAGAGTAGCCATATCCAAATTAAATCCTGACTAGTTGCCAACAAAAAGGACTACTAATTTGGACAAAGATGTGGTGGGTGCTAGAACCAGGTCATATCAGCAGAAGAATAAACACAGATTGATATGAAGAAATCAGTGAACAATCAAAAATATAATGTAGGAGAGCTGGTCTTAGTGAAGAAACCAAGGGAGAGGAAAGGAGTCACTGAGTTTATGGGTCCTTTTGACATTACGTCCTTTAGAAGGAATGTGGTGATGATTCACACTGGGAGCAAGTGGAGCATGTCCCGATTAGTGCAGTACCGTGGCAACAGGTTGCCTGATGAAATGGAAGATACGGTCTCATCTGGAACAGGGATGCGGTGAGTGAAACAAGTTTTTCTAATTACTATCTCAGGAGAAATACTCCTATGAAATCTAGGAAAGCACCTAAACATTTCAGTGATTACGTCATGAAGTAGTGCCTGCTTGCAGGGGTTTCGTAGTCACTTTACGGAATCATTTTTGGTGTTGTGTTTTTATCTTTCTTACATTATTTCGGTGGTTATTTAGTATTGCCTTATTCTGTGGGTGTAGCAATTTTCTCATGCAATATTATAACTTGTTTTCTTCCTTGCACTGTTAAGTAAGGGGGTGTGTTGTAGTTACTTGTAAGTGCTTGTTCCCTTTAAGTATTTGCAGCACCTCATCCCAGGAATGTTCACAGTCCCCATGGTGTGATGTTCTCTGTAAAGTCAGTTGGAGACTGGGAGTGTAGTAGCAGGCTGCTACTGTTGGTGGTGCGTAAATTAACTGAATAAGGACTACTTAAAGGATACCCTGTGCAGCGTCTTAACAGGTAGACACATGGGGTTCTTTATAAAATTCTTCAATTGCAGACCAATATCTTGAGGTGACCCTCATTCAATAAGCAAAGCTTTTTGAATATCATGTAACTGTACCATAGGTTTCAGGGGCGTTAGAGTTAGTTTGACATTTCACTCATACAAAACCATAGAAATTCCCCCGTTATAGTTAGTTTAGCTAACTATAACTCGCGCGCCTGCAATGCACTGCTGATGATGTCACATATTACATCACTCATGACATGGTCAGTGATATCACTCATGACATCACTGATGACATCTCAAATGACATCACTGATGACATCATCCAGTGAATGTGTGTTTTTTCTGAAAATTAAATATGTTTTATATATGTACATCTCAAGGTCGATGGAAGAATAAATGGGTATATAAGTGTCTAAATGGATGATTTTTTTTGGTAAAATTGATTGTATAACTGACTGATTAAGTGTATCTTAGTGAATACATGGGTTAGTGAGTAATGTTTAAATATGTAAATGTCTGTATCAGTCCCTCACTTTGTGTATAAGTGGCTGCATGGGTTGGTGAGTAGCTACATGAGTGTCTATATGTGTTATTAGTCGTTTTTTTGAGTATCAGTATGACTGTCTGAGTGTCTGTATGGTTTGGTGGGGGTATTACTTAGTGCATAGATGCATGAATGAGTGACTCACTGTTTGTATGTGTTGAAGACAGCATGTATGCAGGATGTATGGGTGGATGAGTGTGTGTATGGGTGTGTTACTGAGTGAATGACTGTCTCAATAGTGTCTTTATGAGTAACTACATACGTTCTAAACTAGTATATGTGAGTATTGGTGTATGTGAGAGTTAGAGATTGGAAGAGTTCCTGTATAAATAAGTATGTGTTTCTATAAGTAATTGTTTAAGAGAGTAAGTATGTGTACGTTTCTGTAGAAGTAAGTGTGGTGGTGTGTGTATAACTCTATATGCAAGTAAATTGATGTTTGATGCATTGCATGTGTGACTATGTGTGTGAGTAACTCTATGGATGAGTGTCAGTGTGCAACAGGATGTATAGGTGTATGAGTACATATGATGAGTGAGTACATGTATGAGTGACTGTATAGGACTGTTGATGAATGAGTGGATGTGTGTGTAGATCTTGGAATTACTGAATAGGTTGTTGTAACTAGTATTGGTATGTCTATTGTTTTGAAAATGTTAGTTTCGATTTTTGAGTGTGTGTATCAAAGGTTATATTAGGGTGAAAGGAGGTCTGCCACTCTATCACAAGAATGATGTCATCAGTGATGTCATTTGAGATGTCATCAGTGATGTCATGAGTGATGTCACTGACCATGTTATGAGTTGTAATATGTGACATCATCAGCAGTGCATTGCGGGAGTGCGAGTTATAGTTAGCTGAACTAACTATAACGGGGGAATCTCTATGGTTTTGTATGAGTGAAATGTCAAACTAACTCTAACGCCCCTGAAACCTATGGTTTTTTCAGTGAATTTCTAAGGTTTTTTAAATGCTAATTTCTAACTATAACGTTCCTGAAACCTATGGTTTTTTTCAGTGAATTTCTAATGCTAGTTTCTAACTATGCCTACACAGGTAGGACATGTGATAAAAGCAGAAACAACGCACAGAAAGACAAAAAAGAAATGCAGAAAGAGGGCAAAAGAAGTCCACAAAGATGAAGAAAATTGCAGGAAGAACCAAGACGTGCAGAAAAAACCAACAGAAGAAAAGAAAGAGGCCTTGTTGCAAAATCATCCTGTGCCCACAACATTTTCAGATGGGTACTGGTGGTAACTGACTCTGACTAACCAGGCCTAGAGCCAGTGCTATGCTAAAAGACACTTAGAATACAGTGAATACACCTACATACACTAGGGAACACTATGCGTTGCGGGACCCCTGTGATTAGCATGACCTCCTCTGTAAGGCCCTAGTACATAATAGGGCAGGGGGATTAAAACTACCTCATAAAACCTGCCACGGGGCGCGTTTGCACAGTGGTGAAGGGAGGGGGTGGGGCCTCAGGTGACGTGAGCAAACACGCCTGTTGGCGTGTTTTAAGTTGGAGAATTAATTCCCCTTTACCCACTTTGGGGGTGATTCGTCAAGTATATATACCTACTGACTGTCTCCAGTATGTAGTTATATTTAGAACCTTGTTTCTATTCAAAAAGCGTTTTTTCTATTGCCAATATTTTTGGCGCCGTTTGACGAATCTTCACAAAATTTTCAAAACTAATGTGGCAGTCAGGTCAGCTCTTGTGTTAGAAGTTTTGGGATGATTTGTCTATTTTTTTATATATATATATATATATATTATCGCTCGCTTTTCACCTCTGTGTGAAGCACTCTCGAACGGGTGCTTATATGCGGCGGTGAATTCTGCAAGGTATTGTCTCACCTTTTCTTTACTTTGTAAGAAAATCAGCACTCACAGGGGCATTTGAAGATATTTATTTCATCCAGCAACAAATGTGTTTCAGCGGTCTGCCTTCTTTGGTGTTACTGCCACACCAGAAGCGACCATATTTAAAACCATATCACTTGTGCATTGGCATTGAAAAGGGACAAACGCATCACGCAAAAATAAGCGCCATTTTGTAATGCCTGATAAACATACATTTTTCATTTTGCGTTTTAATATTAATCAAACATATAATATATACTCAACCACAGTGTATCACAATCTATTATTCATTCATTGCTCCGAATTGATTATCGACCATTTATACATATATATATATTCACTTAAAAAACCATAGGTTTCACACATGTTATAGTTAGCTGGACATTTCCCTCGTAAAAAACCAATGAAATTCCCCTGTTATAGTTAGTGCAGGCAACTATAACTCACGCGACCGCAATCCTCTGCTGATGACGTCAGATATTACATCACTGTATTTAGACACCTATTTACCCATGTCTTCTTCCATTAATCTTTAGCTATACATATATTACAAATATTTATTTTTCAGAAAGACACATATGTAATCAGTGATGTAATATCTAACGTCTTCAGCAGAGGATTGCGGTCGCGTGAGTTATAGTTGCCTGCACTAACTATAACGGGGGAATTTCATTGGTTTTTTAAGAGGGAAATGTCCAGCTAACTATAACATGTGTGAAACCTATGGTTTTTTAAGTGAATTTGCAAGGTTTTTTAAATGCTAATTCCTAACTATAACGTGTGTGAAACCTATGGTTTTTTAAGTGAATTTGTACAGTTTTTTAAACGCTAAGTTATGTATTTATTAATATATTTTTTTTTCAGGTTTTTCACCGTGCGCGCACGTTGCGCTTCGCGCGCCGTGCGCGCGCTGTGTGCACTCGGTGCGCTTCGCGCACGAGCGCCCACGAAGCGTTGTGCGTGCCGTGCTCGCACCGTGCACGCACCGTGCGCGCACTCCGCACATTTTTGTCAAAAAAATAAATGTTTTTTTCACCCTTGGGGGTCCTTCAGTGACCCCCTGACAAAGGCTAGGGGGTCAGGAACTGTCCACCCTGCCCCCTTTTCACGTTCTCCACCTTTGTTTTTCACTGCCTCAGACTGCGAGAAACAAAATGGCAGCCGCCACTTCCTGATTTCGACCGATTCGAATGTTTACTGACATCTAACAACCAATCAGAATTACGCTCGCGCACGGCAGGGTGCGCGCAAATGTCTTGCACAGTGCGCGCACGCTGCTCACGTATAGATATTGATATGCTTTTAAATGCTATTTTCTCAGGAAATACTGAACAGATTTACACCAGACCTGCAAAAGGCACTTCCTTGACCTTATGGCTACCTCTTTGCCAAATTTCAAGTAATTCTGTTCAGCCGTTCGGGCTGTAGCTGCGACTAAAGGTTCTATGGAAAAATACATGGGGAAAACGCGTTTTGGGACCGCCCCTTTTTCTCGGCCCCCGCTTGACGAATCACCCCGAGACTTTCAGGGTAGGAGCTGAACGGAGCGCCCCATTTTTTTTTTTAAATTTCGCGAGGATTCGTCAACCGGCGCCAAAGTTATTCAAAATAGAATTTTGAGATTTCCTATGGAAACTCGGTCCTAACTATAACTATCTACTGGCGACCGCCAGTAGATAATATATATATATATATATATATATATATATATATATATGCAAAAAAGAAGCGGAGAACTCTGGGTAGTTCTCAAGTTTAGGTGGAAAGCAGCTCCAGTATAGAGCACTCTCAACACCAGCGACACTCTAAATTTGTCCACCTCAAATGTCTGCTTTTCTATCAAAGTCTATAAGCGTAGGATTAGGACAGTGCCATCCACACCGAGATAGAAAGGGACAAAGTCTTTTACCATTTCTACTGCAATGTTTTTAAGCATAGGATTAGCACAGTGCTATCCTTGCCGAGCTGTAAAATGGCCAAAGCCTTTTACTACTCCAGGCACAGTATTACAGCCTTGGATTGGTACATACCATCCAAGCCAACCTGAAATGAATAAAAGCAACCCCTGACATGTGTTTCGCTCTCATTAGAGCTCTTTAGTGAGGTATAGCTTTGTCCAGACACAAGAGAGCACCCAGTATAAGTCAAAAAAAGTTCCTATCAGGCATAGAGTGATGCATAAATTATGCAAAAAAAGAAGCAGAGAACTCTGTGTAGTTCTCAAGTTTAGGTGGAAAGAAGCTCCAGTATAGAGCACTCTCAGCACCAGCAACACTATAAATTTGCTCACCTCAAATATCTGCTTTTCTATCAAAGTCTTTAAGCGTAGGATAAGACAGTGCCATCCATGCCGAGATAGAAAGGGACAAAGTCTTTTACCAATTCTACAGCAAAGTTTTTGAGCATAGGATTAGAAAAGTGCTATCTTTGCCGAGCTGTAAAATGGCCAAACCCTTTTACCACTCCAGTCACAGTATTACAGCTTTAGATTTGTAAATACCATCCATACCAACCTAACATGAATAAAAGCAACCCCTGACACTGTTTCGGTCTCATTAGAGCACTTCAGAGAGGTATAGCTTTGTCCAGACACAAGGGAGCACCCAGTATAAGTCAAAAAAATTCCCTTTCAGGCATAGAGTGACACATAAATTATGCAAAAAAAGAAGCGCAGAACTCTGGGTAGTTCGCAAGTTTAGGTGGAAAGCAGCTCCAGTATAGAGCACTCTCTACACCAGCGACACTCTAAATTTGCTCACCTCAAATGTCTGCTTTTCTATCAAAGTCTTCAAGCGTAGGATTAGGACAGTGCCATCCATGCCGAGACAGAAAGGGACAAAGTCTTTTACCATTTATACAGCAATGTTTTTAAGCATAGGATTAGCACGGTGCTACCCTTTCCGAGCTGTAAAATGGTCAAAGCCTTTTACCACTCCAGGCACAGTATTACAGCTTTGGAACTGAATGTCACCACTCTGAATGGTCAGTCTCCTGGATTCTACCATTTACATATTTTAATGGATATCTAAATGTATGTGGATAGACTAGGATTCATCTAATGCTGACAGAAGAAATGATATATCTTAAGAATATCACAATGTTTCAATTATCTGTTCTCTAATAGGAAACTTGTGTTCCAGAAACTGAAACATAATATCTAAGCAAATAACTTGTTATTATACTGAAACTCCCCTGCTCACAAGGTATCTACCTTCTACATTAGTAGACACGTAGTCTTTGTTTCTGATAGTGTTAGTTTTTATGTCTTCTGTGATCTGAAATATAACAATATATCAATATTCTGTGGCACTTTGCTAAGAACAATTTATTACTCCCATTAATACCACATGTTCCCTGTACATTCGCAAACGCACAAACACACATACATGCATTTTCACACATAGACACACACATATATATTTACTGAAAAAAACAAAGGTTAAAATAAGGAGTAGATTGTCTATCAATTGAATATAGCCATTTGTGCAGTAAGGCATTTGCATTTTATATTTTTGAAGTTCACTTGAACTATTATGCACTTGCATTTTTCCATTGTAAACTCCAGTAACAACACTCTGATGTGGTTATTGTCTCCAATTGTGCAATAATGCACTTATACTTTCCTTGGATTGCTCATTGATCATGAATAGATAATAGCACTAGCACTTTATTTGTATGAATTACATTGAGCTTATTGGCAACAACAAACTTTGGTAATAACTTTTGATGTGGCTTTTGTTTCTACTTTGTGTAACAATGCACTGGCACTTTATATGGATTGCTAATTGGTTATGAATAGATACCAGCAGCACTAGCAATGTATTGAAAGATTTTGATCAATGACATTACTATTGGTGATCAGCAATTTATGGATCAATCATCTAGAGTTGCGTTTTGAAGTGTTAGAGAAATAATGCATTTGCACTTGTCCTTTCATTATGGCATTTCCTGTTTTGGAATTTTAAATACAAAAGACTGTTCATTTGTTTTTGCATTGGTGACACAAGTTCACTGCACTGGCACTTTATTTAAATTAAGTTCAAACATGATAAAACAAGATATTCATTGGCCCGAGAGGGATGCCATTCAGATCTCGAACGGATTGTTTTTTTTATTTCAATTGCAACATAAAAACAAAAAATACTAAAAATGAGCAAAATACAAAATCCTTTGAAAAAATAGAAGAGAATTTAAAATATTAATCTTCATGGTGAGAAGTAAGGTGACAAACTATCTGTGTTTAAACATTGTTGTAATATAGGATGCTGTCTATGTTTGTTGGAACAGGAAATCATGTGACCTGTAGTTCTGTAACAAAAATGTGGAAAGTAATGGCACTCATTGTGTGAGCAAGGCAGAGATGCTGAAACGTGTTACAGCAAAAGAATAAACGTGTGTAATTTGAAAACTTAAGCCCTTGTGTCTGTGTCTGGTTTCGATTGAGGAATTGGAGTTGGTGTTATATATAATATATATATATATGTTAAACCAATTGTCCTGGAGCTTCACAGGACGCACTTGGCAGTGGGCCCACCATATGGCTTTCCAACGACAACTCGCCTTCTATTCAGGCACAGATTGCCTGACGCGTTTCAAGGCTATTACGCCCCTTACTCCTAGGCTACTCAGAAGTGGATTCTGATATGCTCTTCCCTTTAATTTATCAATTTGCATGCCTGTTGATTGGTTCTTCGCCCTCAGTGGGCGGCACTTAATGTCTCAGTGACAAAATATTGCATGATGGGACCAGCAGTCCTGTCTGTAGGTATGGGGCTGATTTAATAACATTTCAGGTCACCCACGACCCCGCAGAGAAGAGAGAGACGCATTTATCAATCTGAATGGCATCAACATTTCACAGGCATAAGTAGCCCTTCCCCTCCTTCAACCATAGGTAGACATAGAAAACAGATTGTGCCAGAAAATTCGCTGGTGAATAACAAATGAAATTACCCCAGCCCAAATCTTACATGTATAAGCAATTCGTTAATATATACAAATATCGGCATAATGCGCAATACTTTGCTACATGATTAAGAAGAGAAGGACCAATCTTCTGCAGTATAATAGTACAAAAACTGGAAAAGACATCTACCCACAGTGGAGGCATGTCCTAATGACCACGAAGGAGCGCTATTTAAATAACATGAAGTGGTGCCAATCCTCTCAATGCATGCTGCCCTACTTATAATTCATACATAATGAAAACCTGCACAAATAGAGTGAATAAAACATGAGCTGTGAAATTAACAATAATTAGTAAAAAGCTCTAATCCTTCAGTGGAAGACAAAGGACACCACCATCCTATAATGACCCCTGGTCCTGTTAAAAGTGGAACATAACTGAATTAAATTCCATGGGGCTAAAATGGAAAATGACCTGCCAACTCTGGTGTTCATCCTATAACCCGGGACCGCCAGTAATTGGGTATTAGAGGAGTGGGGAATTGTTTTAGGTATAGGAGAAACAATTCTATTTCTGAGGAAGAGCAGTCTAGTGCCTCTGAAGACTTTGTGGGCCAGTTTCAAAGTCTTAAATCAGATCCTCTTATGGACCGGAAACCAATACAAGGTACAGAGAGCTTTCAACACAAACCTCCTTCTGTTAAGCTTTCAGTACAGCCCTTGCTGCTGTGTTTTGGGTAATCTGGAGTTGTTTGCTATGGTATTTTGGCAAACCCAAGAAGAGGCCATTGCCATAATCCAGATGTGCAGCCATCAGGGCATGTATCACTGTGTTACGAACAGTTAGAGGTAAGAAGGCAAATCATTTTTTCAAGGTTCTTAGCTGCACAAAAACAAGTCACTGAGACATTAAGAATATGCGGCCTGAATGATAGTTCAGAGTCAAACCTTATTTCCAGGTTTTTTGATGTGGTGCTGGGTGGAGGGGTGGGTGATGCCCTCAGGCCACGTTTATTGCTCAGCATTCATTGTATTTACCGAATAGGATAGTCTATGTTTTATCAACACTGGCATTTTAGATGGTTGTGGTTCATCCAGTTGATTACATCTGCATGACAGGAAGTTGAGCTCAGAACTGGACGTCTGTCACTATTATCTTGGTCTCACTGGCATATGATATAACCTTGATCGCAAAGGATTTGATAGGGTGGACCAAATGTCATAAAGATATTAAAGAGAGTAGGGCCGAGGGACAAACCCTGTTGTACCCCATATTTGGAGAGGATGGCTACAGATGTGAAAGGTGGTAACTTGACCATCTGCGTTCTCTCTGTAAAGAAAGGAAAGTCCCCACTATCCCTACTTCTTTGAGACGTCTCAGCAGAAGTCTGTGGGGGACTGTGTCGAATGCCACCAACAGTTCTAATATTATAAGGACGGCATTCTTTCCCTCATCCAATGTGATCTTGATCATCTCTGAAACGTCTAACAGTACAGTTTCTGTGCTACATTGTGTCCTGAACAAGACTGCATAAATAATTTGGGAGCTGTTTATTAATCAGCTTCTCAGTGACTTTTGATAACATAGGCAGCAATTATATATAGGCCTATAGTTGGACAAAATGTTGGGGTCTGCTTGGTTTCTTTAGGAGTAGCTTGATAAAGGCTTCTTCCACATTGATGGAAGTAGGCCCATTGATAACAAATTGTTGATTAGGAGATTGATGTAGAGATTCACTGTTTCAAGGCCATGTGCAGAGGGACATGGGTTCTAAGAGAATAATGATTTGTAAAGCATCAGAGCCTGTTCTGAATCCTGCAGATAAATAGAGGCAAAAGTGGTAAAAGTGCAGGTCACCTAGGCTTTTGTTTCTGACTCTGGGTTTGAGACTTCATGTTTGTTTGATTTTTCCTTAGGAAAGAATGCATGGATATTATTATCTATCTATCTTCTTCGCGAAGAAGCTAGCTATCTCTTTGCAAAGCTTCTGGTATGGCAAGATAAAGTTCGTGGTGGCTTTAGGATTGAGTAATTCTTTTGATATGCTAATATTTCCCTAGAGGTGTTTTTTGCTGATTTAATCTTCTCAGCAAAGAAAACCAATATTTAATCTTTTATCAGTCTATGGTATTTTTATAGTGCTACTTTATAATTATACCTAATCAGTGTCTGAGTAAGTCACTCTCTACTTTCTCTCTAGCCTTTTGCAGGTATTTGTCTCCTCTAATGGTGATACCAAGTACAGAGGAACAGTTTAGGCAGAATGTACGTTAATTTTAATTGGAGCAAGTTTGTCCAGGACCACAAGAATACCCTTACTGAAGTCGATAGTGTCCTTCTCAAGGTCACCATGATTGGTGTGAAGGGATAGCTTCAATTCCTCTGCAAATTGTGCCTCATTAATGTATTTTAGTCTGTGGTATTGCATGCAGTGACCTATAGACTGTGACTTTATAGAGAGCTCAGGCTGTTTAAAGCGGAACTGAACCAAGTACTGGTCCATTCAGATAAGAAGGTTCTGGCTCTAGTGTGCTCAGAGATGACAAATTAGGAAAAAAAAGTCCAGTGTGTGGCCTGCTGAATGAGTAAGGCCCTGCCCTTTCTGCTCCAGATCTAATCTGCAGGCCCAATTCATCAGTGTTTACCTCATTGTATTGTGGAGATTGTCTACATGGATGTCAAAATGGATGTGAAAATAACCTAGCATGGTGAAGTTAGCAAACTGCATGCAATGTTGAGCGATGGTGTCAACTAGGATGTCGAGGAATACAGAGCTAGGACCAGAAGCTTGGCAAAGGAGTACTCCTGAGAATGAGAACTGTTCAGATAGTTTCAAGCTGAAGCCTATGCATTCTCACTCCCTTAGCTCATTCACTGTGGATGAAGAGAATAGGTATTTGTCCAGTGGATGAAGGCAATCCCTCCTCCTCTTGTACCTGCCCTATCAAACCTGGTTATAGCGTAACCTTCAGGAATGGCCATGGTGATGTCAGGATTGAGGAGATTGTTAAGAAATGTTTTGGTGAAGAATATGAACTAAAATGTCCTGTCTCTGATGAGATTATAAATGTCAGTAGATTGTTTGAGAAGCCAGAACTGCGCTTTTTTAATGTAAGCTGGGGGATGCGTCAGGGGTTTGAGGGAGGTGAACAATTAGCTGCAGAGACCCCTGTGATGTTAAGCTCTGTTCTACATCTACAGAAAGAGATAGGGTCCTCAATCTCTCCTGCAGATAGCAAGTGGAGGCAGGGGTTAGAGTGAGTCATTATGTTTAGAGAAAAGGAGGAGTACCTTATTGGAATTGCAGATGTAAAACCTGCATGGGTGCGGACGGACTTGCCTTTGGCACGACTATGGTGCACTAGCTGTGCCCCAGATGCATGAGTCCATTGCACATCCACACTGATCTTGTCTTTTTATGGGAGGCCTCTGCTGGCATTGAAAGAGGCAAAGTGGCAACCCTTGTTAAATGGCAGCCAGGCATGGCACAATAATGGTAGTTTAATTCTGCAGGTCCCAGGTAAGGCAGACCGCAGTTGAATTAAATGCAGTGGTCAAGGCAATGAGTAAAAAGTTAAAACAAATTATGGTTCCCCCTGCAACCAGTAACAGATATAGAAAGTACTAACTTAGAATGCTAAATGTCTGCTGCGCGTCCGCAGTAGTTCGTAAAGGGTCTACAAATGTATAAAGCGTGGATTGACTACATGCACGTGTGTGCATGGCTGAAATAGAATATAGTTCAGTACTGGATACAAGTTTGATTTATTAGGGTAAAACATTTACGGTGCACAATTTAACTACCAGTAAACATTTAAGTGCAAACAGTACTTCAATTGTTAGAGACTAGGCGCTACTAGAGTGAGTTACAGATGTAGGTTACAAAGTGGTTGCTGCTTATATCAAAGTCCTGTTTTCAAAATACATGAGAAAAACTAAAGCTTAGCCTTACATTATTCACCTTTGGATTTATGTGCACATGCTGACTTTATAGATTTCACATGTGGTGCTATTGATCATTTCAATATAATCTACAGATTTGTTAGTTGCACTTATTATTTTTAGACATTTAGTGAAAATTCTGAGCAATTGTGTATGGGTGACTCACAAATGGTTCAAGCCACTCTGCTCATTTCAGGAATATATGTAGGCTATTTCTTACAAACTACAGAGGTTTTCAACATGACCTGGTTGTACATGCCTTCTCAGTAGCTAATGCATAGATATGGAGCAGTTGACCTAAAATTCTATATCAGGTGAGGTATTTCACAAGTTCCTCTTATTAAGGTAAATAATCATTAAACACTTTCTTGAATTGTATTCAAGGTTTAATGACTTACTGATCACATTTCTGATCACATTAATATGTACAGGACAATACTGGGGAATTCAGAAATGGTATATTACACTAGTGAGCAATTGACACCTGTAAATGTACTCTTACATAAATTGCTGATCACAATAATGTCTAGATAGACTTTACGATTCTTATGCACCTGAATACCAGTATAAAAAGAGAATAATAATATCAGTTAATTTGGGTGATTTCACAGATATACTTCATGTTCTGCATGCTTCAAAAGTTAACACCCTCTAGCACTAGAGAGATTATAGGGAATTGGGTCTAGATGTACCTCGCTAAATACATCGGTACAAAAGGAGGTGGTGATGGACGGAGCATCAGAACCAATCAAACACTCACACCCAGTCAACAGATCTGGGTTTGATCCATCACCGTTCTTTAGCCCACTCTGCCACCCCAGTTCAGACATGGCCATATGCAAATCAGTCTGACCCTGTGCCTCATGGGAACAGTCCAGCCCGAACTGCCAAGCCATGCCTTCCCTGGACTGGAAACAAGCTTCCTAGGACCGGTTTCTGGCATTTCAGCCGTCTTCAGCCTGGCTTGCTTGAATCCAGTGGCAAAGTGAGCAAGGGACTCACGTCTGAGCATACCCTGCCAACTTATGGCGAACAAAGCGGTACAAAAGGGGGTGGTGATGAACGGAGCATCAGAACCAATCAAACACTCACATCCAGTCAACAGATCTGGGTTTGATCCATCACCGTTCTTTAGCCCACTCTGCCACCCCAGTTCAGACATGGCCATATGCAAATCAGTCTGACCCTGTGCCTCATGGGAACAGTCCAGCACGAACTGCCAAGCCATGCCTTCCCTGGACCGGAAACAAGCTTCCTAGGACCGGTTTCTGGCATTTCAGCCGTCTTCAGCCAAGCTTGCTTGAATCCAGTGGCAAAGTGAGCAAGGGACTCACGTCTGAGCATACCCTGCCAACTTATGGTGAACAAAGCGGTACAAAAGGGGGTGGTGATGGACGGAGCATCAGAACCAATCAAACACTCACACCCAGTCAAAAGATCTGGGTTTGATCCATCACCGTTCTTTAGCCCACTCTGCCACCCCAGTTCAGACATGGCCATATGCAAATCAGTCTGACCCTGTGCCTCATGGGAACAGTCCAGCCCGAACTGCCAAGCCATGCCTTCTCTGGACCGGAAACAAGCTTCCTAGGACCGGTTTCTGGCATTTCAGCCGTCTTCAGCCAGGCTTGCTCGAATCCAGTGGCAAAGTGAGCAAGGGACTCACGTCTGAGCATACCCTGCCAACTTATGGCGAACAAAGCGGTACAAAAGGGGGTGGTGATGGACGGAGCATCAGAACCAATCAAACACTCCCACCCAGTCAACAGATCTGGGTTTGATCCATCACCGTTCTTTAGCCCACTCTGCCACCCCAGTTCAGACATGGCCATATGCAAATCAGTCTGACCCTGTCCCTCATGGGAACAGTCCAGCCCGAACTGCCAAGCCATGCCTTCCCTGGACCGGAAACAAGCTACCTAGGACCGGTTTCTGGCATTTCAGCCGTCTTCAGCCAGGCTTGCTTGAATCCAGTGGCAAAGTGAGCAAGGGACTCACGTCTGAGCATACCCTGCCAACTTATGGCGAACAAAGCGGTACAAAAGGGGGTGGTGATGGATGGAGCATCAGAACCAATCAAACACTCCCACCCAGTCAACAGATCTGGGTTTGATCCATCACCGTTCTTTAGCCCACTCTGCCACCCCAGTTCAGACATGGCCATATGCAAATCAGTCTGACCCTGTCCCTCATGGGAACAGTCCAGCCCGAACTGCCAAGCCATGCCTTCCCTGGACCGGAAACAAGCTACCTAGGACCGGTTTCTGGCATTTCAGCCGTCTTCAGCCAGGCTTGCTTGAATCCAGTGGCAAAGTGAGCAAGGGACTCACGTCTGAGCACACCCTGCCAACTTATGGCGAACAAAGCGGTACAAAAGGGGGTGGTGATGGACGGAGCATCAGAACCAATCAAACACTCACACCCAGTCAACAGATCTGGGTTTGATCCATCACCGTTCTTTAGCCCACTCTGCCACCCCAGTTCAGACATGGCCATATGCAAATCAGTCTGACCCTGTGCCTCATGGGAACAGTCCAGCCCGAACTGCCAAGCCATGCCTTCCCTGGACCGGAAACAAGCTTCCTAGGACCGGTTTCTGGCATTTCAGCCGTCTTCAGCCTGGCTTGCTTGAATCCAGTGGCAAAGTGAGCAAGGGACTCACGTCTGAGCATACCCTGCCAACTTATGGCGAACAAAGCGGTACAAAAGGGGGTGGTGATGGACGGAGCATCAGAACCAATCAAACACTCACACCCAGTCAACAGATCTGGGTTTGATCTATCACCGTTCTTTAGCCCCCTCTGCCACCCCAGTTCAGACATGGCCATATGCAAATCAGTCTGACCCTGTGCCTCATGGGAACAGTCCAGCCCGAACTGCCAACCCATGCCTTCCCTGGACCGGAAACAAGCTGAATACATTCCAGTATAAAAAGCAAATACCAAACTGCTACATTCAGAGGATGATGTCATCAGCGATGTCATTTGACATGTCATGAGTGATATAATATGTGAGGTCATAAGCAGTGCATAGTGAGGGTGCAAGTTATTGTTAGTTCACTGAACTATACCTGGACAATTTCAGTTTAGCATTAACATCACTTTAATCTTTGTTTTTTCACCAAATTTCAGTTTTTGTTAATGAAAGGGAAGATCATATTACTATACCTAACTATAATGTCACTTTAACTTTTGTTTTTTTTCACTGAATTGCCTTGCTCATACTCAGCCAACACCTGAACTGTGCATGGCTTCCGCCATGTGCAGCGGGAGTTGGCCAAGGTCCACCTCGTGGGTGGCCAACCCACATCAGCCTGCCCTCCATGGTCAGCTTGCTGCCCTTGCCCCAGCCTGCCCTCTATTCTCCATCCACCTGCCCATCCCCCCTTTCGAATGTCCTCTGTGTCCTAACCATGCCAACCTACCCATAATAGTCAGCCTGCTGCCCCTGCATCCCTCCTGCCTGCCCTCTGTTATCCATCTGTGTAACCCTGCCCTCTCCCACATGCACGTCTTTCTCAGCTTGCTTTCCCTTCCCATGCCAGCATGCACTTCATAGTCTCCTTACTGCCCATGCATCCTTCTACTGCCCTACATTCTCTCTCTGAGTGCCCCTGACCTACCTCGTTGGTCCATTGTGCCACCCCTTCCACCTCTTCCGGACTGCCCTCTGTGGTCAGCTTGCTCATGATTGTGACCAAGGCTATTTCCAGCCAAAATGCATTGATGCTTGTCACATGCACCATGCAGAAATAAATTGTAACTTCACAGTACTCTGAGTGTCACTCTTTACTGGATTAGTAAAGCTTTGTGGAGATTGAAAAGTGTTGGTGGCACTCACACCATCTCAGTGGCACCGTCCAGCAGTTAGGAAGCATGCCGTCAATTGCCATGTTCCTGTGTTATGTATAAACGTATAACATTTACAACGCCACCATTACAATGAATGCGTCTTAACCACAAATTTGTTTACCACGAGCAGACCTCTTCCACATATGACATTACAAAGAAAATGTAAAGACTCCACAAGTAAGTGTATCATATATATATATATTTGTGTGTGTGTGTGTGTGTGTATGTTGGTGCAAGGGTGTTTTTAGGGTTTTTGGGTGGCAACAGCGTTTTTAGGGTTTAGGGTGGGTATAGGCTTTTGGGTGGCAAGAGTAATATTAGGGTGGGGTGGGTTTTTGCGTGGCAAGGGTACTTTTAAGGTTTAGGGTGGGAGTGGTTTTTTGGGTGGCAAGAGAATTAATAGGGTTTAGGGTGGGTGTGGGGTTTTGGGTGGCAAGGTTATTTTTAGGATTTAGGGTGGGTATGGGGTTTTGGGTGGCAATGGTATTTTCTGTGTTTAAGGGTGGGTATGGATTTAGATGTTTATGGATTAATAAGGCAAGAAATATATATATATATATATTCACTTAAAAAACCATAGGTTTCACACATGTTATAGTTAGCTGGGCATTTCCCTCGTAAAAAACCAATGAAATTCCCCGTTATAGTTAGTGCAGGCAACTATAACTCACGCGACCGCAATCCGCTGCTGATGACGTCAGATATTACATCACTGTATTTAGACACTTATTTACCCATGTCTTCTTCCATTCATCTTTAGCTATACATATATTTCATTTTTTTTTTTTTTCAGAAAGACACATATGTCATCAGTGATGTTATATCTGACGTCATCAGCAGCGGATTGCGGTCGCGTGAGTTATAGTTGCCTGCACTAACTATAACGGGGAATTTCATTGGTTTTTTACGAAGGAAATGCCCAGCTAACTATAACATGTGTGAAACCTATGGTTTTTTAAGTGAATTTGCAAGGTTTTTTAAATGCTAATTCCTAACTATAACGTGTGTGAAACCTATGGTTTTTTCAGTGAATTTGTACGGTTTTTTAAATGCTAAGTTATGTATTTATTAATATATTTTTTTAAACAAAACTTTTTCTCGGCGCGCGCAGAATTTCTTCCGTTTGGGTGGTGCGCGCAAGGTGCGCGCACTCGGCGTTTTTTCGAAAAAAAAATAAAAAAAATGTTTTGCCCTTGGGGGTCCTTCTGGGACCCCCTGACCATGGCTAGGGGGTCAGGAACTGTCCACCCTGCCCCCTTTTCACGTTCTCCACATTTGTTTTTCACCCCCTCAGAGTGCGAGAGACAAAATGGCGGCCGACACTTCCTGGTTTCGACCGATTCGAATGTTTACTAAAATCTAACAACCAATCAGAATTGCGCTCGCGCACGGCAAGGTGCCCGCACCCAGCGCGCACACTGCGCGCGTACAGATATATATATTGATTTAAATGCTATTTTCTCTGGAAATACTGAGCAGATTTACACCAAACCTGCAAAAGGCACTTCATGGACCTTATGGCTACCTCTCTGCCAAATTTCACGTAATTCTGTTCAGCCGTTCGGGCTGTAGCTGCGACTAAAGTCCCTATGGAAAAATCCATGGGGAAAACGCGTTTTGGGACCCCCACTTTTTCTCGGCCCCCGCTTGACGAATCACCCCGAGACTTTCAGGGTAGGAGCGGAGCGGAGCGCCCCATTAGTTTTGAAAATTTCGCGAGGATTCGTCAATCGGCACCAAAGTTATTCAAAATAGAATTTTGAGATTTCCTATGGAAACTCGGTCCTAACTATAACTATCTACTGGCGACCGCCAGTAGATAATATATACATATATACACATACACTCACATACAGATATACATATGAGTGTGTGTGTATATCTATATATTTTTTTTAAGGACACGAAATTAAAAGAAGAACTGCACCAACGTATGAAAAAACGCCTCACAGATTATGAAAGTATAATAAAACATCGGAAGCAGACAAAATTTCTTTGTGACGAGGAAGATTAAGAATCCAGGAGGATTTGATCATTTGCTCGTAAATTTGACGGACCCAGGAAACAACTAAATCTTCAAAAAACACAGGAGGCGTCCTCAAGGGAAACATTGGAATCAGAGGTTGAGATTTCAGAAGGGGAACGAACAGCGCAAAGGGAGAAACAAGTAACACTGACTTTTTTACAGGAGTACCAGTTAATAAGACAGGCGAAACAGCGACCAGCGGCACGGACCCATCCTCCACAAAAAGAAAGAAAAAACAGAAAACAAGGAGGGGAGGAAAAATAACAGACAAACTGACCAGAATGGAGGGTGACACGGAGCAAGCATGAACGCAAACAGATGTAATAGAAAAACAATTAATCGTGAATTTAACAAAAAGGCAACTAATGATAGATGAAGAAAAAGTCCTCAAGCTAGGTCTCACATTTTGCCCGGCAACCCAATTTAACTACGCTAATGTGCGCATTGATCTGTATAGATTTATACGAAAATTAAAGTTAAGGAAAATACATCTCCTGCATCCTGGAAAAATGAGGCCACAGACTATAGGTGCTACCTCTGAATCCATAACAACTGGAGCAGACATAGAAACTTTGAGAGCTCTACAAGAATTAGAAATGGATGAGAATATTCCAGAGGAAATGGACACTGTGGAATTCCTAGAATAAATAGGGGTGTCGCAAAGAGAGGCAACAAGCAACATAAGAATGAAGTTACAAACTTTTCCACAGACTGCATACAATGCAATAGATACATTTCATAATATAGTCATCAATTACCTTAAAAAATTGCAAGCAAAAGGCCCTAATCTTACTAAAGAAAATATCTCAAAAAGACAATGGAAGGCAATAAAGAACTTGAAGAATGATGAAGATTTGATAATAAAACCTTCCAATAAAGGTTGGAACATAGTGCTAATAGAAAAGAAAATGTGCCAAAATGAAGCATGGAGACAGCTATCTGTAAGAGATTGCTACACGAAACTAACAAGGGCAATGTATGAAACTAGTATCCAAGAGTTCCACAAAATACTGGACAAATGGAAAATGAAAGGAATACTGGGGGATACGGACTACAAATTAATTTACTGTGAGCTTCCAGAATTGCCAGCGTTCTACCACCTTCCAAAGGTGCATAAATGCACGAAACATTCACTGGGATGACCGATCGTTTCATCTGTGAACAGTCTGTTGGAGAATGCTTCGATGTACATCGATTGCTTTCTAAATCCCCTGGTGAAGGACTTAAGCTCCTACGTAAAAGACACAAAGGACTTTTTGCGTATTATTGCAAATATTGAGTGGGAGCCAGACATGATACTAATAACACTAGATGTGACTAGTTTATTTATTTATTTATTTATTTTGCGATTTATAAAGCGCCTGGTGACCCGTAGGCATCCCCGCGCTATAACTTTGTGAGAACCAAGAGAGGAAGACAGAGGGAACTATTTGGGAAACAGGAGGGTTTTTAATTTTTTTCGGAAGAGGGCGTGACAGGGTTCCAGACGCAAGTTGCGAGGAAGAGAGTTCCATCCTACAGAGGCTTTGACAGAGAAACGTCGGCCACCGGTGCGTGCCTTCTTAAACCTAGGGACTGTGGCCAGATGTTCGCCGTCAGAGCGAAGGAGTCTGGGAGCCTTGTAGGGGGTGACCATGTCTTTCAGGGCTGCTGGACCAACACCATTGATAAGTTTATGGGTGGTGCACAGGGCTTTAAACTCTACACGCTGGCGGACAGGAAGCCAGTGAAGAGCTTTAAGAGCAGGCTTGGCAGAGGCTCTGGGAGGAAGGTTCATGATGAGCCGCGCCGCCGCGTTTTGGGTCCGTTGGAGTTTGGCCAGGGTAAATTCGGGTGCGCCGAGGTAAACGGTGTTACTGTAGTCCAGCCGGGCTAAGATGAGCTCTTGAACCAATAGTTTCCTGGATAGGGGAGGAAGGAGGGGGAGAATCTTGTGAATTGACCGCAAGAGGCCAAAGCATGTTCCAGCAGTTTTGGTGTTCTGGGTCTTTATGGTGAGGTCAGGTTCAAGCCATACCCCTAGTGTCTTAATTTCTTTTTTAGGTGTGGGGATTTCACCAAAGGCATCCGGCCATACTGATGGTGGGATGGAGGTCCATTTGTTGCCCAAGAGCATGATTTCGGTTTTTGCACCGTTCAGCTTCAAGGAAGATTCGCACATCCAGGTGTGAATATCCTGGAGACAGTTCAGCAGGCTGTCTGGGTGTTTATCCAGGTGGGACAAAGAGACGACAAGTTGTGTGTCGTCGGCATAGTTTACTATTTTTATCCCATAGGGGGTCACGATGTCTTCAAGGGGGGCCATGTAGACATTAAACAGGGTGGGACTAAGCGAAGACCCCTGAGGGACACCACACGTGAGTGGGAGTGGGTCTGATCGTGAATTGCCGTCCCACACCTGAAATGAATGACCGGATAAGAAGGAGTTAATCCATGCGTGTGCAGTTCCCGTGATTCCAGCCCTGTGCAGGCGGTGGAGAAGGACACGGTGATCCACCGTATCAAAGGCGGCACTGAGATCCAGGAGGATCACTGCCACTGATCCTCCTGAGTCCAGGATGCACCTTGCCTCCTCGATGACGGAGAGGAGGGCAGTGTCCGTGCCATGGCCGGGCCGGAATCCTGTTTGAGATTGACGAAGGAGTTTGTTAGTCTCAAGGAATTGGGATAACTGCACATTCACTAGTTTCTCGGCCATCTTGCTGATACAAGGAAGGAGCGATATGGGTCTATAATTGGGCATGTCGTCCGGGTTTAATTGGGGCTTTTTCAGTAACGCCTTGACAACGGCGTTCTTCCAATTGGGAGGCACTGTGCCTTGGGAAAAAGAGGAGTTGATGAGATCCCTAATAGAGGGGGCTATACTGGGTGACACGGTTTTTAAGAATCTAACCGGGGCTGGGTCAAGGGGGGATCCGCTTTTCATCTTGGCCAACGTGGAGGTAACCTCCGTAAGAGAAACTGCTCTGAAAGACTGCAGCTGCGGGCTGTTGGTGCAAGTCTCCATAACCGTGTGGTTATGGGGGCTGATGGTAGGGAGGGAGTCCAGTATACGCGATATTTTGGAATCAAAAAAGGAGGCCAGGTCCTTGCTTCTATCTGGGGGAGGGGGGCAGGCAGCGGGTGCCACAGGGATGTTAAGAAGTTCTTTGACTATAAGGTAAGATTCTTTGGAGGAGTTGGTGGCATTTTTTATTCTATTGTCGTAGAATGTGGCCTTGGCTAGCTTTAGGGCAGATTTGTATCGTCTTACCGAGCAGTGGTACATGTCCTTATTGTTATGGAGCCAGTCCTTTCTCCACAGTCTCTCTGCCTTTTTGCACTCTTTGCGAAGAGCTCTGAGTTCAGAGTTGTACCATGGGGCATGGCCCTTTGTCTTGTTTTTGTACTCACGATTTTTTATGGGGATGATACTGTCGAGGGAGGAGGAGATCCATTCTCTAAATTGGGTATCAGCGGTGGAGGGGTCCTCCGAGAGACTAGGGGTCGAGGAGTCCAGGGCTTTGGACCAGTCCTCCACCGAGAGTTTGGCCCACGATCTGTCTCTGGTGAGGGTGGTGGGTTTTTGGGGTTTCTTAAAAGCCCCTGGTAAGTGGGTTGTGACCAGAAAATGGTCCGTCCACGGGAGTGGTTGGGAATTAATGAATTGGAGAGAGGGGATGTTAGAAAACACCGGATCAAGTAGGTGTCCTTTCGTATGTGTTGCCCCGGTGTTGGCAAGGAGAAGGCCATAGGCTGCTAGGTCGTGAATTAGCTCCAATGCGCCTGTGTCTAAAGGGTCCTCGAAGTGCATGTTCAGGTCTCCTGTTATTAGGAAGTTAGATGTCAGGTGGGCCGAGGAAGAGACGGTTTCCAAAAGGGTGGCCGAGAAGGGGCCGGGGTGGCCGGGAGGCCGATACACCAGGAGGCCTGACAGGGAGCTAGTCGAGGATAACTGGATCGTGAAGAGGCAGCTCTCTGACTCCTGGGTCTGAATCTCATTGGATCGACAGGCGAAGTGATCCCTGTGGATAATAGCTAGTCCACCTCCTCTGCCTAAGGGGCGTGGTTGAGACGTGATAAGGAAGCCTGGGGGTAAAGCCAGTACTATATCCGAATTAGAGTGCTCGGTGATCCACGTTTCCGTAAGGAAAAGTATGTCCAGGCTAAGATCGACAATGAGGTGGTTAATGAGCAGGGCATGCTTAGGAAGCGATCTGCAATTTAGTGTCGAAATTTTAAGGACAGGGGGTGGGGCTGAGGGTTTGGGAAGGAGTAGCTTTCCTGGTTTACACGTGCTGCAGCTGGTAAAAGGACCATTAGGGTCGTGCATTACGTGACAGGTGCTGCTTTCGGAGGGTCTGAGGCTGAGGAGCTCTCTGCGAGAGTAGCTTACCTTTGTGGCGGAGGGATTAGGCAGGGATTCTGGCCCTAGGCTCCGGTCGTGCGCGGACGGGCGCAGACGGGCTTGCCTTAGGCGCGCCTTCGGCGCGCAAACGGCGCTCCCGCTGCGCTCGTCCGCTGCGCTGGTATGGCCGGCACATTTGTACTCGTTAGAGGGGGCGTGGCCTTGCAGTGGGCGTGGCTACCGCCTTTGGGCGTTTCCCTGTTCAGCGCTGGGGTCGCTGTCTCAGGGGTGGGCGCGAAGGGCTGTCAGAGCGCGTTAAGATCGGCGCTTTTAAGCAGGTGAGCTCAGAGGTGATTAAAATCAATATAAAGTGACAGATAGTGCAATTTTTAAAAACAGTTGCAAATACAGTCCTCCGGCTTCCGCCTCAGAGGATAACAACACAAGAGTGCCAAATCCGCTTTCAATCAGCGTTTTTGTACTCGTTAGAGGGGGCGTGGCCTCGCAGTGGGCGTGGCTACCGCCTTTGGGCGTTTCCCTGTTCAGCGCTGGGGTCGCTGTCTCAGGGGTGGTCGCGAAGGGCTGTCAGAGCGCGTTAAGATCGGCGCTTTTAAGCAGGTGAGCTCAGAGGTGATTAAAATCAATATAAAGTGACAGATAGTGCAATTTTTAAAAACAGTTGCAAATACAGTCCTCCGGCTTCCGCCTCAGAGGATAACAACACAAGAGTGTTATATACTAGCATAAAGCATGAGACGGGATTGGAGGCAGTCAACTTCTTTTTACAAAAGAGGAATGCAAAGTACTATGAACACAATCTGATGTTGTTAGAACTTATATCCTTTTGCCTTAGGAACAATATTTTTCTTTTTGCAGGGGAGTTGTATCACCAAGAACAGGGGACTGCGATAGGGACGTGCTTCGCCCCCAGCTATGCGAATTTATTTATGGGCTGGTGGG
The DNA here is from genome assembly GCF_964204655.1 of Triturus cristatus. Lineage (NCBI taxonomy): Eukaryota > Metazoa > Chordata > Amphibia > Caudata > Salamandridae > Triturus > Triturus cristatus. Next base: position 727,060,586 of record NC_140585.1, read on the forward strand.
AGAAGCACGTAGCCTGGGCAGTGGAAAACAAGCATTGGATGGACAAAGTTGTGTTGTGGGCTTGTTGCATAGACAACCTTTTTATTATTTGGAAAGGGTCGGAGGAAGAAGCTAAATACTATGTCTCAGCACTCAACAACAAATGCAATCTAATATTCACTGAATGTATCAGTAAGACAGAAGTAGCATACCTGGATTTATTGGTTTAGATCAAAGATAACACCTTACAAACCACATTGTATAGGAAGCCAACGTCTGGAAATAGCACACTACACACGGGCAGCTTCCATCCAACAAGTGTAATCAGTGGGGTTCTTTATGGGGAGCTTGTAAGGTTGAAATGGAACTGTTCAACTGAAAATGAATTTGTGAAATCTAAAAACGAAGCTTTTAAGAGGTTTAGAGCCTGGGGATACACAGAAGGGGCACTAAGAGGGGCAGAGGAGAAAGCAGAGATCCTAGAAAGGGGGAATCTGTTACTGGCAAAAACTGAAACACAAAGACAAACCCAGGATGAGAAAGGGGCCATTAGGATGATAACAGAGTATACCACCCAGTCCCCTGAGGTTTTCCAAATCTTTCAAAGTAATTGGAAGATTTTGAAAGCTGATAACATAGTGGGCCACACTATCTCTGAGAAACCCCTGATGAAGGGATCCTCTTTAAAGGACCATCTAGTAAGAAGTCCTTTTTCAAGAATCCCTAAAAACAGGGCTTTTATCCCTGCAGAAAGTGCAAAGCATGCAAAAAGAGTGAGAAGGTAAAAGAATTTGAAATTCCAGGGAGGACAACAAAAAGGAAAATCGATATATTTATGAACTGCAATACGGAATTTACAGTTTATTATTTGACCTGTCCCTGTAAAATGAAGTACGTTGGGAGCACCAGCCGTCCTGCGAAAAAATGAGTTCTTGAGCACATGCGTGCCATAAAGAATCGGGATAGTACTTATCCCGTGGCACGCCATTTTCAAGAGAAACACAAGTCTGATCAAAGCCTTTTAAAGTTTTTTTGTATGGATCAGGTCACCAAAGTCGAGAGGGTGGGGACAGAACAAGGAAACTAAGGCAGTTGGAGTCAGATATATTGTGGAGCTACAAACTAGGACCCCTGGGGGTCTTAATAATGAGGAGGAATTGTGGATTCACATTCCATGATTAAGTGACTATTTCAGAATAGGACACACCCCAATCTACACAAAGAGAATGAAAAGGGTAGGATATATAAAGACATGATAAATAGAAGAGGCTAAGAATAAGGTACCTTTGCAGATGATGTTTTGGCAATATGTGAAATGTACAGAAATGAACCATTAAAAGCATAAAAGAGAGGTGAGTACCAGTGGGGTTGCCAATTCAGGGCGAGATTGTGCAAATAAGAAATATATGAATTGGGAAACGAGATGACAAAGAATTATGCTACGATGTATTGAATATGCTTTTTAAATATTTCGGAAGGGAAAGCACAGGAAAGAATTAATAGGAATATAAATCTATGCAGAATCCAGTTGGGTTTGCCCATCCAGGGCGTGATTGAATAAACTCAGTAATGCTTGGTTCTAAATCTATGTAAGGAAGGAAAATTGTGCTTTTCGGAGTTTGTATACTCAGACTAAAATCCGAAATACGAATGGTACATTTACTATGCCGATATGGTGTTAAACAAGGAATAGTATTAAGAATGAAATTAATGCTATTTGTAAAATATTTTGAAAATAAGTATGAACTTACCTATGCAAAGATGTCTGCCATGAAGGAGTAATGAATTTTCTCATGATGCAGGAACACCCTTTCTTTATGTCTATTATTAACCATATGTGCCATTTTTCCTTTCTCCATGTTTCCTTTTTATAGCTTTAAAAATGTTGATTTTAGTTTACCTCACTGACATTGACAAAGGCGTGTAGCCGAAACGCGTATGTCGGTTGTGTAGTCGAGTGGAGAATAAAAATGTATTAATTATCCGCCAGTGTGCGCCTCACTATGTGGCTTGGAAGGAGGTCATCGCTTGGGAAAATATATATATAGATATAGATAGATGAGATATAGTATGGGTATCACTGGTCAATCTACTCTCAGGAACTGAGATTCGTCGGGCGAGATCAACCCCATCCCTCTCCACCTGGATAACTCACTCATGAATTTGTCTCTTACTTCCTTGATGTTAGTTTGGGGGACCTTGCAATAATAATTGTCATCACTCAATTGTCATAGGGCTTCCACCTTATACGTTTCTAGGCGCCACAAAACTACAGTTGCCCCTTTTTCTGACTGGCTTATGGCCACATCATTCCTCATTTTCAATTTGTCAATAAGCTGATAGTATTTAGCCTTCTGATTCAAGTTAACACAATTAGATCTCTGACAAGAATCTACAGACAACTGCTTCATATCAGAAATCACTAGGTCTGAAAAAATGTCCAAAGTGTCTCTTGGTACCATGAGAAGAAATGCTGGTTTATGTTTTGATGGAATTGGGACACTTTCATAAATGTCCAAGCCAAGTATATCAGCCACTTCTGGGGTAGATTTAACTGGACTCCAGATGCTCCACTTCTAGCATGAGTTCTAAATCTGAGACCACAAGATTACTGGTTCTTATGGTGCTGCCACTTGTTGTACGTCACCTCATTAAATTTTTGATAGCAAAATATTTCAGAGCTTCAGCTGCCTCCTAAATTTGAAACATTCTATCTGGGTCTGTCCATAATTAAAATTTGTTGAGTACGTAAGGCCCAGGGACAAAATGTGTTCCTCCTCCCACACCAATTGCATGTCTGTTAAATTGACTATAGTGTGGGTATTGGCAGCATCCATCATTTGTTTTGGCTGGTCTGTCTGGTTTTTGGACCTGTTTTTGTTCACACTACGTTGTTTCCTTCTTTGCCTCCACCCTTTGGATTTTTCACTTTTCTTTGTGGGCACGGCCTCAAGTTCAATGTTGGATCTAATCTTAAAAAACAAAGCTCTTCCATGACTGAGGGAATGTCTCTGGCAGATCCTGTGCCTCCTGAAGTACCCTCCTCAGGATCTATTTCCACCTCTTAGATAAACTCAGAACTGGTCTCAGTGGTGTGTGGTGGTTCAATACTAAGAATCCTCTCTGAAATGTTCTGCCTCCCTAGGTTGTCAAATCTTTGAGAAAGCATATAGATTTGCCACCTTTGGTTATATAATTTGTCGCTGAGGAACTTAGTGGATTTACGATCCATTATTAGCTGACACATGTTTCTGCAGATGGCCTTTCATTTCTCAGGGTGTTTATTCAGCTCCTCTAAGATCTTGTTGCAATCTATATTGGCGTACTTTATCAAGATGGTCATCATCCCTCTCGATGACTCAGACCTATTTTCGGCCCATTCACGGAGTTTGTCAGGTTTCGGGTTCTTGTGAGTCAGACCAATTAGTATCCGTAGGTCTCTAGGAGGTGCCCCACCTCTAAGTATTTATGGAGTAATTTTCACTTCCATTACTTTGAAACTTCACTCTTCCGTAGCTTTTATAGCATAGCATAGCTTGATGGGTAAGTCCATCTCTGGGGAATTGGAGGCAGAGCCTTCACCACTCTCACTCAATTCCATTGTTGCATTCCCATTAAACATCCTTTCCATGGCTTCCTCTCATTCTTTTATCCAATCACTAGCCATCCTGTCTTCTATATAATATCACTATTGATTCCAGCCCACTTGCGTGTCTCAGAAACTCCTTCTCCACATTGCCTTTACTGACACAAGCGCAGACGTCGGTGGTAGCTTACCTGCAGTCCTGGGTGCACACTGACACTCTGGCTGTGTCAGACCACGTGTTTTTTCTAATGCACAGGAGCAGAATGTTGCAAGTTCCCAACGCCCCTCTGAGATTCCTCAGCGCCACGTAGATGTTAGCATGAACGCCTACGAAACCCCAGGGGGGAAAGGGGATGGGACAGAGAAGAGACAGTCGCACCGTGTCTGATTCTTTCTTCAGCTTCAGATGTTGATTCTTCTTGCCTTCTTCTGGCTAGCACGGGTGTGTAATTTTACTGTAAGGAAACAACATACATTAACATTTCAGTTCCTCCTAAACACTTAGATAAATCCACTACCTTGCTCACCTACCCCGTCTTGGTGTGACCTTTGCCTCTCTTCTTATAGTGGTGTGTGGCTTCTTTGTGCTGCAAATAAAATTATTTGATTATTTAATTTCTTCCTCACAACTCTTCCCTGCTAACTCTACCCTTTTTATGTTTCTACAGATTCCTTACCTATTCCTCGCTACAGCTGACGTGTATTAAGATCTGGTAACAGGTAAGTGTATTTGTTTTTAATTTATCCTCTTTTTCTGACTATTAGATTATAGGCTCAAAATATTTCAGTCAGTAAATTTATATACAATTTGAAAGTTTCTTCCTTCCAAAATCACCACTAGCAACTACTAAATAATTGAGAAGTAGTCGTAAATTGGTTGGTTTAAATAAATTCCGATTTGTTCTCTCACAGGAAAAGAGCTGCCTTATTATTCTAAGAACTAGTGCTGACTCTAACTTTCTCTTCAGGGAATAAGCAGCGTTGCTTACTCGCGCATGCTCAATTATTAATAGTCTCTTTGCGCATGGATTAAATACAAGTTTTTCTCCTCAGTATTCGCGCATGCTCAGGACTCGATAACATGGAAAATTCTTACTGCTTCTCAGTTGCTCTAAGACTCGTACTCCAACACCGCTGCGAATTTAGAAGCGCGACAACGTTTTTTCCCTAAGCTAACTTCGCGACACTTCACTGCCAAACGTCCTACTCTCCATCTAACTCAGGTGAAGTGCGCCACAGAACAGGCACAACACCTGAATCTTGATGATCTCCCTTGGAAGTTGGAGCACTAACCTGGTGTTCCAGCGGTCGATTCTTGGCGGCCATTTTAGGTATTATGCTTGATAAGGAATTGTACCGCCCTCGTAATTTCTTGGTCTTACTTCTAGATTTTAACACCAAGGTGCTAATAATTAGTCTGTTTCCATTGTTAGGTTTAGCAATCCTGACAGGCTGCTGGTTTTTGTTTGGCAAGGGTCATTTTAGGGTTTAAGGTGTGTGTGGGTATTTGGGTAGCATGGGTATTTTTAGAGTTTAGGGTGGGTGTGGGTTTTTGGGGGGGCAAGGCTATTTTTAGGGTTTAGGGTGGGTGTGGGTTTTTTGGGTGGCAAGTACTTTTTAGGGTTTCAGGTGGATATGGGTTTTTGGGTGGCAATGGTATTTTTACAGTTAGGGTGGGTTGGGGTTTAGGAGTTTAAGGGTTAATAAGACAATAAATATTCCTATATATGTATTTTCTATTTATATAGATATATGTATACATACCCACAAACACATATGTATATATGCATGTGAGTGTGTGGGTTTATGTTTGCCTGTAATAATCAGGCACAGAGTGACGCATAAATGATGCAAAAGAAGAAGCAGAGAACTCTGGGTAGTTCTCAAGTTTAGGTGGAAAGCAGATGTTGTATATAGCACTCTCAACACCAGCAACACTCTAGGTCTGCTCACCTCAAATGTCTGCTTTTCTATCAAAGTCTTTAAGCATAGCATTAGCACAGTGCCATCCATGCCGAGATAGAAAAATATATATATATATATATCTATCTATATATGTATATATATATCCAGCTCAGTTTTTCCGTCTCACTCCCTTCACTCGCGATCGGGTGCTTCCAACGCGGTGACGGACACCGCGTGCAGTCAAAGCTCCTGGTACACAAACACACCAGCACTCACGGGAACAGTGTCCTGATTTTTATTACAGGACAAAAAATCACAGCAAAACGCGTTTCGGCTACCGCCTTCGTCAATTGTAAGCGGCGTGGACTTTCAGTGGACATAAATACATTCTTTACGTCACTAACATCAACATAGGACTTACTTCAGTCCAGAATGGCAGCCATTATTAAACATGTTAAATCATTCTTACTTAGAATGCATAGCATTGTAACATAAGTTCTCACGCCCTGTATGGGCATTCTTACTACTTAAGAAACATGTCAAGCTTATCATTACACCCTGAATGGGTAATTACTGCCATGTTAAATGAAGTGTATTTGGTAACACAATATAACAAAAAAGCACAAAAACAGATACTCCGTGGACAGCAATTCTCGCTACAAATGGACAGACAGTTCTTCCCCACTGTTCAAGCCTGATGGCATCTTGGTCTGGATATCAATAATATATCTAGATTCAAGTCTCCTCAATTGCAACTGTCTGTCACCCCCTCTCACATTTAGTGGCACATGATCCAAACAGAAAAAGCTCAACAGGTCCCTGTTGCTCTGATGAAATAATTCAAAGTGTCTTGCCACCGGATATGATACATCCTTATTATTAATGGCCCTCATGTGTTCTAAAATGCGTATCTTCGTGGGGTGTATGGTACTCCCTATGTAGCGTAAACCGCAAGGACAGACCAGACAGTAAACGGTGAAACAGGTGTTGCAGTTCATTAGCTTGTTGATCTTTTTAGGGTAGTCTAGACCAGGTATCTTATAGTGAGTGATCTTCTTACTATTTTTACATGCCCTGCATTTAAGACAAGGATAAAATCCTGTAATTTTTCCAAAAGGTGGTGTCTTACTCTCTTTGTTACAGTGACTTTGTACTAAGTCATCACGCAATGCTTTCTCTCTCCTGAATGTCATGAGTGGTGCTTTGGGCATGTCTTTACCTATGATAGGGTCCGATTTCAGAATGTGCCAGTTCTTTCTGAATATCTTTCTAATGGCCTGAACATCTTCAGAATAATCAGTGATTATTCTGAAATTGTTGTCACTCTCTTTCCTTTGTCTAGTATCGTGATCTTCATCTTTAATCAAGTCAAATCTAGATTTTACTTCCGCTTTTTTAATCGCTTCATCAAGGATATTCATATGGTAACCCCTCATCCTGAATCTGCTTATGCTCTCCTTAGCTGCCAATTGATAATCACTATCAAGAGTACAATTCCTCTTGCTCCTAAGAAGTTCGCCATACGGAATACTGGTTATTGTTTTTTCCGAATGGCAACTTCGGGCATGTAACATGGAGTTACCCGCGGTCGGTTTTCTGTGCAAATGAGTGCACAGTCTGCCCTCCATGGGGAACACCACCAGATCCAGGTAATTCACAGCTTTCTTACTTATCTCTCCTGTGAATTTGAGGTTGAGGTTGTTATTGTTAAGTGTTCTAACAAATTCACTTGCATTTTGTTCAGTACCTTTAAAGACAATAAACAAGTCGTCTATATCTTGTCCAACTTACTACTTTCTCAGTCCAATGTGCATTGGTCTCTGCCCAGGCCACCTGCTCCTCCCACCAGCCCACGAACAAGTTCGCGTAGCTGGGGGCGAAGCAGGTCCCCATCGCAGTACCCCTTATTTGTCTAAATAGGAAATCCTGGAACAGAAAAATATTATTACAGAGACAGAATTTCACGAACTCAATAAGCATAGTATTGTGTTTTGCCAAGTTAATTGAACGATTGTCCAAAAAGTACTGAACAGCCTCTATTCCTTGTTCATGACTGATACTGGTATATAGACTTGATATATCAAGAGTCATCATCACAAAGTCATCTTCCCAATGTATACTTTCCACCTTTTTCAAAAAGTCCTTAGTATCTTTGATATAGGAAGCCAATTTAGAAACAAATTCTGACAAGAAAAAATCCACATATTTGGACATGTGTTCGGTCAAACTGCCTAGGGAGGAAACAATGGGGCGACCAGGCGGGTTTAAGGCATCCTTATGTAGTTTTGGAAGGTGGTAAAATGTCGGTAATCTAGGGTGTTTGCATTCCAAGAAGCCATACTCCTCTTTCGATAGCATGCCTTTATGGTACCATTTGTTTAGGAGAGTCCGATAAGACACAACGCTGTTTTCAAACTCCTTACGTGTTATTTTAGTGTAACTGAGTTTGTCATTGAGCTGATTCAATGCTTCCTTCTGATAGTACTCAAATGTCATCAACACGACATTACCTCCCTTATCAGATGGTTTACAGACAATGGATTTGTCATTCTGTAGATCCTTGATCGCCTGTCTTTGCTTCTCAGTAACATTGCCCACCATTTTGCTATGGTTATTCTTTCCGCGCAGTTTGACCAAATCTTTCGTCACTGCCTCAGTGAATACATCAATGGAATCAGCCGGCATCATGTGGGTTTGAATGGGCTGCCAGGGTTTATTTGTATTACCTCCGGTTGGTCCGTAGTTTTTACTACCTTGGGAATCAATAGTCTGGGATCACCTTCATGTTGAAGATCTTCCAGCACAGCCAAAGTCTCTAGATCGCCAGCTGTAAGGTTCTCCGTGTCATTGATTGTTATTATTCCTTTCCCTTGAATGTATATATATATATATATATATATATATATATATATATTCACTGAAAAAACCATTGGTTTCACACACGTTATAGTTAGGAATTAGCATTTAAAAAACCTTCCATTTACACAGTTGTACACCCACTTATTCTTCAACAGGCCTTTCCCTATATATATTAAACATATTAAAACTGTTCAGAAACACATACTCAATGGATGACGTCTTCAGTGATGTCATCAGTGATGTCATGAGTGATGTCACTGACCATGTGATGAGTGATGTAATATGTGACGTCATCAGCAGTGGATTGTGGGCGCGCGAGTTATAGTTAGCTGAACTAACTATAACGGGGGAATTTCATTGGTTTTTTACAAGCGAAATGTCCAGCTAACTATAACATGTGTGAAACCTATGGTTTTTTCAGTGAATTTTCAAGGTTTTTTAAATGCTAATTCCTAACTATAACGTTTGTGAAACCTATGGTTTTTTCAGCGAATTTCAAAGGTTTTTTAAATGCTAATTCCTAACTATAATGTGTGTGAAACCTATGGTTTTTTCTGTGAATTTGCAAGGTTTTTTAAATGCCAATTTTTGAATTTATTATTTGTTTTTTTATTTGTTTTTTTAACAATATGCTACCTATGTATATAATTATTGATTTACTGTATCCTGCAATATAGAATGGCTCACCTGTTTTTAAAAAATGTTTAGATATAGTTGAACAGCATAGTTAATATCTTCGACAAACCTCTAAACATTGTGTTTTTTTTTTTTTTAAGGGATTTTTACCGTGCGCGCACCGTTAGCTTACGGTGCGCGCACGGTACGGTACAAGTACGGTGCGCGCAAGCTGTTTCCATAGCTACATGCTCCGTGTGCGTATGCGTACGTGATTTACGTACGCATGCGTACTCCGTCTTCGATGCGTACGCGCAGACTACGTACGCGCATGCGCGCGTGCGTCGTACGCGCGTCCGCCTTACGCGCATGCCCCTAATGCGCATGCGCGCGTGCGTAGTACGTGCGTGCACCGTATGCGCATGCGCGCGTCTTTTGTACGCGCATGCGTACTTGAGCCGTGCGCGCACCGTAAGCGTACGTTGCGCGCACGGTAAGTCATGTGATCAAGAAACAAAACTTTTCATTGGTTTAAAGTACTTTCAGTTCCAGAAACTTCCTACACCACACCCATTCCCCTCATTATTTCTTCTGATTCCCTGGGAGAAGGAGCTGAACTGTTTTTGGGATACAATGGCAGAGCAGCAATCATCTTCTGGGAGTGAGCAGGAGAGCCTTATCAGACAGAGACAGAGGAAACAGAAAGAATCTTTTGTCTGGCAATATTTTACATTTCCAGAGGGGCAGAAGAAAGTCAATGCTCCATTAGTCACCTGCACTCTTTGTGGGTGTGTCTTATCTAGAGGAGATCCTAAGAAGAAGTACTCTTTTAGTATCTTCACTATGTTCAGGCACATTAGGGATGTACACCCTAAGACTTTTGCTCGAGCTACTAGAGCAACCCCTCCAGCAGCTCAGCCGAGCACATCCGCCGAAGCTCAGCCGAGTACATCATCGGCAGCTCAGCCGAGCACTTCCTCTGCGGTGGGAGCGTCACCCTCTTCTGCTCCTCTGGACATTTACCCTTGGTTTCAGAGGGTACATATAAGGTGCAATACTTGCTACGCTCTTATTGCTTTTGGGGAGTCCAGTATTCCCCTAATTGATAATAAGATACAGCAGCACAAGTGCGGCACCTTATAATATTGCCATTCTTTCCTTCCTCTGTCCCTGTATTAACACAACGGCTCTTTTTAGAGCCACCTTACCTCTTAAATTCTTTTTATTTTTTTAATCATTTTTTTTTAAAAAAATTCCCGCCGTGTGCACACGGTGCGCGCACCCCTTGTGTTTTTTAAAAAAATAAAATGTTTTTTTCACCCTTCATGTTCCTTGAGGGACCACAAGGGGAATGAGAAAACAGAATGAGGAAAAGTGAAAAAAAGGGAGCATGAAAGTAAAGGGGTGAGAAATACAGATATTTCAAACTTACCTAAATTAATTATAAATAAATGTTTTTTTTTAAATTGCTAGAAAAAACGATTAATTTTCCTAAATTTTCTTTCTCGATCTGAAAAAAAAGAAAAAAAGTATTAATATTTAATAATACATTTTAGAATACAGTAAACATATTTTCATAATTAACAAAGTAATTTTTTGCCCTTTTTTTGCTGTTTTCAGAATATATTGAATTTCACTGCAAATTGTGAAACCAATTGCATTCATCACTTAACAGCGGGCAAAAAAATTAACAATCTGAAAGATTGTTTAAAAAAAGCCCAGAATCTCTTCTCAGTAAAACATACCTTTATAGAAATGTAACATATTTAATAAAAATATCATGTAAGAACAATAACTTTTTGCAATAAATATCGTCTGTAAATCTTGTTGCTTAAGCACATACACCAAAATAATATCTGTCAAAGAAGTCCACAAGAGAAATTTTTACCTTTCCATGAGGCCAAATGGTAATTTTTAAATTCTTTTTTGTGGAAATATCCAATGGTAATCCAATAAAATCGCAATAATGGTTTGTTCAGATGGTGCAATTTGTATCTAAAATTTTGGTTTTACAAAAATTAAGTAACAATTTGGTAAATCATAAGGCAAACGTTGCTTGAAAATCAATTGAGAATCATTACACAGTGTCCATCCTTTTTCACATTTAAGATAAACTGTGTAATGACCAGAAGTTATAGAAGGTCCATCATGAAAAATTATTGCAACTGCAATAAAAGTTTTTCCAGATATTGATAATTGATGTCCTGTAATATTCTTTATTAAAGTGTCCAATTTTGTACCATCAGCTCTACAACGTTGCATCATTAAAATTACATTCTGTCCATATTTATTAAAAAATAACGTTGAAAACATGTCTGATTTACATTGAGAACATTCCATGTTGTGATTGGCATCTTTAACTAATTTACTAAAAGTCACTGATTTACTCTCTGGTAATGTTAAATATATGAACCTTTCAGAATCAACATTAGAGCTGCATATGTTCAAACAGTTTTCACAACTATGTTTCCATTTATAAGAGAGACCAAACATATTTTCTATTTCTACCCCTTCATCTTCAAGTACCATAAGCATATACATCAAGAATTCCTGTGCATCTTGCTGGACATTTTGAGTAAACTGTGTACATCCTGAACATACATCTAAAAGATTTCTAACATCAGAAGCACTTTCTATTTTAGTTTTATCATTACTCAGCTTCTGATAAAGGAGACTCAGCAGAGAACAGAATATTTTTTCATGATTTACTATTATCTGCTCTTGCAAAATTTCAAGATAAAATACAACATTGAGCACTACATTTGCGTAGCAGTTGACACCAGAACTATTTTCAAAATGACAACCAACAACCTCTTCAACACTGTCCTTTTTCTTTTTGCTTGCAGTCACATCACTCTCTTTTTGTTTTCTCTTCTGTACATCCTCATTACAAATATTCTCAAATCTCCTTTTCCGACAAACAACACGGTTTTTCAAACACAGGATACTGACCTAAATGAGGAGCATAGCTTCTTCTTAATCTATTATACTCCTTTACACAGTTTGCATCAGGACTTACTTTTGAGTCATCAAATTCTATCATGAATAAACCAGATATTGTTTTCACGCGTGACAAAGCAACATATGCCATACCTTCTTTAAACACAGTAGATCCAATGTTTACAAATGCACTATCTACAGTTAATCCTTGAGATTTGTGAATAGTTACTGCATATGCTAGAGAAAACGGAAACTGCTTCCTACGTACATATAAGTCTTTCACAAGCAAGAAACGAACTGAACAACGACAAATGTCTTTAACCTCTTCAATCTGATCAAATTTTATTTTTAAAAATTCAATTCCAACTTTTTTCTAGTAATTAACAAAACCCACAACTTTACCCATAGCTCCGTTCACTAAACCTTTCTCTACATCCAAATTACGTCTTAAAATTACTCGACTGTTCGTACATACATAAAGATTCTTTTCTAAACCGGCGGTTTTCGAGATGTTTTTCTGTAGAGAATACAATTTACTTGTCAATTTGTTTGTCAATATCATAGTTATTCCTTCATGTTGTACTTTATCCACAGCTTCCAGTTTGACAATCTCTTCATATTGTCCAATTTCAAAAGTTCTTGATTGAATATAGAGCATTCATGTAGTGTTGGCGTTACAGTATTTTTTCCAGCAATTTTCTTGTATATTTTCTCTGGAAATATTTGTTCTGTTGGAAACACATTACATAGCAATCGACTCTGTAAAGCTTTTCTGCCATGTTCTGTGAGTAGTCCAATTCTGATATCTTTGAGAATACTTGCATAATCCTCATCATTGGCTTGCCACATATTGGTAATGAGTTCTTTGTTCTCGACGTATGTCCAAATATTCACATTACCTATACTTCCTAATGACTTTTTTGTGTCTTCATGTGTAAGGGTTTGAAATACTGGTTGTCCTTTAACTGGAGTGAGCTGCAGAAGATCCCCCAAAAACTATAACATGTTTTCCTCCAAATAGCACGTCATAGTTTGTCTTTAGAATTTGCTGCATTCCTAAATGCACAAAGGCAAGCATTAAGTTTGATACCATGCTTACCTCATCAATGAAGAGAACTTTCATTTTTTTCAATACTCTTGCAACTTCGAAACATGCTTCTCCTGTTAGCTTGTGGTATTGTATTTTGTTCTCGTGCTCTACTGGTAACATTAGCAAACGATGGAGGGTAATTCCTTTTATGTTATATGCTGCTAACCCAGTTGGAACAGTAACAACACAAGACAAAGTTGAATCTGTTTTTTGCTGTAGGTAGCTTCTAATTACTTTAATCAAGAAACTTTTTCCAGTTCCGGCTTGTCCACTCACATACATTCTGATTGGTTCAAACGATGTGCATGAGCACTCTTTATTTTCATGTAGTAATCTGTGATCAATTTTTTTTCTGACTTCCTCATAAATTTGTTGTTGTTCATCATTCAGTTGTTGTTCCATATTTGGTAAGTTTATTAAATCTTCCTGAGCTTGATTCATAGCTGTTTCGACTTCAGTCATGGCTATTGCAGCTTCATTTTCTACGATTGGTTGTCCTAGAGGATCTTGACTGAACGTCCCAGAACTTTGACTGTCTTGAGAACTGTCTCTAGCTACTTCAGCTGCAATTGTTGCTTCTTGTTCAATTTCTTCATTTAACATTTGAACATAAGTTGAGAAAGTACTGCATTCTATGCTATCTTTGCAAGCATTAAAGGAATCTTCGTAGCTCTGAAAATCTCCAAGTACTTCGTCCTCTGAACGCCATGGTTTAAACAGCTGTAAAAGTGCCAAGTAGTAAAATTCTTTTTTGTCAGTAGTGTCACAACTCAGCTTTCTGTGATTAATCAAACTTCCTTTTGTTTGTTTTACCAAACATCCTTCCTCACCAATGACTTTATATTTTCCATTGTTGATGTCTTCTGTGACATTCCGTTTATAAATGTAGTTCTGCAGCACTTCATAGAGACACATGTTCTGAAGATGATGGCTTCTCTTTGGGTAATATGTGTCCAACATGTTTGTTCTTAAAATGTCTGTACTTTCAGGTTCGTACTCTGCTAAATATTCAATTTCTCGAATAGATTTCAGTACCCGATTTCTCATTCCTGCAAGGCCTAAACTTACCCAAATTATTCTTCTGGATTTGGAGTACAGACTTGCAGATGATAATCTATCTGAGCATTCGTAGGATCCAATTTCTTGATGCGATAACATCTTTAAACTGAAACTGTATAGCTTTTTACTGACAGTCTTCTCGTGAGAAATCTCTTCCCACATTTCTTTCAATTCCGTTTTCTCAGATTTAGTTATGTAAGATGTGACATACCGAGCAACAGCAATAGAATTGTCAGCAACATACTGTATATCCATGTTAGCATTCCACATGGATAAAATGACTGGGTTGTAGTCATTTATATATTTTGACTCTTCTTTTCTTCTTAGGTTATAGGTATTCTTAGGCGATTTTCTTGTAATAGTATGTCGCACAGCTGACATAAAACTGTTTACTCTTCCTTTTGAAAGAACAGGTCGTGGAAATCCAAATCGACATTTTGTGTAGAATTTATATTTACTCTTGTACTTTCGTCGACAGTATTTTCCACACCGATGTCTTTGGAAACGTAAAACTTGCTCTTTTAAGTTTTTTTCTTCTGTGCTTTTAGGTATAGCACATGTTGCATATTCTTCAATGAATGATAAAACTGCATCATCAGAATCTGTTCCAAATTTTGGGGCATCCGTGATCCACAACAGCATATGAATATGAGGAGCACCTCTTGCTTGGTACTCTTTTCTCCAAAAGAAATCCACAACTTCTCCAAAAGGTGGATTTTTTTTATTGAAGATGAAGGACATCATAGCCTCAAATCTATGATTGAAATATCTGCAAACATTAACCGGATCCAATGAGCACAATTCTTCTGCTGTCTTGTATTGGATGTTTTCAATATTTGAATTTGCCTCTCGAAGAAAATCCAGTAAATCATCCCAAGCGTACTCAGCACAGCTTAGGGTAAGGAACCATGTAGGAGTTCCTAAATTCCGTAACATACATTTCAATTCTCCATGGCGTTGGTACCAATATTCATTAGTTCCTCGCTGACAATCCATCAAATTTATCAATTGAGATTCTAAATGATCATCTCGCTGTTGCACTTTGTTCATAAAATCCTTTGCAGACACATTATGTAGATGTACTCCAGTTTTTAAAATGTGATTTACTGCATAAGATAGTGCAGACAAGTCACTTTCAAATAAAAGATGGAACAAATAAGGAATACTTTGACGAAATCTTGGATCTTCTGCATATAATCTTGTAGTCCAATACTCAGAAGCAGGAATCTGTACTGGACGTTCATCATATCGTCCACCTTATCCTGTAGGAAACAGCTGGGGAAAACAACGAGCTTCCAAGCTCTCCTCCCATACACTCACGGGACTTCCTTGTGCTTTTTTCATCTGAAACAGATCAATAGTGTTTCCCATAACTTCTTTAGATTGAAGAGGATGTATGCTGAAATGTTCATAAATTTCTTCTTCTTTTGACTTATCCACTTTTTCAATTTGCCCAGCTGGTATTCCTGAGTCTGCTAGTAAAACTTCTTCATCTTCATCCATATAAATTGTTTCATACCATTTATTATTTCTTTTCAAATATAAATTTGCTCTTTGTACTTTTCGTACATCTACCAGCTCCTGCCAAATTTTCTTATTCTTTGTTGGTACTCCATTAACCAGAATAACTAATGGTTCAGTTTCCAATCTATCTGCATCAATTGTTTCCATATTTTTTTTCAAATCCAATGGCAAATAGACAACTATTCCTTTTAAACCTCTTTGTAAATCCGAAGGAGGTAATTTACCTGTTTTGGGCTCCATACGAACTATAGTCTGAAAAGGATGGACACATTGAATGAGTTTAGACTCATATGTATTTAAATCACTAAGTTCTGCAGGAATTTCAACCAATTCTAAATTATTATGTACAGCTCTTGCTGGCATTTTATTTTCTTCTAACTTGTTATAACAGTATTTACAAATACGGTGATATTCACCCAAATCAAAACAATTTTCCAGAAATAAATATGTAGCAAAATCCATCCACTTAGTATTATTTTCTTTTTCACTTTTTTTATAGAGATCAACATACCTTGTTTGATTTTTATAATGGCTTCTCCGGCAACAAATACAAGTAATATTTGGTCTTTCATTAGATAGTAAATGTTGTCATTTGATCTTCAAATGTTTTACTAACAGTGGGTTCTACATTCTCTTCCACATTTTCCTCAATAACTGTGTCATTTCCTGCACTTTCTTGCTCTGGACCAAAGTAACAAAACTGAATATCATCAGTAACCTTCACTACATCTGATACAGATCCACGGAACAGAGCACTATTCAACTCATTTAACTTTAGTGCTGGACTTTAAGCAAAATACAATGTTCTCACAAACTTTCTCATTTCAGTATGATGAACAGCCAGCATTCTAAAATGGTGAAAAACACTTTGGCAAACTTTCCTAGATAGACAAGCAAGAGAATGTCCTTGCAAACCAGTATTCTCTCTCACTCTGCATGAGTCTAGTCTTTGAAGCACCTTAATCTTCTGTTTAACACTCTTTTTACTATATTCTCTGAGGAAGTCACGTAATTTATCAATAGATTCCTGTCGCACAGTGCAAATACTACTACAATTCCAAGTGTACACTGGGGCTTTAGGACGTCTCCCCATAACCTCATCAGCTAACACTTCTTCCTCATTTCTTGGAACCATTTTCTCCTTTTCCATTACACAACCATCTTTAACTTCATAAGCTCGACCATTGGTGTCAACTGCATGCAACAAACTATTACTTTGAAGATAACTCTCTTCATTAAAAAATGGCTCAGTACTTGAACTATGCTTCCATTCTCCTAAGAACACTTTACAAAAGTTATTTTTTTCACTACTCTTTTCCTTTTGCTTTGTGACTTCATTGCTTTTACTAATTTTTCTAATCTACGCATCCTGTTCAAAATTACAATGAATAGTTTTTGTTTTATTTCCAAAGCCTTAGAAACAATTTTTTCAATATATTTCTTTTTTGTTAATAAAATTTGGTTTTCTTCTTATATTTTTTCACATCCTTTAGCAAATTTAACATCACTCTTCTCTGAAACATTTTTCTACGAATGTTTTTAAAATCTATTTTTCGTGTTAAGTCACTCTTTCTTACTTCTGATTCAACATTGGTTTTTCGTATTTTCTGTCGACTGTTGTTGTTTTGTACTTGAAACACTATTTGCAGTGCATATTTTCTTAACATTTTTTCTTTGTTTGAAGATATTTTTTTTAAAAATCCTTAGTCAGCTTACCAGAAGTCTTTTTCTTTTTTCCAACATGAGGTTCTTCAACTATTTTTTTTGGTCCAGTTTTCTTCAAATATAGATGTTGTTGCTGTTCTTTTCTCTTTCTTGACTTTATAGGCATCTTTAATTAATTTCACTGTTGTTCAGCAATACCTGAAAGAAACTAAAAAAAAATACCTTTATGTAATTTTAATACATTACCATTTTTTTTCAGAGCTTTTCAAATCCTATCACATGACCTGTCCCTTTCCTACAACTCCAAGTCTTACAGAACAAGAGCAACACAAATCAAATCTCTGACAACAATTCCTGATTGCACACAGACTCATGGTGTGATTCTAGGTAAAAACCGATTTTAGTTTGGCAATTTCAAAGCACATTTACTACTGTGGAAGAGTAAGTCATAATTACTATGGCAACCTGACACATTTTCCTTATATTTTAAAGAGGCAGAAAAGAGTACACATCCTAACAGCTACTTGAGACCATCAGCATGTGTTACAGGGTGATTAGAGTAGAGCAAAGGAAATGAGCCTTGGTGACGTTGAATGTGTTAGCATTACACACTGCTATCTAAAATACCACACAGAGCTGAATAGTAAGCATGAGAGTGCAGGAGAAGCACCTGTCTGTGTGCTAAGAGCATGCTTCTGGAGACCATGTATTGTCAGGTGCAACACAGATCTGCATGGACGCTTGTAGAACTGCATGAAGACTGCAGAGATGTATGTAAGAGTACATGTGTGGTAAAGGTTAATTGGAATTTTGAACATGTAGGATCTACCTCACCCATTGCGGGAGTGGAAGGAAAATGTACCATGCTCTTTTCAAATGTGTTTGCATTTGCCTCTCATTTGTGAGAAAGTGATTTCTACTGAATGCTAACCATCACAGTTCTTGAAAACAAGCTGCCCCTTTCCTGCGAGTGCAAGTCTAACAGAGCAAGAGCAACACGAATTAAATCTCTGTGAAAAATTCCTGTGTACAGACAAACTCATGGTGTGATTCTAGGCACAAAACAGTATTTCTGGGTGATACCAGTACACCTTAACTTATGGTGAAGACATACTCCATATTATCTGACATGTTCAATGCACTTAAATATCTTCCTTAACATAAACTGTAAAACACAACTTTTAAAGTGGTAGGAAAATGTACCATGCTATTTTCAAATGTGTTTGCATTTACCTCTCATTTGTGAGAAAGTGATATCTGCTGAATGCTAATCATCACAGTTCTTGAAAACAAGCTGCCGCTTTCCTGTGAGTGCAAGTCTAACGGAGCAAGAGCAACACGGATTAAATCTCTGAGAAGAATTCCTGTGTGCACACAGACTCATGGTGTGATTCTAGACACAAAACAGTATCCCTGGGTGATACCAGTACACCTTAACTTATGGTGAAGACATACTCCATAATATCTTTCAAGTTTAAGGCACTTAAATATCTTCCTTTACATAAAATGTAAAACACAACTTTAAAAGTGGAAGGAAAATGTACCATACTAATTTCAAATGTGTTAGCATTTGCCTCTCATTTGTGAGAAAGTGATTTCTGCTGAATGCTAACCATCACAGTTCTTGAAAACAAGCTGCCCCTTTCCTGCGAGTGCAAGTCTAACAGAGCAAGAGCAACACGGATTAAATCTCTGAGAAGAATTCCTGTGTGCACACAGACTCATGGTGTGATTCTAGACACAAAACAGTATCCCTGGGTGATACCAGTACACCTTAACTTATGATGAAGACATACTCCATAATATCTTTCAAGTTCAAGGCACTTAAATATCTTCCTTTACATAAAATGTAAAACACAACTTTAAAAGTGGAAGGAAAATGTACCATGCTATTTTCAAATGTGTTACCAATTGCCTCTCATTTGTGACAAAGTGATTGCTGCTGAATGCTAACCATCACAGTTCTTGAAAACAAGCTGCCCCTTTCCTGCGAGTGCAAGTCTAACAGAGCAAGAGCAACACGAATTAAATCTCTGTGAAAAATTCCTGTGTACAGACAGACTCATGGTGTGATTCTATGCACAAAACAGTATTTCCGGGTGATACCAGTACACCTTAACTTATGGTGAAGACATACTCCATAATATCTGACATGTTCAAGGCAGTTAAATATCTTCCTTTACATAAAATGTAAAACACAACATTTAAAGTGGTAGGAAAATGTACCATGCTATTTTCAAATGTGTTTGCATTTGCCTCTCATTTGTGAGAAAGTGATTTCTGCTGAATGCTAACCATCACAGTTCTTGAAAACAAGCTGCCCCTTTCCTGCGAGTGCTAGTCTAACAAAGCAAGAGCAACTCGAATTAAATCTCTGTGAAAAATTCCTCTGTACAGACAGACTCATGGTGTGATTCTAGGCACAAAACAGTATTTCTGGGTGATACCAGTACACCTTAACTTATGGTGAAGACATACTCCATAATATCCGACATGTTCAAGGCAGTTAAATATCTTCCTTAACATAAAATGTAAAACACAACTTTTAAAGTGGTAGGAAAATGTACCATGCTATTTTCAAATTTGTTTGCATTTGCCTCTCATTTGTGAGAAAGTAATTTCTACTGAATGCTAACCATCACAGTTCTTGAAAACAAGCTGCCCCTTTCCTGCTAGTGCAAGTCAAACAGAGCAACAGCAACACAAATTAAATCTCTGTGAAGAATTCCTGTGTGCACACAGACTCATGGTGTGATTCTGGGTACAAAACAGTATTTCTGGGTGATACCAGTACACCTTAACTTATGGTGAAGACATACTCCATAATATCTGACATGTTCAAGGCAGTTAAATATCTTCCTTAACATAAAATGTAAAACACAACTTTTAAAGTGGTAGGAAAATGTACCATGCTATTTTCAAATGTGTTTGCATTTGCCTCTCATTTGTGAAAAAGTGATTTCTACTGAATGCTAACCATCACAGTTCTTGAAAACAAGCTGCCCCTTTCCTGCGAGTGCTAGTCTAACAGAGCAAGAGCAACATGAATTAAATCTCTGTGAAAAATTCCTCTGTACAGACAGACTCATGGTGTGATTCTAGGCACAAAACAGTATTTCTGGGTGATACCAGTACACCTTAACTTATGGTGAAGACATACTCCATAATATCTGACATGTTCAAGGCAGTTAAATATCTTCCTTAACATAAAATGTAAAACACAACTTTTAAAGTGGAAGGAAAATGTACCATGCTGTTTTCAAACACAACTTTATAAGAATATTCACATTTCTATTATTTATATCCAACTACACCACATACATCCCCTCTCAAATTCATAATTCACCTTTAAAAGTAGTTAGTTAAGAAAGAAATGTGCCACTCACACAGCAGATTATCAGAGCCAGAATCTCTGAACTGTACACCTCTCAGCAGAACCAGTAAATGGCAATGTTTCCCTCTCTTTTTTCACACATATACATGTTAATTTCAAATCACAGTGCTTCCCACATTTTTTCAAATGGAAACACACATTTCTATTGGTTGCAAATTTCAACCCTTTTCCAAATGATCCCTTCCCCCAACATGATTTCTGCCTGCTACCATAGCAACAGGTCATGGAACACTGGTGTGAGCAGAGAGGTCAGAAGTTCAGCACACAATGTTTCAAATCCAAAGAGCAAGAGTGCTTGACTTTTCAAACCTAACAGCAAATCCAAACTAATGTTCTGTGGGAACACATTTTTCTGAACCAATACAAAATATGTTTTTAAAAATGTAAACATACAACCTAGTTTTTAGTGTTGTATGGTCTGAAACAGCCAATGATTTCTTTTTATTTTGAAAAAAGTGCGTAAGCCTCCATTTTACAACTATCTTTCTTTTCTTATTGCCATTCTACTGAAAGACACCTTCTGAGTGCATCCAGATCTCCTTGAAAGATGTTCACAGTGTGGATTATAGGTCACAGCTATGTCTTCTGGAGTGAAAAGTTTGCAGAAAAAGGGGTATTGTGAAAGATCTTGCTTTGCCAAATGTAGACATTAAATGGATTGGTCGGAGAGGGTTAAAGTGGCACCTATTAATGCCTTTGGTGAAAACCTTTCTACATCTCCCACAGCCTAACCTTATTATTGTGCACTGTGGTGGAAATGACCTAGGCACTTTAACTGGGGTAGGTCTGGAAATGCTTATTAAGGACACCTTTGTGCAATTGATGTCACTTTTTCCACAAACTGCCTTTGTATATTCTAATATATGCCAAAGGCAAAAGTGGAACTGGTCCTACCAACATTGTCCGCAGATTGACAAAGCAAGAAAGCACGTCAATAAGTCTGTTTCTGCTTTCCTCAGAGACTATGGTATGGGTTCTATATACCACAACAACTTGTGTTACAACATGCAAGACATTTATAGAGGAGACGGTGTACATTTCAATGATGAAGGGAACAGAGTTTTCCTCTTGAGCTTTAGACTCTGCATCGGTACTTACTTGTAGGTACCAAAAAACACTCAATGAACACAATGGCTCTTTTTAGAGCCAACCAACATCCAAACACTTAATCTTTTTTTTTTTAAATATATATTTTTTTTAATTTTTTGCCGCGAATTTTTTTAAACAAAATGTAATCTTTTTTTTTGCCCTTCGGGGTCCCACTGTGACCCCCTGACAAATGCTAGGGGGTCAGGAACTCCCTACCCTGCCCCCTTTTCACGTTCTTCACCTTTCCTTTTCAGTGTGACAGACAAAATGGCGGCCGACACTTCCTGATTTCGACCGATTCAAATGTTTACACACATGTAACAACCAATCAGAATTTCGCTTGCGCACGTTAGGGTGCGCGCACCGTACGCATATAGATATGTATATGCTTTTAAATGCTATTTTCTGAGCAACTAATGAACAGATTGACACCAGACCTGCAAAAGGCACTTCCCTGACCTGAGGACTACCTGTCTGCCAAATTTCAAGTAATTCTGTTCAGCCGTTCGGGCTGTACCTTCGACTAAACGTCCTATGGAAAAATGCATGGGGAAAACCCGTTTTGGGATCCCCCTTTTTTCTCGGCCCCCGCTTGACGAATCACCCCCAGACTTTCAGGGTAGGAGCTGAGCGGAGCGCCCCATTAGTTTTGAAAATTTCACGAGGATTCGTCAACCGGCGCCAAAGTTATTCAAAATAGAATTTTGAGATTTCCTATGGAAACACGGTCCTAACTATAACTATCTACTGGCGACCGCCAGTAGATAATATATATATATATATATATATATATATATATATATATATATATAGTTCTGAATTGCCAATTTTGCACAATGATGCCCATTTTTGCACATATAAGAGATCATTTTAAATTCAAATGTATTTTTAATTTTTCTCCTTTAGTTTCACCTTTGAATTATAATGACTACACAAGTTGTGTGTTCTCAATATGTTCATAAGGATTTTTAACTAATTACTATGTGTGTAATTATTGTGTTGCTTATCACCATTTGTGATCATTATTATTTTTCTCGACATGCATTATTTTTTCTATGTCTATTGTGCTATGTGCCAAGTAGCCAATCGTGTCAAAGTATTCATTAGCACTAAGCACTTTTAAATGCGGTATCGCAACTCCTGGGGCGTCATGTGATCAAGGCCTCTGGAAGGCTGAAACGCGTCATGCAGGCCTTTGCTGTGAATTAATTAAAAATCGAATTACTCACTCGCAATTTGGGTCAGTTGCCGTCTGTTCCTGTTTCCTAGATGATCGTTGGTTCTCAGGAGTCTCCCAGGTGAAGTTCCCGACATTTATTTTACCGGTATTGCTTCTCCGGTACTTCAACTGACCCCTCCTTTGAAATGGGCTAAGCGGCAGGAAGCAGTTCTTTCGGTGTTCCGGAAGGTTTTTTTCTTGTTCCTGTCAGGATCAGCCGCTACAGCCCCCGGACTTCATACACCACTCCCGGAACTGGCAGCAAGAGCGGCGCTGAGAGTCGGATGACCCCGCAGGCACTAAGGTACTTGCAGCAGTAGGGAGTTTGTTATATTGTGCGGTTCAGGAGCGCAGGGGTTTTGGACAAAGGAATTATCCATTTTGTCCTTTTACCCTGTGAGTTCACATTAGTGATTTATCATACACAGCGCCATGTCTGCAGGACTTGAGGAGCAGGGAGGAGGCGGCCATTGACTTGTTTGATGACTCACCGGCTGGTGGGTCATCGACTATTACACAACCTGCCATTACACCTAATAGGATTTCTATCCCACGTGACATATTCAAACGCTTGGAAAAGTTAATGAAAGCCGAACAGGCCAAATGGTGAGAGAATCGCTCCCTGAGCCGATATCTGGAGGTGGGGCGTATACCCCGTGGACTTAGAATCATGCTGGCATCCAGCTACGAGCAACCTGATCCCAACATGCTCAATGAATGGGCTGAATGCAACTTGGAGTCTTCGCGCAAGTTAGTAGCCATTCTACTTAAGTATGCGGAAAGTGATCGCGCAGCATTGCAGGATAAAATTGATGAAGTCAATAAAGAAATCCATGCACTTGACACTTCGGTCGATTGCACAAAATACAGGGATGAAATTATTATGCGGCTGCGTAAAGAGGAGGAAATTATAAAAAAGCGCAAGGCGTTTAAATTTCAGCGAGATAAAATTGACTACCAACAGGTTCGTATTTTCACCTTCGCAAGGAAATTCGATGCCATCAAAGCCTCTAGAGTTCCATTGGGGCAACCCCCCTCTGAACCTAGCTCTAGTGCCAATCAAATGCCTCAATTAGCGTCCTCAGTATGGGACCTCAGTTCAGTACCTGACAGCGAGTCTGACACAGAGCTAAATAGAAACGCATCGCATTTGGGGTTTACCAAGTTTTCCCTAGCGCAAGAGGTGGATTGCTTGCGACAAGATCGTCGCGAAACCCTAAGACCGAGGAGGCAAATTCCCAGCAACGCAAAAGAAACAATCAAAAGCGCAGATTACGCCGACAAGCAGGCCTCAAATGCCAAGCCAAAAAGAAAAAACAACAAATATTGGAACAAACAATGAATGTGCTGCACGTGGACAATGACCAAATTGGATCTTCATCAGTCTTAAATCTTACTGACATCCAGTTGAGTCAAGCAGAGACTAAAATTCTCCACCTTGGTCTCACGTATAGTCCAGCAAGTAATTTTAACTATTGAAAAATGCGGATTGATCTTTACAAATTTATCCGCAAACTGAAACTCCAGAAGTACGTTTTGCTCAACCGAACCACTCTGAGACCTAATGCTATGCCTATTGTGGGGATGCCACTAGGACTATGTGTCAACGACCTAGAATTATTGCAAGACCTCCAGCAACTACACAATGAAGTTCCTAGTTCTGGCAACACAGAAGAACAATTGGTTTTAAATATGCCTGGCCATACCAAATTCAAACCTAAATCAACTTTCACTCCTTTAATGCTGCATGATAACATTGACATTTTTCATGAACTGTCCATCTCAGGGATTAAGAAGTTGTATTCATCTACCCTACGTGAAAAATTCAAATACACAGCGCAGAACAGTTGTTAACTCAGCTTATCAAAAAATTGCAGGCCAACGACAACATCATAGTCTGCCAATCAGACAAGGGCGGGAATGTAGTGCTGTGGCCCCGGGAACTTTACCTGGAGGAAGCTTATAGTCAGCTCAACGATTCCCAGTGCTACAAGCGTTGTGATGCAGCTATAGTGAAAATAGCACGAACTGAATTTTATTCTCATCTGGTTGCCTGGAGAAGTACAGGATTACTGAGTCAAGATGAACTCAAATTTCTCAAGAATGACTATCCAGTAACTCCTGTAATCTATTTCATCCCTAAAATCCATAAGAATATTGAAAAGCCTCCAGGCAGGCCTATTATATCGGCACGCAATCGTTTGTTTGAAAATACGTCTGTGTACATTGATGCTTTCATGCAGGAGCATGTTAAGGCTTTACCGTCCTATGTCCAAGACGCAGGCGATTTCCTTAGGAAATTAGCCGGGCTATCTTGGGACCCTTCATATTGGTTGATAACGCTTGATGTGACAGCTCTTTACACCAGCATCCACCATCCAGATGGTTTGAAAGCAGTCAATCATTATTTGGGCACCAGGCCAATTCATTTGTTCAATCACAACAAAATGTTGCTTGCCATGATCTCTTACTGCCTGCACAATAACTTCTTCATGTTTGGTAACCAATATTTCCAACAGGTCAGAGGCGTCGCCATGGGGGCCTGTTTTTCTCCCAGCTATGCCTGTCTTCATATGGGCTGCTGGGAGGAACAGTTCTTCTATGGTCAGCACCACGGCATATTCACTAAACATGTAATTCAATGGTATCGCTATATTGACGATATTTTTTTGATATGGCAGGGTACCAAACAACAAGCTTTGGACCAACACATTAAACCTCAATTTCACTTCCAATATAAGTCAGGACTAGGTGTTCTTTTTGGATGTAGAGATTGTTGTTAGCAATGGCAAACTCGTGACACGACTTTTTAGGAAACCCACTGCGGGTAACACCGTGCTGCATGCCACTAGTCATCATCCAGTGCACCTCATACGCAGCATTCCCTATGGGGAGATGCTGCGTATCAGGCACATTTGCAGCACGGAGTTGGAGTGTCTCAGAGCGCAGGAAGCCAGCAAATTGTGATTTTTGGCCAGGGGTTACTCAACCTCCATGATTGACAGTGCAATCCACAAGGCCAACTGCATTTCCAGAAGTGATGTCTTGATAAATAAAGCATCCAAAGCAACAGTGGTCGAAACCAAAGAGCCAGTCAGATTGATTTTGACTTATAATCGCCAACACCAAGCTCTACGTAAAATCATAAAGAAAAATTGGAGCTTGGTATGCAATGACCCTGTCATTGGGGATCTAATGACAGCCAGTCCTGAAATCACATTCAGGAAAGCATGCTCTATGAGCGATTCTTTAGTTAAATCCAGTCCTGAAATAGGCTCAAGTAAAACATGGTTACAGGCAAGCAAGGGTTTTAAGAGATGCACTAGCTGCAAAGCTTGTAGACATGGTGTTAGCAGAACGGAATTCCGAATTCCTTTCTGTGACACCCCTCGACTCATTACTAAAATGCTCACTTGTAAGACCGACTTTGCTGTCTATGTGCTGGAGTGTCCGTGTGGCCTGCAATATGTTGGTAGTACCAAATTGCAGGTTCACAAGCGGATACTCCAGCACATTCGGGCAATTAATGGCAGTGATGCTTCCTATCCGGTTGCACGCCACTTCAAAGAACGACATGACAACAAGAGTGAACTTCTTAAGTTCTTTGTCATTGACTCAGTACTCCCCTTGAGACGGGGAGGTAATCGAGAGTCCTTGTTGCGTGCACTCGAAACCAGATACATCTTAGAATTAGACACTAAAACGCCGCAGGGCCTTAATTCAAGCGAAAAATGTTATACTTGTCTTTAAGTTGGTCTAGTTTACAACTTCCGGCATTCTATATTGATTTGTGTGTTAGTTATGCCTCCTGAAACATTTATTAATTTTAATATTTTACACGACACTTTTTTATCACGTTTTGCATTTTGCACATTATATTGCACTGACATTTGCACTGGGACATAGCTATGTTGATGTCCATTTTGGACTGATGATTTAATTGTATGTTAATTGGTCAGCAACACCTATAGGTGCATTACAACATGTGTTGGGCTGGTTTCTGTCATGTATTTACATCCAACCCAGTTAATAGTATTACCTGATACCACTATATTCGTAGACATGTTTGTCACCGACATTGTAGGTTCAGCTGATACAATTGGACTTTACCCACTTGGGTAATAGTTCTGAATTGCCAATTTTGCACAATGATGCCCATTTTTGCACATATAGGAGATCATTTTAAATTCAAATGTATTTTTAATTTTTCTCCTTTAGTTTCACCTTTGAATTATAATGACTACACAAGTTGTGTGTTCTCAATATGTTCATAAGGATTTTTAACTAATTACTATGTGTGTAATTATTGTGTTGCTTATCACCATTTGTGATCATTATTATTTTTCTCGACATGCATTATTTTTTCTATGTCTATTGTGCTATGTGCCAAGTAGCCAATCGTGTCACAGTATTCATTAGCACTAAGCACTTTTAAATGCGGTATCGCAACTCCTGGAGCGTCATGCAATCAAGGCCTCTGGAAGGCTGAAACGGGTCATGCAGGCCTTTGCTGTGAATTAATTAAAAATCGAATTACTCACTCGCAATTTGGGTCAGTTGCCGTCTGTTCCTGTTTCCTAGATGATCGTTGGTTCTCAGGAGTCTCCCAGGCGAAGTTCCCGACATATATATATATATATATATATATGGATATATACATTTATATTACCTACTGGTGTTCGCCAGTAGGTAGTTGTAGTTAGGACCTATTTTCCATAGTAAATCCGCAACATTCTATTCCCAATAGGTCTGGCGCCGGTTGATGAATATTTGCGAAATTTTCCAAACTTTTGGCCAGCTCTGGTACGCTCCTATCCTGAAAGTTTCGGGGTGATTCGTAAAGCGGTGGCCGAGAAAAAAAGGGGGTTCCCCATGCAATTTCCCATAGGACCTTTTGACGCAGCTACAGCCTGAACTGCTGAATGGAATTACACCAAATTTGGCAAAAAGGTAGTCCTCAGTTCAGACTCGTGCCTTTTGCTGAAATGGTGTAAATCCATTCAGTAGTTCCTGAGAAAATTAGAGTTAAATGTACATATATATCTATGGCCTCGGAGGATCCGCGCACCCTAAGCGCACCCTGAGTGCACCCTCTGCAAAACATGCGCACACCCTCCCGATCACGCGCTGAATGCTAATTGGCTGTCAAGTGTCTGTGAACATTCGATACCAGGAACTGTTGGCAGCCATTTTGTGCCTCGGTAGAAGCGAGGCTGAAGAAGTAAGGAAAATAAGTGTCTGAAAGATGTAAAGGGGGCAGGGTAGAAATACTTTGACCCTCTAGTGTTGCTTAGGGGGTCTCAGAAGGACTCCTAGGGTGATTTTTATTTTTTTTAAACAGCAAAATGCGCGCAGGGTGCGCGGATCCAGCCGTAAAAAAAAAAAAAACGCGGGCTTTCGCGCTTCCTTAATAATTAGCCCTCGGGGTGCCAAATCCCGGGGGCAAAATGCATAATGCTTTATTTATTGAGAAAGGGGGGCTGCGTGTCCCCCCTCCTGGAGCCTTCGAGGGCCCTGTGGACCGCCACCCCCCAGGGCTGGCTCCTACTGTGTCCTGGGGTGCCCCATCCCCAGGACACTGTTGTTTGCTATGAGAGGGCGGGAGTCTCCCGCCCTCTCATAGCAAACTTCGTTTGGATTTTGAAAGAGAGAGCAGGGACACCTGCTCTCTCTTTCAAAATCCAAACCATATTTCTTTTCCACACGGGGAGCTGCATGTCAGCAGCTTCCCATGTGGAAAAGCAATGCCGGCTCCCAAAGGACGCGGGGAGCTGGCTGGGACCGTGGGGACGTTGGGGCTCCCTCCACTGTCCCAAATGTGTTTTTATATGCCCTGGGGGATGGGGTCCCCAGGGATAATAAAAATTAGTGATAGGGGCTATTTTTTTTTACGGTAAAATTAGGAGTCGCGCCTCCTATCGCGTTGGGTGCACGATTTCTCTCGCATAGGGTGCGCGGTTCCTAACGCGTTGGGTGCGTGACTCCAAGCAAAAAAAAAATGACTATGTTCCATGCAGGGATCGAGAAAGCTACGCATAGGGTGCGCGAATCCAAAAAAAGTTGTAAAAAACCAAAATAACAAAGTATTAAAAATATAGTTTAAAAATATAAAAAAATATATAGAAAATAGTTTACAAAAATTTACAATTTTTTTTTTTAAATCATTAAAAACAAATCATATTTTTTAATTTTTAAAATAATTAATTGGAAAAAAAACTTTACAAAATGGTGAAAAACAATATAAAAAACATAATTAAAGGAATTGATACACTGAAATATAAAGATTTAGAAATCCTATAAAAATCATTAAACATCATAGCTTTAAAGATAAGCTATAGATAGGAATTACCATTTAAAAAACCTTTGAAATTCACTTAAAAAACCAAAGGTTTCAGGTATGTTAAAGTTAGGAAATAGCATTTAAAAATCCTTTGAAATTCACTGAAAAAACCATAGATTTCAGGCATGTTATAGTTAGGAATTAGCATTTAAAAAACCTTAGAAATTCACTGAAAAAAACATAGGTTTCAGGGGCGTTATAGTTAGCTGGACATTTCCCTCGTACAAAACCCTAGAAATTCCCCCGTTATAGTTAGTTCAGCTAACTATAACTTGCGCCCCCGCAATGCACTGCTGATGACGTCACATATTACATCACTCATGACATGGTCAGTGACATCATTGATGACATCACTGATGACATCTCAAATGACATCACTAATAATTGTTGAATGTGGTGGTGGCTATTGAATTCCTTCTTTTGCATTGCATTTCCGCAACGTGTCTGGGGGAATCGTGGCTACCGATGTCATTGCAATCTCCGGAGTCACTGTGAAAACATAAAATAGGTTTTAGAGATGGTTTTTATAGAAACGCTCTAGAAAAACATGACTTTTGAGAATACTGTAAGAAGCCCCTAGTGAATGAAATACTGTAGTATGTGTGGATATATGTGTTTTAGACTTTATATAAATGCCGCAATTGTTGCAGTTAACAACGTCATCACAATGTGCCAAATAACTGTGAAAACTGAAAATATGTCTGAAAGATGGTTTTTGAAGAAACTTAGTACAAAAATATGAGTTTAAGCATGCTTTGAAAGAAGTATGTATATAGTAATATGTATTGTGCAATGTTCAGAAAGGATTTCTTTACATATTATTTTTGGATGGGTTGTGGTCATTGAACGTCTGCTTTTATTTCACATTTTCGCGACATATCCGCGGGGAATGTGTGTTGTCGCAAAGATTTTCAAAAACGAAAGGAAAAAACATGCTATTAAAAATAACTTCACAATATTTCGGGAACTAGGATGACTCTTACAAGAGCCGTTGAGTCGGTTATGTGTTTATGGCTGCTATACATGAGACTAGATGCAGAGTTTCATGCTACTTAGAAACACCCTGTTGCATTCATCTGTAAAGTGCACTCCATCATTTCTATAAATTCCATGCATGTCAAAACGCAGATTTTTGTTAAAGATACAGCCCATGCGATGGTCTCAGAGGAATGCAGATACAGTTTTATTAACATGTTTCCTGGCTTTGTCAATCCGTGGACAGAATTGATTTGACCACTTCCGTTTCTGTCTTTGGCATATATTAGAGTACACCAAGACAGTGTGAGGGAAAAGTGACATCAGGTTTGCAAAGGTTTCTTTCAGTTGGATTCCCAGCTCTACCCCAGTCAATTTGCCTAGGTCATGGCAACCACAGTGTACAATCATGAGGTGAGGAGCTTGGGAACCCACAATAGATTTACCCAAAGCCAGCAACTGATGAAACATTAACCTTCTCTGGCCAAACCAAGTAATCTGCACATTTGGCAAACCCAAGTCCCTATCAATACCTCAGATTTTTGCAGCCTCTTTAGCCCAATAGATATAGCTGCGGCCCACAATCCATACTCTAAGCATTTTGAAGGAGCAATAGTAGTCAGGAGAAGCCTGGATCTGAATGAGGTAGTTTTCCAAAATGGAGGTGTTTTTTTTAGGATATATTTCATTGGATGCTGTCAGCGTGAAAGTGAATAAAATTAGGTAGCATGTGGGATGCCTTAGCAAGATGTCTTATTATTGGCTGTTGTTTAAAAATAAATGTAATACAGACATGCATATGCTTTTGAATCTGTGGAGTAAAGCACACCTGCTGTGTCTTATTTGGAAGTAGCAAGTTCTTTCTAGAATGTTCTTCTCAACATGTGACCTACTGATTCCACTGGATTGCTTGGTACACTGAGCTAAGAGTGTATTGGGGAGAAGGGTGTTAAAGAGACAGAACATTTTTTTAAAGTTGATGCGTGATGACACAATTTAAGTAATGGCAATTTTTTAATTTCCAACTCAGGACTGTGTAATATACTGCGACTACCCTGTGATGATCGTGAAAACATTGCAAAAATGCCCCAACAGGAACCTCGTTTTGAAAGAGAGGTAAAGGGTTAACAGATGCTAACCATTCACAAGTGGAGATGCAGTAGTCTAAAATAATAGACATAATTTCATTTGCTGCCTTTTTTCATGATTATAGAGTGGAAAGTTGAAAAGGTTGCTAATTTATAGCTGCTTTCTATGAGTGCGGTGTGCCACTCTTGTGCTTAGTTTTTACAAATAGTAACAGTGTCAAAACTATCCAGAAAGAGCTAAAAGAACAATATAATCTACGTGCTCAATTTACTGGTATGTATATAACTTTTTTAATTATATAAAAAAAGTACATTAGAAATGAAGATGTATATGGGAGTTTGATTTAAAAAAGTATCACAGTGATGTTAAAAAAGTATATCAGATTAACTGTATCTGGCAGAGTATGTGTTTAAGATGTTAGTACTGATGAAAGTAAACATGAATAATGCCTTTTACTCGTTCCGTGCTCATGACGGAACCACGCCGTCATGAGCCACGGTTGCAGTGTGCTCATGACGGAGTGGTTCCGTCATGCTGCGGCCGTTGGCGGCCGCGCCGCCCATGCGGCGCTAATTCCCCGCCTGTGCGGGCGATTAGCGCCGTGGGCGGAGTCATGACGGAACCACTCCGTCATGAGCACAGCCCAACCGTGGCTCATGATGGAGTGGCATTAAAAATGACAATGTTTTAAATGTCTAAGCATCATGGGCAGAACAGAGAGACCTATGTTATTTGCATTCTGAGAACTGTAGTACTTTTAGTCACATTATTAAATAAGAGTAGTGTAGTCATGAAGAAAACATAAGAAAATGTGCTGTGCCTGTATATAAATGATAAATTAGTAATACTTGTTAGGTATGTATTAGGAAGTGTTTGTCAATGTTGTTTTTAACTTATACGACCGGTTTACATATGTTTAGATGGTGAGATGGGGTTTTTCTGGTTGCAGATAGTTATATGTACGATGAGACTCTTGAGTTTACTTAAAGATGAAGAGAACTATATATTTTTGGAAAGATGGCCTGAAGGTGTGTATCTATTATGAAATCACATATATGTTTACCTGGTGATCTATGTTCTTTATGGCTGTTAAAAATGTCATGTGTAGGGTGAGGATGGTGTATTTCTTTAAACATTTTAAAATAGAGGAGGGTATAGAGGAGGGTTAATATTGCAGAATGTCTCTTGAGAGTTCTTGTGCTACCTTCACTTGGCGTGAAACTGGTCTTTGAGAAATTCTGAATATATGTTTTAAAGACACAAGAAGTATTTGTGAAATGATGTAGGTATGTTATTAAGAAAATGTTTTGTTCTTTGAAAAAGTGAGAATTGTTGTTTTCAGTTTTAGAAACTTACTGATGCATGTGCATGCTGAGTAACAGAGTAATGAATGCTCTTAGAGATCAATATATGCAATGATATATTGTGTGTGATCTCTAGACTTATTTATTCACCCAGGCACTACACATGCAGACTTCCAATTAAACAGGCACTAATTATGTACTCATTGAACTATGCAGGCAACTTCCCATATAGTCATGTGAATACACAGGCACTAACTATGCAGATATGGAACCACTGATGTAGTTCCTACATACTCAGGGAATCATGCAGGCACTACCTATATTTTGAGAGAATTTCCTAGGCACTACCTATGCACTCACCCAATCATCCAGAGAGTATTGTTGTACTCAACCAGAAACACATGTATTTACAAGTTTTAGTGAGGATATGTACTCTTTTAGAACCATCTGGTGAATTATATATGTAACCTGTCACACACTGTTTGCATGTACTGGGAAGAATAAGTGTGTTATATGCTGTGATACAAATTAATATGCTGATTTTTATATGTAGTGTTTCTCAAAATTTAAATCTGAAACATCAAAGTAGAAAAGTATTGAAACACTAAATTAGCCAGTGACACACAGGTAGAGACGCACCGAAATAGCACTCATGTTTTGTTTTTGGATTTATAGTATTGAGACACTGTATGTACTTTCACACTTTGGTTGATGTTGTTTTTAAAATTGAGTACATAAAGGATAAAGTGGTCTTTTAGCGTGTATAAGTGAAAACTGAAATATGGTGCAAGTGTGTTGTAGGAGAAGGTGCTATAACATTGAAAGGTAACTAATAAATTACGTTTTGTGATTTGGTTTTGGTTTGGTACATTGAAGTAAGTACTTCTAGCTTTATAGGTAGGGTCATTTATAGATTTAAAACTGCAACATAACATAAAGACTGTTTTTGTATTATGTGTAAGTTAGTAGTAAAGTAGTTGGTACATTGGCTAGAAAAAAGTTGAAATATAGTTTTTTTTATAGAACAATATTTGCATGATTACAGACAGAAGGGCTACAAAGATTTGGGGGGGTGAACAGAATCAACTACAGTATCTATGTAGAACTGAGAATCAAATGGGGAAAAATGAAGAAAAAATGGTAAAGGATAAAAGAGCTACTGGTAAGAGGACAAAGCCATTTCTTAAAAATATACTTTTGCATGGTATTGTGGTAGACATAGATAAGGTTTGTGATGATATGCAGTTTAGTTACTTTGGTCCTGTGCAGGATTCTAAGGAAAATTAAGAGTTGGTAAGGGGAGGCATTGCAGAACAGGACACCGATATTTACAGTTGATAGTTTTAAAAAAGAGATTACAAAACTTAACACAGTTTAGTCTCAAAAACCAGAGTATGATGTATTTGTTGTAAACGCACTCACTAGAAGATTCAAACATAGACTGCTGACCTGTATTTAAAAAGGGAAAAAGTAAATAATGATAACTGGGAAAAGTTAGCTGTGTATTTATTTGTAGAGGAATGTTTTGCCTTGTCCATACAGCAAGTTATATGTAAGTAGTGTTACAATAAATTAGAAGATAATAAAATGAAGACCACAAAGATATTAGATACCCATTTTGTAAGATTATAAAATGCCTGCTAATGTAGTAAAGCTATAACGGGCCAAAGATAAAAATAAATCAACATTCATGATTCTTTGCAGCATTGCAAAGGGCTGCTCTCCATCACTCACTACAACTCCACAATCCATACAGTATCATGTCATCCGCTGTGGAGCCACATCTTGAAGTTGACAATGGACCTCTGAAGTGACTCTCTGCCCTGGAGTTGTTGCAATTGCTATTGAAGTTGAGGGTCCTTCAACCTTGCTGTGCCTTCTTTTTGCATTTACACTATTGTAACAGTTTGTTTTTAGATGGTAAAGCATGGACGTAGTCCCGCAGGAATATTTTTTACTTGTACCCCTTGACAATGTCTTGTGACATATTGTGCATTGCACAAATCTGTTCATTATGAACTCCTCCTAACGAATGCTCAAGAAAGATAAATGTGTGTGATCCTATTTTTTTAGTTGAAAAGTGTATTATCCAATGACATTCATTTATTTCTCTGTGACATGATTTTCTGTTTTGTTTTTTTCAATTTTTTTTAAAATGTTGTTCTTTTTTATGGTAACAAAAATGGCAACTGGGACAGGGAGAATTCGAAAAATGTGTAAAAAATATATAAAGGGAGAAAAAATTACCATATATGATTTTTGCAACATTGCAAATAGCTATAATGCATTGCTCACTAGCACTTAGAACAATACTACAGTCCATGCAATACGTGGCTATTTTTGGAAACTCTGGAGCCATATCTGTTATAGTAGTCTGAACCTCTGAAGGGACTTTCTGGCTGGGTATTGTTGTTGTTGCCACTGATGTAGATGGTTCTCCAGCTTCCTTCTGGAAGGTCGCCAGTTGGAGACATTTTCTATGACAGGTTTTAAGATAATATGAGATGGACGTTGTCTCGCAGGAATATTTTTTGCTCATCCCTCTAGAGAGGGTCTTGTCACACATTGTGCATTGCACTAGTTTTGCAGCAGTTTTTGATTCTCCATGAGTTTGGGTAACAATAGATAGTTTGATATTTGTTTGGATGTTAGGTATGTTGTGTTTGTCAGTTCAGACGTTGAAAGCTATTTTTTTAAACTGTTGTTTTTTAGAAATATGTTGTTAAAACAAAGTTAAACCAATATGTTACAAAACAGCTACACTCAAACTTTGTGCAAAATATCATTGCAACCTCCAGTGTTGCTGTGAAGAAGGAAAATGCATTTTTGATGTAGTTATTTCGAAAAATGAATACAAAGGGAAAATATAAATTAGTATCTTACTAAATAGCTACACTGAAACTTTTTGTAAATATATCTATAGATGTGTTTTACACTTTGTCAAAAACACCCAACATTTGCAGTGTGTCCTTGGCAATTGCACTCATAGAATCACACAGGCACTACCTGTGCAATCATCAAGGATGTCCTTTCCCCACCACTCTGCAAACGAGCCTCCTGGCATGCTACTAGCTAGGGGATGAAGTCCTCTTGGCTATTGAGGGTTGTTGAAATGAAATGAAGGTTTTGTAAAGCACGTGAATGCCGAGGCATCTTAGCGCTATCTGTCATTGAAACATGACAAGAGGCAGATTGTAGGGGCTATTGCTTGGGTGCAAACAGCCCTGTTTTTAGCGATTTCATAAACAATTGTACGTTGGCTTGACTTCTCAAAGTAACAGGCAGAGTATTCCACAGTTTAGAGGCCAAATGAAAGAAACTTCTGCCACCCTATTTTACGGTCTTCGCCCTAGGAACGGCCAGTAGGGAGGCCATTGATGACCTGAGGTTGCGTTGTGGGATGTGCCATCTGATATGCTTGCTAAGATAGGCAGATCCAGCCCTGTGAAGTGCCTTGTGCACAATGCACATTGTCTTAAATTGGATTCTTGCCTGGACTGGAAGCCAGTGCAGGTCTTGAATACTTTGGGACACTAGACTGAATTTTGGAATCTTGAGCAGGCATTGTGCAGCCGCATTTTGTAGTAATTGCATCTTGTATAAATCCTCTTGTTTGCCCCTAAGTAGAGTCAATTTTTGATAGCACCAAAGCAACGATTACTGTTTTCCTTAGGTCCATGAGGATGAAAGTAAAAAAAAATCATAGGATCTTCAGCGTAAAAAAGTATGATGATGTAATGCAATTGACCTGGTCCAATAATGATAACAGGTCATCTAAAGTAACACCTAGATTTTTTATCTTTTTTACTGCCGATGGGCAAGTCCCAGCTGCTTCTGGCCACCACGAAGTGTTCCAAAAGGATGTTTCCTTGCCGAATAGTATCACTTCAGTTTTGTCAGTATACAACTTAAAACAATTGTCCTGTATCCACCTAAGGATATGAACCATACAGTTGGTAAATTTAGCTGCCACGTCTTACGGCTTTGACACCACTATTTTAATGTCATCTGCATAACAAATGGCAGTAAGGCTGTGAGAGCGAATAAGTTTGGCCAATGGGGTAATATAGACATTGAACAAGGTAGGAGATAGCGAGGATCCCTGAGGCAACCCCCACGGCAGGGCTTAGGGATGTGACTTATGTTCTCCCATTACTATGGTTTGTTCTCTGTCCATTAAAAAAGATCCTAATATGTGAGAGGCTTCACCTGTGATCCCTATTTCGAATAGGCGCTGGATGAGTACTTGGTGATTAACTGTATCGAATGTGGCCAAGAGGTCCAGCACAATCAATATTGCCTTCCCTCCTAGTCTAAATGGACACGGATCTCCTCGGTGGCAGCAAAAAGTGCTGATTCTGTACTGTGTAAGGGCCACAATCCATGCTGTGCAGGGTCCAGTTTATTATTAGACTCTAGAAAAAGAAGCAGTTCTTCGGGGGACCAACTGCCTCATCCTGCAAGTCCCACACAGTGAGTTTGCTCAAGCCCCTTTCACCGCCACTCTGCAAACATGTCTTCTGGCACACTACTGATTGAGAAAATAAGTTCTCTTGGATGCTAAGGGACCTTGGGAACCAAGAAACCCTCCTGATAATTTCAGTAAGTCCTATACTGTGGGATTGCTAGGAGCTGGTCAGAGGTCCGCCCCCTTTCCTCACCACTCTGTAAACACAATTGTTTTTTAAAAAACAATAGAAATTCTCTTAAAAAAACAAAGGTTACAGGGCATTTACTGAGGTACCTAATCATCCACTTATACAGTCAGTCACGCACCCACTGAATCATCCATACAGGCACTTATATACCCACTGATTGACGAATACACCTTGGTATATAAATTTTATACTCATAAACTTTTTAAAAACATCTAGCGTCACTGGAGGATATCATCTGTAATGTCATTTGAGATGTCATCAGTGATGTCACTGACCATGTCATACGTTAATGCAATATGTGAGGTCATAAGCAATGCATTGCGGGGGCACAAGTAATAGTTATCTCAGCTAACTATAACTGCTGAATTTCTCTTGTTTTCTGCATGTAAAATCTGAGCATAACTATAACGTCCCTGTAACATTAGTTTT
This sequence comes from Triturus cristatus, assembly GCF_964204655.1. NCBI lineage: Eukaryota > Metazoa > Chordata > Amphibia > Caudata > Salamandridae > Triturus > Triturus cristatus. The sequence continues at coordinate 727,098,305 of NC_140585.1, forward strand.
TTTAGTGAATTTCTGAAGTTTTTTAAATTATATTTTGTAACTATAACGGCCCTGTATCCTTTAGGTTTTTCTGTGAATATATATATATCCGTGCTCCTGTCTCAGCGTGGATAATTGCATATATATATGAAATAATCCTGAAGCTCTGCACTTCCATCCACCTGGCGAATAGAGACATGAACCAAGCGATGTGAGCCCAGATGTTATTTATTTAAAGAACCTCGAATCTGACGCGTTTCGGGTACCTAATACCCTTGCTCACAAGTCATATATATATATATATATATAAATGGTTTATACTTGCCTGTAAAATACTTGCATTTTCATGGTAATGGCATGCATGGTAAAGGCATATGCATGGTTAAATATTTTGTGGTAAAGACATATTCATTGTAATGTAATCTTTGGAGCCACATTGCTTTTTATTCCGCACAATTGAGAGTGGCAGAATTAAATCTGATAGGTCTCCTCCTGTGTTTCAGCCCTTCAGACGAGCCTTGGTCACAGGTGAGAGTAATCATGCAAAAAAACATTATTTTTTAATTGTTCCTTGGTACAGTCTGCAATGCAAGGATTTGAAGTGCAAAACAGAGGGCTACAAGACCAGCAAGGAGGCAATCATTCCTCCTCACCCCTTTACTAGTGTCAGACTGCATTAACGCTGGGAAAATCCACTTTGTTGATGCAGCAACAAGCGGGCAGTGCTCCCGAGTCCAAAATGAACAACAGCGCAGTTTCTCCATTACTGGATCTTTAGGCTCTTCAGGGTAGACATCAAACGGGAACGGAGCACCCGTAATTACATCCAAATGAAGTCAAATGTTCAAGCAATATCTTTGGAGCAACAGTGGTTTTATTCCGAGCAGTTGAGAATGGTAGAATGAAATCTGATATTAGTCCTCCTCCTTACACGCTTCAGCCCTCTACATGGGCCTTGGTCACAGGTGAGAGTAATCATTGACATAAGTGATCACGTGCTTAAATGCTGTTGTACACAGGGTAGTCCTAAAATAATGCATTGTCCAGCATGCCCTGTAAATACCATAATCACATTCTACTTGCAGTGTTTCAGCGTCCAGGTTAAATACCATCCAAACCACTGCAGAGCTATAATTCATGTGCAGCACGCTGGAAATTAAAGTGACTACGTGCAAAAAAGCATTTCTTTAAAAAAATGTGTTCCTTTATACAGTCGGTCATGCAAGGATTTGAAGAGCAAAACAGAGGGCTCCAAGACCGGAAAGGAGGCAATCATTCCTCCTCACCCCCTTACTAGTATCACACTGCATTAATTATATGTGTGTACACAGAGTAACAGTAGCCACTCTGCAGGTATAGTGAGGGTTATCAGAGAATTTTCATCATTGATAACTTTGTTCCCAATTAAAGATTCTCCACAAAAATGTGCAGATGTATTCTTCCTTTTACATTGGTGGATGATGCAAAGTTTTGTGGTGATCAGTCAAGGGCTGGTCCCAAAACAAATTTTTCGGCCAATGCATTTTCAATAGACTTTAATATTGGACGTAGTGCAAAAACGGCTGAACAGATTTACATGAAATGTGGCAGGTTTAGACATCATGGTGTTCAGACAACCCTTTTGGGATGTACAGGTAATTATGGTAAGAATGTTTTAAGTTCTAAGGCATTTTAACTTAGTGATATCTGTTGCTGCTGTGTTTTCATGAAATTTCTGTATATTTTGCGGTGTTTTGCAAACGTACTGCCGTACATAGTGATGTTAAATCAGTATGTGATTGGCTAATGACCGCCTTTATAAAAGTTAAAGGTGGCCATGTTGTTTTTAACTGTGTTCTGCGTTTGGCCCATGGATGTAGGTAAGTATTAGGTTTAATATTCTTCCCCTGCCTATTACTACTTTATGAAAAAACTAAAGAAGTAAAAAAATTAAGGATACTTTGTAGCACATTACATTTTACAAATATAGTGTACTACAGTGTGCTTTCCATTTTTAACATATTTAAATTTCCACTAAAACATTTACAGTGACACTGTGATACCTACAAATTACAGCACTACTTAAAACATTTTTTTCAATGTGCAGTTCCCTAAACTTCCGTAAACATATAAAGAAAATCATAAATACATTTCTCTAACAATTAACACTTTAGGGGTAATAGGCACGGGACAAAAATGAAACCTACTAATTACTTAGATCTAAGACCCTAACCCAGAATGCAGCAAAATACAGAACGCAGAACACAAACAAAATTTGCTGAAAACGACATGGCCACCTTTTACTTTTGATAAACACAGCCATTAGCCAATCATATGCTGCCTTATCATGTGCATGTACCCCGGTATATGGTGAAGTTACTGCAGTATAGCACGGCTCAATGTATAACTAAGTATTTTAAAAATTATAACTTTAACACTACTTACACTATTCACCAAATAATATATTTTTGTGCCACACTTCATCTACATCTGTCAACACATTTTCACGTACGTCTGTTTCAATTACCGAACTCCACTGTCTGCCACTACACTCTGCCCCACTTCATATCACTCCGCTCTACACCACTACACTGTGCGCTATTACACTCTACGCCACTCCATTTTATGATACTCCAGTGTACGCCAATACACTGTTCACCTTTCCATTCTACGCTAATCCACTGTACGTTATTCCACTGTATGAAACTCCGCTCTCCACACTACTCTTTTCCACTCTATGCCGCTTCCTCTGTATTCCACTTCAGTGTACACCACCGCACAGTACGCTATTCCTCTGTACGCCACTACACTTAAGTCACTCCACTTTATGACATGCCACTTTTCAACAATTCACTATACACTAGTACACCTACAGGGATCTGTGTATAAAATATAATGAATCACAAAGGAGGGACTCTGGGCTTTTTGGACAGGTCCAGCATACGTGCTCAAATGTAGTAAAGATACAGAAAGTATGCTGTTCCTAATTACGAGACAAGGGAAAACTAGGGGAACTAGTTTGCATGGGCATGAGATGTAGGGGGACTGGGATTCCTCCTCTTGGAATTTGGGGGTGTGAGAAATTGGCCTGGTATATGCTGTTCACTAGTTAAAGTGGACACCTTGCACCAGTACAATTCGACTCTTATGGTAGTAGGTTTAAGACAACCTTTCAAGAAAGCTATCCTAGTGGTAGCTGTGGAGAGCAGCCTTCAGGCTAAGTCTTTAGAGGAATGTAAAGCAGCTTGTTTTACCTTATAATCTCTTGAATTACTAAATGAAAGGACACCACACAGGTATATATATAAAATATAGATGTATTTATTACTAACAACTCTCTGCTAATCTCTTTATGAGATTAGAAGCCAAGGACATATGCACAAATCAACATTTCACAACAAGTTAAGCACAAATATTGCTGGGGCCCTAGGGGCGTACCAGACCATATACTAAAAAAGAGACTTAGAAATAAAAACTTGCAAGGGGACAAGGTCTAGGGCCTTCAGAAGTGCTGGAGCCTCATTAATCCACCCAAGGCAGAATAGTAAAGGACCCACGGGAGACACATGCAGTGTGAGAACACAGCCGTGGATCCCAATTGACTTCAATGGAGCAAGTCGCGATTGGAAATTTAGAGTTTTAGGATACTTCGGGAGAGTCTACAAGCAAGTCACTTACAGGGTAAGTAGTTCTAGAGCCAACACCCACAGGAGCACTGTAGTGCTGGAGTTACCTCACCCAGGGAAGCCGAGTGCATAGGTGTCTTTTGGTGTCGGGTCGCGGCGTCGTTTTCAATGGAAGCCAAAGAAGATTTGCTGCTTGTGAAGACAGGAGAAGTGTCCGGTGGAATCCAAGGCTGGATTCAGAAGAAGGAAGACCTGAAAGCAGAGGGGACAGTGTTCGAAGTCACTTGGCAGTGACCCGGGGCAAGGAAGATGGATGCCCCCAGTCGTCGGGTGATTTCAGGTGATCCATGGGTGTCTTGACTCTTCAGCCACGAGGTCCAGGAGGCATCGACGACAACCAGGAGCTGGATTCAGCGTGTCCCATGAAGTCTGCAGCTTACTTCGGTGTCGGCGACCAGATTGGAGCCAACAAGCCTTGGCAACAGGAAGTCTCGTGGAAAGTGTAAAAAGTCAGTGGTGCAGACCAGCAAGGTCTGAGGGACTCACTCAGTGAAGGTAAGTCAGAGCAGGCCTGAAGCAACCACGGGAGCCCTTTGGAACTGTGGAAAAGTCTTCTGGGGACTCACAAGCCAACCGGCAAGGGATCACAAAGACGCCTTGGAGGATTCACTCAACAGGGGCCCACGGTCACTGGGGACGGGGTAGGCCTCTGATCTTCAGTGGAAATCCTGCTGGAGGCTTGGACAACACATGGTCCAATGCACAAGTTCATAGAACATCGTGAAAAGGGTTGCACTTGAAAATAGTGCACTGTACCCAGGGATTGTGGTTCCTCGTCACTCGTGGGGTCCACTTGCCTCAGCGTTGTTGGGGACTTACGATGGCCTTGGAGAAGTCAGGAAATCCTCTTCCTGGGATGCAGAGACTTTGAACTCTGGCGTGAGCGGAAAAGATTGCGACCGTTGATTGCAAGATTGTGTGCCTGCCAAGCAGGGGATTCACTCCTTGACTCCAAGGGAGATTCTTCCGTCTTCCAGAGGTAGTGGAACGTTGAAGGTCCAGGATTCTTCTTCAGAGCATCATCCAGGGATATCTAGTGTGCAATGGCAAGGGTTCCCTAACTTATACTGAAAGGAAGGGAGGGACTAGCTCTATGACACCACCTATGGTAGGGTCAGGGGAGTGGGTGGCTACACCCACTTCCCTTTGTCCAGTTTCATGCCAGAGCAGGGGCAGGTAGCCCCTGAGCCTATTTGAACTGGTGTATGCACAGAGGAGCCTACTGCTCTCCCGGTGCAGGACTTCAAAGCACTCTAGGAGTGCACCAACCCAGCCCCAATACACTAAACCCTATCTGGGAGGTGGTTACATCTCCCTGTGACAGGATGCCTATTGTTGGGCCTCCTCCACTACGAGTTTCAGTCATCAGCAGGAGGGCAGCCCAGTGTCTGTGACTGGTGGCATCCATTTTGTGATGCCAGGGCTCTTCAGGATTCTACCGTGTTTTCACAGTAGGTACATGTCTATCCCTCTAGAAGGTGGGATCATACTCCCACACCAGTTACTGGTGTGGGGGTATGATTCCAAAGCATTTGAAACCAAACACGACATGTTTTGATGCAGCCATCCCAGAGTTAGCATTTACCGCAAGGTTATAATGCACTTAAGAGTATATGGTTTGACCGAATTCACAACGGCCCCAGAGAATAGACTCTGAGAGCTGCAGAGGGGCCCTGCTCAGGCAGTGGCACCCCCTCACATGGAAACCAAGCACCCTGCCCTCAGGATTGATAGGGCCTGCCTTAGGGGTGACTGATAGGTTTAAATGTGTGTGCAGGAGAGATATAGTGAACCTATATCTCAGTGAGGAGTGCTAACACTACCTAACCCAGGCTGCAGTAGCAGGCCTGTGGTGTCAGATTTAGTCTGCTTCCCAGTGGTGGCATAATACATGCTTCAGCCCCTGGTAGGCCTATGAAGTACCTATGCCCTTGGTACCTAAGGTACCGTATACTAGGGGCTCATAAGGTACCACAGTATCCAATCACTAGTGCACCTAATATGCACTCCAAGTTGTTTAGAGAGAACAGAGAGGCTGTGGACCTGATTAGCAGGGTCCCAGCCAGACTATAGCCAGAAACCAGTGTAAGCATCAGAATAAATGTGGGGGCAACATAAGTTGCAGATCCTACTCTCCTACACAACCCCCCCCCCCCAAACGCAGGGACACTAAACTAACCTTGACCAGTTGAGTCTTCGTGTTCTAAGTGGAAATACCTTGAGAGTCCATCTGCATTGGCATGTTGGGTCCCAGGTCTATGTTCCACTGTATAGGGAAATGGACCACCTTAACATTTTTGGGTTTTCACCTTTCATCTGTTTAAGCCATAGGAGGGGCTTGTGGTCAGTCTGAACTATGAAGTGAGTGCCAAACAAGTATAGCCTCAGCTTCTTCAGGGCCCACACCACAGCAAAGGCCTCCCTCTCTATAGCTGACCAACGTTTCTCTCTAGGGATCAGCCTTCTGCTAATAAAAGCTACTGGCTGGTCTTGACCTTCATCATTCAGTTGAGACAGTACAGCTCCCACACCCAGCTCAGAAGCATCTGTTTGGACAATGAACTTTTTGGTGTAGTCTGGACACTGTAAGATGGGAGCAGAGCACATGGCCTGCTTTAGGTCTTCAAATGCCTTCTGACAGCTAGCTGTCCACTGAACCTTTTTTGGCATTTTCTTTGAGGTAAGATCATTCAAGGGGGTCACTATAGATCCATATCCCTTTACAAACCTCCTATAATACCCAGGCAGGCCTAAAAAGGCTCTCACCTGTGTCTGGGTGGTTGGAGGAACCCATTCCATGATGGTTTGGATTTTGCTCTGCAAAGGCTGAACCTGGCCACCACGTACAGGGTGGCCCAGGTACACAACCTGGATCTGCCTTATCTGGCACTTAGTGGCCTTGATAGTGAGGCCTGCTTTCTGCAGGGCCTCCAAAACATTTCTGAGGTGGACCAGGTGATTCTGCCAGGAGGAACTAAAGACAGCAATATCATCTAGATAAGCTGTGCAATAAGTTTCCATCTCTGCCAGAACTTTGTTCACCAACCTCTGAAAAGTGGCAGGTGCATTTTTCAATCCAAAGGGCCTCATCACAAAGTGGTAGTGCCCACTAGGGGTCAAAAAGCTGTTTTGGCTGTTGTATCATCAGCTAACCTGATCTGCCAGTAGCCAGCTGTTAGGTCAAATATACTCAGATACTTGGCTGAGGCCAAAGTATCAATCAGCTCATCTACCCTTGGTATGGGATAGGCATCAGTCCTGGTGACAGCATTGAGGCCTCTGTAGTCTACACAAAACCTAATTTCTTTCTTGTTAGAATTGGGGATCTCTGGTTGGCACAGGTAGGTACTTGTGACAAGCAGGGACCCTCTCCTCTAGTCAGGGTAAGGGGTTACACTCCTAAAATAACCCCTGCTCACCCTCTAGGTAGCTTGGCGCGAGCAGACAAGGCTTATCTCAGAGCGTTATAGGTTAAGCATTTGTGACCACATACAGTAACCCAGTGACAGCACCACAAATGGACACCACACTAGATTTAAATAAAAAATAGTGATCTTTTATATAAAGGGTTAGTACAAGACCAAATAACGACAAAAATAACATATACAGTTCAAGAATATGATTTTAGAAAGAGTTCTTAGGTTAGCGACAAAATCATTCACCTTAGCGTCCGTTTTAACCCCCAGTACCTTATGATGCGATAAAAAGTTCCTAGCGGCACTTCAGCGTTGAAAATCAAGGTGTAGCTTATCCGGTAGAAATTTATTTGCTAAGACACAATGCGACAAAATTCGGCCCGCTAATGAGCGGGGCGACAATTTCACCAGCGGTTATCTTGGTTGAGTCTGCGATGATTTTCGCAGCGATAAAATTACTCATACTAACGAGCGGTGCGATGATCTTGGCTTGTTCTGCGACGATTTCACACGGCAGCGGCAGGCTCTGCGACAAAGTTCGCAGCGATAGAATTCTTCCCGCTAACAGGCGAAGCGTGGATCTTGGGCTGGTAGCGATCAAATTCGGTCCGCTAACGAGCGGTGCGATGATTTTCCCAGCACTGATCGGGCTCAGCGGCAGCAGGCTCTGCGACGATGTCCTCAGCGATAAAATTCTGCACGCTAACGAGCGGTGCGACGGAAATTTTCTCGCTAAGCCGGCTGTGCGTGAAAAAGTGGATATCTTTGATTTCTTTCTTCTTGGCCAGCTTACCAACAGCAGGCACAGCTCCCATAGGCCCCAAAACTGGTTCCAGCACTCTAGGAGGGACAGAACTCACACAGCAGAGTTCAGGGGGAAGCTGGGGGTGAAGTCCTTTTGTTCCTGGGACTTCTTAACAGGAGGCCAGCTCTATTCAGGCCCTTGGAGATCTTTTTAAGCACAAGTTGAAATAAAGTCTTTTGTAGTTTTTCTACTCTCCTTCAGCAGCAAGGCAACCACTGCAGGCCAATCCCCCAGGTCAGGGACAGTACTCCTCCTTACAGCTTTCCCAGTCCTTCTCCTCAGGCAGAGGTTCTTCTTGTCAAGCAGGATCTAATTTCTTGGGAGCAGGGTCCCAATACTTATACCCCTAAATCCTTTGTTCCGCTGGGGTAGAGGGGCCTTTGCCCAGTCCAAACCAGTTCCTGAGCACTTTGTTGACATGACTCTGGCTTTCTATTCAGGGTGCAGGGCAGAGACGCCAGCCGCTCCACAGGAGGTGGAGCCAGCATTGTGGAGGCAGAGCATAGCCCTATTCAGAGTCCAGGTGTACTCCTCCCACCCATCTGGATGTCAATCTCTCTATTCACCACCAGGCTACCTAGCCCTGCCCCTCTGGAATTCCCCAGCCCTGTCACTCACACAAACCAGACAGGCAGATACACATCATAGCAGAGGTGGGCTGAAATGGTTAGGCAAGCAAATACCAGCTTTCTAAAAGTGGCATTTGCAAACACAGAATATTAAAATAAACGTTACTAAAAGATGTGTTTTATTATTCTGAGTTCAGGCATACTAAACTCGAATTTCTACCATGTTCCCTGGGACTGTTAGTATCATAGAATGTAACAATTCTAACAGCCCATTCTGGCCTATGGGAACAGGTAGCCTTGCAATAGTGAAAAACGAAAATGGCTGTAATTCACTATTAGGGCATGCCACACACAACAGGGCTTGTCCTACCTTATGCTTACAATGCACCCTGCCCTTGGGCCTACCATAGGGGTGACTAATATGAAGTTAAGGGAAGGTTTAGGGACTGGCAAGTGGGTGCCCAGTCAGCATGACAGTACCAGACTGCAGGCAGGTTCTGCAATGGCAGACCTTAGACACATTTTACTAGGCCGCTTATGTGGGTGGCACAACTAGTGCTGCAAGCCCACCAGCAGCATTTGTATTTACAAGTCCTGGGCACTCCTGGTGCACTTTACTGGGGTCGGACAGTAAACCAAATAAGCCAATCATGGAATCCAACCAACATATACATTTTATATAGGGAGCACTTGCACTGTGGCACTGGTTGGCAGTGGCACAGTGCTCTGAGCAGCTACCACCAGCAAAACACATGAGGCACAGCGACAAAAAGTGGAAGGGAGACTCACGCCAAGGTGCCAGGTCTAACACGTGTCCCCCCAGCTGAAATGTGGGGAGAACTACCCTACCCCAGGGAGTTCCTCATCACTAAGGCGGAAAAATCTGGACAGACCGTCAGCATTGGCAGGATGATCTAGGCCCTCTTCATTAATCTGTGAAAGAACATCTCCCACACCATGTTCTGAAGCGTCTGTCTGAACGATAAACTCTTTGGAGAAGTTGGGAGCCAAGAGCACGGGCGCCGTGCACATAGCAGCTTTCAGGGCCTCAAAAGCTTTCTGACAGGTGTCAGTCACTTTCCTGGGCTGCTTCCTAAAAGTCAGCGCGGTCAAGGGGGCAACAATGTTGCCATACCCCTTGACAAACGTCCTGTAGTACCCGGTGAGACCTAGGAAGGCTCTCACCTCTGTCTGGGTTTTGGGCGACTCCCAATTCAGGATGGTTTCTATCTTGAGTTGAAGGGGCGCCACCTGGCCGCTCCCAACCTGGTGCCCCAAGTACACCACGGAACCCTGCCCGATCTGGCACTTACTCGCCTTGATCATGAGGCCTTCCCTCCGCAGCGCCATCAACACTTCCCAGAGGTGGCGCAGGTGTTCTTCCCAAGTGGAGCTGAACACTGCGATGTCATCCAGGTAGGCAGCACTGAACGAATCCAGTCCAGCCAACACCTGGTTGACCAACCTCTGGAAGGTGGCAGGGGCATTCTTCATCCCAAAGGGCATAACCTGGAACTGGTAGTGCCCATCTGGGGTGGAAAATGCTGACCTCTCTTTGGCCCCCTCGGTCAAGGCGATCTGCCAGTACCCAGACGTTAAATCAAACGTGCTGAGGTAGTTGGCAGCCCCTAGCCGATCTATGAGCTCATCAGCTCTGGGGATGGGGTGTGCGTCAGTCCTGGTGACTGAATTGAGTCCTCTGTAGTCCACACAGAACCGGAGTTCGGGTGTGGCTCACGGCGCTGCAGCCTCTGGGACCAAGACCACTGGGCTGACCCAAGGACTGCTGGAGGATTCAAATACCCCGAGTGCAAACATTTTGGAGACCTCCTCCTTGATGCATGCCCTCACCCTGTCAGTCACCCTGTAGGCCTTGTGCCTCACAGGTGTACTATCCCCAGTGTCCACATCATGGACGCACCAATCAGTGACACCGGGAACCAGGGAAAACAGATCAGAAAATTGTCCCAGCAGCTGGCGACAATCATTCTGTTGCTCAGGGGTCAGGGCGGAAGAGAGGATGACACCATCCACTGACCCATCTTGCTCCTGGGCTGACAGGAGGTCAGTAAGAGGCTCGGTCTCCTCTTCCATCCCAGCATCTGTTGCCAAGAGCATGCCCACTTGGGACCTCTCCAAGTGGGGCTTGAGGCGGTTGACATGAAGGACCCTTAAGGGGTTCCTTGGAGACCGCAAGTCCACCAAATAGGTAACAGGACTCTTGCACTCCACAACCTCAAAGGGACCGGTCCACTTATCCTGGAGCCCACAAGGCTCCACGGGGTCCAAGACCCACACCTTCTGTCCAGGCTGAAGCTCTACCAGAGTGGCATTCTGGTCGTACCATCGTTTCATCTCCTCCTGGCTGGCTTCCAGATTTGCCTCAGCAAGTTGCCTGAATCGCCTAGTCTGATTCCTGAAGGCCAGCATGTAGCTATATACATTCTGTGGAGGTTTCCTGGGAGATTTCTCCCAGCCTTCCTTGACCAGACTTAGAGGTCATCTCACTTTGTGGCCATACAGGAGCTCAAAGGGGCTGAACCCTAGAGACTTCTGTGGCACCTCACAGTACGCAAAGAGAAGGCATGGCAAGAGGATGTCCCACTTACGCCTCATGGGTTCTTCCAGACCCATTATCATGCCCTTGAGGGTACGGTTGAATCTCTCAACGAACCCGTTTCCTTGGGGGTGGTAAGGTGTGGTGAACTTGTAGGTTACACCACACTCTTGCCAAAGGGATTTCATATATTTAGATATGAAATTGGTACCCCGGTCAGACACCACCTCTAGAGGGAATCCCACTCGGGAGAAAATTCCCATCAGTGCACGTCCCACCACGGGGGCTGTCACTGTCCTCAGAGGGATGGCTTCCGGGTACCGGGTGGCATGGTCCACCAGGACCAGGATAAACCTGTTGCCCATGGCTGTACTGGGGTCCAGTGGCCCCACAATGTCAATCCCCACTCGCTGGAATGGGGTACCGACCACAGGGAATGGCTGCTGCCGCATACCCACGAGAGAAGGGCATTCTTTCTGTGCCTTACAAAAGTCCTCCCTGGAGGGACCCCCTTCCTGCTGCCAATGGGTCAGCTCAGGCAGGTCTCCCAGTTCAGCTATCTGTTCCCCGGTAGGCTCCAGGGCATCCCCCTCAAGATCTGCTTCCTCCTGGGCCGTGGGAACTTCAGGGGCCGGTTCTCCGCGCCCCCTGCCTCTTCTCTCCAAGGCCGGTCCCTGGGCCTCCCTCTCAGGCTCCAGGACCTCTTGAGCACCTCTACTCGCTGCCCTGGACCGTGTGGTGACACGCGCCCAATCCGGCATACCCAACATCTCCAGGTGAGCACTCCGCTCCACCTTAGCACAAGCTGAGCTCTCCAAATCGTTCCCTAACAGACAGTCTACAGGCATGGCGGGCCTCATAGCTACCTGAAGAGTACCAGAGACCCCCCCCACTCAAAGGGAACCTGAGCCACCTTGCAGTGACTCTCTGTGTTGTCAGCGGCAACAACTGGATAGAATGCTCCTGGGACCACCTGCTCTTGAGACACCAGGTGACACTTGACAGCTGTCACACTGGCTCCTGTATCTCTCAAAGCTTCCACCCTACGGCCATTGATGGTCACCGATTGACTGTATTTCTTAGTGTTATCAGGCAGCTGGGTTTGGGGGCCCATCTCACGGTCTCCTAATGAGACAAGGGACATCTCTGTGGGACCCCACCCACCTTGGACTGCCATCTCCTCCCCCAAGGCTACACTAGCCATCTGCCGGGGGGAAGCACCAGTGGGTGCTGGTTTACCATACAAGGGACACTTTACATCAGAGGCAAAATGCCCCATGTTACCACACTTGTAACATTTTAGGGGGCCCTTCTGAACAGGGGGACCTGTCGGGGCCCCGGTCGGATTCTGGGGTGGGGGAGGCTGAGAACCTTTCCCTTGGTTCCCTTGGGGATTACTTTGGGGCCTTCTTGGGAACTCCCTCTGTTTACCCTTGTCCCCCCCACTCTTCTGCTGGGGACCCTGCCCACCTTTAGCGGAGTCTCCCACTGGACCCTTGTGGACCCTGGTACTGACACAGCGGTCCGCCTCCTCAGCAAGCTTGCTAGGGTTAGTCAGCCTACTATCAATCAGGTGCTGGCCTAGCTCAGGAAAACAATTACTGGACAAGTGCTCCCATGCCATTAAATCAAGAAGCCCTTGAAAATCATCAACCTTGCTACCCTTCACCCAACCATCCAGTGCTCTGCAAAAAAAAGTTACATACTCAACATACGTACTGTTTGGAATCTTTGTGCAACCCCTGAACCTTTGCCTATACAACTCAGGGGTCAACCCATACCTAGTCATCAAAGCATCCTTCATATGGGGATAAGAATTATAAACATCTGAAGGCAAGTCCCCACAACCCCGCTCCCCAATCCTTCTCAGGGACCTGGTGGGAAGACATGGCTACCTCATAGGCCTTGAACCACTGCCCTATGTCATCATTTTTAAAGAATTCCTTTACCACATCTTTTGGTATGTACACCCTTGATTCTACCTGCACTGGTGGTGTGCTGCCACCAGAGGGAGAGAGTTCTAAACTCCTAGCCTTCAGCTCTATCTCCCTCAACTTTGTTTCATGCTCCAGTTGAATTCTTCTCTCTTCCAGAGCCAACTTTTTGCTTTCCAACTCCCCATTCAATTTTGCCATCTCTATTTCATGTGCTCGGGTTTCTTTCCTGTCCGCCAACTCCTCTGGCGACAGGCCTCTGCCAAAGCTATGGATGCTTACTGCTGGTTCAATTATGTCTGCCTCCTCATGTGATCTGGACTCAATCCAGGCCCTCAGCGCCTTTTGGAATTGGGTTTTGTTTCTGCACCCGGTCGGGGAAACTCAAAACTTTTTGCAGAAGCCCTTCAGCTGGGCTAATGTGTAGTCCTCTAATCTTTCCTCTTCCCATTCTACTCCTTCAAGGTCAGAGATCACAGATGCTGCCTTTTCCACAACGACTGAACCAGGCATGATTTAAAAAACTGGAGATTTCTTGGCAAACTAAAATTAAAAGTATGTAGCTGCGTTATGGTCTGAACTCACTAAGTGGTGTTCACCAATCACTGTACATGAATCACAAATGCAAATACAGGATCCTCACCGCTGACCACCAATGTTAGAATTGGGGATCTCTGGTTGGCACAGGTAGGTACTTGTGACAAGCAGGGACCCTCTCCTCTAGTCAGGGTAAGGGGTTACACTCCTAAAATAACCCCTGCTCACCCTCTAGGTAGCTTGGCGCGAGCAGACAAGGCTTATCTCAGAGCGTTATAGGGTAAGCATTTGTGACCACATACAGTAACCCAGTGACAACACCACAAATGGACACCACACTAGATTTATATCAAAAATAGTGATCTTTTATATAAAGGCTTAGCACAAGACCAAATAACGACAAAAATGACATACACAGTTCAAGAATATGATTTTAGAAAGCGTTCTTAGGTTAGCGACAAAATCATTCCCCTTAGCGTCCGTTTTAACCCCCAGTACCTTATGATGCGATAAAAAGTTCCTAGCGGCACTTCAGCGTTGAAAATCAAGGTGTAGCTTATCCGGTAGAAATTTACTCGCTAAGGCACAATGCGACAAAATTCGTCCCGCTAACGAGCGGGGCGACAATTTCACCAGCGGTTATCTTGGTTGAGTCTGCGACGATTTTCGCAGCGATAAAATTACTCACGCTAACGAGCGGTGCAATGATCTTGGCTTGTTCTGCGACGATTTCACACGGCAGCGGCAGGCTCTGCGCCGAAGTTCGCAGCGATATAATTCTTCCCGCTAACAGGCGAAGCGTGGATCTTGGGCTGGTAGCGATCAAATTCGGTCTGCTAACGAGCGGTACAATGATTTTCCCAACGCTGATCGGGCTCAGCGGCAGCAGGCTCTGCGACGATGTTCGCAGCGATAGATGTCTGCCCGCTAACAGGCGGAGCGCGGATCTTGGGCTGGTAGTGATCAAATTCGGTCCGCTAACGAGCGGTGCGATGATTTTCCCAGTGCTGATCGGGCTCAGCGGCAGCAGGCTCTGCGACGATGTCCTCAGCGATAAAATTCTGCACGCTAACGAGCGGTGCGACGGAAATCTTCTCGCTAAGCCGGCTGTGCGTGAAAAAGTGGAGATCTTTGATTTCTTTCTTCTTGGCCAGCTTCCCAATAGCAGGCACAGCTCCTAGAGGCCCCAAAACCAGTTCCAGCACTCTAGGAGGGGCAGAACTCACACAGCAGAGTTCAGGGGGAAGCTGGGGGTGAAGTCCTTTTGTTCCTGGGACTTCTTAACAGGAGGCCAGCTCTACTCAGGCCCTTGGAGATCTTTTTACGCACAAGTTGAAATAAAGTCTTTTGTAGTCTTTCTCCTCTCCTTCAGCAGCAAGGCAACCACTGCAGGCCAATCCCCCAGGTCAGGGACAGTACTCCTCCTTACAGCTTTCCGAGTCCTTCTCCTCAGGCAGAGGTTCTTCTTGTCAAGCAGGATCTAATTTCTTGGGAGCAGGGTCCCAATACTTATACCCCTAAATCCTTTGTTCCTCTGGGGTAGAGGGGCCTTTGCCCAGTCCAAACCAGTTCCTGAGCACTTTGTTGACATGACTCTGACTTTCTATTCAGGGTGCAGGGCAGAGACATCAGCCGCTCCACAGGAGGTGGAGCCAGCATTGTGGAGGCAGAGCACAGCCCTATTCAGAGTCCAGGTGTACTCCTCCCACCCATCTGGATGTCAATCTCTCTATTCACCACCAGGCTACCTAGCCCTGCCCCTCTGGAATTCCCCAGCCCTGTCACTCACACAAACCAGACAGGCAGATACACATCATAGCAGAGGCGGACTGAAATGGTTAGGCAAGCATATACCAGGTTTCTAAAAGTGGCATTTGAAAACACAGAATATTAAAATAAACGTTACTAAAAGATGTATTTTATTATTCTGAGTTCAGGCATACTAAACTCGAATTTCTACCATGTTCCCTGGGTCTGTTAGGATCATAGAATGTAACAATTCTAACAGCCCATTCTGGCCTATGGGAACAGGTAGCCTTGCAATAGGGAAAAACGAAAATGGCTGTAATTCACTATTAGGACATGCCACAAACATCAGGGCTTGTCCTACCTTATGCTTACAATGCACCCTGCCTTTGGGCCTACCATAGGGGTGACTAATATGAAGTTAAGAGAAGGTTTAGGGACTGGCAAGTGGGTGCACTTGCCCAGTCAGCATGACACTACCAGACTGCACGCAGGTTCTGCAATGGCAGACCTTAGACACATTTTACTAGGCCGCTTCTGTGGGTGGCACAACCAGTGCTGCAAGCCCACCAGCAGCATTTGTATTTACAAGCCCTGGGCACTCCTGGTGCACTTTACTGGAGTCTGACAGTAAACCAAATAAGCCAATCATGGAATCCAACCAACATATACATTTTATATAGGGAGCACTTGCACTGTGGCACTGGTTGGCAGTGGCACAGTGCTCTGAGCAGCTACCACCAGCAAAACACATGAGGCACAGCGACAAAAAGTGGAAGGGAGACTCACGCCAAGGTGCCAGGTCTAACATTTCTTACCACCCTGGGTATGAGGTTTGGATACTAGGACTACTGGGCTAGCCCAAGGGCTATCTGAAGGCTCAATCACACCTAACTCCAAAAATCTTCTGGACTTCAGACCTGATACAGTCCCTGACATGGTCAGGTTGCCTGTAGATTTTACTCTTGACAGGCAGACTGTCTCCAGTGTCCACCTCATGGGTGCACCAGGTAGTTTGACTAGGGGTCAGGCTAAACATATGTCTGTACTGTTGCAGAACTTGTCTGCATTCAGTTTGCTGATGGTCAGTGAGGCTGCTTGCCAAAGCAACACCATCTACTGACCCATCATCAGGGTTCTGTGAGAGCAGGTCAGGGAGAGGGTCACTCTCATCCTCCTGTTCCTCATCAGTTGCCATGAGCAAGCCCATATCAGCCCTGTCAACATATGGTTTCAATCTGTTGACATGGAGCACCCTCAGGGGGCTCCTGGGAGTTCCAAGATTCACCAGATAGGTGACTTCTCCCTTTTGCTCAACAATGGTATGGGGGCCACTCCACTTGTCTTGGAGGGCTGCTGGGGCCACAGGCTCCAAAACCCACACTTTCTGTTCTGACTGGTACACAGTCAGCACAGCCTTTTGGCCATGCCAAGTTTTTTGTAATTCTTGGCTGGCCTCCAGGTTTTTAGTTGCCTTCTTCATGTATTCGGCCATCCTGAAGCAGAGACCAAGTACATAGTCGATCACATCCTGTTTGGGGGGGTTTGAGAGGTAACTCCCAGCCCTCCTTCACCAAACATAATGGACCCCTTACAGGGTGTCCAAACTGAAGCTCAAATCGGCTGTAACCAACCCCCTTCTGTGGAACCTCTCTGTATGCAAACAGAAGGCAGGGAAGAAGAAGGTCCCATTTTCGCCTAAGCTTTTCTGGGAGTGCTTTAATCATTCTCTTTAGGGTTTTGTTTAGGCCTGGGCCAAAATTTCGTTCAGTTCACGGAAATTGCGATAATTTGGCATTTTCGCGTTCCGCGGAAAGCGCGAAAAAATGTCAAAATTTCCGCAATCCGCATCTTAGCGGTAATTTGTTTCTTGCTCGCGCTGTAAAAAAATATATTCTCGCGTGCGCGCGATTGCCTTACCTGAATCCCCGCGTTCGCCGACAAGTTTTCCCGACCCGGTCGCGTTCTCCACGAGATATTGGATTGATGGTAGCCATTTTGCGCTGTCTCGCAACAGTTCGCGCTCGCATTAACGTCATTTGTCGCGCAATCATGTCATTTATCGCGCGATCACGTCATTCTTCTCGCGATCATGCACCGCGCGAGTATGAGAAGATTGAGATCTCGAACACGTCATTCTCCACCGCGAGAGAGTGAGGACACGGGCACGTCTAATCGAACGTGAAAAGGAGAAAGAGACCCCGAACATGTCATATCCAACGCGACAGGGAGTGAGAGAACGTGATCAAGTCATTTTGGACACGCCATCGACATCCGGCAGAAGTAATGTGAAGCTCGAGAACTTGTAAAATTTTCAATTTGGAGAAGAATATCAGCTCTAGCAGCATGAAACCTTCTGCAAATGATGATTTTGGATGAAAACAACTCCTCAGATTGACATTTAGCTGTCCTTTTTTGTGCAAGGAGTCCTTTTTTAAAAAGGTGGGGAGAGGGAGGAAGTGCCACAGAATCTCCAACTTCCTGTTCCTGTCCAGCAGGCTCCTCCCAGTGCTTTGTCCATCTCCTGCTCATTCTGCCTTTGGATTTTGAGCTGGAAAGATCACTCTTTTTGTCTGCTGCATCATTGCAATTGGATTTGAGGATTTTTTTATTTGGATATTTTACAAGTAAGTGGTTGTTGTGTCTGCTTGATTGGGGGCATTGCAGTTGTTGTAACTACAATTTATTTTTGGTAACTATCATCATTCCTTTTTTTAAAAATGTTGTGGGTAGTAATAGTCAGTAGTAGGCCCGAGCTAGTCATGGGCATGGCCTCATGGGTGTGTGCATGATGAAGCAACTGTTCCTTTGGTGTTTTTTGAATGTATTTCATTTTCAAGCATCATTTAGGGCATGGATGGCATTGGATTGAGTTGGGGAAGTGTGTTTTTTTGGGGTGGGCTTTCTGATGTTGTTGGGCCTGGCCATGTGGCTGTTCCCCATTTTGAAGCCTATGCCTGCAAGCTTGCCTGGCCTTGTCTGCCAACAGGCCTGCTTTCATCCACTAGGATCAGAGCAGGTAGTCACAGCTTTATTAATCAAGGGTTTTCTGTGTGGTCTGTTGAATTTAGACATCATTTAGGGCATGGATGGCATTGGATTAAGTTGGGAAGTGTGTTTTTGGGGGTGGGCTTTCTGATGTTGTTGGGCCTGGCCATGTGGCTGGTGGCCATTGTGAAGCCTAGGCCTGCAAGCTTGCCTGGCCTTGTCTGCCAACAGGCCTGCTTTCATCCACTAGGATCAGCGCAGGTAGCCACAGCTTTGTTAATCTAGTGTTTTCTGTGTGGTCTGTTGAATTTAGACATCATTTAGGGCATGGATGGCATTGGATTGAGTTGGGGAAGTGTGTTTTTTGGGGTGGGCTTTCTGATGTTGGTTGTCTTAAAGACTTGCTTTTAGTGTGTGTTTGGTGTGTTGGTGTGCAATGCATGCACCCTGCAGACTTTTTTTGGGCCTGTGAATGTTCGTATTTAAATTTTGTTGCATTAAAAAGGCAGAGCAGTGTGCTTTAGCATGTATCCTTTACCTGGCTTTTATAGGCCTTTTGTCTGCTCCTGGTGTTTCCCAGGCCCCCTGCTTGTTTATGATTTGTGAGTGTCCATGTGGCTGGTGGCCTTTTTTTGTGTTGGGAGTTATTAGTGTCCTACTTTTGCCATATAGGCCTGCATGGTTTTCTGATTGGCTTACTGCTTCCATCCATCCACCCCCTTTGCCAGCAGCAGCTCCATGGATGCTGAGATGATCAAATAATGTAATGGCAAATAGGGTCCACCCCACTTCCGTTACATTTTTATTTTGGTGGTTATTATTAACTTTCCTATCCTTCCTGAGAGTGTAGTGTGTGACTGTACACAGTAGTATAACATAGCCCTTGTTCAAACAAAGTCATAAATGGCTAGACTATATCTTTTGTTTGCTTTAGTACAGTACTAAGTAACTGAACCACAACAACAAATGCAACAATTCAATGATGTTCTTCTCCTGGCTTATTTGCTTTTAGGTGCACAAAAAGCCAGAGGAGGTGGTGTCATCAGCATCACCCGGCTACCCGTTGTACTGCCAGCCAGACAGAAGTCCTGCTGCGCATCACGTCCTCATGTGACCAGAACTTGTTGTGCATCTGCATCCTGCCTGACATCTGAAGAAGATGGCCCCAAAGAAAGGTACCAGGTCCAGTACCAAGAAAGTTGCCGGTGAGAAGAAGGAACAGAAAAAGGAAGTGCCATTAACCACGACTGGTGGTGTGCCGGCCTATGTTTTTTTGGCACCAAAAAAGTTACGCCTGCAGCAGCGTTGTCCGGGAACCAAGCTGGGAGCAGCACCTCAGCACCAGCGGTCCAACCCCACCAACCTAGGCCCAAGGGTTTTAGAGTCGCAGAGGTAGCCAGTCTACAAACGAGCAGCGATGTTGAAGAAATGTAATTATCGCAAAGTAGTCCACAATCAACACAGGCACAAACTCAGCAGATAAGTGTGCAGCCGCAACAAGAACAGCAGCAGCCGCAACAAGAACAGCAGCAGCAGCAGCCGCAACAGGAACAGCAGCAGCCGCAACAAGAACAGCAGCAGCCACAACAAGAACAGCAGCGGCCACAACAACAACAGCAGCAGCCGCAACAAGAACAGCAGCAGCCGCAACAGCCCACCATAGTAGTTGTTGCTCCTGACGTAGGGGCATTTCAGGAAATCGAGTTTCCTGCAGACAAAGTGGAGCAAAGTCAAACCACTGTTTCAGAAGATCTATTGTCTTCCAGACCACCAGCAAGGAAAAGGAGGCTTAGTCCATCATCTTCTTCTTCAAGCCCCGCTTCTGATGATCGTGATGCCACTTGGCACCCACCAGCTCAGTCTGAGAGTGATATACGCCACAAGACAATGCTTCTGAAAAGTAAGGTCCCAGAAAAACTTAGAGTTATGGAGGTAGATGTAGAAGAGGGAGGTGATGTTGGTGAAGACGAGCCAGTCATCACGCACATTACTCCCGCCCCAAAGGGATTGGAGACCAACATTCTCACCCTATCCAGAAAGGCTGATACTGAGCGGGATGTAGCACGGATATCACCAACACAGGCTACACCACCACTACCTCCAGCTGCCATATTTTCCAAGGCCCGGCAGGGACCTACATCCAGCTCAACCATCTCAGTAGGTAGTGGTAGTAAAAGTCACAGTCTAGGTGCACAGGGTCACATTTCAAGCACACTCTCCAGTTCATCTGGTATTGAAAGTGGCACGTCCAGCAGTGCCAGAAAGTTCTCCTCCCCAGTTTGGGACTTCTTTTCTGTTAGCACCAAGGAGGAGAACGTTGCTATATGCTCAATTTGTCGGCAAGGTGTTCGGCGTGGTAAGCTTGGTACAAACTATGGTACCGGAGGACAAGCAAGTCATCTCAGAATACACCACACTATCGTCTGGGAGAATCACCTACTTCAGTTAAAAGAAAGTAGAAAAACTCAACCCATTGAAGTTGGTCAGGAAGAATCAGGGAGCGATATTATTGCGGTGGAAGGTGAAGAAGAGGGAGGCATTTCTAGCCATGTCCCCAGTAGTGCAGTGGTTCCGCCCACATCCTCCTCAGTAACATCTCAGTGGCACCGCAGTAAGAGCCATACTCAGAGTCAGGCTGAGACAACAAGGCGACCGAGTACTGTAATGAGACAAACTGTGTCGTTTAGCCTAAGTGGGTAATGAAAACAGCACCACAAAGGAAAGTAATCCAGCCTACCATTGAGAGCATGTTTAGGTTGGATGGGCAGTTCCAACGCAAACACCCAACGGCACAGTTGTACAATGCGAAGCTGGCTAAAATGTTAGAGCTGGACCTTCTTCCTTTTTCATTTGTGGAAGGGGTGGGTTTCCTTGAATTTATGTCAGCCATCTGCCCTAAATGGAAGGTTCCCAGCCGGTCCTATTTCGCAAGCATTGCTGTTCTGGCACTACATCATGATGTGCTGGAATTGGTTGGACAAGCTTTGCATAGAGTGCTGTTCACAATATCCACCTGACAACAGCCATGTGGACCAGTTGCCAAGCCACAGATTACATGTGCATCACTGCACACTGGGTCTCTTTTGTGGGGGTTAGAGATAAGCTATCTGCACGAGGTGCTGTTGACACAGCTGCGATTTTTAAAGGTACTCTGTAGCCATGTTCGCCATGGAGAAATCTCATATGGCTGAAAACATTTTAGACGAGTTTCGCAGCAAGGTTTTGGAATGGCTGCGGCCAAGAGGGCTTAGTATTGGTTTTGTTGCCACAGACAATGGCAGTAATGTACTTAAGGCCATGGAACGTGGTTCCTATTTCAGGGTTCCGTGTTTGGCGCACTGCATAAACATTATAGTTCAAGTCTTTCTGAAAAAAGAACCCATAGTCAGCAATTTACTGGCCATCTGCCGAAGAATATGCACTCATTTCAGCCATTCTTTTAAAGCTCGGGAGCAGCTGAGGATCATCCAACGTGAACATAGGATGCCAGTCAAGGCACTCATCCAGGAGGTGTCAACATGTTGGAACTCAACGTATTACATGCTTGATCGTCTGTATGAGCAGTACAGGTCACTCCATGAATATGTCTGGAAAAGAAGAGGGGATGCTACTGTTAAAGGCATGAACCTTGAGATGGAGCAATGGAGCCTAATTAAATGCCTGACTGAGATGCTTTGTCCTTTTGAGGTCTTCACAAGTGAAGTCAGCAAGGAGGACTGTACAATGGGCCAAGCTATCCCATTATTGCAAATGCTAGAGCATCAGCTGAAGAATGTGTCTGAATCATACAAAGGTGTAGAGGACAAAAGGGAAGCCTATCACTTGGTGGAGAGCTTAGCCCGTCGCTTAGCTGAAAATGTAAGGATACAATATAACATTTTGTCACAAGAACATTACATTTGTGCCACAATTCTGGATCCACGTGCAAAATTTGGACTGAAGTCATTCTTTGCTTTTTCCGAGATTGATGTTGCCCGCTACAAAACTTGTATAGCTGAAGCAGCCAGTAAGTTGGAAAACGAACGGCTGCTAATTAAAAGCCCGCAAGATCAACCCACAAGAAGTACTGCAGCGGGGCATACAGGATCAAATGCAACTTTGTCGGCTGAGGGCAGTGCGTTTGGATCACAACACTCACCATCACTATCGACAACAGCAACAATAACTGGATCATTAGGCCCAGTAGAATCGTTAGACGATTGGTATGTACAGTTAGGCATTAATAAGCACAGTGCTGATGCACAGAGAAAAGAGCACGAAAGCTTACCAGCAGCACCCCTGAACATTGAGCCTATCTGGACGACCCAACAGAGGTGTACATTGATCAAAACCCATTGCAGTATTGGTATAGGAAAAGGTCTGAATGGCCACTGCTCAGCAGGCTGGCGATAAGCTATCTGGCTTGCCCTGTCGCAAGTGTCTCTTCCGAACGTGTTTTCAGTGCTGCTGGTTCCATTGTAACATTGAGAAGGACCAGTCTCTCGCCCAAAAACGTGGAGAGGTTAACAATGATCAAAATGAATCAGCACTTCATACCACCGATTTACACAATACATGAAGCAATGGAGGAAGATGAGGACAGCGGCTCAGGTGACAGAAGTAGTGTGTCACGAGATGATTACCTACTACTGGCTGATCCCCCAAAGTTTGAGGACGAGCTATACTTCCCTGACAATTAGGCTTGCACTTACACTCTTCCTCCCTTTTTTCCCCCTTTATTTGTGTGTCTGTCGTTCCGGTTACAAACTTGTGAATCACAACAAATCCATTACCACCGTCTTCTACTCTTCTTATTTCATATACAAGTTTCAGGTGTCTGCAATTTGACAGTACAGTCCTCCGAATCCAGCTCCTCCGCTCCATCATACTGAATTTCCGCCCAAATCCATTGCCATCATGAATGATGATTGGATGATGGTAAATACTAGAAGAACAAATTCAAACTTTCCTAGTCCTGCCAAAAGAAGTAGAGCATGAATCAGATGACTACTATAGCTATCCTCCTTTCAGAGCCGAGAGAGACTGCCCATTAACTGAAAATAAGATGGAACAGGTAATGATTGATGCCATGCATTGGACGCAGAGTCACAGACTGAATGATTTTGTTGTGTTTGTTGTGCATGAAGTTATGTAATTGTGCACTAATCATCTTTCTACAGAACACACTAAACTTAACTCAAGGTGAATTCAATTTTCCCCTTCTTGCAAATAAGAAATTTGTACTTCTCCTGCAGCTTGGTGATACATTGCTTTTAATTAAATACAGGAAGGGGACTCACTCAATCTGCGCCATGAGTATGATTGACACAACAGCACCGTCCATGATGATGATGGCGAAATAGACGGCCCGTTAACTTAAGATGAGAAGGAACAGGTAATGACAATTAATGGCATGCATTGGACACCTGACTCTGAGCGATTGGTGTTTGTGTTTTCGTTGTTTGTTTGTTGTGCACAAAGTGAAGTCAAAGTGTACTAGTAATCTATCTTTCTGTACACACTAAAGACTGACTCAAGTCAATAATATTTCTACTCTTGTTGTGTAATAACAATTTTACTTCTACTAAAGGCCGATCTTCACAGTCAGTCAGTAAAAGTATCGGAGATGATGATGAAGTCAGGAGGACGTTTCATGAGTGGCATAAAAGAAAAACTTAAAAGCCTAAAGGTAAACACGTCAACAACAACCACAGCAGACCCAAATGTCTGTGTAGAAGTAGAATAGAGTGTAGCGGTGGGATGACTGCGGTGCATTGATTTACTAACTTAAACTGTAAAATGCTATGTTTGGAATGGATAATGTGCATTGCCTTTGTCCAACTCTTTAAAAAAAAAAAAAGTACTCTAAAGTCTAAACGTAGGATGTGCTACTGCTAAGCAACGTGCGTCAGGCCTGTCACTGTGGGCCTGCTCTCTCCTGTTATTGTTGAAGGTCAATGCTGGAAACAGACTAGAGTAGAGATGATGCATATATGCCACCTCGGAAAGTGTTACTACACCATAACTTGTGCATTTGTTTCAACTTTGTTTCTCAACATCCCCTTTGGTTTTCCATCTACAATTACAGGCCGGGCCTTGCCCTATACTTTGGAAAACATTACACTGCACACTTACCTTGCCAAAAAATCGACATTTTTTTTCCATCCGGGCAGTGGCGAGTGGCGAAACACCCAAGATTGATGGACGAGAGGACCAAGAGGAATGCCGAGATGCAAATCCAGTCCACAGTTTTTTACCAGGATAACACAGTAACAGTATCAACTTTTATCTTCTTTTAAATAATTTGAATAATTTTTTTGTATACAATCTTTACAACAGTGTGTTCTTGTTGTTGTTATTATCATCATTAGGTTTGCTCTCTGTTTATGATTCTTCCCTACCAATATTTAAAATTTCTATTTGCTATCTGTAAAAGTATTAAGGCCGGAACAACAGAACAAGAAGTGTATGTAATCCGGGTGTCTCATCATCATGCATGCATTTCCTTTTTCTCCCTTAACATATGGATATGTTAGTCTTCAAAGATTATCGTTTGTTTGTCCATGCATACTGTTTTTCAATGTCAAACCTTTCCCAAAACCCCCTTCCTATCCATTCAACAAACTCTAACCCTCTTCCCCCGGGCTGTGTGACTTATTGTCGGTGTGACTAAATTAAATGTACACCAATACTTAATCACACACTTGCTAGGGCGGATGTGGCGAAAACAACAGTACTTCAATTTCAAGGCAGAGCGATGATCTTCTTCTGCTTGCCCACCCATGAGTAGGATATTTTAGAGGTTATTTTATTTAACAAAGAAACATATACCTCAGCATTAATTGCCGGCATTGATTGGATGTGTTTGTTGTCATTCCTCATACACAGCACTAACTGTTAGGCTGTAGGCCTAGTCAAGTGACTCGAGTCAACACAACTATAGTTTGTAACTCTGTCTAGTAAGCTATCCCAACCACCATTATGTTTTGTTGTAAAATATTTTAGCATATTATTGTTGCTCGGTAAGTTCTGTACTGTACTTTATTCTACTACTCCTCTAACAGTCTCTCAAAGGTGATTGACTGTCTCCTTTTCTGTTTTGCAAATGCTGCCGCCATGCCAGTGTCTACTACTACTACTATACTACCACCACCACCCCAATCATGGCATGTTAGAAAAAGGAAACCATCTTCACCATGCAGCCATTGCTGTGCCTAAGTTAAACATAAACATGAAGCACAGGTAAGAGAGAAGTTTGGGGGAGGCAGAATTAATAATGGACATGTTTTCAATGAATTCAATTTCACACTCCAGTCCAGATAAAGAATGCATAGACTAGAGGACAGACTGAAAGTACTAGTAGGACAAGTCAATTAGTGAGGTGTGTCGTATCTATCTGTTTGTGTCTTACACAGTCAGCCAATTATTTAAATCAAACACAGGCTATGGGCGGCCCTGCACCAGCAAGGAAACAGTGTGATGTAAAACAGTAACCCCACCTACAAAACATTAACAACATTGCATGTAACATAGAAAAATATATTTAATTTACCCTAACAAAAATAAACTAAAAACCCACAAAAGCTGACCCACCCCCCTCCCTAACCCCAACCAATGTCCGTAGGGAAGTCCAGGAGAAAATAGTACTCCGAAAACCCAATGCCCAAATCAGTTCCCACCCACCTAAACAAGAATTAAAAAAGAACTTGAAGACAGGGACTAAGGTGTGGGGCGGGACTGAAGGAGGACAAGCATCGACCCCTCTAAACGGGCGATGCGGTGTCTGAGAGCATGGCAGTTGCAGCCACAGTGGGGGGGCACCAGAGATGGCACTGCGGTGGCGGCAGGCAGCCGCCAGACGTGGCGCCGTACCGCTGGAGGGCAGTGGCTGGGGCCCGGGGCACTGGAGGAGGCTTCAAGTGCTGCTGCAGTCTCCTCCTCCTCCTCTGCCAAGACCACCAGCCGCCGGTATTCACGCTGGATTGCCTCCAGCTTCCAGCGCCGTGCCTTGGCGGCCAACTCCTTTCGATTGAGTTTAGGAGTAGCTGTGTATCAAAAAGAAAAAAACAAGACAATTGTAAAATATACTCTTAGAAAAACAGTAAGACAAGTTAATTATTTATACACTTAGTGGCATGGTAGAGTAGCACTATAAAGCACAGTAGTACATAACATTTTAAATCTCGCCTGTCCTTCCTTCCACCCGTCTTTCACTTTTTAGTTGAACAGTGCACCAGGTGCTCTTCTCCATAAAACTTTCAGAGCGGAGTTGAAATCAGATAGATGAGGCCATTGGTTACTCAATACTCCCGCTCCTATTCCAATTAAAGGGATTCTAGTCTTCTAGTTCACTCTTCAAACGTTCACAACAACTCATACTTACTAAGGACATCGGATGGCGGGCGGACTTTGTCCGCCCGCCATCCTCACGCGAAAAAGGGTGGGGGCCCGTGGGGACAATTAATTAGGATGATGCGCCCAGCACAGTAGCGGGCGCATCCTGGTTTTTTTACATTCTGGTTGGTGGTGCCGAAAGCAATGCTAAAAATACATGTTGTGCTGCTTTTCCAAGCACACCATGACAGGCCCCATGCGGAGCCTGTCACGTTTTGCTTTGAAAGGCAGGGGGGTACCATAGCATAGGTACCCTCCATGGGGGCCCCCAAGCATACTCTGCAATGTCTGCATGCCTTTCCGTGGCGGATGGCAATGCCGCCACGCAAAGGCATTCCAAAATGCAGATTATATGGCTGGGGGTGTGTTCAGAGAGACACCACCACCATATTGAACCCTTTTCCGCCTGGTCGACATGTGGGGGGTCTGACTCTTTTCTACAGGGATGGCGGGAGGTTTGCCCCTGCGGTGTCGGCGGTGAATACCGCCGGCCCGGCGGGGGCAATACGCCCGCTATCCTAATGGGGCCCTAAGTCTCAACAGTACAGTATACATACAGTACACCCTTGCAGTGAGTGTACTGTCAAGTTCAACAGTAGTTAAGCACTATGAATCTAACTTACCACTGCCCGCCACTGGTGCTGCCACTCCCCCTACCGCTCCATCGTCGGTATCTGCAGCAACTGCCGCATCCTCTACCTCCGCGTCGCCTTCGCTGTCCCCGGCAATAGTGGTCGGTAGTGCGCCTAGAAAACATTACACATTTATTAGGCGTCATATACACCTCCCCCTATTGATCAGTAGCAAGGTTGAAAAATGAGTTAATAGTATACTAACATACATCACTAGTACAAATCAGGTAATGGTAGAGTAGACCTTAATAGTTATATATGGTTATTCTAGCCTTTGCTTAGTTAGCCCGAGCCATGCAACCATTTTACCTTTGTGTCTTTTATTTTTGCACATGTGACTTTACCTTGCAGCTTTTTGTATAAGACACCTTTGAGCCCACATGACCTGCCTCACACCGCTACTGTCTACACGCTGCGTACAAGCGGTCAACAAAAACATTAACAAGCCACTTTTTTATGAAGTACTGGTGTACTGTTAGTCAATATTGCTTATCCATAAATGCTACACTTTTTGGCACGGCTGAGAAATGCTTGCAAGTTGCAATATACTAACGCGCGCCATTTAATTTTTCGCATTACAGACGGAAGACTCCCTTCTACGAACCAGAGCTTTGCAGAGCTTATGAATGATACAACAACTACCAGTACTAGGTTCTTCTAAGGTGAGGGGTCCCTTCACTCAGATCTTTATTTATAAATTTATATAAACTAAATTCCTAGGGGATGGTGGTGCTGCCTTCCACCACTGTTCAGTTATCATGATGTAATTCCCAACTGTAAGTAAGTGTAACAATGTTTATTGTTTTAATGTTATTGATTTTCCGGTTGGTGCTGCATTTTATAATAGAACAATGTACAGAGCTTCTCAATTCAAAATAAACATTTTGAACTTACATAGACTTGGTGGTATTTGGTGTGGACTAACTTACACAAGTGAGCAAATTAAAGTAAGGGTGTGCATGTGCATTGCTTCCACGACTGAGAGGTTGGGTGTGTTATGTTCTGGGTTGTCTACTTGTTGGGTATCTTGGGGGGAGGGTTCGGAGACCTAATAGTTATGACAAGACAGTACTATAGTCGAGCAGGGGATTGAGGTGGGTTCTGAATTTCTGATTGAGGTGTGTGAGGAAGGTCCAACCTACCATCACCAACATCCTATTTTCTTGTGCAAAGGTCTGTATGTGCAAGATCCCTACAACAGTAGTAGTATGTCCTATAGGCTATCATATCAAAATAGTAATAAATCTGGTTGGGCATTTGTTGCTGTGAATTGTCAAAGCCTCAAGATTAACAAAGACTCAAGATCAATAAGACTAGAAGTAGTACAAGAGGACGACCCAAAGGACTGGACTCAATGGCAAGAGCTACTGCTGAATCTGAGTTTTATTACAACCTTTCACATAAAGAGTGGCACTGGCCAACTGGGCAAGCTTAGCTACTACAGTACAGACAGACTGGTAGTAGTATTAGTACTGAGAGTCATCATAGCAGAGGAAGGGATAACAAGATTTTGAACCTGTACAGATCGAAGGATAATTGTTGGTAAAAAATAGCATTGGGAAACTGAAACAATAGTTCATGAAAAATATGGTGCAGTAAAAGTTATGGAATAAGAAATGTTATTAAAAACAAGAAGACTTACTGGGGCCAGCAGAGGAGCCCTCGTTGGTGTCCTCCTGGTGGTGGTGTTCGGACTGTTGTCCCGCCGACTGCCCACTCCCTGTCTGTCTGCCCCTGGGTGCTGATGAACAGGAAAGATATAAGAAAGAGACAAACATTGATGAATGGTGTCAAACAAATACAATATTTTTAAAGAACGGTCAAAAAACACTTATGTAAACAACAATTGCAATAACTATATTGACCTATCTCATCTGGTCAACAAGTAGTATCGGGGGATTCGCGGATCGACTACTTAAGTTACTATTTATCAACAGTAATCCAGTCTTCCATTCTGATTCCAGAATACTAAGTTACAACTAAGCCTAAGTTCGACGTACCACCCGACCTATCCCACCTATTCCAGGCATGCCAATTGTACATTAAGTATGCATTTCCACTTCTTTTATTCCTCAACAATGCATATGGTCAAATGGAGGACACATGACTACATTTTTTGTATACACCAAATTTTGGGTTGATTGATTGATGCTGATGTTCTGCTAGTGCTAAGCCAATTACCACCACTCATTGAACAAACTAGAAAAGGTTCTAATAAAGACTGCCATACTAGCAGCACGTCACGTAACTGAAGGGGCATCACGCATACCACTAACAAATTAGAAACTCATACAAAGTACCTAAACCTAAGTATCAATCCGCCCCTTTCCTTAGTGACAGGACAAAGTAAGGAGTGGACTAGAGTCACTGTAGCATTACGTAACTTAATTTATCTAAAATAAACTCTTACAGAATCACGCTAAGCGAGCGCAAACGCAAAGTTGCAAACAAGTAAGATTAGTAGTAGCGCAGAAGAGCACCTGTGTCATAATCACAGAAGACTTTTAAACGTAATTAACCTGCAATGTAAGCAGCAACATTCTAGCTGGTTGGAAGAAAAAAAAGATATTCGCAATATATAACACAGAGCAGAAGAACAGACACAAAGTAGTAATAATTAAATAGTTACTCACCAAGCCCCGGGACCTCCACTCCTAGCAGGTCCAGCAGGTCCTGCTCACGGTCCAGGATGTCAGACCACCGGTGCGTCAGCTGCGCCTGGGTGCGCCGGACCCCAGAGAAGCGCGACACTGCCCGGCACACCTTCCCCCACCGCTGCCGACGCTCCCGGAGGCCGGACCCGGACCCAGGCCTGCCACCTGCTGCCAGGGTTGAGGGGAGGTGGTGCTGCACAAAGAAAATGAGTGCAGCCAACTCCACCTCCCCAAATAAGGCCCGTGCCTGCACCCCTTGTGGGTGCCGCCTTCCGCAAGGAAGGCGGTCACGGCTCTGGCTGCGACGACCAGCCCTACCCTTTGACATGGTTCTGGGACGGGGCGGGAAAGAAAAGGTAATAAAATTAAAGAAGTAAAGGAAATAAATAGCAGGCAATAGAAAGAGAGAAAGAGTAGCTCAAAAACAAAAAAAAAAGTAGACAAAAACCAAAAATATAGAAGCAGGAAAATAGTTAGAAAAATAATAAATAAGAAAGATCAAAAAAAAGTGGCTTTAAGCAAAGGATTGAACAGATGTAGGGAGGATTCAAAATCAGGCCCCAGAACCATGCAATAGTGTGAAAAACAAGATGGCCGCGCCCATTGCGACCACGTGCGCAAGTTCGCGCAATATTTTCTCCCCAAGCAAGCAAAAAGCAACGCGATCAAGTAAAAGTGGTCGCAAACAGGAAATATCTACTGCGAACATTCATTGCGCGTCCCGGAACAGGAAGTAAGCATCGCGAGAGGGCGGGACAAGTGAAAACAAGATGGCCGCACCCGTGAGCAACTGCATGGGTAAGCTAGCGAGCCGCGATCACGCAAAAAATACCGCGAACAGGCGGGAAAAAAACTTCCGTGTCTTCGCGATATTTCCGGCGTGTTTGCAGAGATTTTCAGCATTTTCACGATAGTTTGCGAAAGTTAATTTTGCAAATTCCGCCCACCGTACGTCCAACCAACCCATTGCATTGTGGGTGATAGGGAGTAGTGAATTTATAAGTTACACCACACTCCTTCCACATTGCTTTCAAATATCCTGACATGAAGTTTGTATCTCTGTCAGAGACGACCTCCTTTGGGAAACCCACTCTGGAGAAAACTCCAATGAGGGCTCTTGCCACCACAGGGGAATTGCCTCTGCTTACCTGGTGGCATGATCTACTACCACCAGGATAAATCTGTGCCCAGATGCAGTTGTAGGGTCAAGGGGACCAACAATGTCAATCCCTACCCTTTCAAAGGGTACTCCCACCTCAGGTAGTGGTATCAGGGGGGCCTTTGTTGTGCCACCTGACTTGCCACTGGCTTGGCAAGTAACACAGAAGCGACAAAACTCCTTGGTGTCTTCTGACATATGTGGCCAATGCAAATGTGGAACAAGCCTGTCCCAGGTCTTGTTTTGGCCCAAGTGACCTGCCAAA
Organism: Triturus cristatus; assembly: GCF_964204655.1. NCBI lineage: Eukaryota > Metazoa > Chordata > Amphibia > Caudata > Salamandridae > Triturus > Triturus cristatus. Next base: position 727,129,584 of record NC_140585.1, read on the forward strand.
GGGATATCATGTGCTAGGGTCAAGAGGAACCCCCTAAACTTTAAAGGTATTACCAACCTCCTGGTGGCTCCAGGGGTTGGATCTCTACCCTCAGAATATAGGAGTCCCTCATCCCAATAAACTTTATGGGACCAACTAGCACTCCCAGCAGCCTCAGCAGCAGCCTGCTGTCTGAGGGGTTCAAGAGAGGGGCAGCACTGTTGCTCCTTACTCAGATCTTCCCTAGAAGGGTCCCCTGTCCCCAAGAACTCAACCTGATCAGGCTCAAGTCCTTCTGGGGCAGTTCCTTCTTCAGGATCTGCTTCTTCTCCCTCAAGAGCTGAATCTGTGATCTGAGACAGAGGGGAAGGCACTGCCTTAACCCTACTGCTGCTCTTCTTGGGAAGCACCTGGTCCATATTTTCAGGACCCAGAGCTGGTTCAGTGTTATGCATTTTGGCCTGTGACCTGGTCACAGCAAATACCTCTGCAGGGATGCCCAACATCTCAGCATGAGTCCATAACTCTACTTCAGACCAGGCTGAAGTCTCTAGATCATTGCCCACTAGACATTCTACAGGGAGGTCTGCACTGACTACTACTTTCTTGAGTCCAGTTACCCCTCCCCAGGAGAAATTCACAACTGCCAGACTATGGTTGGTCCTGACATTGCTTGCATTGGTAACCTGGTACATTTCACCCTGGATGATCTGCCCAGGGTCCACAAGATCCTCTGCCACCATGGTGACACTAGCACCTGTGTCCCTGAATGCCAAAGCCTGTTTGCCATTTATTACAGACTGTATTTGCCCAGATTACTGGGGCTCACTTGGAAGGACATATCAATGGCTCCATCACAAATCAGCAATGCCTGAGTGGGTACTTTGACTAGGCCAGAGTCCACTTCAGAACCCAGGTTAACCCTACTACACCCTTATTCTGTGTACCACCTCCACCAGTAGTTGTACTAGGGGGAACAGTTGCCTTAGGGGCAGGAGTGGTGGTGGTTTGGTCTTTGGACTTGTTACAGTCAGAAGTCCAGTGCCCTTTCTGTTTACAGAATTTGCACCAGGGCTTCTTTTGGCCTATTCCCTTGTTGGATTGTGAATCCCCACCAGATGCAGATTCTGGGGCCCTTGTGAAGACTTCTGGTCTTTTGACTTATCCCGACCTTTCTCAGAGCCCTTAGAATCCTGCTTCTTGGTGACACCCCCTTGGTTCTGGGTTTTCTGCCTCACCCTGGTTCTGACCCATTTGTCTGCCTTCTTTCCCAATTCTTGGGGAGAGGTCAGATTAGAGTCCACCAGGTATTGATGCAACAACTGGTTCTGGCAATTATTAAGGATCTGTTCTCTCATCATTAGATTATACAATTACTTGAAATCAGTAACCCTACTGCCAACCAGCCAACCCTCCAGAGCCTTGGTTGAACGATCTACAAAGTCAGTCCAGTCCTGAGTCTATGCTTTCTAGGTGTCTCTGAACTTCAACCTGTACTGCTCAGTGGTTAAGCCAGCCCATCTATCAGTGCACTCTTCAGGACTTCATAGTCATTAGCATCCTCCTCTCAAACAGTGAGGAGCTTGTATCTGCCTTTATCTGAAAAGGACAGCCACAATATTGCTGCCCACTGCTTTTGGGGGACCTGTTGTACTCTACAGGCCCTTTCTATAGCAGTTATCCACTTGTGGATATCATCCCCACTCTGGTAGGGAGGAACAACCTTGGTCAGGTTCCTATGGTCTGGAATATATTATCTACCTCTAGGGACACTGTTGCTACCACCAGGGGGTTCTAACCCCTCTCTTCTAGAAGCTCTCTGGAGCTCAAAGGCTTCTTTATCTAATGCCAACTGCTTGGTTTTGAGGGCAAATCTTGCTTCCTCATACTGCAGCAGTTTGTACATTCTGTCAGAGGAGGTCTCCCTTCTTGGAAGGTAGGAGTTCCTCTGATGGACAGATTCTCTGCCAGAGTGATAGGAGTGGTCAGACTCCCTAGAAAGGGACCTAGGCCTCTCCTCCACTCTGTCAGTTCTCTTAGGGAGAATTCCTCTGTCGTTTTCAGACCCTTGTGGGTCTGGCCCTTCAACCACAGAGTCCTGGTCATCCTGATTTTCATCATCTGACCCAGACACTGTAATTGACCCACCCCCTGATTCAGACCCATTAGCTCCTAGAGCTAATCTAAGATCATCTGCTGTCATCAGATCTATCAGGTGTAGTGTGGAGGGATTCTGTCCTATCCTCAGGTGCCTTGCAGCACACATGGCTTTCAAGTCAAAGAAAGTCATGTCCTTATATTGAGGCTGGGTGGGCCCACTGGTTCCAACCCTTAAGGAAATTCTAGTGTTGTGCAGTGTTGTACTACCTACATTAGTTTGTGGCCTACTGATCCTAGCTTGAGCTGTAGAAAGGGTGTGCTATCCTTTGGCACACAGCTCTAAGTTCAGTAGTAAGCTTGACTTTATATGTACTTTGAGTACCTATAGTGGTTTTCAGTTAGTAATTCAAATAGAGATTTTCTGGTAAAATAATGGCAAGCTGTAATCCCACACGCTGCCCACCAATGCGAGAAGTTGGCCTGGTATATGCTGTTCACTAGTTAAAGTGGAGACCTTGCACCAGTACAATTCGACTCTTATGGTAGTAGATTTAAGACAACCTTTCAAGAAAGCTATCGTAGTGGTAGCTGTGGAGAGCAGCCTTCAGGCTAAGTCTTTAGAGGAATGTAAAGCAGCTTGTTTTACCTTATAATCTCTTGAATTACTAAATGAAAGAACACCACACAGGTATATATATAAAGTAGGCCTGGGCAAAAATTCCGTTCCGCATGCGGAAATTGCGATAATTTGACATTTTCGCGTTCCGCGGAGAGCGCGAAAATGTCAAAATTTTCCCAATCCGCATCTTACCGGAAATTTTTTTCGTGCTCGCGCTGTAAAAAAATACATTCTCGCGTGCGCGCGATCGCCTTACCTGAATCCACGCGTTCGCCGACAAGTTTTCCCGATCCGGTTGCGTTCTCCACGAGATGTTGGATTGTTGGTAGCCATTTGCGCTGTCTCGCAAAAGTTCGCGCCCGCATTAACGTCATTCATCGCGCGAGCACGTAATTCGTCGTGCGATCACGTCTTTCTTCTCGCGATCATGCACCGCGAGAGTATGAGAAGCTGGAAGCTGCACTGGCTGCCTGTGAAGTTCAGGGTTCAGTTCAAATGTCTCTGTGTAGCCCATAAGGCACTCTTTGGCAAAGCCCCAGAGTACATTAAGCAGCGCCTGAGGAAGTATGTTCCCGGCAGAACCTAGCGCTCAGGTTATGCCTCCAATCTGACTCAACCCAGATTTAAATTAAAAACTAAAGGAGCAATGCCCTTTCAGTGATTCTTCCACAACTTTGGAATGAGCTACCGGCCAGTCTGAAGGAAGATTCACAGCTACTTTCCTTCAGGAAAAAACTCAAGACGCACCTATTTAAAAAGGCAATATTCCCGGCCTAATTAGAGATGGCAGAGGGTATCGAGGTGACAGTAGGCTATGTTCTTTCTGTTGAGCGCTTAGAGACCGGTGGTGATAGGCTCTATATAAAAACCTTATAACATATAACATAACATCTCGAACACGTCATTCTCCACCGCGAGCGAGAGAGTGAGGACACAGGCACGTCATATCGAACGTGAAAAGGAACAAGAGACCCAGAACACGTCATATCCAACAAGTAAGTTGGTGAGCCGTGATCACGCAGAAAATGCCACGAACGGGCGGGAAAAAAACTTCTGCGTCTTCGCGATATTTCCGCGTGTTTGCGGAGATTTTTTACCATTTTCACGATAGTTTGCGAAAGTGAATTTCGCAAATTCCGCCCACCCCTAATATAAAGTATAGATCTATTTATTACTAACAACTCTCTGCTAATCTCTTTATGAGATTAGAAGTCAAGGACATATGCACAAATCAACATTTCACAACACATTAAGCACAAATATGGCTGGGGCCCTAGGGGCGTACCAGACCATATACTTAACAACAGCCTTAGACATAACGACTTGCAAGGGGACAAGGCCTAGGGCCTTCAGAAGTGCTGGGGCCTCACTAATCCACCCAAGGCAGGTAAGTAAAGGACCCACGGGAGACGCATGCAGTGTGAGAACACAGACGCGGATCCCATTGACTTCAATGGAGCAAGTCGCGAATGGAAATTTAGAGTTTTAGGATACTTCAGGAGAATCTACAAGCAAGTCACTTACAGGGTAAGTAGTTCTAGAGCCAACACCCACAGGAGCACCGTAGTGCTGGAGTTACCTCACCCAGGGAAGCCGGGTGCATAGGTGTCTTTTGGTGTCGGGTCACGGCGTCGTTTTCAATGGGAGCCAAAGAAGATTTTCTGCTTGTGAAGACAGGAGAAGTGTCCGGTGGAATCCAAGGCTGGATTCAGAAGAAGGAAGACCTGAAAGCAGAGGGGACAGTGTTCGAAGTCACTTGGCAGTGACCCGGGGCAAGGAAGATGGATGCCCACAGTCGTCGGGTGATTTCAGGTGATCCACGGGTGTCTTGACTCTTCAGCCATGAGGTCCAGGAGGCATCGACGATGACCAGGAGATGAATTCGGTGAGTCCCACAAAGTCTGCAGCTTACTACGGTGTCGGCAACCAGATTGGAGCCAACAAGCCTTGGTAACAGCAAGTTTTGTGAAAAGTGTAAAAAGTCAGCGGTGCAGACCAGCAATGTGTGAGGGACTCACCCAGCAAAGGTAAGTCAGGACAGGCCTGGAGCAACCAGGGGAACCCTTTGGAACTGTAGAAAAGTCTTCTGGGGATCCACAAGCCAACCCGCAAGGGATCGCGAAGACGCCTCAAGAGGATTCACTCAACAGGGGCCCACGGTCACTCCGGATGGGGTAGGCCTCTGATCTTCAGTAGAAATCCTGCTGGAGGCTTGGACCACACGTGGTCCAATGCACAAGTTTGTAGAATGTCGTGAAGGGGTTGCACTCAAAAATAGTGCATGGTACCCAGGGATTGTGGTTCCTCAAAACTAGTGGGGCGCACTTGCCTCAGCGTCACTGGAGACTCACAATGGCCTTGGAGAAGTCAGGAAATCCTCTTCCTGGGATGCAGGGACTTCGAACTCCGGCGGGAGTCAGAAAGTTTGCGGCCGTTGATTGCAAGATTGGGTGCCTGCCAAGCAGGGGAGTCACTCCTTGACTCCAAGGGAGATTCTTCCGTCTTCCAGAGGTAGTGGAACATCGAAGGTCCAGGATTCTTCTTCAGAGCATCGTCCAGGGATATCTAGTTTGCAATGGCAAGGGTTCCCTAACTTATACTGAATGGAAGGGAGGGACTAGCTCTATGACCCCACCTATGGGAGGGTCAGGGGAGTGGGTGGCTACACCCACTTCCCTTTGTCCAGTTTCATGCCAGAGCAGGGGCAGGTAGCCCCTGAGCCGGTTTGAACTGGTGTATGCACAGAGGAGCCTACTGCTTTCCCGGTGCAGGACTTCAAAGCACTCTAGGAGTGCACCAACCCAGCCCCAATACACTAAACCCTATCTGGGAGGTGGTTACATCTCCCTGTGACAGGATGCCTATTGTTGGGCCTCCTCCACTACGAGTTTCAGTCATCAGCAGGAGGGCAGCCCAGTGTCTGTGACTGGTGGCATCCATTTTGTGATGCCAGGGCTCTTCAGGATTCTACCGTGTTTTCACAGTAGGTACATGTCTATCCCTCTAGAAGGGTGGGATCATACTCCCACACCAGTTACTGGTGTGGGGGTATGATTCCAAAGCGTTTGAAACCAAACACGACATGTTTTGATGCAGCCATCCCAGAGTTAGCATTTACTGCAAGGTTATAATGCACTTAAGAGTATATGGTTTGACCGAATTCACAACAGCCCCAGAGAATAGACTCTGAGAGCTGCAGAGGGGCCCTGCTCAGGCAGTGGCACCCCCTCACATGGAAACCAAGCACCCTGCCCTCAGGATTGATAGGGCCTGCCTTAGGGGTGACTGATAGGTTTAAATGTGTGTGCAGGAGAGATATAGTGAACCTATATCTCAGTGAGGAGTGCTAACACTACCTAACCCAGGCTGCAGTAGCAGGCCTGTGGTGTCAGATTTAGTCTGCTTCCCAGTGGTGGCATAATACATGCTTCAGCCCCAGGTAGGCCTGTGAAGTACCTATGCCCTTGGTACCTAAGGTACCATATTCTAGGGGCTCATAAGGTACCACAGTATCCGATCACTAGTGCACATAATATGCACTCCAAGTTGTTTAGAGAGAACAGAGACGCTGGGGCCCTGATTAGCAGGGTCCCAGCCAAACTATAGCCAGAAACCAGTGTAAACATAAAAATAAAATTGGGGGCAACCTAAGGTGCAGCTCCTACTCTCCTACAGGGGGACTCACACACCCGGCTGGGTGTCATGCTTCATCATAGGGCTGCTCCTCGTCAGGTTGGCGCTGCACTACCTGAGGGGCACCCCATGAGGGGCTCTTTGTCAGAGATATTTTATTCCAAATCACCGTTTGGTGCCGTGGGGGTGAGGGGCATACCAGTGTAGATGAGTGAGTCTCCCTTGCTGCACAAAAACAATCCTGCATGCAATGGAGGCACCCTTGCACCATGCCCTTGCACCATGGTGCATGAGTGCCTATATTGGCGCTAGGCTGCAGAAACAGTTCCAGTGCAGGGATAGGAGAAAGGGCAGGAATATACCATATTGCATAAATATGGTGCATTCGTGCCCTTTCACTTTGGCATAAGGCAGTGCAGTAAGGTGCCTTGCTGCATTGCCCTACACCAAAATCCCGTAAATGATGCCCTCTGTGTTCAAGGGCATGATTAAGGATGTGGTGGATGAGTTACTCCATCACAAATGTGACGGATATCTTGTCTGCCTATTACAAGTGCCATAGTGTATAATGCACTTGTAAAAAAGTGGAAGTGAGATTTGTCATGGTTGCGATGGAGTAACCCTTACCCCAAACTCTAAATCAACCTCCATGTCCTTACATTGCCATTTAGCATACTAGTTTTTTGAACCACGCTGCTGAGAGATCTTCCCGCCTTTAGACTTTGTTAAGGTAGATTATAGTCAGCTCTTATAATGTTCATTTATCAATGCCACCTTTGGGTATGGGTTTGCTTAGAAGGTCACAGTGGGGACTGATTTTCAAAATGAATAGTTATTATACATTGGACATGGTAACGGAGTTCATAGATGCCCAGTGAACCTCCGCTCACTATATGCATTTTGAATAACAACCAAAATTATATTTCAAATGCTTCCTGAAAATTATGTTTGCATTATTTCAAAGTTGCAACTTTAGGGTGAAGTTTGACCGATATTGGTTTGCATTGGGCTAAATCTGGACTGGAACTTGGAAAGCTTTGGGCTTTGGATGGGTCTGAAAATGGGGCTATCCTACATAAAAGGGAAAAGCCTTGTTAATGTAAGGACTGGGTCAAGGAAGACGTGAGAGGAGATGATGGGGAATTATTCAGAGACATTGGTGTGAAAATGCTGATTCCCACAATAATTTCCCATTTTTGAGGGACTTCTTAGGGTACGACTTGTGATATCTTGGTTTTCCACATATCTACGTAGCCGATCCCTATGAACTAGGTAATTACAATGTGGGAATACTGAACCAGTATTCTGAGTACCTTAGAGTGCAAGGCAGAGTCAGTCTCTTGTTCATTGATCCACTGTTTTTACAGTAATTCTAATTTTTTATTTATTTATTGATACGTTTTTTATAGTGCTAGCTAAACCCGAAGGTATCAGAGCGCTTTACATATGATGCGAGATCATTAGATCGAATTGCATGCAAGAAAAAAAACAGACGAAGAAAATCGTTCGGCCGCAGCGGTAGTTACAGTATGCAGACATAGGAACGGCTTGAGCTGAAAAATGTACAAGACATAGTGGACCGCTGAAACACTAATTTAACCGCTACAACTGGTCAATTCAGAGTGGGTGTGAGCTTTGGGAACATAGCTCAGTTAGGGTGTGTGTTAAAGTATTTGTTGAGCAGTAGGTTTTTAAGGTCCCGTTTGAAACAGAAAAACAAGCATTGAAAATGCAATAGGTCTCGCCTTTGATTAAGTAAAAGCCATTTGCTTTGCTAATGGTATTGTATAGCAAAGCAAATGGCTTTAACTTAATAAAAGGCGCGACCTATTGCATTTTCAATGCTTGTTTAGTTTTATCCCATTCCAGGAGAAGTATCTGTAGAAATATAGCAGATCCACATTAACTGCTCAGCTGAAAGGAATCTGGCATTTCTCTGCTGGCTCCAGCTGTTCATTCACACGCAGTCCATGTTTGTCAGAGGTGGCTGAGAGCTGTAACTGGTCCATGCGAGTGTGCCGGGTGCGGGATACGACTGCATTAACGCTGTCATCTGGGCCAGGAGTTTCAAAACACCTGGCCAGTCGATTAAAAAGTGTTTTGATGTCATCTCCTCTGGTACAGCTCCACTCACGCCTGATAGATAAAAGGCCCCAGTCTTTGTTAAAAACACACACAACCAAAATCTGTTTTCAAAAGAAAACAAGAAAACAGATTACTTCAAAGTACCCATGATTTTGGGCCGCGCTCTAATTCCGTCCATTGTGGTTTTCCCAGACTCCAGTGGAAAGCCAATAATTGATAAATGCGCAGCCCATATTCCAAAATGTCGGTCTTCCCCAGCAGCAGCATTGTCTCTGGCAAATAAAATGCGCAGGTGAAGTTTATAATACGGTTAACTCCATCTAAAGAGCAGAAATTATGACCCGGTGACAGGACAGGCAGAAAGAAGAATGTGGGGAGGAAAAGCAATCCATTTGTTTCCTCGAGTTAGAACTGACCCCCAACTCTGGAGTGGCAGTGAGAGGAGTTCTGAATTAGAGGGAACGCTCTCGATCCCGGTGCCCGTGTGTTGGGTCTCCGGACGTGTCTGTCTTTACAACTAGCAGCGTGGGTGCACTGAAGCAGGTGGTGTCACCGGCTGGTGCCTGAAGAAAGCAAATGCGTGTTGTGCAGACTTGTGCTTCCGCTGAAGTGCGAGCAATCACAAACTACTTCACACATAGAAGGTTCTGAGTTATATGGCATTGCTGTGAGAGACGTCTCTCCAAACTGAGCACTGGTTCAGGGATTGTACACGTCTCTGAAGAAACTAACGCATCATGGACCTATTAAGTCTTCCCTCAGAAGAATTAGCTGGGCGCGCGTGCTTGCAAAAGGCGCGGCCCTTTTAATGCAGGTGCTATAAAGTTGTCACACAAACACGCAATTGTAGAAAACATATAAAAAGAGGTGCAGGTCGATATGTGGGAAGAAACGGGGCAATAAACAGTACCCACATCTGTTAATAAGCTCGTACTTAGAATTACTGCTAAGCATTCTAAAGCAATGTTCTAACACCTCCGTTGTATACTTGATATTCAACCAGGAGCTAAATAAAACTAGGGACTGGTTTCTGCTACGCGCCAACTGCCTTTTTGAGCATTTCCGAGTTCACTTGAATTAGTAGCATTTGACTGTATCGACCCAATGACGGCTTCTTACAAGCGAGAAAAATAATTATAATCAGATTGTGCAAATTCGATTAATTCCAATGTCCCTCTGGTTTGTGATGTACTAAACTTAAGGTGAGCGCGTTGAAATCGGCTTGGACACCACACCGGCAGCATTTAACCCTTTCAGGATCTACCAGCTCTTATTTAGCATTCGACCAATACTCCGCCCACCGGTCCCCAGCGGTGCAGCATGCAAGGCCACCCAGCACTGCTACATGGCTAATGCTTCAGACCCAGGTTGCCCAGGTTCACAAACTTGGTGCCTGTTGCGCAGTGCACAAAGTTAGGCGTAAACTGGCTGGGGCGAGTGTAACCGACGGAGAAAGAAAGGGCCGCAGTGCACTTCACAACAAGCGACGAGCAGAAGCACCAAAGACACAAGCTCTTCTTGTAGAGCAGGGAAGGGCAGCAGTAGAATAACAAGCTTTCGCCACGCGGCCGCGGCCGCGAAAGTGAAAGTGATCGCGATTGCGATCGCCGCGAAAGTGAAAGTGAAAGTGATCGCGATTGCGATCGCGTGCTGCAGAGGAAAGACACATGGCGCTGCGCGCGTGCACGTTCACGTGCACTGAAGCTTTAGGCCACGGCAGCACTTTGAAAATCCCAACTATAAAATGTCTCTCCGAGCCAGCGCAAGCGCTGGGGCTCAGCGAGACCTAATGAGGGGTTGCAGCGCAGGTCACTAGGGAGTGAGTTCCATATCGTGGGAGCATTTCCAGAGAAAGAACGTGTCTGGGAGGATTTCTTTTTCAGTTTGGGAGGTATGAGAAGAAATGCGTTGAAGCTCCTTAGAGATCTGGTTCTACCAGCTTTCGAAAGTTTGTTCTCCAGATAGTTGGGGTTATGTGTGTGAATACATATTTCATTTATATACTGTTCATCTCATTGACGTAAAGAGGTGCCTCTTGTTCACAAGCTTAAGAGCAACTTGCGCTGGGCAAATAGAAATCCACTTGCGAGAGATGTCATGAAAATGCTAGGAAGGCTCAAGCTGAATCAAATGAGATGCATAAAATTGTGGACATGATATTCATGGTAAGTTGTAAGTCTTTGCTTTTTGCAATGTGTCGTAATCATATACTTCAATACTCAAAAGAATTTGCAGACTAAAATATTCCGGAATTAAACTAATTAGCACTTTAGGTAATAAAGATGTTTTTTTTTTTTAAATGCAGCCTATGAAAAATTATGCAGAGCAAGGTAACACCCCATATATTTGCATCGTCCCTGGATTTTGCCAGCAGCACTGCACATTAATAAGAGAAAAGGTAAGATGAAAAAGAAATGAACTGAATTTGTATATTTAACCCATTCCTTGTAAACGTGTCACGGGATTTGCACCAGAAGTTTGAGTTGTGTGATTCTGTAATGGTTATGTCTTCACCTGAGGGCCCAAGTCCAGGCTGTGCCCTTGCGTGCCGCCCACTGATACTCCCAAAACAATGTGCCAGGGAGGCATGGGCAAGCCTTGGTTTTTCCGTAGTGTCTCTTTGTCCCTCTACATCACGCTCCATGGCACTATAGTCCGTGAAAACCAACAACCCTGCCCTTTTCCCTCCAGAAGGGTATATTTGCCTGTACCTGTACATTGGATGTTGTACTGAGCGATGTCACCTGTACATCGTCCCATACGACACACTGGCGCATGAGGTTTCACCTCTACCTTTCTCGCCGCTCCATTCTGTAGGAATAATTCTAAATCAATTATTCTGGCAAAGACGATGCAATAGATCATGTTGATTCGATGTCTGCTTTTAAAGCCCGCAGCCGGTGAACTGTTTTTTCCATGTTTAATACCAACGATGGAATATTTTTTCATTTAAATGCACACAAGCCTACGGTTCCTTTTAAAATGTCAATGAATAATTGTTTTCTTTAATATATTTAGCTGTTTATAACCTATTCACAAAGTACATATTACCACAAGCACGAGACTGCATACTTATTCACGGCCAAATGTATCAAGCGTTTTCCCGTTCGCAAACGGGGCGATTCTTAGAATGGGCCCGTTTGCGAACGGGAATAACCCTTTTGGGATGTATCATCCCAAAAGGAATTCGCAAAATAGGTAACAGCAATTTTTGCGATTACCTATTTTGCGAATATATTTAGAGAATCGCAATTTGCGATTCCTTAAATGCAATGCAGAAAGCAAGAAAAAATTGTGACCTGGCTTTAAGAAATCGCAAATTACCACCAACTTCTAGTTGGTGGTAATTTGCTAATTCCTTTAAAAATTCACTTTTTAGCTTTCCTAACTGCGATGTGGCACACATACATGCCCATGTGCACACATGCTTATTTTAGGGGTGCAACACAGTGTCCTTTTGGCACCCTTGCACCATTGAAATTGCATGCGCAATTTGCGAGTACCAATTTGGTACTCGCAAATTGTGAATCCAATCCTATTAATTCCTATGGGCCTCTAGGCCCATAGTAATGAATTGGAAGGTATTCCTTAATAGCGAATCGCAATTTGCAATTCGCTATTCGCTATTAAGAAATATGCAGGATTCACAATTTTTTTTGCAAATCCTACATACATTGCATTTTGCAATTCTTAAATAGCGAACCGGTAAAAATCGCTATTTAAGAATCGCAAAAGCAGTTCTTGATACATCTGGCCCTCAGTCTTAATAGTATTCTTTTAAGCTAGCATTTGATTACGCAATATTATTCAATAACTATCATCTAAGAAATTAAAGTTGTATCTAATATTTTCAAATGAATATGATAGACTCAAAACAATAACACTATTAAATCTTTAAAAAGTTGTGAATCAACTTTCTGATTCTTATCCTCATCCAAGTAGTACTCTGGTTGCCTTCCCTCTGCTTGCGTCTGGCATTACTTCAGTGCATCCTACTGCGCAGCCTGCCTCATAGCTTTGCTTGGATGTGAAAGTCTGTACTTAAGATAAGGTGCACAAGAGGCGCGTTGCTAGGTAGATATGGAAGTAAGCCTTACATTCATGCTCCGTTTTATTTAAGCTGGACATCATGCCAGAAATAACAGTTCCCTGGACTGGATTCATGTTATGTATGTGAAAGGTGCCCGATAGCACATGTATTCCTTCCCAACCAGTATGTTAACATACAATCAAAACAATGTCCTGTCAGCAACAGTTCCGTGCATTTACCACAGATAGAACCCAATTTACAAATGTAAACTTAGACCTAAAGTCTAGAAGTTCAGACCTGAAGGGTAAGTTTAGACCTGAAGTCTAAACTTAGACTTCAGGCCTAAACTTGGACATCAGTTTTAAACTTACACATCAGGTCAAAACTTACACTTCAGGTTTAAACTTACACTTCAGGTTTAAGTTTACCTTTGTGAATCTGGCCCTTTGACTTCAGGTTTAAACTTAGGGCCTTATTATAACTTTGGCGGAGCGGGAGTGACCGCCATGCCAGCGCCCTGCTCCTGCACCACCAAGGTCAAAATTAGACAGCCCACTAGATTCCAACTGGAATCCAGGTCGGGCGGTCCTGCAGAGGCTGGCCCACGGCAGTACCTGTTCACAGGCTCATAGGAGAGCCTTAGCAGGCACGGCAATGGGAACGCCATTGCAGGTTCCTGCAGGACTTTCATTATCAAGTCCATGCCCCGGAGGAATTGGAGGTGCACGCAGACAGGGGGCACACCATGTGTCCTCCTGCATGCAACCCCTGGTACAGAGGTTTGTTTCCTTTCTGCCACACTTTTAATGGCAGGCTCACCACCATGAAAACCGTGGCAGAAAGGAAAGTTGTGATATGCTTGGTGGGCCACAGCAACCCCGTCAATCATATTGGGGCTTCAAGACTGCCACAACACCTCCAGGGATCTCTGATCCCTGATGTTTGAGGTGGTGCCAATGTGGTCTGAGCGCTCAAGTTGTAATGGGGCAGTTGGACCGCCAGTGCATGGCTACCAGTCATAATAAGGCCTTTTACTTTTGATCTAAACCTAGACTTCAGTTCTAAACTTAAGGCACAAAGGTAAACCTAGACCTAAAATCTAAGTTTAGACATGTAGTTTAAGTTTGGACCTGAAGTCTAACTTTAGACCTGAAGTTTAACTTTCGACTGCAGGTCTAAAGTTAGACTTCAGGTTTAAAGTTATACTTTAGGTCTAAACTTATACTTAAGGTCTAAACTTATACTTAAGGTCTAAACTTACGGCCTCATTTATGACATTTTGGTGTAGGGCAGCGAGGCAAGGCAAATTGCTGTGCTGCCCTACGCTAAAGTGAATGCATTGTATTGAAGTAATATGGTGCATTCCTGTCCTTTCTGCCTGCACATTTTGTCAGCCTAGCACCAAGGTAAGCACCCTGGCACCATTGTGCCAGGGCGCTTTTATTGCAGGAAGGATCATTTTTTGTGCAGAAAGGGGCACCTTCCTGCACTAAAATACTCCTACAAGGCATTTTCCACTCTCTATGTGCTGCAGAATGCAGCACACATGGAAAGATGAAACAACTAGGAGAAATGAACCTATTTCTCCTCATTACACTTCACCTCGGGAGGCGTACGGATTTGAAACTTCCCCAGGTTTACAACACTTTGTAAATCTGGTGCAGCATCAAATTCCATGGGTGTTGCATGGGAAAACCCACCACAACACCCATGGAATGCCGCCTGGGCTCAAAGAAAGGCAAGAATGGAGCGCGTTTTGCACTCCTAAACGGACGCACAGCCCTTGAACAAACAATGACTCTGTTTAATCCAATTTTGTTTCATATTTATTTCCACGTTCCACCAATGCTTAATGTAACTTAAATGTGAATCAACAATCACATGTGCGACACTCAAATGTCTTTCCAAATTTTCAAATTTTCAAATGTTGCAGTTTGCCACACTGGGTGGCTTTGAATAGCTTCATAAATCTTTATGAGCGCCCTGCATCACACATGTATCACTTTATGTGGTGTAAAAGTGAAGCAGGGCTCTCATAAATAAGCCGCTTACACTTTTGGTCTAAACTTAGACTTCAGGTCTAAGTTTACCTTTGTGAATCGTGCCCCAAGTCTCTAAGGGGCACATGAATCAAAGTACAGTTTTGTGAGTCCTTAATAGCGATTTTTTGCAAATTGCTATTAAGTACTCGCAAACTGCTATGCAGGTAGGATTCGCATTTTAGATAGCGATTCCTACACATTCCTTATTTGCCACTCACAAATTGGCAATTATTAAATCAACGACTCGGGTAAATGTCTGACGTCACAAGCAGGACCTTGGCAGTTTTATATCTTATGCAGTTAAATTGCCTTTATAGAATAGAGCTTGTACTAACAAAATAATGACGTTGTAACTTTAAAGTCTGCTTTAGAAACAATTACCATAAGTGTTCCAGGGGTGGAGATGCCGGTACCTGCCCCCTGGGCAGGAACTTGTCTCCATGAAAAGAAGAGCCTTCACAGGTTTCTCTGAATGTAGCTTTATTCTTTACAGCATCTCCAGCAGGGAGCAGCATCCATCAGCCTTCAGTGCTCTCCACCAACTGCTCTCACCTATTATACTCGTGGAGAGAATTCTACACACTAGGTAACAATCACCATGACATCTAGCTCATGACATCTTTACAAAAGCTTTGCCTTCCCATGTCCCAAATCAAGTTTCCTCCTCCATGTGTCATCCTTATATGCTAATTACAATCTACTATTCTTAAAATTAAATGCATAAAAATACAACTGTATGTATGGGAATGCCAATTCACCCTTCTCCACTCATCTTAATTTCCTCAAGGACAATCTAGGTCCCCTTGAGGACCAGATAAAGGATATTAACCTTACCTAAATCATACCTAGCAGAACCTTTGCAAACCGAAGGTGGATACTTTAAAAAAAGGAAAATTAATTTAGGCATAATAACCATCTTCATGAGATTCACCTTACCATTTTTAGTCAGGTGTAGATGTTCTAATTTGTTAAATTGAAAATCTATCAATTTAGAGATCCTAGCCAGATTAATTTTAGGGATTTCCTCTAAAGTGGGAACCACCTCAATTCTTTAGTGTCTGACCTTAGGTAGTGCCTGTGGGGGTTGGGGATAAACAGTTCAAGTCATGATCTCCGTTTTGGATCTCTTAATAGCATATTCTGAAATGGCTCCAAAAACTTTCTGCTAACTGTATCCTTCATGGGAGAATCTTATTTAAATTGCTTGTATATATGAAGATGTTATACGCATAAAGAACAATTTTATTTCCTGTTCCCTGGTTTGTAAATGGAATAACATCCTCATCGCCCTGAAATGCTGTGCTAGCTGCTTGATCTACATATCAAGTAGAAGTGGGTACAATGGGCATCCTTGATGTGTACCCCTAGATAAATAGTTAAAAGAGACCCATAGCTCACATCACCACCCACACATTTTTCCTTCTGACCCTATTGAGTGCTTTAACTACGTCAACTAATATTACTACAAGCAGGCTTGAAATTGCCCTAGCTAGATCTACAGAAGCTATTAATAAGTGCTTTAAGTCATACAATTGCCTCCCTGGAATGAAGCCACACTGATCAGTGTGTATTACTTGGTTAATTATTTTCACCAAGAGGGCACACCCATTCCAAGATGGAGCAGAGAAGCATGATAAACTTCACGGAGGTCAGCAAGGGCGGAGGAAAAATGTACCTTCTTTTTTCCTGTCAGCTAAAATCAAGAAACCCCAACCATCTCCATCAGATTGTATGCACCCGGAAACTTTCTAACATCGTCAGAAGGTTCACCTGTCTGCTGTAGGTGACCAGCCACTGCTGAGGTCAGATACTGCCCAGCAAGATCAATAGACCCCAGATAATCATGATTGGAGCTCTAAAAATGGGAGAGATGTAGGTATTATAGTGGCAGCCGGGGAAAATCAAAGTGCTTTATCTCACTCTGTTCTGACTGGTGAAGGTATCTCCAAGGGGCACACTGAGCCCAAAGCTATGGCTCAACGTAGATCTCCTATTCGGAAATCTAAGGCAGCAAAAGCACCGGTGGCTGAAAGGCAGGGGGCAAAGGATGCCTGTGGCATGCAGGACGCTGCAAAGGACAATTTCTTTTCTATGTCGGATCCGTCTGAATCATCAGAAGATGAGATGGTATCTATTCTTGAGTCACGCTCTGGAGGACAGTCACCTGGCAGCAGTGGGAGCGTACTTAGAAGCACACATTTTGAAGAAGAAAATATTGGCTACCTGGAATCTGGCCTGATGACAGTGCACAAGATTCAGGCATTGTTTGAGGGGGCAGCACAGCCAGATGATACTGGCACACTACTTAGGGATTATTCATTCTCGGCTGGGCTTGCATCGGATGGGGGCTCTACATTCAAACATACGGGGTAGGCCCTCCCTAAAAAAACTGAGGAGATTTCTCTGCCCGTAATCTACCAAAGCATAATGGCGCACAGAAACTCATAAGATGCTGGGTGCTTATTGGAAACTCCAAAATGCCATCAGATGAATCACAAAATCCTGCACAGAATTTGCAGAAAGGTTCAACGAAGTAGAGGCTCGAAGATGAACTCACAGCCCAGAGATCCATAACCGAGGCAATGCGTGCACAAAGAGACAATACACAATGAAAATTAACTGACCTAGAGAACTGCCTACGGCGGAACAACCTGAGAATCTTTGGCATACCAGAGGGAGCTGAAGGACAGGATGTTCGAAGATTGCTGGTGGATTTCTTTACCAAAGCCTTCATTGAGCTGTCACAGTGGAAGTGGAACCAACCCATTCCCTTTTCAAACAACAACAGTTAAGACCAGGATAGACCTCTCCTAGACCAAGGGCTCTTTTGATCAGCCTAAACAACTTCCTGGCTCACCAGGCAGTGTGTGGTCTAGCGCAACCAGATAGGAAGAGGGCAGGGAAGAAGTGTGAGTTTTTTGTTAAACCTGACTTTTGCCACCAGACGGTGGAAAAGTGGTGGCAACTTCATCAACTAATTCTACCATTTCAGGGCAAAGAAGCACAGGCTTCCTTTTGAATCTGTCAAAACTGAAGATAATCTATAAGGAGGGAAACTCGCTTTATTTCTTCAGAGGTGCAGGCTAAGGAATATTTACTTTCGCTTTAGCGGGGGCTTCAAATTCGGTACTTTTTCCTTTCAGCCTTTTCTCACTGTTTTGGCACTTATTCTCCTCTCTTTGCTCTAAGGCTTAATGTTGGGATTAGTAAGATCTGCAGGGTCGGGAAGGCAAAGATAAGGAAGAAAGGGGTGAACAGGGCAGCATGGGAGCTTCGGATCTCACAGGACCCTGGGTCCTATTGCCTTGTATTTGGGAGGTGGTGAGGACGGGAGCCTGGAGGATACTCCAGGAGGGGGTTTTGGGGAGGATGTGGGGGGTACAGGGGATGGGTGGGGGATCTGCGGGGGAGGTGGTGGGGTGGTAGGTGAGGTGTTTAGTGCTTTTGGAGAAAAAAATCAATCCATAACATGTGGAAGCTTAACGGGTGTTCTTATGTTGTGAAATATAGCAGAGTCATCTGTTGGAACGGTGCTGCTTTGGTCTATGGGGGTAGGGCGACACCTTTAGGGTTACGTATTTTCTCTATTAATGTATGTGGGCTGAACAACAATGGGAAAAGGCAGATGATGGCTGCTGAATTGTGAGTGATGAAACCTAACATTGTCTGTTTACAGGAAACCTACATTCTGTGGAGTAAACAGAAGATCTTGACTGAGCTCGGCTATGCGTTGATTGCCTGCACACAACAGGCTCAGACAAACCAGGGGGTTGCTATTTTGGCAAAATAGGGGATTCAGGGCATGGGTAGGACATTGGCTGATAAACAAGGCCACTGGGTCATTACTGAATGTGTATTAGGGGCTGCCAAGTTTGTTCTGTGTTCAAATCATGGGTCAAACCTGGACGGGGCAATAGTACTGGAAGAACTGAATGTAGAACTAGTATCATGGTCTATGCCCCTGATTTGATGCAGCATTTCTATCATTCACTTGGTCTGTCAGGGACCGCAGCTAGCCATGAACAACTAGAGGAGCAGGAAACCCAAAGTTTGTAAGGCACTACAGCAGCTATTAGCGATCATGGATTTGTTGATGTGTGGTTTGCTTTGTGGCATCCAGATCCTGGTTTTACGTTTTACTCACACCCACATAATACGGCTGTTAGGGTGTATTATTTATTAATGTCAAGGGCGCTTATTTCAGGGGCAAAAATTCAGATTTTCCCCAAGATCACTGATGATCATGGTCCGTTGCTGATATATATTATTGTCATATGTACTATATCTCTACCGAGATCCTTCTCGTTTGATAGGAAGCTCTTGCTGGACACCTTGTTTATCAGCCGCATTTAAAGCTGGTTAGGGCAATTTATTGATATTAACCGCAATTCAACCGCACGTGCTCTAGTATGGGATGCTTTAAAGGTAGGGCTCAGGGGGGAGGTTCTCAGCGTTGGACATTTTAAACAGAAGCAGCTTAAAACTATGATCTGGGGTCTTTATGAGGATCTTAGCAAGGCCAAAGAGAACTCCAGTGTACGGACGGAAAGCTGAAATAATGTCAAACATTCACCCTCAGTATAGAGATCTGGGCCTAAATCCATTGTTGTTTTGCACACTATACCATTCCAGTTTAGACCCAGCCCTATGCAAATCAGTCTTTCTAACAGAAATCCAGGATTGCGAGATGTACATACTGAATCTTTTGCTTGCTGATTTCAGTCCCTCTGCAGCACGTCTAGAAACTGGGCAGACTTGGCTCCGCTCTGAGTTTATCTAATAAACAGTAATTGGTTTGTTTTCTTTACTGTTTGACCGACTCTTTATTTGGTATGGAAGGCTAAGAGGTTGTCATTAGTGACCCGGGTGAACATAATCTGGCCACTTCCTTCAGTTGACGCCCGAACAGGGACTCCTTTGGGTGATTGATCCATCCCCTTTCCAAAGACGGGTGGAGGCCGAGAACATTGTCGGGTCAGACTGATGGTTCAGCGATCCCTGCATGAAGAGTCTTTGTCACTCGCAGCTGCCTATTCTGCCCTGCTAGACTGTGCCTCGCCCAGTTGTCATCCCAACTGGAGCCCTGCACGGCGCAACCCTTGAATCTGACCGTTTGGTCTGAAAAGTCGGCAGTGGAGAATTGGTCCGTTTGTGGTACTGATATCAGGTGAGTTTGTTTTGGTTCTTTGTGGATATGGGACCATTGTGGTTTGAATTTGGTACAGTCTGAGGGCCATCTTTGGTAAAAGTATTTGCAATTCCTTGGCTAGGTAAAAGCAACAAACTTGTTTTCCACCAAAAATGCCTAGTCTTAGTAAAATATTGTATTCGTGTTGTCGTTTTTGTTCTGCAGATGCTCGATTGGAAGAAGCTCAGCCGGCGCCTCCTGAAGGCAGCCCCAACTTTGATATGTATGTGAAGCATGGTCTTGGCCCTATTATCTTTAGTATGCTATGGCACAAATATAAGAGGGACAATGCCGAGTTGCAGTGGCCGTTGACGGGCACTTTTGCTGAACAATTATTTAAGAAACGGAGTAGACAGTCTATGTTTGATTCTCTCAGAACTTGGCAGAAGCAGGCTAGACAGAGACAGATAAAAATCAAAAGAGACGAACAAAAAGGGAAAATGCAAACATTGACACAGAAAGCCGTAGCATATGATAGAGAGAAACAAGAGTCTGGAAATTAATGTGAATATAGGAAATTTAGGTTGCATATTGATAAGTCCTATTTGACCAAGGAAGAGGACGAAACCTTTGTAGAAGAGTTGTTAGATACTCAAACCCCGCCTCCTTATGCCCCACAGAGGATATACTCCACAGTTTCCTTACAGTTACAACAGTTACAGCAGCCTGTTGCTTCTGCTTCAGATATACCTGTATCTACGGCTGTTGTTTCGACGGCTTTGGCTACAGCAAGCCCTGCTCCTTCTTTGTCCTTGCCTCTTTTGGCAACTGCGACTCCAGCACATCTGCTGTTTCGACTTCTGTATCTTCTGCTTCTTCTCCTCCGGTGCAAGTGCTAGCAACGATTGTTCCCGACACTTCTACAGTTTCTCCTTATAGGGTTTTTCATTCCCCAATACCTTTGCATGCTGAGATGCCAGTGCGAGTGTTTGAGTAAGAGACTGGATGACATTTAACTAGCGAATAGGCCCGCTAGTGCAATCTGGGGTAGGGGATGAAGAGAAGCAAGTAACAGCTGACCAAGCCGCGCAGTGGGCTCGTAATGCGATCTATAGTGTGGAGGATGTTTGGGAAGTCATGCGAGACTTTGAACCCTTTATACAGCAACATGCCCTCAAGTATATGTCTGCTACGTTGATTGGTCTCTGGGAACAGTACATTAGGACAGAAGTGCCTCAAATTTGAATTGATATTAGAGATCGCGTATATGCTACTGATTTAGAGGCAGGTCAGGTATTTGGAAATGTTACAACTTTAGTTGCTTATAGGGGTAGATTGCATGAGAGGAGCCCTACTCAGGTATCCCAGTTTCCGATGCGGGGTGTGCATCCCATATATCACCCAGAAATACCTGAGTTGACGGACCAGCACGGAAATGTTACTAGACCAACTGTTGTGGCCCGTTTCCAGGAGCAATGGGTTTATACTCCATGGAAAAGGAGTGAGATTCTAGCCCTTAAGGCTCATATACCTGATCCTAGGAAGAATCCTACATCTTATAATAAAGAATTAATGGAGGCCGCCTCTTCTACTGTAATGACTCTTGCTGATATTGAGATGTTCTTTGGTCTCCTCGTTCCGGTTGATGTTTGGAGACAGGTTCATACTCTAGATCATATTGCGGAGGTGGGTGGTACATGGGATGTGATTGAGGGATGGGATCAGAAAAGGAAGCCTGGTGATAAACCCCGAGCTGAGATACTCGCTTTGCCACGCTGTATTATTACGTATATGCATTTACTTATTCCACCCAAAAAGGCAAGCTTGGAAAAATTGACGGCTTGTGCACAGAAGAAGGATGAGAGTGTGTCTTGTTTATTTACTCGGTTTGAAAGCACGTTTTTGGACTACAGTGGACAGGGAATGTCTGTTGAAGGAGGAGTTTGATTGTTGACAGATTTGTTTCTAACCTTCTCCTTGAAATTGCAACCCATTTACAGGTGTCTGAGAGTACTTGGTCCACCTCTTTCCCCTCTGTTATTTTGGATATGGCCCAGTACTATGAACATTGAGATCAGGAGGAAAAGGATAGAACTGATAAGAAACACAAGGTTTTAAAATTAAGGTGTTGTTGCAGCAAGCGTTTAGAGGAAATAATAGAGGATGGGGTGGTCCTTCTAGACAGCTTCCAAGTACCAGTAGACAGTCTTTAACGACACCTTTAGGGCCAATTCAGTGTGCGTACTGTAAGGAGGAGGGTCATTGGCGTAGCCAGTGCCCTTTGATTTTACAGAAAGTTGCAGCTCCCAGAGGACGCAGTTCCGGTTGTAGAGGTTGTGGGATGGAGTGAGCTCAGAATGTTACAGTCTCACCTGGGTCGTTCTGATAATAATTATTTTGATGACCCTTGTGATGGCCAGTATAATCATGAGGATTATGATATGGATGAGGCAACAGGCATGCCCTATAGCTAGGACAGCCAGGGACATGGAGAGAGACCAGTTCAGATACCTGTAGA
The DNA here is from genome assembly GCF_964204655.1 of Triturus cristatus. Classification (NCBI taxonomy): domain Eukaryota; kingdom Metazoa; phylum Chordata; class Amphibia; order Caudata; family Salamandridae; genus Triturus; species Triturus cristatus. The sequence goes on from NC_140585.1 coordinate 727,151,718, forward strand.
TCAGCACGGTCCTTATGTTACAGTGGAGTTGCAAGGATCGACTAAGGAATTTTTAATGTGACGAAGAGTTCTGTTTCTCGGCATATGGTCCCGGGGCAGGCCTTTCTGGCCACAATAATGTTTTGATAGGTTTTTCAGGTGTACCAGTTGTAAGCCCCATTTCACACCCCCTTGCATTAACTGTTGGCCCTTTTACTGTGGAATTTCCGTTTTTGTTGACATCTAATTGTGGTGAGAATTTGATGGGTTTGGATTTGCTGATGAAGCTGTGTGCTACAATGTATTGTTCTCCTGTGGGTGTCTATATCACTATGGGTTCGGATGTGAGTACTAAACAGTGTTTGTCTCAGGATGCACCCCTTCCAGCTGAATTTGCTGATGTCCTACCCACTCTATGGGCTACAGGTGATACAGATGTAGGACTGTTGCAGATTCCACCAGTTTCTATACAAGTCAAAGAGAATGTTGATTTGCCACGTATTCCTCAATGTAAGATACAGCAGGCAGAAGAGCAAGCTCTTTTTCTTTTTTTTTTTTTTTTTTTTTTTTTGAAACCGTTTATTACCATCTCAAATAGTTACAAGTATGGGCCTACAACCGTCTGGCCGGCCGCTAGAGTAGCAGTAGCATATGACATACATACAGAAAAATCTCGTGGCGGCGCAAAAAGGGTAAATCAGGAGATATCAGTAGTGCAGGCCACATAACTCCAAACCAACAATACGGTTTCCTTTTGTCAAAACACAACAACACAAAAACAACCACACCCGCAAGGCAACCCGCAATCCCAAGTGACAGCACGCGCTCCTTAAGTGGGGAACCCCAACCAATCGCCAAACTCTGAAGAGGGGAATGAGAACAGATCAGGGACTGGGGAACCACATGCCCATGGCTGGGGGAGGGGATCGGCTAGGGGGACGGAGCTGGTGAAGCAGCCGGCAGCAGCGGCGGCTCGCAAATACCCCCGCGATAGGCGTTCCAGGAGCCCCAGATTTTCACCCACGCCCCAGGCTTACCCCTCGCAACATACACCACCTTTTCACGAAACATACACCAATCCATGAGCAAGCTCTTTTTCAGATTATTCAGGATTTGATACAAAAGGGAGTAATTGAGGAAACATCTGGCAATATTTGCAGTAGTCCTATTCTTCAGATTCTTAAAAGGGCACCCTAAGACTCCTCCAAGGACACTGATAATGTTTATCATTTTGTGATGGATCTGAGCAAAGTTAACAAAATAGTGGTTCCACAGTTCCCTGTGTTTCCTGATATTACTGCGCTCTTGACAATGATTCCTTCTACTGCTAAAGATTTCTCTGTTATTGATTTGAAAAACGCTTTCTTTAGTATTCCTATCCACCCAGACAGTAGATATTTGTTTGGGTTTACACTAGCTGGTAGGAGCTTTACATTCTGTTGCGCTCCTCAGGGCTATACAGAGAGTCCTAGTATTTATGGTCTGGAGCTGAAAGCTCAGTGGATTACTTGTCGCTTACCTCAGGTAATGTATTAGTGCAGTATGTTGATGATCTCCTCATAGCTTCTGAAACCGAACAGGGTTGTAGAGATAGTACTTTTAAATTGTTGTTGCATCTGGCCCATCATGGACATAAGGTTTCCCTTTCTAAATTTCAATATTGTCAACAGGAGGTCACCTATTTAGGTCACCTACTGTCGAAGGAGGGTAGGAGGTTGACCACTGAGCGTATCAGCACCATTGTTAAGATGCCCCTTCTACAGATTCAGAAAGCTGTGTGTACTTTTATAGGTATCACTTCTTATTGCCGGCAGCAGATACCTAACTATTCCCTACTAATTAAACCTTTGCTTCCATTAACAAAAAAGGAAGTGCATAAGCCTTTGCCTTGGATGCCCAAATGCCAGCAGTCTTTTGAGCAATTGAAACTGCATTTTCTTCGGCTCCAGTGTTCGGAACCCCCAAATACCATAAGCTGTTTGTGCTCAATGTCCACAAGATGGCTGGTTTCGCACTTTCTGTTCTAACACAAAAATTTGAGGATAAGCAACGGCTGTGTGCTTATTTCTCTGCTGTGCTTGATCCCGTCGCGTGGTCCCTCCCGAGTTGTCTGAGCGCGGTTCCGGCTGAGGCAACTTCAATTAGACAATCAGCTGGGCTCATACGTGATACTGCCCTCACAGTTATGGTACCCCATTCTGTGGATGCACTTTTGAATAAGACAAAGACACAGCACCTCACCAGTGCACGTCTCACCGGCTATGAATTGACATTGTTTACTAAGCACATTACAATTAAATTGGGGAGAGGATGTAATCTGACAGCTAGAGCGGTCGACATTGGAGCTGGGGAACCGGGTTCGAGTCGCTGCAGCGACGCTCAACATCCTGTGATTCTGGGCAATTCACTTAATCTCCCCGTGCCTAACAAAAAATGAATGTGTCCTCATGTAATGAAACTGGTGCTATGTAAAGCGTTCTGATACCAGATGTCACAGGTCTAGATCGCGCTATATAAAACTCAAATAAATAAAAGATGCGCTACTCTGAATCCAGCCACGTTACTACCCCTCCCTTCTGAGAGTGATGCAGTCAATACACATTATTGTATTTTCAGGACAGAAGAACAGACAAAGGTACGGGTAGACTTGACTGATGTTCCCTTATCCGACCCTCAAAGAGTATATATTGATAGCTCTTGTTTTAAATTACCAGATGGCACAATGATGGTGGCTTATGCTGTAACTACGTTGCGTACAGTGGTAGAGACATCACGGGTCCCCTATCAGTCAGCTCAAGCTGCGGAGCTCGTTGCGCTTAAAGGAGCTTGTGAATTGAGCGAGGGACTGGTTGTCAATGTTTATACCGACAGCCAGTATGCTTTCAGAGTCGTGCATAATTTTGTGCGACTCTGGGCAGAGAGGGGGTTCCTTTCTTCTCATGGCACCCAAATTCAGCATGGACACCTCATATTTAGACTTTTGGCTGCTTTAGCGTTCACCAAGAAATTGGCCATAATTAAGTGTAGTGCCCATAGGAAGGTTACCAATGACATGGGTAGAGGAAATGCGTTTGCAGATCAGACCGCTAAGGAAACAGCCCGAACAAAGATGAAACTTATGTTTGTGGCAGGTCCAGCTAGGTATAGCACAGTTGGAGGAAGAAGGTTGTTGGATTGATAAATCAGGGAAGAAGAGATGGGTTTGCCAGATACTTTTGTTCTTCCTGTGGTAAAAATGGTTCATGGCCCAACTCATATTAGTGCAAAAGGCATTTGTAAGATGTTAGACCCTGTATGGCAGAATGATAATATTTCTAAGACAGCTGCACATTTGGTGAAATATTGCACAATATGTATGATGAATAATCCAGGGAAGGGTACCCGACACCACCTGGTAATTTTGCACTGCCCACTTTTTCTTTTGAAGTCCTTCAAATGGACTATATTGAATTAGAAAGATGTAACAATCTTAAGTATGTTCTGGTTGTTGTATTCAGTAAATGGGTTTAGGCTTATCCTACTAAAGATAATACAGCCATTACGACTGCGTTCTTTCCTCGTTTCGGCTTGCCCCAAGTTATGTGAAGTGACAACGGAAGTCATTTTAATGCAAAAGTGATTCAGTTGATTTGTGAGGGTCTTCATGAGAAGCAGAAATGTCATGCTGCTAATCATCCACAGTCAGCGGGTTTGATGGAGAAGTAAAATGGTGCTCTCAAATTGAAATTGGCTAAAATACAGGAGACTGCAGGGTTAAAGTGGCCAGATGCTTTACTGTTAGCACTCTTGTCAACAAGATGACAGCGCATTCTAGGACAAGATTGTCTCCTTACGAGGTCATGTTTGGGTGCCCGGTAAAGGTCTGGGGCATCCCGCATCCTCGTAAATTCTCAGATATTAAGTACTTTGTGTTGCTCGACTATCTTGGCCAGTTAACAGAAAGTTTACGTTCTAGTCACCAACAGGCGCAAGAGTCCCTGCCTTTCACACCAGAGGGACCTGGCCACGACATCCAGCCCGGTGACTAAATCTTAATATGGGACTTTCAGAGGAAGAAAAGTTTGGAGCTGTGCTGGAAGGGGCTTGAACAGGTCCTGTTGGTGACACATACTGCTGTGAAGGTTGCGGTCCATAAGAACTGGGTACATGCGACCCATTGTTGGAGGGTTCCTTTATCTCTACCTATGATCAGTGGGTCAAAGACGCCATCGGGGACACAGAGTGCGAACAGGTGCCTCAGTTTGTCCCATTCAGCAATGCCCAGCTAATGTGGACGCAGATGGATAAAGAAAATGAGAGTGCATTGAATAAGGCTGTTCCTCCAGAAATACGAGCTATCCAGGAGTCTCTGTTCCCTGATCCAACGGTGCCTGGGGCTACCAGGTATAATTTGCGCCCTTGGCTGAGGGAAATTGCATCTAAGGAGAAAAAGATTAGGGATGGACTGCGTATGATAGGCTGTACTGAGTTATAGTACCAATGGAGATTTGATGAGCTTGGTGAAGGATTTCTGCCTACCTTAGTTTTGTTGTTTGAACATTAGATAGGGACGATTAAAGTATACCGTGGAGCTATACCATCTTAATCGACATGGGATACACCAAACGGGCATAGAACAGAGCAAGCTCCACCACCGGTGCTCAAGAGCGCCAATGTATTGCTGGACAATAGGAGCCTGTAACAGTGAGACTCTGACAGACACTGGGAACTTGTATATTAACTTTGCACTTTGCCCCTTTTTCATTATTTGTTATGCATCCCTTTGGTAGATTGGTTGCTGAGGAAAAGCAGCCATTGCTTCTTGTTACTCAATGTGTGGATCTGCAAACGGAAAATAACATGTGTTATTCTTGTGGTTTTGTTGTTAATATTATTGTGTGGAGTGTCATGTGTTTTGGAAAAGGATCTGGATGTGTTTTCACATACCGGGGTAAGGGTATATCCCCAACAAGAAAGAAAAGGACAGCCTGAGTAATATATTTCTAGGCACGCATAAGAGATTTTTTGGAGAAGGGACAGCTTGCTACCCCACTGAATCTGTTACCAGTTTATGGACTGCATATCCGTTATCACTTGTAAATTATACCTATACTCGTCCACTGTAATTTACAGAAAGGAAGGGTGTTTTTTGGTTTTGGCTATCCAGGACCTTGTCAATATTACAGAAAACCACTGGGAATGGGTTATCAAGGTTGTGATAATAACACATACTGTGATCATTTTTATATGGAAGAACGCAATGTTACACTGGTGGGTTGGCATTGCAAAGAACTAATAGTCACCCAGGAGGGCTGGTTATTATCCTGCTTGTTGCCCCATTGTGAATAGCACAGACACTTCCTTGTATATTACGGGGCAGATTTACAAGCCCCTTGCGACACATTTGCGCTGCCGTTGCGTCACTTTTGTGACGCAGCGGCAGCGTAAATCATGCACCAGGTTGCGACTTATTTACAACGTGATGCATCTAGGCAGATGCATCATGTTGTAAAGCACTGCACCACATGAAACCTGCGTCAGGTTTCATGTAGGTGTTCTGTCGCAGGGTGGGCGTTCCGTCGCAGGAAAGCCCCGTAAAACTGCCGCAGTGAAATCTACAAGATTTCACTGAGTCAGTTTTACGACGCCGCTGTGTCAAACCATTACGCCTGCTTGAAGCAGGCGTAAGGAGTGACGCACAACGTTAAGTATGGGCGGCCCCTGTGCATTGCTGGAGTTGCGTTGCGCTTGCGACGCGACTCCAGCAATGCACTGCCCTTATGCCCCAACATGCGTCACGCACCTGTCCTCATTGCACCATGGTGCGCTGCATTGTAAATGCGATGCATCCGTGGTGGTGCAAGGGGGGAATTGCATGTCGCATGTGTTCTGGCGCATCCCTGCTGATTTGCAGAGATGCGCCAGACATTGTAAATATGCCCCTACTTGTTCTAGAATAGTGCTTTACAAAAATACAATGCCCTTGGGGAACGACAAAGATCTGAATACCTTTGGAGTGAAAATCAGATATACTGCAGTAGATTATGAAGAGCTGATTTCTGCACACCTGAGATTTTACTTCTTGTCTAATGGTACTTATTCTGACGTTCATAAAGGTACTGATGATGTAGCTCTTGGCACGGTGTTGCCCTTAGGTGTACCCTGTAAATAAGCTAAGTCTAATGTCTGTTGGGTTAAAAGAATTTTGTGAGGGAGTAACTGAAATAGATGTCAATATTTACAGTCATGGGATCACTTTTGGATACATTCTTTCTTCCATTTTCACTTTGGGGGGTACCTCCATGGCCCGGGGTGAGAAAGCTAGAGAATATTTTGGATGCAAGTTACAGATTTTTTCCAATACTACCATGGCAGCTTTACGCAACATCACCTCTCAGCTTGAAAGTATGCAAATGTATTCTGAACAGACTAGATACGCAATTGATTTCATTTTGGCCAAGAGTGGTATTGTATGCGCGGTAGTGGGAGACCAGTGTGTGGTTCGGATCAAAAATATGGAAAAGAATATTACCAAGCACATTTTCAATATCCTCGAGAATTGCAATGGAATGGAGAGTGGAGTTGGTTTATTTTCGGTAGTTGGGGCTGAAGAGGTGATTTACCTGATTGTGATATTGGTGCTTTGCTGTGCCCTTATTCAGAGCCTCCCCTTTTTTTGCTCTTATTACACCACCATTCTCACCCCTAAAAGGAAAATATCGATTCATGATACCAATGCTGCAATTATGGTGCAGAAAGAGATAGACGACCTCATGCACATAGATGAGGGCGTTTTCAAGACTCCTTCCCTCCTTACAATCTCTTTTCACGATACTGAGAATATGGAATGTTTGTAAGGTTTATTGTTATTATTGTTTATGACTTCTTATTTTCTTGGTTGTATATGTTCCCTGTAGCTGTTAGAAGATGTTTTAACTCATGCTAAAAGGAGGGTCTGTTTGAATAGAAATGTTCACGTGTGCAGATTGCCCATGTAAGCTAGCATTTGCAGCACCATTTTCTATTTGGATGCCATTTTGAATCATAATCAAAACTAATCCTTTGCTATTTCTGGGAAAAGGCCTCTGTTAGGTTTAGTTTTGGCAATGTTGGGTTTTGATTAACTAATGAATAGACTGTTCATATTAGTGCATATCTTTCTCACTAGATAGCGGTCCTTTCCTACTTGTCTAGTGGCGGGTGCAGGGTGAACCGACCTTGGGTTGTTTGAGGAGATGTAAGATATGAGAATCAAAACGTATTCTTTTTTGTATTTCACTATCCAGCTGCATTTGCTTGGAAACTTCCACTGTGGGCGTGTTTTAGCCCAGTTGCGAGATGTACATAATGTATCTTTTGCTTGTTGAATTCAGTCCCTCTGCAGCACTCCTTTAGACTGGGCAGACTGAGCTCCTCTCTGAGTATAGCTAATAAACAGTTATTGGTTTGCATTCTCTACTGTCTGACTGACTCTTTATTTGGTATGGAAGCATTGGAGGTGGTCATTAGTGACCCGGGTGACCCTAATTGGGCCACTTCCTTCACCAGTGCATCCAGGCCATCAGGATCTGCAGTTGCCACAGGAAGAGAGGCCCTGTCAGAAGAAGACACATCTGCAGACACCCCTGTCTCAGAATAGGATCCCCCCAAAAAGAGGAGACATTCACCTAATAAACCAGGAGGTGGGGATGGCAAGACACCCACCACTGCCAGTAAGAAACCTCACACCTATGTTCCTCCTGTGTGTGAAACACAACGCTTTTCCATTTCTGCTGGGAGAAGTATGTTGGACTTTGAAATCAAGACAATGTGGTATCTACAACTATGGTTTCATCCACCATGACTGACTTCTTCACTGTTTGTGTGTTCTGTTTTATTTTGAATTTTTTTATTTTCTCCTTCCTCATTGCAATAAATGCACCAGTCACCAATCAATTGCCTCCAGTGGCATCTCTCACACCTATGTATATGTACTCCCATGTGAATGTAAGAATGCCAAAACAAGGTATGTGTGTAAGCATGGATATGTTGAATGTAAACAATGTCTAACTCAAGATCACAACCATGTCACACCAACACATACATACAAGTGTCTGGTCTTATAACATCTTGATTCCATTGTTACAATCATATGCTGGCCTGATGTCAGAAACGTAGCTAATAAGACATGACTCAACCGTCCTGTGTCAGTGATCACAGTTTTAGTTGCAGACCATAACAAAGTGGAATGAGGGGAGACATCAGACAGTAATCTGTACAACTGGCAACATAAAAATAGGTCTACATCATCAGCTGGAGCCATATTGCCTACCTCAGAAAACAAATCCCACATCAATTAAACCAAGAAACAGACACCTAATAGTTCAACAGTTTCTGAGCAGAGGACCTTTTCTATCCAGTGTTGTTTCATCTGATGGAGTGTACCAAACAAATGTCAATGATGTGCCACAAGCACTTTATCCTACAAGGAGGAGACACATCAATATATGCATACAATTCATACACAATGAGGATTTAGCCAATGTGAAGGCAGAATAGTATGATTTGGGCCAAACACAACATTGTGTTAGAGCACATGATGGCACACATATTGCATTAGGATCACAACACAAGTAACAAGTCCAATGGAGCCCTCGTACCTTCCATCCTATCGCTGTGCAAGCTGTCTTGGTACAGGGTTTGTACACCCATATCTGCTATTGTAACAACTCTGAAATTTCCAAATGAAGATGCCATGGTGAAGTTAACTAAAACAGATCAAAACAAAGAGATTAGCTATCAAACCACACATATGGCACAATTCACATAGTCAACTTCTAAAGAGCACAGCCCATTACAAAATGTGTAGCCAAAAAAAAGCTAAAGTAACAAAATAAAAACCTTTCACAGGTTTTGCCAGAGCCTCATTGTAGACTTTGATTTTTTAGCAGGTTCACCCCCAGACGTTTTGCTTTTTGGCCTCCTGTTTTTGATCTTGTTTCTGTTGGTTTTAGGACTATGAGCATTTTACCAACTGCTATTCAGTGCTAAAGTGAATATGCTCTCCATGTAAATTGTGTATATGAATTGGTGCACCCACATGCCAGGCCCTAACCTTCCCATTTCTTACATGTGAGTCATATCTAAGGTAGGCCCAATTTATCCCCCTGGGCAGAGTGCAGTGCATGTGAAAGGTAAGACATGTACTGGGTGTGTGATGTGTCCTGATAGTGAAATACTGTGTATTTCGTTTTTCACTATTGAAAGGCTATCTGTCCCGTAGGATATCATGCAAGTTTATTTGTAACATCTTACAAGCATCATTTCTATTGGGACAAGATAAAGAAATGTAGTTTAGGCTCTCTTTAAACTCAGGTAAGAGAAAGGGTTCCCTTAAGGCACAAATAAAAACAGGTATAAAATAATGTACCTTATAACTTAACAAATACATACAACAAAATATGGAAAAGTTAAAAGTTCATTTATTTGAATATATTAAAAAACAGTCATTAGGGATAACTAGACTAAATCCCTGAACTAAAACATGATAAAATTGAGACAATATATATAATTGCGACCTGCACAATTACAAGCAGACAGAACAGTTACAACACACATTTGTTGGATACAGGTTTGTATATTCTTTCTCCGCTCTAATGACACCAGAGTAGTATCACTACCAAATCAGCGTATCTATTATGGTGTTGGAGACTTGAATTATACGCTTTAGGTTGCGTCGACGCGTTTCAGTGATAACTCCTTCTTATAATCACCTTTATCAAGACATAAAATTTGTCTGCCAGAACCAGAGGGTATGTAAAATTGCCCTAGGATTAAATGTCATGCAGAGAATTAGCATCATTGTTAACTCAGTGGACTTATAGCATTACTGTAGTTAATACATGGAAAAAATCACAACATGTTCACTATTCATTGTCTTCTGTTATCTCTATTACTTATGTTGATTACAATGAGCTCCATTTTTTCTCTCTAGGTTAACATGTGCATTTTTTCAAAATATTAGACAAACCTTAAGAAAAACATAGAAACAATTTACTGGAAGTGGCTCATGACTTTTAACTTTATCGCTCAAAATTTGGCCACATGCTTTATCGACAATAAAAATTACTGTAAACAATTCTGTATTTTCCCGATTTATCTTGAGCTAACAAAGCAGTAAGTAAGGCTATTTATTCGGAAAACGTATTAATAACCTTTCCTAGGTAACCCAATTATACTACCTTGGTTCCACATAAAAAAAAATTTTGTTCTAGAAACACAGGTAAGGGGCACTTGGGGCCTCAGATTTCACTAATCTTGAAACAGAAGGGGGGTACGGGTCCACTAAACCAGAAGAATTGTAACAAAGAACACCCAAGTTTCAGAGATAGACGTATGGGGTAGTCATATTAATATCAGCTTACCCTGGGATAATATTGACGATCCTTTATAGGGATCACTTCACGTTTCCTAATTGGAGCGTGGGCTTCTGTAGTCGCCTTATACAATGCTGCTGGTAGAAGTATATTTCTGTTTCTGTGGTAACATGGAGTTTTGCATTAATGCATATCTTATATAATGCTACATTGTTAGGGAAAGAAGAGATAGTTTACATTCATGCGTACCTGTTCTGAATAAATGCGATCTTTTGTTGTCCCCCTGAACATGGAAGACCAAGGGAAATTGGTTGTGTTGTAGACCATAAGTGTTATATGCAATCAGGCCAAAATTGCCTGTGCCATAGGACAAGAAAGAAAAACCAAGGAATATTGGTTAGCTAGCGAGTTCTAACATAAAGCTCGAACAATCAATAGCATCTGTTAAAAGGAAGTTACCATGTATAAATATAAATATCACGAATTCTCCACTTCTGGCGGGTTATGTTACAGGAGGTTGTGGTTATAATTCTCTTTTAGGCTTCACAAAGATAACCTAAAATCAATTTAAGATGTAATTTAGCTGTTTTATTAGCTTTAAGTTACTCTCCAGATATACTACTCCAATTAAGTAAGAAAATTAAGTTAGCTTACCTATGATATATGGCCAAATAAGGGTTCTGCTCTCTATAAGGGTCCGAGTCGTGTGTCAGGACTAGCAGAGTTCTGCCTTATAGAGAGCAGAACCCTTATCTACTAACTAGGTGAGTGAACATCCTGACCTTACTTCGATTTCTGAAGGAAATTAGTAGAGACCGTAGGTCTTATTTAAATCCAGTATGGCTCCAATTTTTGACTGCCTGTCTCTAATTCATTCACAGGTAGACTCTCATTATATTTGGCCATATATCATAGGTAAGCTAACCTAATTTTCTTACTTAATTGGATTAGTATATCTGGAGAGTAACTTAAAGCTAATAAAACAGCTAAATTACATCTTAAATTGATTTTAGGTTATCTTTGTGAAGCCTAAAAGAGAATTATAAACACAACCTCCTGTAACATAACCCGCCAGAAGTGGAGAATTCGTGATATTTATATTTATACATGGTAACTTCCTTTTAACAGATGCTATTGATTGTTCGAGCTTTATGTTAGAACTCGCTAGCTAACCAATATTCCTTGGTTTTTCTTTCTTGTCCTATGGCACAGGCAATTTTGGCCTGATTGCATATAACACTTATGGTCTACAACACAACCAATTTCCCTTGGTCTTCCATGTTCAGGGGGACAACAAAAGATCGCATTTATTCAGAACAGGTACGCATGAATTTAAACTATCTCTTCTTTCCCTAACAATGTAGCATTATATAAGATATGCATTAATGCAAAACTCCATGTTACCACAGAAACAGAAATATACTTCTACCAGCAGCATTGTATAAGGCGACTACAGAAGCCCACGCTCCAATTAGGAAACGTGAAGTGATCCCTATAAAGGATCGTCAATATTATCCCAGGGTAAGCTGATATTAATATGACTACCCCATACGTCTATCTCTGAAACTTGGGTGTTCTTTGTTACAATTCTTCTGGTTTAGTGGACCCGTACCCCCCTTCTGTTTCAAGATTAGTGAAATCTGAGGCCCCAAGTGCCCCTTACCTGTGTTTCTAGAACAAAATTTTTTTTTATGTGGAACCAAGGTAGTATAATTGGGTTACCTAGGAAAGGTTATTAATACGTTTTCCGAATAAATAGCCTTACTTTGTTAGCTCAAGATAAATCGGGAAAATACAGAATTGTTTACAGTAATTTTTATTGTCGATAAAGCATGTGGCCAAATTTTGAGCGATAAAGTTAATAGTCATGAGCCACTTCCAGTAAATTGTTTCTATGTTTTTCTTAAGGTTTGTCTAATATTTTGAAAAAATGCACATGTTAACCTAGAGAGAAAAAAATGGAGCTCATTGTAACTAACATAAGTAATAGAGATAACAGAAGACAATGAATAGTGAACATGTTGTGATTTTTTCCATGTATTAACTACAGTAATGCTATAAGTCCACTGAGTTAAAAATGATGCTAATTCTCTGCATGACATTTAATCCTAGGGCGATTTTACATACCCTCTGGTTCTGGCAAACAAATTTTATGTCTTGATAAAGGTGATTATAAGAAGGAGTTATCACCGAAACGCATCGACGCAACCTAAAGCGTATAATTCAAGTCTCCAACACCATAATAGATACGCTGATTTGGTAGTGATACTACTCTGGTGTCATTAGAGCGGAGAAAGAATATACAAACCTGTATCCAACAAATGTGTGTTGTAACTGTTCTGTCTGCTTGTAATTGTGCAGGTCGCAATTATATATATTGTCTCAATTTTATCTTGTTTTAGTTCAGGGATTTAGTCTAGTTATCCGTAATGACTGTTTTTTAATATATTCAAATAAATGAACTTTTAACTTTTCCATATTTTGTTGTATGTATTTGTTAAGTTATAAGGTACATTATTTTATACCTGTTTTTATTTGTGCCTTAAGGGAACCCTTTCTCTTACCTAGGTTGAATAACCCTATTTCCCTTGGCCTTCACAAGGGGTACCTCTTTGTTTTTCATATCTCTTTAAACTCAGAATTTAATTTTAAATTTAATTATTTTCAGTAAAGATGGTTTTCAAATTGTGTGTTTGAAAATGCAACTTTTAGAAACTAGGCATTTTCTTGCTTGGCCATCCTATGTGCCTCTGCTGAGTTGTGTATTGACCGCCTGGTTTTGGAGTGACAGGGTCTGGGGATGTGCTTTCACTGCAGACAGCTTCTGGGGGGGGGGTTGAGGTGTGTCCTATCTTTCCTGGATGACTTAGAACTGAGCTTAATGGGCCTGGGCTGCATTTAGAGTAGTGGGAGGAGTTTCTCTTGCGCCTGAATAGGCCCTGTCTTCTGTTCTCAATGCTGTCTCCCCCTCCTGCCAAGAAGCTGTACCAGAGAGGAAAAAACTGGTTTAGACTGAGTTGAGGGACTTTTTGCCACACGAGAACAAAGGAAGATCTGGTCTAAATACTGGGGCCTAGACCCCAGAACTTTAGAATACATCTGGGCTCAAGAGGAATCTCTGCCAAGGAGAAGAACTGGAGAAGCTATAAGGAAGAGTACTACCCCTTTGCTGTGTGGATGCTTTGCTGGGTGGGTCTGCAGTGGGTGATCCTGCCAAGGAGAGGACACAGACTGAACTGTGCTGTGTATCCTGCTTGAAGAAGATCTCCAAGGGCTAGGTGTCAAGTTCCTGTTCTGAAGTTTCCCGGCACAACGACTTCCTTTCCTCTGTCCTCCTGCACCTGGAACTGCTGTTCCAGCTGCCACAGAACAATGCCGCAACCTGCAACAAAGCCATGGGAACCGCTGATGAAGTGCATGAAGCAAAGCCCTGACTTGCACTGCAGCCCGACACCTGCCAACGGCACACCGTATTGACTCTGATGCTTTCACCGAGGCTGCTGACTGCACTTGATTCAAGGGCACCGCTTATGACACTCCCCAACACTGGTACTTCTTCATTGCAGAGCCGATACCTGATGTGAGTGACCTGCCAATCCATCAACCCTGCACTGTCGTAAGAAACCGGCACCTTGCTGCCACTGCGACATTACCCCCCCCCCCCCAGCAACAGTTAGAAACTGACGCCTTGCCTCTCGGACAACAGTAAGAAACCGACACCTCACCTCCCCTGCGGCCGTAAGGATTCGGCACTGCCTGGCATCAATGACGCGTCACCTCCCCAATGCCATGCACCATCTGTTTTCATCGTTTTGCCAAGGTACTTTTCTTGGGGATCCCTGCAACTCCATTCATGGCCTGAGTACGGCATCGTATTTGGCCCAGGGGGAGCTATTTGTTACTACAAGCCTTATATTTGTGAATAACCTATTTTGTATGATATCTTGACATATGTATGGTGGATTTTTGTTGTTTTGGTTTTGTTTGGTTTAGGTAAAGATTTCCTATTTTTCTAAACTGGTGTGATGTCCATTTGTAGGGTTTTCACTGTGTTACTTTATGTGTGCACAAATGCTTTAAACACTGCCTCTGAGCTAAGCCTGACTTCTGGTGCCAAGCTATCAAAGGGGTGAGCAGGGGTTGTCTAAGGGCATAACTCCCTTACCCTGACTGGAAGCAACAGTCCCTACTTGGACAAAGGTGGAAACTATTGCCAACTAGTGACCCCCATTTATGACACTCATATTCCTACTATTTTGCATTAACAACCTCCTAACATAATCACAACAAGAATTTCTAGAATAGTCAAAGTCATTACATCTCACACTATACTTACACTCATGAGAAGAAGTTGTTGATGAGATATTGACACAAGTCAGATCCTTCCTCTTCACCACTACATCATCATTTGGCATTTCAAGTTTCTCGGCTGGTGGCACTTCTTGGTCTTCATCCCCTGTGATATAAGGGATGTTCCTTTGCAGGGCAATGTTGTGGAACATGCAGCAGGCCGCAGTGACTTGACACACCTTCCCCGGTGAGTAGACGAGTGCTCCCCAGTCTTGCCCAGACATCTGAATCTGGCTTTTAGGAGCCCACCATGTTCTTCCACGGGCATCATTGAAGTGGACTTCCCCTGGCATAGTAGGATTCCTCAGCGGTGCCAACAACCATGGACGGTTGGGATACACTGAGTCTCCTGGATGTAAGACAGACAGAAGTGCAACAATGAGTTGCACACTTTCAGATTATACTACCTGACATTACCCACACAAAGTTATGACAGATCTAACTTACCAACAAGCCAGTGCTTCTCTGGTAGTCAGCCCTGACTTTTTGACCTATCTCTCACGATATTGTCTATACTATGGTACCAGACTATAGGGACTGGCTGCATCAAGTCACTGGGCCTGGCTGTAAAGATGTCTGTAAAGTCATGCACAAGTAGTTCGCCCATTAGAAGATCTCAATAGTGGGTTGTGTGTCATAGTACCTCACACTACAGTACATGTAATATGGCCCTGGGCTACATAATGTTAGTGGGCTGGCTCAGTCAGTGTAGGTTATGAGCAGGGTTGAGGATAGTTAGCAGTTGACCAAAAAAGTGTGTATTCATGCATTTGTTGTGCTTAGCAGGTGACATTTACACATGTATCATGTTGTGTGTCACAGTACCTCACATTACAGTACATGTAATATGGCCCTGGGCTACATGATGTTAGTGGGCTGGCTCAGCCATTGTAGGTTATGGCCAGGGTTGAAGATAGTCAGTAGTTGACCACAAAAATGTGTATTTATGCTTTTTTTTGTGCTTAGCAGGTGACATTTACACATGTATCATGTTGACTATTGAAGAATGCTTGTGCAAGGTGCATAGAAAATGGGTATCAAACAACCAGATATCAAAAATGTGCTGTTACAATCTCTTTTGTCATCTATTGCATCCATACAGGTCAGCGCCCATCAGAAGAAAAACCTTTGTTGAGCCATCGCCCGGAAGGTGCAGACCCTGGGGGTCTTTAACTGGCGTAGCATCCATTGCAGGAAGAGGTGGGAGGACCTGAAGTGTTGTACCAGGATGATCATGGAAGTCAAGCTGAGTAAATCCTCCCACATGAAAGGGGCACACGCCGGACCCTAACCCCCCAATGGCCAGCATAGTGGTGGTAGCGTACCCAGAGCTATATGGGCAGTTAAGGGCCTAACAGCAGCCTCAAAGGGGTAAGTCCTGGCCAGAGTCACACATGTCACATTGCCAACTTTGAGTGCTACAAGCAGGCATTTTCCCATCAATATTGGGAGTGACCCATGTGCGACACATAAGATGAGTCAATCAATCAATCATAATACCTTATTCGGTATGAAAAAATACCATAAAAGTACAGATAAAATGCATCATGATTTAAAAACAAGATGGTTCGACAGCTTAAAATAGTACATATTCAGTTCTTCCGCGATTGAGAACCCCTCTCCTCATCAAATTCATTCTTAGGGCCATTAAAGGACTAGCATCATGGGCCACATATGTTCACCTGATGCCCCTTGTTGTTCTGAGCCTAACGGCTACCCTTAAAAAATTGACAGTACAGAACAGGGTTAATGCGTCTGTGGGCAATTTTAAACATAACAGGGCCACCCTTGCATGTTTAAATCTAGCATTCTTTAAAATACTTTTTTAAAAGAGACTCCTAGGTTGTGAATAAAAAGGACATAATAAAACAAAGTGAAGGGTATCCTGTGGAGACCGATGGTCGCAGCCACACAGACCCTTCAACTCTATAGACGAGGTAAAACCTGGCGGGTCAGCTAATATATGGTGCAAAAGATTAAGCCTAAACCGTGTCATTAAAAATCTGCCGTGGGCATTGTAGAAATAAGATAAATAAGGCTCAATACCCACGCGTGTTTTGGTCAGAAGATATTCTCTCACTGTCGGCTTAATCAGCTCCTTATCTTCCCTGAGTATTATAACATGCTTGAGGAACCGGTCCTTAACCAGGGCCTTATCCTGCATAGATATTTTTGTAGGATTGTTAAAAAAATCTGCGCATCCTATACCTTCTAGAGTTTCCTTCACATACTCGAGCCATGGAATGTTGAACCCCTGGTCGCGGGCGAGGCAATCTACTATGATCTGTCTGCTAAATGTGGCCTCCATATTTGCCCAGATTTTGGCCCAGCAGACTAGGGGTTTGACTTCCAGGCTATCCCTGGTATAACTGACGCCAAGTTCTTTGTGGATAATGTGGGAAGGTGTACTCTGAGGCACTTTAAGTAAGCGCCGAAGATACTTATTTTCCTCTATTTGTAAATGCTGCGCATCAATGAATCCCCATACCTCGCTTCCATGGAGAACTTTGGCACAACACATAGAGCTGTAAAGTCTCAGACTTTGCTCTGGTGACCAACGGCCTAGCCTTCGTGCAAAATTCATAATCGACCCAGAGCAACTAGCTAACGTACGACATTTCTCTTCTAAAAGATCTTTAAACTTTAGACGTCTATCAAATAAAATCCCCAGGTATGAGAAAGAGTGCACCTTTCCCAAGCAGTGAGAGCCAATCATGTAATCATACTTTTTGTTTGGTTTTTTGCCCACTTCCATAATGTACGACTTGGATAGATTGGGGGACAGCTCTAAGTTCTCCATAAAGTAAACAAAGCCGTCTATCAGACCCTGAAGCCGTTTGGGTGTACGGGCAAGGAGAACTGCGTCATCCGCATAGAGCAGGACAGGGATCCCTCTAGAAACAATCCTCAGTGTATCAACTTTTAAAGTGCTAAGTGCCAGATCCAAACTATTTATGTACAAAGTAAACAAAAAAGGGGCCAGGATACAGCCCTGTCTGACCCCACTTAAGTATGGGAAAGGGTCGGTGGTACTTCCCCCCTGGTTGTATTTAACTGTGGCGGTAGAGTTCTGTTGCAAAGCTTTTAAAATGTTAACAAGTCCGGAGTCCACGCCAAGGCCACGCATGATTGCCCATAATTTCCTACGGTTAACTTGGTCAAAAGCCGCCGTTAAGTCCATGAATGCCAGGTACACGGTTTCTTGGCTAGCAATAGTGTACTTGGCTACCAATAAATATAAGTTAAGACATTGATCGGTGGTTGACTTTCCTGACCTAAAGCCATATTGGGTGTCAGTTAGGATGTGCTGATCCTCAGCCCAGTCCATTAACCGGCTGAGGATAACCCTTCCTAAAACTTTTGCTGACACGTCAATTAAGGAAATGGGGCGGTAACAAAGTGGGTTATCCTTGTTTCCTTTTTAAAAAATAGGAACAATCGTGGCTGTGGACCAGGATGGGGGCATACCTATGTCTACTGCAGCGTTAATGACTCTGGTCAGGATTGGTGCCCAAAGATCTACTTTGCTCAAAAAAAGATCAGGTGGAATCCCATCAGGGCCCGGGGCCTTGTTTCGGGTGAGGCCTTCAATCCCTGCCTTGATCTCGCCCAGAGGGAAAATTATCAGGTTCATGGTCTGTTCCCCCCGTCATCCTCCGACTGGGCCTCAGCCAAGCAGTGATTATAGAGCCCATAAAAATGCTCATGCCAAAACTCCGGCAGGATGTTATTGGCTACCCTGGGTTTGTTTGCCTCTTGGAAGCAAGAATCATTTATAACTTTCCAAAAGGCAGTTGTGTCCTTTAGCTCTATTGCTTCCCTTAGGTCCCCCCAGGCCTGCTGCTGTAATTTGGATTTACGGCCTTTTACTGGAAGAGGTGTGGCGCCGCGGCCAGGGTGATCCCCGGTGCCGGCGGCAGATTAGCCCAGCACCATGTGACTCTGGGCAAGAGCTTGCTTAATCTTCCTTACGGCCCCCAGCGCCTAGAGACCCTTACGGGTGATTGTTCGCGCTTTACAAATGTGGATTATTATTATTATTACTGCCAATTTATAATTTATCCTGCAAAGGGTCACCCTGCTCTTATCTCTTGGGGAGGATCTTAGAGCAACTTTCAGCTCTCTCAGGGCATGGGAGCACTGTTGGTCGAACCACATTGGGTCATTCGATCTACCTTTGTGTGTTGTGGTCCTAAACAGACCATCAATTAATTGGGCAACACCCTCGAATGCCCTGACTAGTTCGGCCCCCTCCACATTTGGGTCTAAACAGTCCACGATGAGCTGTTCACCATCTTTCACTAAAGCTCTATAAAAAGCTTCGCCATTAGCCTGTGACCATCTCAACCTCCTGCCTTGGTCTGTGGCACATACCCCCCACCCCACTCTAGGTGGGTTCTTGCAGGGATTTAACTTCACGAGGGACATGACTAGGGGATTATGGTCACTGAAGATACTCAGACATATTTTAAACCCTGTGACCCATTTTTTATGTGTTTTGGAAACAAAGATAAAATCAATGAAAGAAACACTTCCTCTGCCTTTAAATGTGGGGTGTACCATTTTATCCTTCCCAACTTCGGCCAGATCCATGGTGGGTGTGAGAACACGTGTGTTTAGTAACTTACATAGCACCCTTCCTTCCTTTGTATGTTCCATATGCGGGCCCTCTTCCAGAGTACACGATGACCAATCCCCTCCATCAATTTTCAGATTTGGACACAGATGGCAGTTGAAATCGCCAGCTAAAACCAAATGAGGCATCAACGTCCCTTGCTTATAAAACCTAAGCCCCAACATGAAGTTTGAGTTCCAACCTAAATCAGACCATCTGCCCTGTAACCTAAGGTCGACATATATAATCAATCCTCCCCTTGCTCTCCCTCCACTTGCATGCTGGTACAAAATAGGTTTTGTATCCCTCGAGGTGAAAAGTGCTACTCTCTACTTCCCATGTTTCCTGTAAACAGATGACTTGGAATTTCCTAATATAAACTAGCCAATCTTCATTTTTCAATTTGGCAGATAAACCTGCTATATTCCAGGAAACTATTTTAAAATCTCTCTGATTATGTCTGTCTAGGCTGTCTGATATGGGATAGGATTGAGATCCATAAGGTTCCATGTTTGGGTAATTGTGCTCTTGCGTACAGGGTGCCAGGTGCTCTAAGTGGGTTAGGTTTACAACATCCTCATTTAAACTCGCCATGACTGTTCCTCCCAATTCTGCATTAATAACATTATTCTCATGTCCATAAACACCCTTAGTTGCCCCCGACAGGCCCAGTCAGTCAGTATTATTTAAATCCCTTGAATTATTGAGGGGGGCATACCGGTTATGTACTGGGACTGTGGGGCCACCCCATACGTTCCCACCACAAGCCCCCTGTATTCATCACAGTTGTTCAGGTTCATCATGTGTCTGTAAAAGAAACCTAAAGGGAGCATTTTAATACTTGAGCCACCCTCATCTTGGAAAGACCCCTTACTCTGCGTTAGCAGGTTGTGTACGAGCTTGGGATACCTTAAGTTCACAATCACGCAGTCCCCTGGGAAAACTTTCCTGGAATTGCCAATCCAGGACACCCTTCTAGCCATTAAGATGTGCCTGTGATTGGGGATGTTAAAACCTACATTCCTACTCATCCAGTGCGCTGCCTTATTGATCAACATTAAGGGGGATTCTTCTCCATCATTCGTACAGGCCGGGACACCTGTCAAGACCACTGTATATGGAAATGATGCAGGTGGTAGATGTGGAGACGGCAAGTCTGGGGTTCCCCGAGCGCTGTAAACTGGCATCTCCCCAGAGTTTTGGTTTGCGGAGGCTCTGCCCCGTTTGTTAGTGGGGTCTGATTGTTGGACTGTGATGTTACCTTCGGTCCCTGCCCTCAAGTGCCTATGACCCCTGGGGTTAGTATTTGTGCTATTTGAGTTTCCTTTCGGGGGACCTGGGGGTGGCACTCTGCTCGTCCCATCCTGTGTCCCGAGGGCTGTTCATTGGCAATGTTCCCCCCTTCCCCTCTACTCTGGTGGGTGCAATTGATAAATTGGGACCCTCCTGTGCCCCAGAACGGCTAGATGCACACCGGTTGACCTAGAATGGTTGGTACACTGATCTGTGTCAAAAGCAGCGACAATTGTTCTTCTATAGACCTGATTTTGACTATTGAGGGCCCCAAAAGAGCAGTTAGTATCATGTCCATCCTTTTCCAAGGCTCAGTGACCGCTCCCTGCCCCGCATTGTCATCTTCACCATTTTGGGTCATTTGATTGCCTACAGTGCCTGCTGTGTCAGGGGGCCTAATTACTTTGGACTCTGGTCTGGGCTTTTGTTTCTGTTTTTGTTTAAGGTTGGAAGACCCCCCGCCCCTGGCTCGCTTAACTGGAGCGGGGTCACTATCTGGTGGCTTTGTGGAGCTATTAAGCTAAGATGCCCTTTTTGAGCGAGTGATAACCTCCCCACCTGAACTTGAAGTAGTTACATTACTTGCAGTCGGTGTAATCAGTACAATGGCCCCAGCCCCCTGCCCTGACAATAAACCAGAATCAGTATCCCCTACAGTATCCCTTGCAACGTTCTCTGCGAGGCCACTATCAACAGACTGCGTCTCTATGAATTCTTGCAACAGTGGGGATAACCGGGGAGATAACAGCGGAGGCGAGATGATAGAGGTTGCTCTTTCTGCGTTATTACTACTCTGAGGCACTTTAAGTAAGCGCCGAAGATACTTATTTTCCTCTATTTGTAAATGCTGCGCATCAATGAATCCCCATACCTCGCTTCCATGGAGAACTTTGGCACAACACATAGAGCTGTATAGTCTCAGACTTTGCTCTGGTGACCAACGGCCTAGCCTTCGTGCAAAATTCATAATCGACCCAGAGCAACTAGCTAACGTACGACATTTCTCTTCTAAAAGATCTTTAAACTTTAGACGTCTATCAAATAAAATCCCCAGGTATGAGAAAGAGTGCACCTTTCCCAAGCAGTGAGAGCCAATCATGTAATCATACTTTTTGTTTGGTTTTTTGCCCACTTCCATAATGTACGACTTGGATAGATTGGGGGACAGCTCTAAGTTCTCCATAAAGTAAACAAAGCCGTCTATCAGACCCTGAAGCCGTTTGGGTGTACGGGCAAGGAGAACTGCGTCATCCGCATAGAGCAGGACAGGGATCCCTCTAGAAACAATCCTCAGTGTATCAACTTTTAAAGTGCTAAGTGCCAGATCCAAACTATTTATGTACAAAGTAAACAAAAAAGGGGCCAGGATACAGCCCTGTCTGACCCCACTTAAGTATGGGAAAGGGTCGGTGGTACTTCCCCCCTGGTTGTATCTAACTGTGGCAGTAGAGTTCTGTTGCAAAGCTTTTAAAATGTTAACAAGTCCGGAGTCCACGCCAAGGCCACGCATGATTGCCCATAATTTCCTACGGTTAACTTGGTCAAAAGCCGCCGTTAAGTCCATGAATGCCAGGTACACGGTTTCTTGGCTAGCAATAGTGTACTTGGCTACCAATAAATATAAGTTAAGACATTGATCGGTGGTTGACTTTCCTGACCTAAAGCCATATTGGGTGTCAGTTAGGATGTGCTGATCCTCAGCCCAGTCCATTAACCGGCTGAGGATAACCCTTCCTAAAACTTTTGCTGACACGTCAATTAAGGAAATGGGGCGGTAACAAAGTGGGTTATCCTTGTTTCCTTTTTAAAAAATAGGAACAATCGTGGCTGTGGACCAGGATGGGGGCATACCTATGTCTACTGCAGCGTTAATGACTCTGGTCAGGATTGGTGCCCAAAGATCTACTTTGCTCAAAAAAAGATCAGGTGGAATCCCATCAGGGCCCGGGGCCTTGTTTCGGGTGAGGCCTTCAATCCCTGCCTTGATCTCGCCCAGAGGGAAAATTATCAGGTTCATGGTCTGTTCCCCCCGTCATCCTCCGACTGGGCCTCAGCCAAGCAGTGATTATAGAGCCCATAAAAATGCTCATGCCAAAACTCCGGCAGGATGTTATTGGCTACCCTGGGTTTGTTTGCCTCTTGGAAGCAAGAATCATTTATAACTTTCCAAAAGGCAGTTGTGTCCTTTAGCTCTATTGCTTCCCTTAGGTCCCCCCAGGCCTGCTGCTGTAATTTGGATTTACGGCCTTTTACTGGAAGAGGTGTGGCGCCGCGGCCAGGGTGATCCCCGGTGCCGGCGGCAGATTAGCCCAGCACCATGTGACTCTGGGCAAGAGCTTGCTTAATCTTCCTTACGGCCCCCAGCGCCTAGAGACCCTTACGGGTGATTGTTCGCGCTTTACAAATGTGGATTATTATTATTATTACTGCCAATTTATAATTTATCCTGCAAAGGGTCACCCTGCTCTTATCTCTTGGGGAGGATCTTAGAGCAACTTTCAGCTCTCTCAGGGCATGGGAGCACTGTTGGTCGAACCACATTGGGTCATTCGATCTACCTTTGTGTGTTGTGGTCCTAAACAGACCATCAATTAATTGGGCAACACCCTCGAATGCCCTGACTAGTTCGGCCCCCTCCACATTTGGGTCTAAACAGTCCACGATGAGCTGTTCACCATCTTTCACTAAAGCTCTATAAAAAGCTTCGCCATTAGCCTGTGACCATCTCAACCTCCTGCCTTGGTCTGTGGCACATACCCCCCACCCCACTCTAGGTGGGTTCTTGCAGGGATTTAACTTCACGAGGGACATGACTAGGGGATTATGGTCACTGAAGATACTCAGACATATTTTAAACCCTGTGACCCATTTTTTATGTGTTTTGGAAACAAAGATAAAATCAATGAAAGAAACACTTCCTCTGCCTTTAAATGTGGGGTGTACCATTTTATCCTTCCCAACTTCGGCCAGATCCATGGTGGGTGTGAGAACACGTGTGTTTAGTAACTTACATAGCACCCTTCCTTCCTTTGTATGTTCCATATGCGGGCCCTCTTCCAGAGTACACGATGACCAATCCCCTCCATCAATTTTCAGATTTGGACACAGATGGCAGTTGAAATCGCCAGCTAAAACCAAATGAGGCATCAACGTCCCTTGCTTATAAAACCTAAGCCCCAACATGAAGTTTGAGTTCCAACCTAAATCAGACCATCTGCCCTGTAACCTAAGGTCGACATATATAATCAATCCTCCCCTTGCTCTCCCTCCACTTGCATGCTGGTACAAAATAGGTTTTGTATCCCTCGAGGTGAAAAGTGCTACTCTCTACTTCCCATGTTTCCTGTAAACAGATGACTTGGAATTTCCTAATATAAACTAGCCAATCTTCATTTTTCAATTTGGCAGATAAACCTGCTATATTCCAGGAAACTATTTTAAAATCTCTCTGATTATGTCTGTCTAGGCTGTCTGATATGGGATAGGATTGAGATCCATAAGGTTCCATGTTTGGGTAATTGTGCTCTTGCGTACAGGGTGCCAGGTGCTCTAAGTGGGTTAGGTTTACAACATCCTCATTTAAACTCGCCATGACTGTTCCTCCCAATTCTGCATTAATAACATTATTCTCATGTCCATAAACACCCTTAGTTGCCCCCGACAGGCCCAGTCAGTCAGTATTATTTAAATCCCTTGAATTATTGAGGGGGGCATACCGGTTATGTACTGGGACTGTGGGGCCACCCCATACGTTCCCACCACAAGCCCCCTGTATTCATCACAGTTGTTCAGGTTCATCATGTGTCTGTAAAAGAAACCTAAAGGGAGCATTTTAATACTTGAGCCACCCTCATCTTGGAAAGACCCCTTACTCTGCGTAAGCAGGTTGTGTACGAGCTTGGGATACCTTAAGTTCACAATCGCGCAGTCCCCTGGGAAAACTTTCCTGGAATTGCCAATCCAGGACACCCTTCTAGCCATTAAGATGTGCCTGTGATTGGGGATGTTAAAACCTACATTCCTACTCATCCAGTGCGCTGCCTTATTGATCAACATTAAGGGGGATTCTTCTCTATCATTCGTACAGGCCGGGACACCTGTCAAGACCACTGTATATGGAAATGATGCAGGTGGTAGATGTAGAGACGGCAAGTCTGGGGTTCCCCGAGCGCTGTAAACTGGCATCTCCCCAGAGTTTTGGTTTGCGGAGGCTCTGCCCCGTTTGTTAGTGGGGTCTGATTGTTGGACTGTGATGTTACCTTCGGTCCCTGCCCTCAAGTGCCTATGACCCCTGGGGTTAGTATTTGTGCTATTTGAGTTTCCTTTCGGGGGACCTGGGGGTGGCACTCTGCTCGTCCCATCCTGTGTCCCGAGGGCTGTTCATTGGCAATGTTCCCCCCTTCCCCTCTACTCTGGTGGGTGCAATTGATAAATTGGGACCCTCCTGTGCCCCAGAACGGCTAGATGCACACCGGTTGACCTCAATAGTTGGTACACTGATCTGTGTCAAAAGCAGCGACAATTGTTCTTCTATAGACCTGATTTTGACTATTGAGGGCCCCAAAAGAGCAGTTAGTATCATGTCCATCCTTTTCCAAGGCTCAGTGACCGCTCTCTGCCCCGCATTGTCATCTTCACCATTTTGGGTCATTTGATTGCCTACAGTGCCTGCTGTGTCAGGGGGCCTAATTACTTTGGACTCTGGTCTGGGCTTTTGTTTCTGTTTTTGTTTAAGGTTGGAAGACCCCCCGCCCCTGGCTCGCTTAACTGGAGCGGGGTCACTATCTGGTGGCTTTGTGGAGCTATTAAGCTAAGATGCCCTTTTTGAGCGAGTGATAACCTCCCCACCTGAACTTGAAGTAGTTACATTACTTGCAGTCGGTGTAATCAGTACAATGGCCCCAGCCCCCTGCCCTGACAATAAACCAGAATCAGTATCCCCTACAGTATCCCTTGCAACGTTCTCTGCGAGGCCACTATCAACAGACTGCGTCTCTATGAATTCTTGCAACAGTGGGGATAACCGGGGAGATAACAGCGGAGGCGAGATGATAGAGGTTGCTCTTTCTGCGTTATTACTACCTCCCGACATAGCTAACCACGAAAGAGCCCCGTCATTGGGGGATTTAGTCATAGCTAAACCGCCCATAGACTAACGTTTTTGAGCCACAATAGAGTCCAGGTAAAGTCTTTTCTCCGTGAGCTGGATTTGGTGAACCAGTAATGATTCCGCTCTAATTAAAAACGCATCTAGAGTCCCCGTGACCCCACCACCCACCAAAGAGCTTGTTGCCTTGCGCTTGCTCATTCTGCGAGTGGAATACGCTTTAACACAGGATGCAAAAGACAGTACATTATATGTCCTTAGTTGGCCGCCCCGGGTCTGCTCGGCAATCAAGAGAATTTATCTTGGTGCCTAGATGTCAGGGGGGGGACCAGCCCTGCTGCGCAGACGGGCACGCCCTTGGCCCGGGCTTTGTCCGGGCACGCCCGCATGCGTCCCGCGCGGCGGGAGCTGAAGTCAGCTTTTATGCGCCGGCTGGTGCGATGATCATGCGGCTCCGGCCGCGGTTCCCCCTGGGCTGTGGAGACCTCTGCAGGCAGGCAGGCAGGGTCGGAAATAAAAAAGCAGGTCAAACGCTCCCGCGCAGCGGGAGCTGAAGGCAGCTTTTAGGCGCCGGCTGGCGCGATGATGACGCGGCTCCGGACATGGTTCCCCCTGGTCTGTGGAGTCCTCTGCAGTCAGGGTCGGAAATAAAAAGCAGGTCAAACGCTCCCGCACAGCAGGAGCTGAAGGCAGCTTTTATGCGCCGGCTGGCGCGATGATGACGCGGCTCCGGCCGCAGTTCCTTCTGGGCTGTGGAGTCCTCTGCAGGCAGGCAGGCAGGGTCGGAAATAAAAAAGCAGGTCAAACGCTCCTGCGCAGAGGGAGCTGAAGGCAGCTTTTATGCGCCGGCTGGCGCGATGATGACGCGGCTATGGTCACGGTTCCCCCTGGGCTGTGGAGTCCTCTGCAGGCAGGCAGGCAGGCAGGGTCGGAAATAAAAAAGCAGGTCAAACGCATAAGATGAGTCATTGTTTGTGTAGGTCTGGATGTAGCTGCATGCTGCTGTGCTGTGTCTATTGTCTTAATGACCAGGATAATAGCAGACAGCTGGCTGAGTGAAGTGATAAATCATGTCATGTTTTTAGTTGCTCTGGGTGACAAGTGACCCACACAGGCCACTTGTCTTTCTTGTGTAAGGAGTGATATTACCTCACTACTGTCTCTCATGTGATGCTGGCCCTATTACATGTGGCATGGCATACAATGCACTCTTTATGCAGTGACAGGAAAACACTTTGCATTTGTAAGTTGTATTTCAACAGTGACATAAGAGTGCAAACATCATTGGTGCCATCAGCATTAGTGCCTACATGTTGCCCAATGTATATTTGCAGTTCATCTGCAATAGTGTTTCAAAAATCATTCACTGACCGGTGACAAGTATCTGGGAGTGAGATGTAGAACTGTAGAGCTCATATGTGAGTATCTACGCTCATCCTTACAATGCCATCTCAGTTTGCAATACCAAAGAGTGCTCTGACGTGCCATCCCATTGGGACTCTAGTGATCCCACATCTTTAAGTCATAGATATTCATGGACACCCAACAACTTTCAAAGGTGCATAGGCCTGTAGGAATGCAATCTATGAATGGCATTATCCCTTCTACCAAGCAAGATTGGGGATGTTCATATGGCTATACAAAGCCTCGTGCTGTTTGAATTTGGAGGGCCCGATTCACAAAGGTAAACTGAGACAAAAGTCTAACTTTACAGCTTTTGGCATTCACTAAGGGCATTTACTACTCATAAATGCCTTTTATGAATACCAAAAGTTGAACTTGACAATCCGGTATTCACAAGCTAAACTACCTCAGTACATCTTTCTTTACACTTTTCAGGTGGTGGACATATGATGAGGTTTTAAGGCAAAAGTCTCATCAGTGTGCGATGTGCATTTGCATGCAACATGATTTGTACCACAACACATTTTGATGGTACATTGGTCTTTAACTTGACCTACATGGCATCCTGATGTGTCATGAGGCAAAGGAAGATCTGTTGAAAGCTGGACCTTGTGTGAACAGTGTGTAAATGTCAAAATTGTATCCATCCTATTTGGTAACATTATTTTACTATGATATACTACAAGTGCCAAAGCATGCAAGGTGAACAACTATTGTAGTATGGAAATACGGATTTAATGTAGACAAGTCCATCAATGCATTTTGCAGGTTATGTAGCATGCATGCAACTGCTCATGCAAAATGTGAAGCCTATATAGTACATCATGAAGCTGGTGTGATATGTGCACTTTATAAATGTTTTCTGTTGAGTTGTGATGGTCATTTGTGGAAAAACACTTGCAATTAACCCATTTTACATGTCATTTCATATTCATCCAGGGAAGGTGAAAGAGAAGGGGCCAATGTCTGTTCCTGATGTGACACATCAGACACGGAGGGACACAATGACCAAGGGGTATGAGGAGTGCCACGAAGGACAGCAGCACATCATCATTATCATCATCCTCCGTTGAACACTACCAAGTGGTAGCAGACTCCACAGAATTAGTACCAGCTTCATCCTTGCACACCACCCCCAGTTCCATTGTCACCCTCCCTGTTGTCCCTCAACCAGTTGTGGAGGCCTGCTCCCTTAGAAGGGGAACCATCTTCTTCACCCCAGGCACCTGAGCCCCTGCCCCTGTTATCCCTGCTGCCCTGAGTAAGGAGGATATTGACCTCCTGACGAATATCTCTGTGGGTCAGGCAGCACTCCTGAGTGCCATCCAGGGACCAGGCAACCAGCTGACACAGATGATGGCCTGCTTGGAAGGCATTCCCAGTGCAATACCTGGTCTACAGAGGTCTTTTCTGGCTCTGGCCTCCTCCCTCACAGCAGCCCTCCACCCATTCTAACCCACCTCCTGCCCCTTCCCATCCAAATACCCTATTCCTATGCCTGTCCCAAGCACACATATTCACTCACACACTTCATCAGACCCAAGAACCACACACAAACAAAGACACACTCACCCCACATCAGCCCCACCACACCCATACCGCCAGACACCACATTAACACCCACAGACCCCTCCACAACCACACCCATATCCCCAGATACCACACCAACACCCACAGACCCATCTACAACCACACCCATACCCCCAGACACCACACTAACATCCACCTTCTACTTCACAACATCCAGCACATCCACATCACATATAACAAAGAAATGCAAACACTCACGATCACCCACACAACAGACACCGACACAACACACAGTTGATACAGGATACACACCTCTCATTTCCACTCCCTCTACCCCCAAACCTAGCTCCATCCAAAACATCCTATCCCCTTTTCCCGTGAAGATGTTTTGTTTGTCCTTACTCCTATGTAAACAGACCTGCCATCCCAAAGTCTGAAAAACTCTCCCTCAGCCCAACCCATACCTTCCACATCCCAATCCACCCTCGAAAAGCATGATACCCACCCACTAAACCCAGCCCTACCCCCCAAAAGACCCAAGAAACCCCCTCCAAAAGCCCAACCTATCCCTTCCATATCCCACACCATCCCTGAGAAACCTAAACCCAGCCCTACCACCAAAAAGCCCAATAAAACCCCTTGCAAAGACCAACCCAACTCTTCCACATCCCAATCCTCCCCTGGGAAACCTAAACCCACCCCTAACACTAAAAAGTCCAAGTACCCCCCTTTCAAAATCAAACCCACCCTTCCCTAAACCACAGCCCACCCCCTCCCAAGTACCATTTTCGAGGTGTCTGTTATGCCCAATGGATGCCACTTTGTGAGAATGTTCTCTGGCAGTGTCAGTATGGGAACGTTTGGTGCACAGCATTGTGCTGTGGCATATGATTCTACAATGTACTGGCCATTGGCCTTTGTTGGGCATTATGGTTATCCCACATTCATTAAAACTTTTCATAGCTTTGAAGACATTGGTCCTGCCATTACTTTTCTAATTATTTGATGTTATTGTATAGTTAGTGGTGTGTGACTACAGTTGTGTTAGTTTCATCCCTTATTGTTGATCCAGTTGAAGTGGTTAGTATAATGTGGCATTGGAGCCAGTGCTGGAGTTACACAGGACAGGGGGAAATGTTGAATTAGGTGTTATATTATATGGTAAGTATTTTAGCTTGACCTGGCCGCTGTCAACATCATTTAAGTTGAAATGAAATTAGTTAATTTAAGTTGCGCTTCTCCCTTTGATGTATGTTGGATATGTGATTGATGTGTTGAAGTTAGATATTTTTTTATCCACACATTGAAGTTGTTAAATTGTCATACCTTTGTTGACATTTGAATGGACATGTGTCAATTACCCTTTGTGTACCTAACATCTACTTTTTCTAGATGTTTGACAAATGCTGTTAGTGCTGTGTTTGCTTTCATGACTTGAACTTACACATTATCTACAAATGCATGGCACCTGGTTATGCTATTGGTTGTCCCTGATAGACTTCAATCTACAGGTCCTGCACACATAGAGGTTTTCAGGCATGTGCCAAATAGACGGGGCCCCGGGCCCCTTCCTCTCAGAGCTCCCCTGGTAGAGGCATACTTATTCTGCCGAGAGAATTTACATTGTGCCCTTTGAATGCTTCTCACACTGATTATTTGTAATCTCATTTACTGACATTACCGTTTAATGTGGGTGATGGGAAAAGTCCAATACAGAGTTGTATCAGAAAAGGTGTTGTTCAGTTTAATGACACATCCATACAGATGTCCATTTGATATCACAACAGGGTCCTAGGATGTGTGCAATGTGAGGGTGTCAGGGAGATTGACTGGTGTGAGCTTGATGAGGAGGTGCTGTTCTGTCACACAATTTAATGCACATATCACTATCACTGATTGTGAGATGTAAACACATGTCCATTTGTGTACAGTATCCCTGTGCAGTGTCATTGACTTAGCCATAGAAAGCATCATGCAGATTTATTTATTTATTTATTTAATTGTTTGTTTGTTTGTTTGTTTAGAAAGTTTTATAAAGCGCGAACAAGAACCTTGCGGGTATCAGAACGTTGTACACACAGCGAAAGCATGAATAAACTCCGTACAGTAGAGGTCAGCACAGTGACACCACAAGGAATACACAATCAAGATCTGGGACCAATAGTGGGCCACACTAGTTAAATTTCTCCTAGGGTGTAAAATATTTCCAGTAACATTCCGCAAAAGAATCAAAAGTGCACTTGACACAACATAGTGAAGTAATTGACAAAACTGTAGGGTGAGGACCCTCGGGTAAAATAAGAATTAACCACCAAATATGAAATAAATGGAGAACGCTAAGTTGGGAAGAATGTCAGATCTGTCTACACGGGGACATGCAAGAGAACACAATGTATTTGGGTTATACATTTCAAACAATCCCAAACAGTGTCCCACAAAATATGTTTGAGTAAGGGACCCCAACCCCCTTCCCCAGTCCATGGTGAGGTATTGATTTGCTGAGGAGTCTATGGAAACAGGTAGGAGTATGACTTACTGTTGGTTGAGTCTGCAACAGTGTCAGTTTTCAATGTGATCATGCAGGTACAGCAGCGGTAGGACTTGTATGATCGACTTCATGGCCGCACTGGATGTGTAGAGGTGAGTACTGGTGAATTTCGGCATATATCATTCCCTTTCTACCAGCTCAGATGTGGTGAGTGTACTGCCACGTTCGGGGGCTCTAAGGCAACCTGTGATTGGGACAGCAGTTACACTGGAAGTCCGCCCTTCGTCAGACTCATTGGCCTACTCTGATGCCGCCTGCGGGCTTGATTTCCTGGCGGTGGCAGCGGGACCGCAGCAGTCTTTCATCGATGTAACCGCATCTCTTGTAATACGGCAATTGGACCACCAGCGGTGTGGCGGTCAATCCAACACCACAGCGGTCTTAAGACCACCAATCTCATAATCAGGCACTTAATTTTTTTATTTAGACTTTTATATTTGTGGGTATTTAATAGATTGTAACAGATTGTGAAGCTGATGTGTCCAATGGAAAAGCAGTCATATAAATATTAATTAGATGACATGGCGTAAAGACATGATCCTGGGCACTAGTGTGGGAGGGTATGCTCAGACGTGAGTCCCTTGCTCATTGCACCATCAGGATTCAGGCAAGCCGGGCCGACGAAGGCTGTGATGCCAGAAACCGGTCCCCGGAAGCTTGTTTCCTTTCCAGTATAAGAATTGGCTTGGTAGTTTGGTTTGCCCTGTTCCCATCTTGCACTGGGACAGGTACAGACTAATTTGCATGTAGCCAGGTTCTGAGCTGGGATGGTGCAGTGAGCTAAAAAACGGTGATGGATTAAAACCATGATCTCTTGACTTGGTAAGAGTATTCTGCATCATTCAGAAACTCTGTCCATCACCACCCCCTTTTTCCCAAATCGATTTTATCCACACTCAGTGTGGGAGGGTATGCTCAGACGTGAGTCCCTTGCTCATTGCACCATCAGGATTCAGGCAAGCCGGGCCGACGAAGGCTGTGATGCCAGAAACCGGTCCCAGGAAGCTTGTTTCCTTCCCAGTATAAGAATTGGCTTGGTAGTTTGGTTTGCCCTGTTCCCATCATGCACTGGGACAGGTACAGACTAATTTGCATGTAGCCAGGTTCTGAGCTGGGATGGTGCAGTGAGCTAAAAAACGGTGATGGATTAAAACCATGATCTCTTGACTTGGTAAGAGTATTCTGCATCATTCAGAAACTCTGTCCATCACCACCCCCTTTTTGATTTTATCCACACTCAGTGTGGGAGGGTATGCTCAGACGTGAGTCCCTTGCTCATTGCACCATCAGGATTCAGGCAAGCCGGGCCGACGAAGGCTGTGATGCCAGAAACCGGTCCCCGGAAGCTTGTTTCCTTCCCAGTATAAGCATTGGCTTGGTAGTTTGGTTTGCCCTGTTCCCATCATGCACTGGGACAGGTACAGACTAATTTGCATGTAGCCAGGTTCTGAGCTGGGATGGTGCAGTGAGCTAAAAAACGGTGATGGATTAAAACCATGATCTCTTGACTTGGTAAGAGTATTCTGCATCATTCAGAAACTCTGTCCATCACCACCCCCTTTTTCCCAAATCGATTTTATCCACACTCAGTGTGGGAGGGTATGCTCAGACGTGAGTCCCTTGCTCATTGCACCATCAGGATTCAGGCAAGCCGGGCCGACGAAGGCTGTGATGCCAGAAACCGGTCCCCGGAAGCTTGTTTCCTTCCCAGTATAAGAATTGGCTTGGTAGTTTGGTTTGCCCTGTTCCCATCATGCACTGGGACAGGTACAGACTAATTTGCATGTAGCCAGGTTCTGAGCTGGGATGGTGCAGTGAGCTAAAAAACGGTGATGGATTAAAACCATGATCTCTTGACTTGGTAAGAGTATTCTGCATCATTCAGAAACTCTGTCCATCACCACCCCCTTTTTCCCAAAATGATCCTGGGCATTATGCATACATTTTATTAAGCAAAGTTCCAAGAATGATGGGACTTACACCAGAGTAATTACAATTTTGCCTGGGTCTATTAGGAAGTTCGGGCCTGATTTAGGAATGGTTTGCGAGTCTGTAACCAGTTATAAACTGGTTGGAGACTGCTAAATATGCTTTTCTGAATTATTGTTTCCTAAAATTGCACACAGCATGACTAAATACCATTTTTTTATTTTAGCTGTAGAAATGACTGAATTTCTAAAAGTTTTTTCCAAAGAGCAATTCGCTATTTTCATTAAAAGGGAGCCCAAAATATTACATGATCTTTGTGAATAGTTGCACTCTCTGCTGTAGTGAGGAGGGTGCCTTTTGCTCAGCGGAGGAGGAGAACAAGGATATCCCGGAAGAAGGTGACTTTATTTTGCCAAACTGAGGTGTATGCAAGATACAGATTTACAAAAGAGGTTATTTTTGATTGATGAATTGGACCCTGTATTAAGTATGCCCACCATGCACACTGAAACAATACCTATACATATTCAGGAATTGTGTAGTTTACATCTACTAGTTTTCAGTAGCTACCAATGCACTGCGGCAGTTCCAGGTGGCATTTCTCAAAGTAGATTATGTAGTGTTTTCTACAATTTTCTAGAGGCAATGCTTTCTAAAATGTATACCCACATTTCTTTCCCTAGCAACCCTGCAAAGTTAAACAGTACCAAAATTCAATTGTGTGCAGTAGCACATTTTCCTCAAGTGCATGTTTGTGTAGAAGGTGCACACACATTTTAGTGTGCTACCCACATGCAAACAAGGAGCATTGTAGAAAGAACCTTTGGCTAACTTAAAGACAGATTTTGACCTGAAGTGGTGGTGCCTTGCAGTATGAACCTACCTGTGCTGTAAGATTATTGCCCCATGTGCAATGCTACGCAACTTGGCGGTGCATAGGAGTCTACACTTTGAGTCAGCAATTGATGATTCTGAAGAGGAAAAGAAAGGAATTCCCCTTTGCTTGCCTCCTCCAGGATACAGCAAGAGCCGGAGAGGTACATGCACGTCAAGATTATCTGACCAATAACTATTTTGAAGTTACTATTTTTGCTCCAAATATACATAAAAACATAAAAATCTAAATGTGATGCATAGTAAACAAAAATAATTATGTTTATTCACAGATTAAACATAAGATGGAGAAAATATCTACTCAATTTTTCTTTGCAAACAAAAATGTGGTTTAGAATTTTTTGTAAGGTAAATGTAAAATAAAGCAATTATTATTTTGCATGAAAGGAATCTTCCCATAGTTTATGTGACTATGTATGCCTTTGATGCCCACTACTTGTCCTTTGTAGAGAACGCTGGTTGTGCCTTGCTTTCACTTCAAAAACTGTGGCTTCTAATATTCATTGATGTAGCAGGTTCACCCACTGACATACTGATGTAAATTGAGCCCTTCTCAGTTTCACCAACAGACTTTGATGGTCTAGTTCCAACATCAGCTGTTTGCATTTCTTCAACAGTGCTGGTTATGGAGGGCGTGGCTTGGTGCCCGAGCCGAATGGATGCATACGGGTGATGCTCCGCGGCTCACCTAGAAGACTCGGCGCTCGCAGCAGTCTGCGGGTCGGATGGAGGCATATAAGGACATATGAGGTCTCCAGGCACACTCGGAGAACCTCGGAGAATTCTTTTTGGGCACACAGTCATTTATTTTACTGAAGTGAGTTCCTTTCATGATGCGCTTTTCTCGCGGCCGCCAATTTGAATTTATCGCGCAAATGAGCGTTTCTTCGGGAAGATGCCGATATGATACCCCTCTTTCCTGCTACCCCCTATCATATTACATGCATGCCAGAACCGACATCTTCAATGTCTTTATCAAGGTAATTCAGGTGGTGAGGTGCATTATGAAGTATTCCCCAGTTCAGCTCAGCTTCTTCAGAGCTTTCTGCACAGCGGCCATTTTGTGCTTACAATCAGTTCCTCACAGCATTACCTTGCTTTGTAAAATTTTTGAGATAACTGTAACCTTTGGCTATCAGCATATTCTGAATTGAGGCACTATCCTTATGCTGCATCTTGGTGACTGTTTCCTGTTGCACATTGGCATTTCCAGTTGCAGAACAATTGTTTTTGCATCATATGTGACTCTCTGGAACTCGTTTCTTTATTTCTCCCATATCACTGCTTGGAAGAGGGCATGAGGTCTGGTTATTGACTATTATCCTCATTAAGAAAGGACTTCTTATGTTGGTATTAACGGTCTTTCCACATACCAAGGTTTTGAGCTTTCTCTTTGCGGTTTCATCTATTTTGAAGCAGTTTCTATCTCATCGCATTTGACCCTCAATACGCTCGCAGTAGTACGGAGTATGCTAAATGTGCTAATTTTGTAAAGAACTCTCAGTTTTCTACATTAGAGGATTCTCTGGCATCCTCTTCCCAAACCTTGGAACTTACTATGGAGCCCCCTCCTACAATTCCGGGGAAATCCAACACTAAACGACTCAAAAAAGACCCTCCATCACCACCAAAATCAACATCACCAGTGTCAATGGAATTATTACTGAAGGGAATTAGAGCTCTTAGACCCTTCATGGAAGAGACTAACACCAATCTGCAAGTCTTAAAGGACAATTGGTCGCAGCTTGAAACAAGAGTTTCGTCAGTTGAACAAAATGTTTCCTCCTTAACAGAGACCTGTGCTAGTGTTTCTCAACTCCATTCTCAAGTCTCTACGCTTCAGAAACAGGTTGAGGATTTGGAAAATCGAAACAGACTAAATAATTTACGTATTTATGGCCTGGAAGAGGGCCTTGAAGGGAATGACTCTCTTGCTTTTTTCAAATCTTTTCTGCCTAATTTACTCCATATACCAGAGGGAACGATACTTAACATTCAACGAGCGCATCAACTAGGCTGTGCTCCATCTAGTGCGTCACCTTCACAAAGAGCCAGAGGAGTTATTTTATATTTCCTAGAATACACGGATTTGCTGAAGGTTCTCTCTGCGGTCAAAGCATCGCCAAGACTCACATGGTCCGGATCATTTCTGTTTTTCGCGCAAGACTATGCTAAAGTTACTTCTAATCGACGCACAGCTTTTCTAAACTTGCGAGCTGATCTTCGTTCAATTGGGGCCAGATATGGTCTTTTTCATCCTTGCCTTTTTAAGGTCACCTATAACAACAGAACGACCACGTATGAATATCCTCTGCGTTTACAAAGCTTCATCAACTCCTGCAAACCGTCTGCTATGGATCTATCCCGTCCTTCTGCTTCCTTCAATGCTTGACGTTGCTGTTTACTGATTTTACTGTTTAGGTTTCGTTCTCCTCATTATCTCATGCAGTAGTTTATGATCTGTTTTTCCTTGTTCTCGTTCCATTTATTGTTATTCTTACTAGAAATCATTTTTCGCAATTTTGTTTAATGTTGTTTTTAGTAATTACTGTTTACGTCCATTTCATAACTTTAACTTAACGTTTATGTTTCGTCTCCACAGATCCGTTATCCTTTTCGCATGATGTCTTCCTGGTGTTCCGTTTAGCTGACCCTGACTGTGTCGTCCATTCCATTTGGTTCCACCCCCCCGTCTCTACTCGGTATCTCCTCATGTAGGTATGTTGTCTTCCTACATGTCTATCCTAACTTGGTTCCTTTTCCTATTCCTTTTGTCCTTTCTAAACTTTTTCCTCACCCCTTTTTTGACTGTCGTTAACTATTTTATTCTCAGTGTACTTTACTCTGTTACATCTTTTGCTTCATTCACTTTTCTAATAGAGGTTGTTAATTTCCAGCTTTCAGTGTCACTCATTTTTCTCATTTTGATACTGTTTTTTCTTTGTTTCCTCTTGAATTACAGCTCTAGATTTATAGTTCCATGTACTCCTGCTTTCTCTTCTCAATTCCATTTTCTATTTTGACCATTCTTTGTTTACCTTTTATTTCTTATATTGACCATGATTAATATGTTTATGTTATTTGTCTTCTCTTATATTTTTCCTGATTTCTTCATTGAATTGTATTACCACTGTTAATTGTACCTGTTTATCCGTACTCTTCGCCTGCAATGCCGCTGAAATTAGTCTCATGGAATGTTAGAGGGCTGAACTCCCCCATAAAATGACAAAGAGTTTGAACTCATTTGGCTAAATTAAATGCAGACATAGTATTCTTACAAGAGACTCATCTCACGGAAACTGAGTCGTTAAAATTAAAAAAAGGGTTGGGTTGGGGAACTACTTTACTCCAATGGTGATGGTAAGCGTAATGGAGTTATGATGGTTTTTCGTAAGTCACTTAACTTCAAATTTATTTCCCAATAATCAGATACTGACGGTCGATGGCATAATGATAAGTTGATGTTGAAGGATGTTCCAGTCTCTTTTTTCAATGTCTACGCACCCACTGGCGGGGATTCTTCCTTTTGGAGCTCGATAGCCAAGCAGATTACTCTCTGCATAGAAGACAATTTTATTTTAGCAGGAGACTGCAATCAAATTGTTGATCCTTTTATAGACCGAAATTCTAAAGTTTAATTTATCCCTAACAAACCCCACAAATCTTTTATTCATGCCATTAAACAGCATACACTCTTAGACGCTTGGAGGCTTTGTAACCCAATCACCAGAGAGTACATTTTTTATTCTCCGGTGCACCACTCTCAATCACGGATAGATTACTTTTTTGTATCTCATAGTTTATCGCAAACACTTGTGAATGCAGAAAAAGGACCGATAATTTTATTGGGTCATGCTCCTATTTCAATTGACTTAGACATTTTGCATAAAGTTAACGCCACTAAACGTTGGAGATTCAATAACTTTCTTCTTTTGGGGCAAGCTTTTTCCTCCTCATTTATTACCTTTTTTGAAGATTATTTTACTATTAATTATACGAAATCGCTACCTTTCTCAACCAATTGGGATGCCTTTAAGGCTACAGCATGAGATTTTATTATAAGTTGTGTGGCTAAAAAATGTAACATTGCTCGCAAACGTACCAGGACCCTACTTCAAGACATTAAGAGACTGGAGCATTCTTTTTATACCTCTAATTCAAAAGATGTTCTCACTGCCCTTATAAAAACAAAATTACAGTTCAATAAGGAATCAACCGACAATGCTTCATTATATCTACTGAAATCTAGTGCAAAATTTTATGGGGGGGAAAAATAAAGCTGGTAAGATCTTAGCCAATTATTTAAAAACCAAACAAAACAAACTGAACATTGATTCAATTTTTGATGAACACTCTGTCTTAAAATTCAAAGACACAGAAATTCTGAATGAATTTGCACTATTTTACAAATCATTATACTCTTCTGAAACGGATCCTACAAATCAAATGCTTTCACAATTCTTTTCAACTTTACATAAGACTCAGCAGAACTTTCCTGACTTATCCACATTAGAAACCGAGATAACGCAACAAGAACTTTTAGATGCACTTCAGCTCCTCAAAAAAGATAAGGCACCTGGACCAGACAGTTTTACAGTCGAATTTTATCTCCACTTTTCTAAATTATTAATGCCTAAATTACACTTTTTAATTGACTCCTTTTTTTCGGTGGGAAAATCCAAGGGTTCCTTTTCGGATTCCCATATCTGTTTAATAGCCAAAGAGGGCAAGGATCCGAAATACTGTAAAAACTACAGACCCATATCACTTATCAACATAGATCACAAGATTTTTTCCAAACCACTGCCTTATGCTTAGACCCTATTTTACCAGGCATGTTGGGCAAGGAACAATCCGGTTTTGTGAAAGGGCAAGTAATCACCGATAATACGAGACTTTTTTGGGGATATTTTATCTAAGGCCCTATATTTAAAACACCCTCTTGCAGCAATAGCGCTGGACGCAGAAAAAGCATTTGATAGAGTGGAATGGCAATATCTATTTTATACTCTCAAATGGTTTGGATTTGGCCCTAAGTTTACGTCCCTAATCTCCCTTTTATATTCTACTCCACACGCTGCTGTCTGTGTTAATGGCCTAATTTCATCATTTTTGATCTTGGTAGAGGAGTGCATCAGGGTTGCCCCTTATCCCCTTTCCTTTTTAATTTGGCCCTTGAACCTTTCCTCTCAAAAATCCGTCAAAATATACAAATACACGGATTTGAAACTCCCATAACCAACGTCAAACTTGCAGCGTACGCTGATGATATTTTGCTTTTTATTTCAAATCCCAGTGAATCAATTCCTGAATTTCTAAAGGAGGTCCACTCCTTTTCACTGATTTCAGGGTATAAACTAAATAGCGACAATTGTGAAATTCTACCTCTCACTTAATACACTTTTAAAGCTGATTTTGCTTCAGCAAATTTCACTTGGAAATCCTCTCATATCAAACACTTAGATTTAACTTTTATGTCCACAATTAAAGGCACAGTAACTTTGTGCATGAATACTTGCATTCAAAAGATTTCGGAGCTTACTACCAAATGGCATCCCCTTTATCTATCCTGGTGGGGTCGTTTGGATACTATAAAAATGATGCTTTCTCCTGTAATTTTATATACCATCTCCAACATTCCGGTTCCCATTTCTACTAAAATATTCAAATCTATCACTTCAATATTACCTTCCTTTTTATGAAATGATAAAAAGCCCCGCATGTCTATTTCTAAATTAATGCGACACAAAACTGAAGGAGGAGTTCATTTTCCCAATTTTCCAGCTTACTGGCTGCTTGACTCTACGGAAGAGCATCCCTTATGGATCTCAGTTGAGAATTCGTTTTTGTTCCCTTTCTCATTTCATGAATATCTTTCCTTTTCTCGCAAACCCCAAACATTATCTACTCCTCTTTTTAAATTCCCTAAACTTCTTAGCCCTGTATATCCTTTATTACATGACACTCTCGAATCTTTTTTAGCTTCAACTATATGGCACAATAAAATGCATAAGAAGCCCTTTTATTGGAAAACGTGGAGGCAAAGGAGTTTAATTTGAATTCACCAATTATTCTCAAATAATGAATTTGTTTCTTTTGCTTCGCTTCGACAGTTATATAGTTTGCCTGCCTCTTTCATTTCTAAGTATCATATTCTACGCACCACGGCGCTTAACGTATATAATCAGCTTAGTTGCAAGCCCCACAAATCTCCTATTACTGACTTGCATGCAGATTTGTCCTCTCTTTTACATACTAAACCTACTGCATCAAAAATGTACACTTACTTTCATTCCACAGATACAACGCGACAAAAATCTAGTATTGAAGTGGTCTAGGAGACAGACTTTGATGTAGTTTGGTCTTTATCAATGTGGAACAATATCTGGACTAAATTACGCAAAACCTCAAGAACAGCTAGCCTAAAACAAACATTATTTTACATTTATAACAGGCTTTTGCTATCTCCACGTACATTAAACAGAAGATTTGAAGTACTGGGTTTTTAAAACCCAGCGGTGCAGGGGAACACACCCTAAGACTTCGAGTTCTTCCTGTTTCAGACCCACAGAAACACAGAGTCTTCTAGGTGAAGTCAAAGATCGTATTTATTGGCTGCAGACCAATTACAGGTATCGGGGAAGTACAACACAATGTATGTTCTCAGGAGACTGCTTAAACTTACAGAAACGGCCTTCTCTTTATATACAAAATATCATGCTTCAGGCACACATTCCTTGTTTTACGATATGGTCATTCACATGTATTCATTACAAACGGAAAGGCAGAGTCATGATGACCATCCCACATTCCAGTTCAGCCAGCCCACAATTATTTACCCAGCGAGGCTCAGATCCCACGCCAGATATCAGCAGACCCCAATAAACACGGGCACCTCCTGTTTGTAAAACAAGCCATAAAGCAGGAAGAGTCAGGTGTGAAAGAGATTAGCCGGAGGCTTGTGTGGGATGAAAAGGCTTTATGGTGTGTCAAACCTTGATGCTAATCACAGGTGGCCGTAGGACGGGCAGCTCGTGGGACCGGACTGACCTGGGGCGGTGGAGCCAAGTCGCACAGGTCACAGAGAAGTCAATGGGAGGCACATGTGTTCTCAAGGCCTGTACTTGTCCTTAATGTGTAGCCTATGTGAGGGCAACCATAAGATGGCCACCGCTCCAAGATGGAACCCACGAAGTCAATGTGTAATATCGTATACAAAGTGCATTTATCGATAAAACGTTCTCTTTGGCCGCTTGTAGGCTCGATTTCGGTCTCAGGAGCAGTTGGGTACAGGGACTATGTGCCCTAGTAAAATGGGTGGCCTGCCTGGCTAGAGCTGAACTAGGGACGATGAGAGCTCTCCTCAGAAGCGAATTACTGGGTAATTTTAAAGAGTTTTCACAACTTGTAAGGAATTTTAGAAAAGCCGTAACCCTTCTAAAATTAGATGAAAACACCTTGTTTTTGTATTCTCCCTTACAGTTAAAACTCGTATTAAAACAGGCCTCGTGGGAACTATGTTTTCAGTCTGATAAGAAGTTAATCTGTGAAAAAAGGGATGTAGACCTTCTCCTTAATTCTTATGTGATGAAGTTGGCCCAACCCTATGTCACATGGAACTTGCCGCATGGTATTCGTAGATTCTGGTTTCTTTTACGTTACGACCTAGTACCTTTAAATCTACTTTTATCCAAATGGTACGGTTCTTCTCCTATGTGCAATTTATGTAAATTGAGTACCCAGGATTGTATGCATGTTTTATTGACCTGCCCTGTGCTCCGTATATTGCGTCTCAGATGGTTAAAACCTATTTGTATCCGTCTGGGCATCTCCACTTTGAACGGCTTTCTCCAAGCACTTTATTGGCCTCCTAATGAAATGTTCTGTTTCTATATTTTTAACTTTTTTAAAGGTTTTTTAGCTATTTATTAACATGCCTCTGGAGATGTTTGACATTGCTTCCTGCTGTAGATCTGTCATTGTATGTTATTTTTGTACTTAAATATGTTTCTTAAATGTCATAATCTTGATATGTATTTGTCTTCTGCTTTTATTATTGTAAACTTCTATGTGGCCCTCTTTTGAGAGCCAAAACATAATAAATAAAATTGAATTATGCAAAGCACTTGTACATACTGCATTGGCCATTCGCGGTTCGCTGATACTGGAATAGGCAGGGTAGGGCCCTGCCTCCTACGCAGTACCACAGACCCTCCTTTTGCCCTTACATAGGCATTAACTATACTCATATTAATCAGAGTCCAGGTCTATATTCATAAAGTCATGGAGATGTTGCTGTAGCATCATCCTATTACTTAGCTCGGCCCTCGATACAGGTTTCCTTAGGCATAATGTAGCACAGAGGCCACATATCGCAGGAGCACACTGTACACACAGACAGAACAGGAAAAGAATGGCTAAGATCATTCCAATGACCATCAGAATTTTCCAACCCCAGGCAGATATGAGTTCCCAGAACCACCCCATCAGTGACCAATCTCCTTTATCCACGTGTATGGATTCAGATATTTTATGCAGTTTGGAGATGGCTTGATAAACTGTTGGAGCGTTATCTGGTATGAAAATGCAACAGCTAGATTGGATGACCTTACATACCCCACCGCGGTCTGCAAGTATGACGTCTAGAACCATACGGTTCTGCAAAGTCATGAGGCGATCCGCTTGGAGCTCAGCTGTCAAATTACCAAGGGCACCAGCCGTTACATTAACAGTAGATTCAACCACACGAGTCAGTTGTCTCAGGTTCCAACTATTGACCATCGGTCCCCAAAACGGCAGGAAACCCAAAAACAAGTCTCCTGCTTCCTGACCGGCAGTGTCCTCCTGACTAATCACGCCTCTCACAACTCTGGTCTTGTGATAATCAGGGGCAGCAGTAAATGTTGGCGGTAGCAAGTTTGCAATATAACATGTGCCCGAGAAATCAGGGGGCAACCATGTATATGCTCGGTCATTGCAAACAAAATATGTACCCTTGGCAGCCAAAAACGCAGGGGAAAATTGTGATGGAAAAGTGTACGTTTCAGTACAGTCACTTTTCCCCAGTTGAGCTCTTGGATTCTGGCCATTACCTTGTAAACAGAGCCGACCTATGTGGGGTACGACCCAAATTGGGGATGAAATTTTCCTCTGCCTTTCACCCAGACTAATGCTATACCCCGTCGCGTTCCAACCTACATAAGCTAGCAATTCATCCTTGGGAATAGATGAGTATGTGTCGATATCTCTGCTCATATCAGCAACTCCTTTCATTAAGGCCTTATTGTTTGTGCTAGGTCTGATGGAACGCGGTTGTCGCGGGGAGTAGGCATCTAATGCAAAAAGAAACATAGTCTGGAATGCCCATGACGATCCATTATAGCTAAACGGTAGCACTAGATAAGGAATACCCTTGTTAATGGTATGTGGCATTAAACCACACACCCAGCAATTGGTTGTATTCATAACTAGTTGGTGCTGGTGCAGGAGTTGAATAATCGAGTTGTTTACGAACTCAGATCGTCTAGCTTGTTCGTGTTCAGGCAGAGGGTGGAAAGAGTGTAAGGAGGCAGTAGGAGGAGGTATAGGCTGTACAGTGGGTGCAAATGGCACTTGGGAGGAGAAGAATACATAACCTACAGTAAACACCATCATACTAAATAGTATAAATAGACATAAAAATACAAAACGTTTGCTCTTCATGATTTTACATA
The DNA here is from genome assembly GCF_964204655.1 of Triturus cristatus. Classification (NCBI taxonomy): domain Eukaryota; kingdom Metazoa; phylum Chordata; class Amphibia; order Caudata; family Salamandridae; genus Triturus; species Triturus cristatus. Next base: position 727,195,414 of record NC_140585.1, read on the forward strand.
TTTTCGTCTTAAAGTTCATTTCCTCAGCGGGTCTCTCCATCTTGAAAAACTCCATCCTCTAATTGTGCCGCCCGCGGCGGGTGAGTATCTTCTGCTAAGGAGTACGCCTGTCAGTCCAGGGAACGCCCCAGACCAACCAGAACCGTTGACCTAACGTCTTCGGCCTGTACCCCGATGTCTTGGCACCGCGACCCTGCGGCTGAACCCGGATGGTGGTTCGAAAAATAAAAAATCAAAAAGTCCTTCAGATGGGAGAGCTATACTATCAAAAAATAGTAAGGGAAAGGAATTTTTATTTGTCCATAGGCCTTGGTCTCAGGTTGTAGCGGTTTCTGCCAGGTACTGTCTGATCTTGAAGCAAGAGTTCAGGCTCTGTGGTGTCTATTCGGGTTGACGGTGGCACAGCTTCCTGCAAAATATCGTCGCTTTCTCATTCTGAAGTCGTTCCCTTTATACGTGCATCACTGAACGGCACAAAACGGGGGACAGTGTCAGTTTCAGAATCAGCGATACCCTCCTGGACCCACCGGTCATATGGTAGAGGCAAAGGGATCCGTTTGCAGTGGGCGCCGTGTATCCAATTCTTTTTCCCTTTCACTCGAACCACTGATCTTGTCAATAGAAGTACGAGGTGAGGGCCGATCCAACGGGGCTCATCGTTGTTCTTTCACTGAAAGTTTTTCACAAGCACCCACGAGCCAGGGTCGATCGGGTGTCCTGGAGCTCCAGAGGCCTGAGGCAGAGTATCGTGCACCTGTTGGTGTAAAACACGCAATTTAGCCGTCAATTCATACAGATAGTCAAGCAGTACTGGATGTTCGATTTCACTGAATTTGGTCGGTCTTGGCACACCCCATACATTGGCCGGGCGGCCAAATATGATCTCATATGGGCTAAGTCCCACTCGTGAATGCACAGTCATTCTTGTTGATAGGAGTGCTAAAGGCAGAGCGTCAGGCCATTTAAGACCGGAGCTCGCCTGAATTTTGGCCAGTTTGAGTTTCAGAGTGCCATTGTAGCACTCTCCTAATCCAGCTGATTGGGGGTGATTTGCAGCCTGGAACTTCTGCTTTATACCTAATCCCTCACACACATTCTTCATCACTCGACCCACAAATTCACTCCCATTATCACTCCACACCATTATTGGCATTCCAAACGTAGGGAAAATTCTTTCACAAGGGCTTTGGCCGTTGATAAAGCAGTGTTGTCTTTTAGGGGATATGCTTCTATCCATTTTGAAAAAGCGCAAACTACAACCAGTACATATTTCAAGTTGTTGCACCTTTCCATGTGGATAAAATCTAGCTGCAAAACCTCAAATGGATATGATGGAGGCGCAAAATGACCAGCTGGAGTCGGGGTTCCCCTACCAGGGTTGTATTTCAAACATACCATACAATTCTTGACCACATTCTCTGTACACTTGGGAATTCCAGCGTTCTGCCATACTGGGGCCAACAACTTACAAATTCCTTTCACACTGATATGTGCCATTCCATGTGCCATAGTAACCACTGGAAGCACATATGCATCAGGTAACAACCATCGCCGATGTTCTGACAAATCAACCCAACAACCATTCTCATCCAATTTAACTTTACTTTCTCTCCACTTGCTCAACTCTTTCTCTGTGGCTTCAGCTTGAAGGGACATCACACTCTCTGTCGTGTCTTCACATATTCCAACATCACCAACCCATCTTGCAGGGCCTACAACATACATTCGAGTCTTCACATCTTTTGCTGTCTCTTTCGCGATTTCGTCAGCAAATGCATTACCACGACCAACATCATCAGTGACCTTCTTGTGCCCACTGCATTTCATGATTGCAACTTGTAACGGTAAGGTCAGTGACTCAAGGAGATCATTCACCAACTGACCATTCTGAATTTTAGCTCCGTGCGAAGTCAGGAACCCACGTTCTTTCCATAATCGCCCAAAACTATGGGCCACGCCAAAGGCGTACTGGCTGTCAGTATATATGTTCACTTTCATTCCTTCAGACAACACGCATGCTCTTGTAAGGGCAATTAATTCTGCTGCTTGAGCCGAATTATGTGGTATGCGTGCAGTCTCAACAATCGTGTGCAAAGTCGTGATAGCATATGCAGCAGTCGTATCACCATTCGGAAGCTTGAAGCACGAACCATCCACCCATAAGGTACCATCACACTCAGTTAGGGGAGTATCTTTAAGATCCACTCTCCCTTTTGTTTCTTCATATGTTCTGAACAGACAATCATGCTGCTCAATCTCATCTATGTCTGCTGGAACTGGCAATAATGTAGCTGGATTCAACGTGTTGCATCTCTTTATGTGTATATGGTTTGCCAACAGTGTTAATTCATACCCTGACAATCGAGCACTAGTTAAGTGCTGTGTCTTGGTCCGGTTTAACAATGTGTCCACAGCATGTGGAACCATTACAACCAATGTGTTATCCATCACTAGTCCAGCAGACTGTCGAATAGACACAGCTGCTGTGGCTGTAGCTCTCAAACAACTTGGCAATGCCCTCGCTACTGGGTCCAAAGTTGCCGAAAAATATGCGCATGGACGCGGTCTGTCGCCAAAAGGCTGTGTTAACACTGATAATGCGCAACCTTCGTTTTCATGAACATACAATGTGAAAGGCTTGCTGTAGTCAGGGGTACCCAGCACAGGAGCTGAACATAATGCATTTCGCAATTCCCAAAAACTTTTCTGACACTCTTCAGACCATGGGACAGGGTTCGGTGTATTTTTACAGGTTAATGCTAACAAAGGTTTTGCCAGTAAAGAAAAACTCGGGATCCAGTGCCTACAGTATGAAGTAATGCCCAAGAAAGCACGCACTTCTCTCTGTGTTCTTGGCACGCTCAATTGTGCAATGGCTTGAATTCTTTCTGGGGTCAGTTTCCTTCCCTCCTTCGATATGAAATGACCTAAGTAGGTCACTTCTTGTCGACAATATTGCAGTTTTGAGAGAGACACTTTGTGATGAAAGGCAGACAAATGACGCAACAATGACAATGTAGCTTCTTTGCAAATCTTTTCAGTATCCGCGGTGATTAGCAAATCGTCAACGTACTGAATAAGGGTAGCGCCACTGGGTAAAACAAGTGCATCAAGCTGCGCTTTTAAAGCTTGACTGTATATTGATGGACTTTCACAGTAGCCCTGTGGAGCGCGTTTAAAGCGGAAGCTTCGACCTCCTAAACTGAAGCCAAAAATGTCCCTGCTCTCTTCTGCAATTGGGATGCTAAAGAAGGCATTCTTTAAATCAATTACTGAGAACCATGCAGCGGAGGCTGGAATCATAGTTAACAAGGCAGTTATATCAGGGACAACTGGAAACTGTGGCACAAAAATCTTATTTACCTCTCTAAGATCAATCACAAATCTATAAACAGGTGGCTGTGAAGGGTCCGTTCGTTTTAAGACAGGTAAAACAGAACTATTGCAAACGTTGCCTCTTGTCTCTTCAATTACACCCTTTGTAATCAAATCACTGATAATTGCTAACAACGCTTTCTGGCCTTCATTGGAGATCTTGTACTGGGGAATGCGTGGCAATCTGACATTGGCCTTTAAAGTGACCACATATGCCGTTATTTCCAAGAGACCCACATCATTGGGACCAGTAGCCCAAAGGACATCCGGAAGGGATGACAATTCAGGTGGCAATGTATTCTTTGACAAGTACATCGAGGAAATCACTTCCTTACCCAAGTTAAGTTGTACTCCTGAGGGAGAACAATATAGCGTTGCATGCAATCTTTTTAACAAATCCAACCCTAACAGATTTTCACCACAACCTGTCGTTAGGATGAGGGATGCTTTTAGCTCACAAGGTCCAACAGAAAGGGGCATAGGACTAGAAATCGGGTTCCTAACCGGGGCGCCAGAAAAACCTACTGAAACATTCATTTCGCCAGACAAAGGCGCGCCAGGGAGTTTTGAATGCATAATTGAACTCTTTGCAGCACCAGTGTCCAGCAGAAAGGGCTCTGTTACACCCGCTGTTGTTACCTTAACATACGGTCCACTCTGATCCACTGGCACTGAAACAACTCCCTCTCTCTGTCTATGGCTGTCCTAGTAATCATTACCTTCCATATTGTCGTCTTCTGCATAGTAATCATTATTATAGTACTGAGCTGTATTACCAGCTGCATTGGCTTGCTGATCAAAGCTATTTATCATATTTTGAGGCGGAAGAGGACGCACGTTCTGGGGAACTATTCCACGCCCTCTGCCTCTAGGAGCTTGCTGACCACCTCTACCTCTTGCGCCATACGCATTACTAGTACGCTGCATTAATTTAGGACAACTATATTTAAAATGACCTTCCTCTTTACAATACAAACAACGATTAGGGCCTACTGGAACGCGTGGTTGAGAATACTCGTACCTTTGCACGTTCCTCTGAAACTGTGGCGGTTGCTGATAATTACTCTGGCCACCACGTGGCGGGTAAGCTTGTTGTAACAGAACCTTTGTTTTCAATTCTTTCGTTTTCTTATCTGCTCTATCTTTCTCATCCTTATCTCTATTTTCGTAATACTGTGCAGTAGCCAGTATTTGCACTGATGAGGAAACAGCCCAAGAACTCTCTGAATCTTTCAACTTCTTACACAACTCGGGAAGCAAATTATGCACAAATTTATCTACAAATAATCGTTTACCACCTTCAGTGCTCATATCTTGACCACTGTGGTCGACAAATGTTTCTTCAAACCTTGTAAAGATATCAGACACCGTTTCATCTTTCTTCTGTTTACACGCAGACAATTTATCCCAATTCACACGCATCGCGGGCATTAAAGTCTTCATGTAAGTGATAATTCTACCAGGGAGTTCTGCTACCAAAGGGTCAGGCTTGGCACCACCATCTTGTCTAGTGTCTGCAGCAATGATATTAGCCCATGTGCCCCCTAGTTCTGCAGCATGATCTGTATTATGAATGGATCCCCATAAAGGCTGTGGAACAACATTCCCGAACAACATATCTATGTCAGCTAGATTCATGACATACAATTCTGCAGTCTGTGATAACTCCTTATAATATCCTGCAGGGTTTTTACGGGGGTCAGGCAATGTCTGCTTAAGCGCTAACACCTCAGAACGCTTCCATGGGACATGTACCCAAACACGCTGAAAATATTACTGGAACAGGTGGATTAGCATTTGCATCAGCAGGTCTCCAAACTGGAGGAACCTCACGCATTGGATATTGGCGCGCTTTTACCTTGTTCCCCACAGGGAATTCCTGTTCGAACAATGATTGTTGACAATCATCATTCCTGAAGGACAGTAAAGTCGCAACTGCTTTATCTACGTTGGGACCCACAATTGTACCTGTTCCAAAATCAAATCGCACTCGACACAACTCCTGCGGGATTGTGTTGGAACCATGATCTTCCAATTCCTCACAGAGGATTTCACACATTTTCTCAAACACATACCTTTGTTTCGGGGCATCCCATTGGTGAAAAATATTAACGACTGACTCCAAATCATAGAGTGAAGAAAGGACAATCCACCTACGTGCCATATGGTCTAATACCTCTTTTTCTTCAGAATCAGGTAGCTGACTACGCAACTGCTTACGTTGCAAACCAGGGGTCATACTAGATGACCCAAAGAGAGGCGACATTAAACTAGTAACCACATTAGCTATTCGTTGTCGTGCAGAAGGAGAAGTTGAGGCGAAAACGGGGGAAAAGACAGAGGGGAGAAAAACGGGTGTAGATCCAGGTACATGGGCAGTGTTAGGAAGGGCGCCAAGGGAGGCAGCTGATGTACTAGGCAAAGTCGCAGGAAGCGCGGGGGAGACAGGTAACGAAATCGGCGGCCCTTGAGAGGGCTGCACTGTAGGGATAGGAGCCAGCTGAGGGGGAGCTGGCGGCTGTGGGAAGGCTTGCGGCACAATAACTGGAGGCTGCACATTTACGAGCTGTGGAGGCGCTGTGGCATTTTGTGCATACGGGGGTGGCGAACTTAGCAAATGGGACATTAGGGAATCTTTCTCTTTCTCTTTTGTCTCATCTTGTGGAAGAGGTGACAAAACTGGGTAACATTTATCGATCCCTAGTTTGCGCTGTCTATGTAACTGCTCATTCATTTGTTCCTCCTCATTATCTTTAAATTGCACAGCTGCTTGCATCATTGACATACCTTTTTCTCTTTTATTCCTTTTTGCTAGCTTAATTTCCTACTGTTTGGCTTCCTTTCGCCATAGGCGGAAAGAATCAAACATCGCCGGCCGGGCTTTCTTTTTAAATAATTTAACTTCCAAATTATCTAAGATATCTGTATCGAAACTACCATTTTGGGGCCATTTTAAAACACCATCCTTTCTGGTGTATCGGATCCATACTTCATTATATGCGATGGGGCCCACGCCATGTTTTGCATAAAGCTCATAAGTTGGAGTTCCAATTGGAGGAACCGGACACGAATCCTCCAATTGGGAATCCCTTTTACAACCCAAACAAAACCAATTACCAAATATACTAGAACCAGGCATCTTTGCTCACTAGTCTAGTTGCAAACTTCAAAGGATTATCGAATACGATAGTCTCGTGAATACACGAGTCCTCTGGCTTTGGCACTTGCAAGTTGACAGACAATTCTTTATTGTTTGATTAATTAAAATCTTACAATATTTCCAATACCAAGACATATTTAATGAATATATTACATTTAAATATAAAAAGAACTATTAAAACCTAAAAATGTACTTTTAAAATTTTTTCATTAAAACATTTTTTTTTTTCTATTTTATACTCCCAGTTTTATAGATACAATCTTTAGGAACTTTACAAAGGCAACGTTCATGACTATATCGTTCGAATGAAGACAGACTTTAAATGCCTGTCTACATGTCCTTGTTCCACGCATGTTAAAATGAGGTTTCAGTAACGTGCATCTTTCATTTCGGAGTCCTGGACAAATACATAAAAGGTGGACAATATTCTCTTCTCCACTTTTACAAAGTCTGCACAATGTACCGCTACTAGTTTTTTTCCACGGAGGGACATGACTAAGGCCAGGTAAAGTTCCAAATCTTGCTCTCATAAGGCATTGTTTACTTTTTTCAGACCAAGGTGTCTCCAAGTATTCTTGTACTTTCTTCTTTTTGTATCCGTTTATTACTGACCATGAGTGTTTTCTTTTTGCTAGTGTATCTTTATCCTGTATAAGTGAAAGGTGATTAGTTGTTCGATTTACTAATTTTTTAAAGGATCCATTGCTTATCGTATTATTCCAGATTGGCATTAATGCAAACTCTTCTAATGCATCGTTGAGATATTTCCTTACGACTGATTTGGTATTCTTATTTATTTCTTGCCAAAGTAACTGAGATATATGATTATCATGGTCATTTTTGATCCTGTACCACGTTTTAATAAATTGGCCTTTTCTTGCAATAACTTGGTTAGTTAACCCGAACTCCAGTCTAATTTGTGCTGGGGAAGCGTTATTCGGGAGATAGAAGAGGGATTTATATGTTTTTGAAAGAACCTTATTTAACAGTTCTGCATCCGTCCCCATTAATGCCTCACTACCATATGTTATTGTTGGGAGCAATTTAGCCCCTATAATTTTCAAAAGCGGCCCATACGTCAGAGTTCCAAGCGATTTCTGTGCTATCTTGAATGCTGCAGTTAGCGAGTTAGCTTTCCTTTGTATGTCAATTTTTTGTAATTGATAGTTTCCATTTTGGTCAAATAGTACACCCAGATACTTGTACACTTCTATTTGTTCCAGTTGGGTGCTTTCCATATACCATTTATTTTTTTGTCTCAGTTTTATATTCCTAGTGACCACCATGATTTTTGTTTTGGATTCATTTATTACCATTCCATTTTCTTGTGCATACAAAACTGTTCTGTCAATTAAATGCCGAAGACCTATTTTGGTATGGCTTAGAAGAATGGCATCATCTGCATACATTAGGTTAGTTATCAGCTTGTCCCCTAGCTTCGGAGGATGTGCATTGCAAGTTCCAAATCAAAGCGATCCCGAAGGATACCAAATTCCCGAAGGATACCAAAACAAACTGGGAGACGCTCCACACTTATACTTAACTGAGGTATCGATGATCGATGGCGTCACCAGAAGACTCTCTCAATTGTTTTGCTCTACCAAATCATCAAGGGTCCAAAACAGGGCGATTAATCAGGGCAGCAGTCCTTCGTAGCCGTCGGGACGCGGAGAACCTCGCAGAAAAGACTTTCGGACCACGTCGACATGCAGGGGTCGATGAAGTGGCGGCCTTCCTCCAGAATTTCCACACGAAGCTCCTCACGAACCTCTGGCTTGGACCGGTACCGCTGAAATTGCCCCGAGTTGGGCGCCAACTGAAGTACTGGGTTTTTAAAACCCAGCGGTGCAGGGGAACACACCCTAAGACTTTGAGTTCTTCCTGTTTCAGACCCACAGAAACACAGAGTCTTCTAGGTGAAGTCAAAGATCGTATTTATTGGCTGCAGACCAATTACAGGTATCCGAGAAGTACAACACAATGTATGTTCTCAGGAGACTGCTTAAACTTACAGAAACGGCCTTCTCCTTATATACAAAATATCATGCTTCAGGCACACATTCCTTGTTTTACGATATGGTCATTCACATGTATTCATTACAAACGAAAAGGCAGAGTCATGATGACCATCCCACATTCCAGTTCATCCAGCCCACAATTATTTACCCAGCGCGGCTCAGATCCCACACCAGATATCAGCAGACCCCAATAAACACGGGCACCTCCTGTTTGTAAAACAAGCCATAAAGCAGGAAGAGTCAGGTGTGAAAGAGATTAGCCGGAGGCTTGTGTGGGATGAAAAGGCTTTATGGTGTGTCAAACCCTGATGCTAATCACAGGTGGCCGTAGGACGGGCAGCTCGTGGGACCGGACTGACCTGGGGCGGTGGAGCCAAGTCGCACAGGTCACAGAGAAGTCAATGGGAGGCACATGTGTTCTCAAGGCCTGTACTTGTCCTTAATGTGTAGCCTATGTGAGGGCAACCATAAGATGGCCACCGCTCCAAGGTGGAACCCACGAAGTCAATGTGTAATATCGTATACAAAGTGCATTTATCGATAAAACGTTATGCAAAGCACTTGTACATACTGCATTGGCCATTCGCGGTTCGCTGATACCGGAATAGGCAGGGTAGGGCCCTGCCTCCTACGCAGTCCCAAATTTTAAAGTACCACAGATTCCCCAATTTACCGAATAGTTGCAGGTCTTGCACATCTCCTGATGCTGATTTGTTTCACATTCTTTTTTGGTGTTCACCTGTATACCAGTTCTGGAAACTTGTATGGTCTCAAATTAATTTAATTTTTGGTACCAATATCCAATTCTGTGCAAAAGAAATTTTTCTGGGAAGCCTTTCGCCTTCTTGGGATAATTGTGACCTCAATATCAAAATTATCGATTTACTAATAGCAGTTGCCTTTCAGCAAATAACAAGAAATTGGAAGGACTTTAGTAAGATTTCTTATAAAGCCTGGTGGTATGATGTTTGCCACCAATATAGATTGGACACTTTTTCCACCTTTCCTCTCCACTTGGCTATGAAGAGAACTCAGTTATGGTTACCTGTTACAACATTCTTTGATAACTGTGCACGGCAGAACTCTTTGCCTAGACCATCTCAGCAGGAAGTACTTAAACTCCCATAATTTTCTTTAGATATCACTTCATCTCATATATTAATATGTATTATATTATTTCTGTATTTTCTTCAACATCTTTTTAGCTCTTATTCTTATTCTTGTATTTATGCTGGAATACATATATGATGCACTGTTTCTTGATTGATCACATGTTTGTACGATGCAACCTCTTTACTTTCAATAGAATTCTCTTTTGAACTGAAAAAAAAACAGTGTTGGTTATTTGTCTAAGGCTCCTTGCAACAACACCACTGAGGTGTACTAACTCAACCTTCTTGTTAGCTGTTCTCCCTCACATTGCTGATGTCACTGAAGCCAACCTTTCCACAGAACGTTCAAATTATTGTAGATGATTGTTGGTGTGCCTCTGTTGATGCCTGTGTGAAGCAGAGTCCTACATCATTTGAGTATGGCATATCTTTTTCTTGCAACAGTTAAATGCTCAAACCCTGTTATTGTTACATCATTGCCTTTTTTAATGGCTCTTTCCATTTTTCCTACCCTTCTTCTTAATTCACATGTTGCTCTGTGCTGCCTACTTTATATTTTCAGCTTGGACTGCTCCAATTCATGAGATTGCTCATGAGTAGGTGATGTGTCACAGATGCCTTGCATCTAAGACCTCACTCTCTGTTTTACAGATCTTCTTCTTCTATGCATTACTGATACTGATGGCATGCTTTGCTCTTCGTTGTCAGCTAAAGTGGCATGAATGACAGTGTCTTCTACTTCAGTTAATATGTTGAACTGAATGTCTGTTCCACTCACTGTGTCTCTGGGAATGTAAATGACAGTTTCTGCCTGGTCTGCTTCAGTGGGTCAGGATGTTTCATCCACATCTTGAGTTTCAGGTTCATTATTATTAGAAGGTTGATCTGTAGCAAGTTTGAAAAAGACGAACGTATTTGTTTAACAGTGATGTAATTATATTTGAAATGTATCATTACTTAGAATTGTTTTTGTTCTTTACATAGATTTTAAATTTCAACATCAACAATTATGTTTTGTTTAGACAAGACACCTGGAAATGTTACTGCCTAATTGGTGTGGGAATGTTTTTGTAAGCTACATTTGAACTACATTACCGACAATCCATTGTATCAAACACTATGAAAAACTGGTATGTATTTTTAAAACAATGTTATGTTAACTTCATTTGATTGAATGTTGTTCACTGTTGTTCGGTTATTAAATCAAAATGATCATACTCAATGATCTGTTATCTCTATTTATTAAATTGTAAGCATAAATCAAAAACAATTGTATAGATATTTAATTAATAAAATATTAAATAACTAACCTTCAGTATATGATTCAGGGATAGAAACATCAATAGTAGATACTCCAAAGATGGCTTCTGGCTGCAAGCTAGATTCAATCATCTCTTCCATTGAGGTGTATGGTGGTTCCTTACTCTTTCCTTCACCAGTAGCTGCTGACTCATTCTTTCTTTTTGCAACCTTCTCCTTTGTATGGAAATGGATATCATACCACCTCTTGTGTATTTCTTCCACCGACCTTTTTTTGTATTAATTGTGTCATGAAGCTTGGTCCATATTTGTTTCTTTGTTGAATCTGGCACAGACAGCAAAGTCTTCCCAAAGAGCATGCTATGCTCCTCCACCATTACATTTTTTTTTCACTTCTTCAACACCTACTCCTCTGGCTCCTGGCTCAACATCTTTAATAATAAAAGTGCTTGGCTGAAAGGCAAACAACGAATGTGCTTTGTTGCTCCCAGGAAATGCACTTACTGTAGTGGGTGTGGTCCTCTATACCTCCATGTGCGCCATTTTTAATTTCCAATTCATGCGGAATTGAATTTACCAATTCAGTATTTTAAAATACCAAATCCTAATGAATCGCTATTTGTGTCAAGTAAATATTTGTAGATCATCTTTAGCATTTCCTATTTTGCAATTCAGTGTGCGTCACAATTTAGGCATCTATAAATTTGAGTTGTGTAAATCAGTCCCATGGTTATCTGAAGTTTCCCTGCGATTCCCAACCCTGTCACCAACCTTTTCCTGCATTCCCACAAGCGCTCTGTGCTTCACCTAGTTAGACCTCTGTTCTGCCTCCTTTCAGTCTCAATACATGAAGAGAGTCAGTTCCTTTTTGCTTCCTCATTCCGAGCATCACATTAGGTATGGAGTCTCTGTTATTCTTTTATCAAGCTTTAAACAAGATCTGGACATGTTTGTCTTTTTCCATGGTTCTTCTTTGGTTTAATATGTTGATGATTTACTAATGGCATCTATCACTCTAGATCACTGTAAGGAGGACTCCATCTATCTCCTCACCAAATGGGCTTCGAAGGGACATGAGGCTTCAAAAGAAAACAACTACAGTTTTTCCTTCCCCAACTATGGTACCTTGGTTAGGAAATGCTCGCTGATGAGCACCGCCTGACTCTAGACCAGATTGTAGCCATACTTAGGTTGCCCTTGCCCTGACCCGTAACTGTTTTCTAGGTACATTATTTTATGGGTATGGCCTTATATTGTAAAAAAAAATATTGTGGGCTATGCAAAGCTCTTGCAAGATTCTGTTAGAAGAGACAACCAATATCCCCTGCAGTAGACTAGGGGAGCGTAAAATTATTTTTTTCAAATTAAACATGCATTGACTTCTGCACCTGCTATGGGAATTCTTGATTGAGTTAAACCCTTTTAATTGTACTTCCATGAGCACAATGGTTTTGCACTTGGCATACTGGTCCAGGACAATGTAGATCAGATTGTCAGTGTGCATGCGTTTGTAGAGGTCCTGAGGCGGAAGCCGGGACTGTTGAGTGAGTGAGGAGACGAGTTTTAATAATTGTAAATTGCTTTTAAAGGATTAATTTTAAAAGTGCCATTGTATGGTATCGTACTGCTTTGTAGCGTAACGGTGTAATTTGGGGGGACGCTCACCTTATTTGGGCTTGAACGCTGCTTCTCCTGTTCCCGCGCTGCGAGCCTCCCTGCCCCATCTCAGCCGACCGGGAGCTGTCGGGGACTCGAGCGAGGGCCACCATCTTTGGTGAGGAGGAGGCGAGCGGCACAGTGCTCGGCCCCTCCCACCCCTATTCCTTAAAATCACCGACTTCCTGCGCGTGCACTGATTGTCAGTGTGCATGCGTTTGTAGAGGTCCTGAGGCGGAAGCCGGGACTGTTGAGTGAGTGAGGAGACGAGTTTTAATAATTGTAAATTGCTTTTAAAGGATTAATTTTAAAAGTTCCATTGTATGGTATCGTACTGCTTTGTAGCGTAACGGTGTAATTTTGGGGGCACGCTCACCTTATTTGGGCTTGAACGCTGCTTCTCCTGTTCCCGCGCTGCGAGCCTCCCTGCCCCATCTCAGCCGACCGGGAGCTGTCGGGGACTCGAGCGAGGGCCACCATCTTTGGTGAGGAGGAGGCGAGCGGCACCGTGCTCGGTCACTCCCACCTCTACGGTTATAAATGAACCACACTCACAGGAAGCGCAGCGGACGAGCGCAGCGGGTGCGTCGACGGCGCGTCGAAGACGCGCCAAAGACAAGCCCGTCTGCGCCTGTCCGCGCCGGTACGGGTCTAGGGGCTATAAGCTCGGCCCCACAACCCAGTGACAGTTCAGGCATACCGCGACTAATGTATACAAAAGACAAGCTAATGTCACTTAATACTAAAATCCGACAGGGCCATCCTCAATGTGCTAAAGTGGAGCCCTTTAACATCATGGGCCCACTCAGCTGCCGGATATGCAGATGGGAAAACAAACCTAAAGACAACCCGACTCCAAGAAATCCTTCCAACCTTGACATATCCTGTATTTACCTGAATACACGATCTCTTCCCAAACACTCTATTGAACTTTGGGACACTTTATATCAAATGCAACCGGACTTAGTGTTCCTCACGGAGACTTGGCTTGATACCCACAGCACTCCCGACATCGCAATGGCGCTCCCCATAGGCTACAAAATCCTAAACCTCAACAGACCCAAAAAGAAGGATGGAGGTGTAGCCATGCTATTCAAAGAAAAGTTCACTTGCACCCAAGAAGTGCCCACACAGGATAGCAATCATGAAGTAATGATTTATTCAGTCTCTTTAGGCACTTATCTACTGATGGGAGGAGCTATCATCGATAACCCTCCAGAAAGTACAGTAGAATTTAGCACGCAGCTTCTCTCTCAGATACTCCCTGCTTGCCTAAAACATAAAAATCTCCTAGTATTAGGAGACTTCAATGTACACTTTGAGTCACATACCAATTCACTCACTAAGCATCTTGCAGATAATATGGGAATCCTGCAACTAAAACAAATAGTCAACCAGGTTACACATAGAGCATGACATAGATTGGACCTGATATTTACAAATATTGAGACCACAATTATTAACAACATTGTGCCTCTCACCTGGACTGATCATTTCAGGATAGATTTTAACATCAGCCTACCTATAAAAAATATGAGACCAATGATACAGACACCAGTTACAACTAGAAATTGGAAAAAATTCTCATTGGAGAAATTCCAACAGCACTTCCATTTTCACACTAATCCGGGCTTCGCAATAGAAGAAGAAATCTACGGTCTACATAAAAGTATAGGAGACGCACTTGAACACTGTTCAACGAACGTTACTAAAACTAAACCCAGACGTACAGTGTCGGAAAAAGGGTATGGCCCAGATCTTAAAACTCTCAAAAGAAAATGCACTATGTTGGAACATAAATGGAGGTTAAGTAAAACCATGAAGGACAGATCCATCTATAAGAAGGAATTGAAAACCTATAATGCAGCCATACGGAAAGCAAAAAAAATACTTTTTCTCTCAGCAAATACTTGAACACAAACATTCCTCTAAACAACTCTTTAAAAATGTTAGAGAACTCTGCAATCCCCCTAGTCTCACAACAAACCTGGTACCTTCACAGGAAGGATGTAATAAAATCAGCAATTTTTTCTTTGATAAAATCGATAAAATCTATTCATCCTTCTCAAGTCATGACTTGGATTCAACAGAGCATCATACGGATGCTGAGCCTCGCTTCTTGGCCAGCTGCTCTGCCTTTGGACCTTTTTCAGAGGAAGACGTAGCCAAAGTCATGTCAGAAATTAAATCGGGCTCTCCATTGGACCCGTGTCCATACCACATATTCCTACAATTAATTCCTTTAATTGGTCCAATAGTGACGCAAGTTCTAAACCAGTCTCTAGACCAGGCGGTATTTCCTACTATTTGGAAAACAGCGGTAGTGACTCCCTTATTAAAAAAAGCAGGTGCGGACATAAACAATCCAGCTAACTACCGACCCATTTCGCTACTGCCATACCTTTCAAAAGTGTTGGAGAAACTGGTGAACAGGCAACTGTCAAACTTTTTGGAAACTAATAACCTGCTTGATGCCTCGCAGACAGGATTTAGGTCCAATAACAGCACTGAGACAATCCTTTTGGCAGTACTGGATGACATCAGAAACCAGGTTGATGCGGGTAAAACGGTGGCCTTGATATTGTTAGACTTATCAGCGGCTTTTGATACCGTATCCCACAACCTCCTATTAAGAATGTTAGCTGCAAAAGGAATACAGGGAAAAGCCCTGACTTGGCTAAATTCTTTTCTATTCGACAGATCGCAATCTGTCCAACTAGGCAGCTATACTTCTACCCCTCGAAAGATCAAGTTTGGGGTACCGCAGGGGGCATCATTAAGCCCAACGTTATTCAATGTTTATGTTTCATCGTTAGCCACCCTTGGGAAGAAGTGGGGCGTTACCATCTGTTCATATGCAGATGATACGCAACTAATGATTGCATTAGATGGTGAAGATGGCTCTAAAAACAGACTGCTCAATTGCCTTTCCGAACTATCTAGTTGGATGCACAATCATTGCCTGAAACTAAATGCCGATAAATCGGAGATCCTACTGTTCGGTGGTTCCCAACAGCTCTGGGATGACACCTGGTGGCCCAACAGCCTTGGCATACCCCCCAAACCAACTCTGATGGCAAAGAATCTGGGAGTCCACATCGACAATGTATTGTCAATGAAAGACCATGTAACAATCACCTGTGGTAAAGGTTTCGCGATTCTGAAAATGCTACGAAGAGTATTTCCCTGGATTCCTCTGGAATGCAGAAAGATCCTAGTCCAGTCACTATTAATCAGTAGACTTGATTATGGGAATTCCCTGTTCGTTGGCATGGCAGATTATCTATTCTCAAAGCTTCAGATTGTTCAGAACGCAAAAGCCGTATGCAACAAAAAGAAATACGACTCCGCTACAAGCTGCCTAAAAACTTTGCACTGGCTGCCTATGAGAGAAAGGGCCTCTTTTAAAATTCTGTGCATCACTCATAGAGTATTACACGATACCGGCCCGACCATTCTGAAAAATAGAGTCAATTTTTATGCACCAAACAGAAATCTTAGATCTCAATTCACCGCAAGAGCGGCAGCCACCCGTATAAAGAAGGTTAGGGCGGGTGGCCGTGCCTTCTCACATTTGGCTGCAAACATGTGGAACAAACTACCAATTGACTTAAGACTGACCGACGATTACCTCATCTTCAGAAAGAAACTTAAAACCATGTTGTTCCCCAATACTCATTAAACTAGTATTGACCCCTATAAACTCGCTGTACATTGTTCAATCTTAGCGCCATGATATCCTTCGGGATGAATGCTAGCGCTTTAGAAATACTTTTTACCATTACCATTACCATTACCAAAAAGCTAATAGCCCATTATTTTGCAGTCTAGGCCCAGCCCAACCAGCTGAACAGATTTACACCAAATTTGGCAGAAATCTACATCTTTTTCCAGAAAGCAACTCTTTTGTGATTTGGTGTAAATCCATCCAGAACGTTTCGAGATAGTGAGGGCAATCAAAATTTGTATATCTAGAGGTGTAAATAATTTGCAAATCGTTCACGAAGCTCTCTGAGTATCACATGGATCTCTCCCATACGAGCACTAGACACTGCGAAAAAATTGGACCTCTCAGAACCAGCCATCGCAGCGAGGCTCAGCTTCCTCCCCTTGATCGTGTTCCAAGACGGAACTGCCAGCGGACTCGCACCGAGCATAAGTAGAGACTGCCTGACCTCAGGATGGATGTACCCGTAGCTCCCACCATGACGATTACTAGGTTTCGATAATCACCAGATCATGGCTCTCACACCCCACGCTCCAAGACCAGTAACTGGGATAGAGACGCTAGGCTCCGCTTCACATGTGAGAATATGTAACTCTTGCTGACCGCCATGGTGCACCCAGGGACGCAAAGAGCATCACTAACTCGTCTCTGCCAACCACAAGATGGCCACCACACTCATGGAGCTCGATCGGATATCGGCAATGCACAAAGTGTCCAAGCTTCTTTCCCTCTACTGATGGCCTCGGCTGCCCCTGCTTCAAGCAAGAACAGGCCAGCTAATTTAAGCATCAAACAACAACAAGCCAACTAAGAATTCGGCTGCCTGTCCCAGCACCCAGGCTCCACAGGCAAGCACATAACTCTGTTACCTGACTCCAAAATGGCCGGCCACAGCCCAGATTTAGTATCCGCAATCACCGGCACAACCCCACCGATGTGGCCCTAGCAGACATAGAAAGGGTACGGATCAGGAGCCGTGCGCTTCAGTCTGCCTCCAATAAGCTACCTTGCCATCAAGGAATCTCAGTCGCAACCAGAAGCGCTGTTTATCGTAACCAGACACCTGACCCTATAATGGTGGCCTCTGGTCCTAACCACCCCCCAGGAGCATCTTAGGTCAATCAGGAGGAGCATCTATACACCAGGACTAGACCACGCAACAATTCTCCAAACCAACGGTCCAGGCTGTTGTCCTTCTAACCAAGCATCGCCTGGAACTGGAAGTCCTCAGTGTGAATGGAAGGTCACGGAATGCTTAGTAGGACAGAAATCCCCCACCTCCCTGCTTCAATGAGAGTGGCCTAACTTGACCTCCCCCGGCCGAGGCTCCCCAAAGCCGCATCAACCATTGAAGCACTGCCCGTAATAGACCAAGCCGATTCTCATCCAAGCTCTGTCCTCTAAAGAGCTGTCCTTATCCCACTACAACCAATTTGGAAGCAGACTAATGCTCTAATTGATCTAGCCTGACCTGCTAACTAGAGCCAATCCCTCTAGAGTGGTCCACATTCCCCCCATCGACTAGTCCATCAACTCAAGAAACAGAGAGATAATGGCACCCGACACATTAACTTTCACGAGCCCTCCCGTACCGACCTACTTGATACCTCCTGGCCTGAACTCCTTCTCGATCAGCTTACCCCTAACCTCTCACTCAAAGCAAGAAGAAAACTTAAATACAGACTGATCAGACAGTACCCTGAAACACTTTTCGCAGCCATCTATCATTGCTCCTCCAGAGGACAAATAAAAATGGATCTAATCTTCCACACAGATAGACCAGATGACTGGACTGCCACGTTCAGAACACAGCTACCCATCTCCAAAACCACGACCACCTCGCACAGCTGCAAACTGACGACCTCACTCACTAACAGTTTGACACGGAATGGCAACAGTTCTGTGACCATTTACATGAATGG
Organism: Triturus cristatus; assembly: GCF_964204655.1. Classification (NCBI taxonomy): domain Eukaryota; kingdom Metazoa; phylum Chordata; class Amphibia; order Caudata; family Salamandridae; genus Triturus; species Triturus cristatus. The sequence goes on from NC_140585.1 coordinate 727,213,644, forward strand.
CTCAGTTCTGATTCAATCCAGCAATGAGAATCTAGAGGCCTTCGACTCTCTCTTACCCTTGATGTGACTCACCCCCTTGCACAAGCCCCTGTCCTCCCTGCCAGGAGAGACGATCATCCACCCCCACGCCCAATACCAGAACAACCATCCTGCCTACACAAGTCACCTCCTGCACCCCCGCCCCCACGAATCAAGAGTTACAACCTCCAGACCAATGCCACACACATCCTTCTCCCCCTGATCACTCCAACCTTCAAGCTAGGAACAATCCTCACCTGCAGTCTCAGACCTCTAGACACCTCTCCCCTGCCGCGGACAATGGGTCGGCGATAGCTCATCACGACCCACTGTTCTCCCAACCCATGGTCCCTAAAACGGTCAGCTTCTACACCAACAGGCTCTACATCACCGACATCCCCACCTCCTCCTGAGACGCCCCTGCCCAAGCCGCCCGACCCCCGCCACGGGAAACATGGAACAGCATCTATCCCTCCTAGAAAGACAGTAATATCTGATAACCCTGGGCCTGAGCGAAATCTTAAGCAACCTCGACCTGGCCCAAAAGACTAGGACCACTCCACAACGGACTCCCACCCTGACCAGCTCCACCCATCTACAACCAGACAACGTGCCACACCCAAGTGAGCTCCCAACCACCCCATAGACCCTAACCCAGAGACCCAGCGAAACCAATGGAGAACCCCAAGCCCAGAAACCTAGAAGAACTAAAGCAGCCATGTCTTCTAAGGAGGTGGTGGAGCTATCTTTATCCTATGACTCTCCCCATAAAGCCCCCCCCAAAGCCAAGATCCAAGTGATCAACGGTTTCGGAAGGGTCCACCGCACCCTGAATTCACCAAGACCCCCGGCCCTCCTTACTGCCATACCCAGAGCCTCCCCCGTAAAGAAACTCACCAAAGAGGAGTACACTACCAACTGCATGCTCATAAACTGTAGATCAGCCTCCAAACAGAATTAGCAGAAACCATCCTCTCCCATGACATAGACATCGCATTCATCACCGAGACATGGCTAAACGAGTTCTCTGCACCAAACCTAGATATGTTGGTGCCCCCAGGCTTCCCTATCATCAAAAAGGACAGAAAAGACCAAAGAGGTGGAGGCATAGCAATCATACATAAGAACAACATTGCCATTGTAGAAATTGACACCTTCAATTACAGCACCATTGAATGTCTTACCGCCAACATCAAGACAAATGACAATAGAGCAATTCTCTGCCATCTTCCATATCATCCCCCAGGCAACACATCCGCATTCAGGGAAAACTTGGCTGACCTTTTTGCCCACTGTTCACTCTGTGACTCAAACAACCTAATTCTCGGTGACCTCAACCTCCGTTGGAATGAGGCCAACAATCCACTAATTCTAACCCTAAACAATCTTCTTCAGGAAAACAATCTGACCCAATTCTGCTCAGAAGAAATGCACAAGAAAGGAGCATATCTATCATTGCTCAAAATGACACCGTGACGATCGACCACGTCCTCCCCATGGACTGGTCCAACCACCACAACATCCTATTCCATATCAACTAAAAGGCTCTACTCCAGCCCACCCCACAAGACCCCCCAAATGGCCCAGAAATCTATCGCAGATTCCCCTAGCGGACCTAGAGGAACGGATATGCTCGCTCCTCCACAGCTCCTCTGACCACCGCTCCGCAGCTGATCTCACCTCGCATTACATCTCAAATATGACCTTCATTCTGGACCAATTAGCCCCCCTGATATTAAAAAAATCCAGGAGCACTCCATCAAGATCATGGATTTACACTGAAATCAACACTGAAAGGAGACAACTAAGAGCCACAGAGAGACTATGGAGAAGCAATCCTATAAAAAACATATCCTGAACTAAAAAAAACATATTTTTCTGCACTACGCTGGATATAGTCAAAAACAGGCCCAGAGAGCTCTTTACCATCATTAGACAACAAACCTCCAAAGCCACTACCCCCTCAGTACAAGCCTCCAAAGAGTTCTTCGACAACTTCGCAAATTTCTTTGAGGAAAAGATCAACAAGATTGAGCTCTCACTAGACATGAACATCCCTTCCCCTCAGCCAGATCATCTCGCCTGCGACCAAGAACATCACAGCAATGCCCCCTTGAAAAGCCTGGAAATCTTTCATCCCTATATAGGAAACTGAGATAATCAAGATGATCTCCACATCCAAGCCCTCCTCACATGCTCTATATCCTCTTCCTCCACAACTGACCAAAAAGCTTAAATTTTTCCTTGCCCCACTCTGGTGCAAGATCATAAACAGCTCCCTGAGATCCAGAGTCATCCCTGACTGCTAAAAAACCCACAAAAGATCTGAATAATTTCAGACCAGTTTCTAACTTACCGCTCCTATCCAAAACCCAAGAAAGATGCGTGCTCCTGCAAATAACTCAACACCTGGAGAGCATCATCCTCCTCAACGCCCACCAATCAGGTTTCAGAAAGGGCTGGAGCAAGGACACCGCAATCCTCAACATCATTGATGACATCCACAAATGACTGGATGCGGACAAATGCTGCCTGCTCATTCTCCTAGACCTATCAGCAGCTTTCGATACAGTCGACAAACTTCTCATTAAGGCGCTTCAAGAAAGGGCAGGTCTAGATGAGGTGGTACTACAATGGTTCTCCTCCTTCCTCCACAATCCCACTCAAAGAATAAAAATCAAAAATGTTGCATCCAACCTACACCCTGTCCGCAGGGGAGTCCCCCAAGATTCTGTGCTCTCCCTGCAACTTTTCAACATTGACATAGAACCACTCACAACCCTACTCAGAAAAGCCAATATCCCCTTCCACCTGTATGCGGACGACACACAGATCTACCTGGAAACCACCTCCAGTGATGACATTCAAAAACTTAACGACACACTTAGAGAAGTCCAACACTGGCTGTCGAGTAACCACCTAAAACTTAATCAAGATAAGACTGAAAGACTCCTCATATCAAACCAAGAAGAGAATCCCCAAATTGCGGAATGGCTAAATGCGATTGATGCACTCAACGGAAACATCACCATGGCGGACTCTGTAAAATCACTTGGCTTCACTCTAGACCCGAAACTTAACATGACCAAACACATTAAGAACTCCGCTAAGAGCGCCTTCCTCAACCTGAAGCTACTAAACAAAATAAAACCTTTCATCCCCCCCAAGGACCTTAAACAAGCCACCCAATCACTGGTTTTATCTAGTTTAGACTACTGGATCGCAGCCCTCGCAGGCACAGCAAAGGCACACCTTGCTCCCCTCAAAACAACGCTAAATGCAGCAGCTAGAATGGTCACAGGAGTGAAGAAATTCGACCATATCTCACCTGCACTCAGAGATTTAAAATGGCTCCCAGTTGAACTGCGGGCCAATTTCAGAACAGCTTGCCTTACCCACAAAGCCCTTCACACAGGCAAACCTGAATACCTGGCCTCCAAACTCAAAAAAGCCGGTCAGACCAGAAACCTCGGGAGCTCGAACACTCTACTACTCATACTGCTGAAAGCACGCAAACAAAAAACCGCAGCCCTGTCCTTGGCGGGCAACGTGCCCAAAATCTGGAACGCCATTCCCCCCACATCAGAACTATCCCCTCCTTCGCAAAATTCAAAGGACAGCTCAAAAATATTTTCCTAGAATGTTCCCTAGCGAAGGGACTTGAGCCACAGAAGCGCTGATGGGTACTCTCTGGAGGGAGCGCAACCCTAGTCCATGTCACCTGGCAAAGGCACCTCAAGTCATCATTGCCCCTTGGTTATTTAACCTGCTGAAACTCATTGCCCATGCTTGATACTTTCATTGTGTTTTGTTATTTGTATTTGTGGTCTTTTGCAATGCGACTGTTGTAAAGCGCTCTGATACCCTTGGGTCTGGCCAGCGCTATATAAAACTTCAAAATAAATAATTAAATAAATGATAAAGGGATCTTTTAGGGACCCCTTATGTGTACAACACTTTGAAAAACTGTTTTTTTTCCACTTGCAATATTCAGGAATTTGTTATGACATTCAGCGCGGTCCTCCTTGTAACATTGCGACAGATTTGCAAATATCACTGTAAATATTTTTTACAAAATACATTCAGATACTCACTCAGCTACTATTGTACTAACTCACACTGTTACAGCCACTCACACATCTACTCACAGACCAACTCAGACACTCACGTACCCACTCATAGACTCACACAGGCACTCACACACCCACTCACAGACACACTGTCACACCCACTCACAGATGCACTCAGAGACTCAAGCACCTGCTCAGAGACCCACATAGACACTTACTTACTCCTCAAAGACTTACACACCCACTAAGAAACCCACTCAGAGACTCACATGCTCACTCACAGACCCACTCACTCATACACCCACACACAGACCCACTCAGAGATGCTAGCACCCACTCAGAGATCCACTGAGACACGCACACAGCCTCTCACAGACCTACTCAGATACTCACGCACCAACTTGCAGACCCAGACACTCAAGCAGCCACTCACAGACCATTTCAGAGGCTCGTGTACCCACTCACAGATCCACTCATACACTCATGCATCCACTCACAGACCCACTCAGACATTCATGTTCCCATTCAGAGACCTACTGAGAGACTCATGCACTGACTCACAGACCCACTGCAAGACTCATGCATCTACTGACTGACTGACTCAGAGACTCACACATCCACTCACAGACCACTCAGAGACTCATGCACCTATTCACAGATCTACTCAGGCACTTGTGCACCCACTCACAGACCTATTCAGAGATTTACACACCCACTCAGACACCCCTGCACCCACTCACAGACCCAGTTCAACACTCACATACCCTTTCACAGACCAACTCAGAGAGTCTAGCACCCACTCACAGACTCACACTAACACTCACATATCCACTCACAGACACACTCTCACACCCACTCAGACCCACTCAGAGACTGATGCACCTACTCAGAGACCTACACAGACACTTATGTACCCACTCACAGACATAATCATAGACTCACACACCCACTCACAAACCCACTTAGAGATTTACGCACACACTTACAGACCCACTCAGACATTCATGTACCCACTCACAGACCCACTCAGACACTCAATCACCGACTCACTCATACATTCTTACACCCACTCACAGATCCATTTAGACACTAATGTACCCAGTCAGATGAACAGAGTCACTTATATAGTGGTGCTTTTTAAATGTGCTGGTGTTTATTGAATGTCTGCTTTTGTTTTGTGTATTCGTGAATTAGAATAAAGACAAAAAAACGTATTTAAAAAGAAAATTAACCAGTGTTTGGGAAATTGGGTGGCTCTCAGAAGAGCCTTTGTGCTTACTGTGTGTAGATGATAACTATATATAACACAGGATGCAGTGCTTCAGGTTGTTGTGGTACACCCTTTTGTCTTTCTCTGTGAAGTGAACTAAATTACTTCTATATATACCCTCCATGTCAAAGAATAAGTTGTTGTAGATAGAGCCCATGTTATGGTCTCTGAGGAATGCAGAATCTGTTTTAGTGGCATGTTTCCTGGCTTTATCAATCTGTGGGCAGAACTAGTTTGACCTCTTCCATTTCTGCCTTAGGCATATGTTGGAGAATACCAAGGTAGATTAAGGGAAAAGTACCATTAATTGAGCAGAGGTATCCTACATTGTGATTTATAGTCCTAACCCAGTAAGACTGTCTAGGACATTGCCACCACAGTGCACAATTATGAGATCAGGGTGTTGGTAATCCGCAATGCGTTCAACCAAAGGCAGCAATTGATGCCACTTTAACCCTCGTTGGACAATCCAAGTAATGTTCACATTAGCGAAACCCAAGTCCCAGTCCATGCCACTCATACCCTTTTGCCCAAAACACATAGCTGTGAGCCACAATCCGCACACATTTTGAAGGCAAAGAGGAGTAGCACACAGGAGAAGGCAGGAGATGAATGAGGCAGTTTGCAAAATGAATGGCAGGTAAAATGGAGGCAGGACCTGGTAAAAAAACAAATACATATTTAATTGGATGGTGTCAATGTGCAGGTTGATAATATTTGGTACGGTCTTTAAAGGATAAGTTAGTAGATCTGTGATTGGCCCTGGTAAAAATTAAAAAAATGAATACAAACATGGATATGCTTTTAATTCTGAAAAGTCAACCACATCTGCTGCTGTTGATTTTGAAACTAGTATTTAGCTTCTAGAATGTGTTGTGAACTTGTGATCTAATGGTTCAAGGGAGTGTTCCAAAGGGGGTTGCTATGGAAACTCAGTTAAGAGACTGCGCGGTGGGGGTATTAAACAGAATGTAGTGCATTAGTTAAAGTTAGAGTGGTTTAGAGACACTATTTATGAAGGAGGGTTTACTTTCCTAGTCAGGAGTTTCATATGAAGTTTAGTGTAGTTGTGAAGTATTAAGAGTACAAAGCTCTATGTGATTTATACTCAAATTCGTCGCCACGCTGATGGTCATGAAACATTTTGAATAGGGCAAAAAAAACTACCAGACTGGGCTTCTTACTGAAGTGCATGAAAGGGTTAAGAAATACTGAACATTGGGAAGAGCAATAGGAAATGTAAAATATGAAAGGGTCATATTGATTTGCTTACTTTGACATCATCACTGATGCCAAAATTGAAAAAGTTGCCATTAATGGTTGCTTTGCACGAGAGTGGTGTACCATTCTTCTGCTTCGTTTTCACATTTTCTCTGAGAGTACCTAACTGTCTAACTGACAACAACATAAAAACAAAAATTCTGACCAGCCAGCTCAATTAAAAGGTATGTGAATTAGGGTGTTGTTTACAAAACTGTGTTTTAAAAGGTATGCCTGAACATAAGGTTGATGAAAGTATGTATGGCAAGAAGCATGCCATGACACACCTAATACCTCCCTACTTCCCCCACAAACCCAGGAGAGACCCAGGGGCACAACAAAACTTGACGTCCGGTGCAGGTACCCAAGCACACACCGCAATGCATTATGGGAGTTGTAGTCACATGCACCTAACAGTGTAGCTATGACACCCAGCCAGTCTCAACCAGTATGTGCACATCATGAAAGGCAAAACACAGACAGACAGGACCCATGTAACTACAACAGTGAAATTTACTGCATGACAAATGCAAGGCAGGACAGAAAACTAATGTGAGAATGTACGTCCAGAGCACCAGCAGGAACACAGGGAACAATCAGTGGAGGCGAGGATGAATCCCCCAACACAGAGGCGACAGGGCAAGAGGAGGTGGAGGAAGAGGAGGAGGGGGGCAGCCCAGTCATTCCTCCAAAACGCAGCAGGCGGATTGCAGTGCCACCATTGCCCCCTCTGGAGGAGGACACCCAGGACACCGATGTTGATCTCCAACCAGTCCAAGGACAGTCAGAGCCACAACCCCGTGCTCGAGCACGTGCTGATCCAATACCATCAATACCATCCAGGCGCAGGGCATGTGCATCCACCAGTGCAGCAGTCACAGGAGAGGACACAGTCTTCAGAGGGCTGGAGCGCCACATGTTAGAAGTCCAGCGCCTGCAGGCAAGAAACATAAGGTCAATCCAGAGGCAAATCAGGGTTGGCTTCATGGGCCTGACTCTGTGCTGATCTGAGGGAGGATCATGCTGCTAGGCGCAGGGAGAGGCAGCGCCTACACAGCCGCCTAGACCTCTACACCAGGGCGGTCAACCGCCTTTCCTCAGCGACCTCTGTGCTGTCAAGGCACAGCATCAGTGTGCAGGATGAGGTGGCACACTGCAACCAGGACGTGGCAAGGGTTCTGGTACAGGTGAAATGTGTTGTGGATCAGCTGTGGGCAGCTACCACTTCTGGCCCAGGAGTCCTTACTGCAACAGATGAGGATGGCCAATCTGGCAGGAGCAGCATTACACCCCCGCCCCCACCAGACAGGCACCGTAGTGTGCGTCACAGCAGGGCTTCTGAGACATGTGATGCGGGCACTGTGCACCCGCAGCGAGGGCCTACGGGCCGACAGCATCTCAGTTGAGGTGCTCAGGCTTGGACATGTAGATGGGTGCATCAACCCAGTTTACGCAGACACTTGGTCAAGATTGTTCATTTGCACTGTGAAACTAACATGTGCTGGACATTGACGAATACATTGTGTGCTACACAGGCTGTGTGCCGTTATATATCCTGTTCTGAAGGAAATTAAACACAGTCTCGTAATAAATGTTTAGTATTGTGTCATCTTTTCTTACCTAGAAATAGTTCTGTGTGATCTCATCACGCCTCTGGCGCCCAGCAGCTGCACCGATCACACCAGCTGGTATGCATCCTGGAGCTGGCCCATCCTCATCTGATGATTCTGATTTGGTGAGCTCCACTGGTGTGTCCTTCCTGGTGGAGATGTTGTGCAGCATGGCACACGCTACCACTATCTTGCAAAACTGGGGGCTGTATTGTAGTGCCCCTCCACTCTTATGTAGGCATCTGAAACGGCTCTTGAGGATTCCGAAGGTCTGCTCAATGGTACATCTGGTTGCTATGTGGGCACTGTTGTACCTTCACTCCCCAGCGTTGGCAGGACTCAGATAAGGAGTCAGTATGTATTAACGGACTGCATACGCACTGTCACCTGTGGGGTGGGAGGAATATGGTTAAACACTGTCCTGCCAATGCTGTCCTTTACTAGTGTGTCCTACGAACAGATGCAATTACCTAGTAGGTATCCCTCACCAAACTCCCCACTTGTGAGTCGACAGTGTATGCCACTGTGGCGGAAGATGAATGCGTTGTGTGTGCTGCCTGGGTATTTTGCTACGATGTTGGTGATAATGTGCTTGGCATTACACACCCACCTGTATGTTCAGGGAATGGTAGGATTTGCGATTCCTGAACACATACTCGCTCTGGGGGGGGATATTGCGACATGGGTCCCATCTATGCATCCAATGACGTGGGGAAATTGTGCAATTTGATAGAACTCCTGCTTGGTCTGGTCCAGTGTCTGTGGTGTGCTGGGGAAGTGGATGTGTTGATGCAGCCTCTGTACCATGGCATCAAGGAACGTGTGGAAAAAGCGCAAGAATGCACTCTGTGAGACCCCTCCTGCTGTGGCTATCCCCCCCTGGAAGCTACCTGATGCCAAGAGGTGCAGTGAGCAAAGGACTTGGATATGGGTGGGGATGGTGTGTGTCCTGCGTGTGGGGTGTTCAAGTATAGGTTTGAGCTCTGCTATTAAATCCAGGATGCTCTCTTCATCCAGCCTGTAGTTTGTGTGGATCTCCTCCTCAGTCCACTGGAACAGGCTTATGCGCGCTCGAATGATCCTTTCCTGGCGTCTCCTTCTCTGTGCAGCAGCTCTGAGTCGCAGCCTCCTGGCTATCACATACAGCCTAGCCACTATGGAAAATATCTGTTGCATTGTGGGCCTCTTTAAATAGTTTGCACCTAGTTACCACCTGCTCAGACTTGGTGGTAATTGCGATTCTCTAAATTTGCGAATTTCGACAAATCCCAAATAGCGAATTTTTCATGCATTCCGTTTAGCAAAGTCACAATTTGCGAGTTTGGCAATTGCGAGATTCGCTATAGTCGTGTCACATTTTGCGATTTTACAAAATATTCGCAATGGGGTTTGATTCGCAAAATTGCTATTCGCTAAGAGTGGGCGGAAAATGCATAATCGCGTTACACAAATCTTCGCGAAAACGCAAAAAATCTCCACGAACACGCGTAAATATCGATAAGACGCGGAAGTCTTTGTCCCGCCTGTTCGCAATGTTTTTTGCCTGATCGCGTTGGAAATGTGTCACCAACTTGCCCATGCGGTCGCTAATGGGCGCAGCCATCTTGTTTTCACTTGTCCCGCAATGCATGCCCACGCTTGTTCGCGATAGGTATTTCCTGCTCGGGAATGCGCATTGTGTGTTCGCAGCGCTTTTTGCGTGCTCGCGGGAAAATATCTTGTGAACTTGCCCATGCGGTCGCAATGGGCGCGGCCATCTTGTTTTTCACTCATGCTATGGTTCTGGGGCCTGCTTTTCAATCCTCCCTCTATCTCCCTAATCCTTTTTTATTTGTTCTCTCTCTCTATTTTCCTGGTTCTATATTTTTTGTTTTTTAACTACTTTTTCACTCTTTTTTCTATTACCTGCTTTTTTCATTTCTTTTACTTACTTTTTTAATTTTTACCTTTTTCCGCCCCGCCTACCCCAGAACCATGGCAAAGGGCCACAGGGGGCATCACAGCCTGAGCCGTGACCGCCTTCCTTGCGGAAGGCGGCACTCACAAGGGGTGCAGGCACGCACCTTATTTGGGGAGGTGGAGTTGGCCGCGCTGGTTTTTGTTGTGTAGCGCCACCTCCCTTTAACCCTGGCAGCAGGCGGCAGGTCTGGGTCCAGATACAGGCTCCGGGAGCGTCGGCAGCGGGGTGGAAAGGTGCGCCGGACTGTGTTTCACTGCTCGGGTGTCCGGCGCAGCCAGAACCAGCTGACGCACCGGTGGTCCGATATCCTGGACCGGGAACAGGACCTGCTGGACCTGCTAGGAGTGGAGGTCCCGGGTCTTGGTGAGTAGCTATTTAATTATTACTACTTTGTGTCTGTTCTTCTGCTCTGTGTTATATGTTGCGAATATTTTTTTTTTCCGACCAGCCAGAATGCTGCTGCTTACATACATTACACGTAATTTACGTTTAAATGTCTTCTGTGGTTGTTATGACACAGGTGCTCGGCGCTACTAATCTTGGTATTTGCAACTTTGCGTGTGCGCTCGTTTTGCCTGATTATGTAAGAGTTTATTTTAGAAAACTTAAGTTAGGTAATGCTAGAGTGACTATAGTCCTTCCTTTGTCCTGTCACTAAGAGATAGGGGTGGATTGATACTTAGGTTTAGTTACTTATTATAAGTTTGTAATTTTTTAGTGGTCTGCGACGCCCCCTCTATTACATAACGTGTTGCTGAGTGCTGCTAGTGCTTACCCCAGTCCTTAGTAGAACCTTTTGTAGTTTGTTCAGTGAGTGGTAATAGGCTTAGCACTAGCAGAGCATCTGCATCAACCAACCAACAATTTTGTTTATGCAAAAATGCAGGCATATGTCCTCCATTTATGCATTTTTGAGGACTGAAAGAAGTGGAAATGCTTACTTAATGTACAATTGGCATGCCTGGAATAGGTGGGCTAGGTCAGGTGGTACGTACTACTTAGGCTTAGTTAGTATTCTGGAATCAGAATGGAACACTGGATTAGGGTAGATAAATAATAACTAGTCGGTCTGCAAATCCCCAGATAATACTTGTCGACCAGATTAGATAGGTCAATTTTATTGCAATTGTTGTTTACACAAATGTTTTTTTGACAGTCTTATAAAAATATTTTATTTTGTTTCACATCAATTATCAATGTTTGTTTCTTTCTTTCTTATATCTTTCATGATCAGCACCCAGGGGCAAGAAGACGGGGGCAGAGTCGGTGGAAGCAGTTCCAGTCAGACAGGAGGACCAGAACGAGGGCTCTTCTGCTGGCCCCAGTAAGTCTTCCTGTTATTAATATTAATTCTTATTCACTAACTTTTACTGCACCGTATTTTTTTTCCCGAACTATTGTTTCCATTTGCTAATGCTATTTTTTACCAACAATTACCCTTCGATCTAGACTATCTGTTTCTAGATTCTTGTTATCCCTGCCTCTAACTGCCTCTGCTATGACTCTCTGTACTACTACTATTAGTCTGTCCGTAGCTAAGCATGCCCAGTTGGCCACTCTTTATTTAAAAGGTTTTAAATAAAACTCAGCTTCACCAGTAGCTCTAGCCATTGATGAGTCCAGCCCTTTGGGTTGTCCTCTTGTACTCCTTCTATTCTTCTTAATCTTTGAGGCTTTATTAATCTTGATGTTTTTCGACAATTCCCACCAACAAAATGCCCAACCAGATTTTACTATTTTGATAGGATCGGACATACTACTACTGTTGTAGGGATTTTCCACATACAGAACATTGCACAAGAAAATAGGATGTTGGTGATGGGAGGTTGGACCTTCCTCACACTCACACCTCAATCAGAACAGAATCCACCACAATCCCCTGCCTGACTAGTTATAATAGTGTTTCATTACTATTAGCTCTCCGAACCCACCCCAAGATACCCAATGAGTAGACAACTCAGAACATAACATCCCTGACCTCTCAGTTGTGGAAGCAATGCACATGCACAGTTTGCACACCCTTCCTTTTACTCGCTCACTCGTGTAAGTCCATCCACACCAAATACCACAGAGTCTATGTAAGTTCAAAAATTTTATTTGCAACTGACAAGCTCTGTACGTTGTTCTATAATACAGCACCAACAGCAAAATGCATAAGATTAAAACTATAAACATTGTTACACTTAGTTACACTTACAACAACTACAAGTCCGTAGAGCGAAGAAAAAAAATGCGAAATCATGATTGATAATAAGTGAACAGTGGTGGAAGCACCACCATCCCCTTTGTAGGAATAGGAATATAGTTTATATAAAATTATAAATGAAGATCTCTGAGTGAATTCTGTGGACCCCTCACCTTAGAAGAAGCTAGTACTGGTTACATCATAAGCTCTGCAAAGCTCTGGTTCGTAGAAGGGAATCTTCCGTCTGTTAGGAGAAAAATGGTGCGCATTAGTATATTGCAAGCATTTCTCAGTCGTGGCAAAAAGTGTAGCATTTCGGATAAGCAATATGGACTAACACCAGAACTCCATAACAAAGTGGCTTGTTTTGTTTGACCTTGTACGCAGTGCTTAGGCAGTAGCAGTATGAGCTCATGTGGGCTCAAAGGCGTCACTCTTTATACAACAAGCTGCGAGGTAACGACGCGTGTGCTAAAATAAAAGACACAAAGGTAAAATGGTAGCATGGCTCGGACTAACTAAGCAAAGACTAGAATGACTCTAGGGACCATATAACTACTAGTGTCCACTCTACTACTACCTGATTTGTACTAGTGATGTATGTTGTATATGTATGTATTACTATTAATTCATTTTTCAATCTTGCTAGTGAAAAATAGGGGGAGGTGGATATGACACCTAAAAAATGTGTAATGTTTTTTCATGGTGCACTACCAACCACCAGTGCCGGGGCCAGCGGTGAAGGCGGCGCGGCTGCTGCTGGAGGAGAGGAGGAGGCGGCAGTTGCAGGAGGAGCTGCAGGGCGTGAGCCAGTAGCAGTGGCGGGCTGTGGTAAGTTAGATTCCTAATCCTTACTTATTGACATTACACTCACTGCAAGGGTGTACTGTATAATACTGTACAGTTGACTTACTAAGTAAGAAGTTGCTGTGAACGGTTGAAGACACCCTTTACTTAGCATTAGTAAAAGCATTAGTGGCGGGAGTGTTGAGTAACCAATGGCCTCTTCTATCTGATTTCAACTCAGCTGTGAAAGTTTTATGGAGAAGACTAAAAGTCAGATCAGATGACCTTGATGGATGTGTTGAACGAAAACGGAAAGAAGAGTGGAAGGAAGAAGGATGGGCGAGATTTAATATTTATGACTGGCAGAGAAGAATTCGTGGGATGCATGCAGCATGCATAGGTGGCTGATTGGAATCAGATGCATGGTTGGTTGAATGCCTGTAACTCCCACAAATGTTAAAGTCCAAGAAAGTGGGAGGGATAGATGGTACATACCACAAATGTTATGTACTGTGCTTGCTAGTGCTACCATGACACTGTGTAGAAATACTTGTCTTACTGCTTTGCTAGGAACATATTTTACAATAGTCTTGTTTTTTCTTCTTCATATTTAGTTACTCCTTCCAAGGGGAAACCTGACCGGAAGGAGTTGGCAGCCAAGGCCCGGCGCCGGAAACTGGGGCCATAAAGACTGAATATCGTCGGCTCTTGGTTCCGGAAGAGGAGGAGGAGGAGGCGGCAGCAGCTGCAGCCTCCTCCAATGCCCTGGGCCCCAGCCACCGCCCTCCAGTGGTATGGTGCCACCATCTGGCAGCTGCCCGCCGCCGCCCCTCCATCAGTGCTGCCCCCCCTGTGTATGCAACTGCCGCGCATTGAAGCGCCGTTTTGCCCGTCTGGAGGAGCAAGTTCGTGTCTTCCTGAAAAAAGCCAGCCAAACTTAGAACCTGTTATTATTGCCCCTTTTTTAATTATTCTTGGGGTGGGTGGGAATCGGGCGTTGGGTTTTCTCTTTTGGACAATTGGACATTTTCTTTACGGACATTGGTTGGGGTTAGGGAGAGGGGGGGTCAGGTGTGGGATTTTTTTTACATAGTTTATTTTTGTTAGGGTATTAAATAATATATTTCTACTTAAGTTTACATACGATGTTGTTAATGTTTTCTGGGTGGGTTTACTGTTTTACATCACACTGTATCCTTCTTTCCTTGCTGGTGCAGGGCCGCCCACAGCCAGTGTTTGATTTTAATAATTAGATGGCTTTGTAAGACAGAAACTGATAGATGCGGCACCCCTCACTGAGTGACTTGTCCTACTAGTACTGTCAGTCTCTTCTACTCTAGGCACTCTGCAACTGGACTCCAAGGGGTGTGTGAAATTGAATTAATGAAAACATGTCCATTATTAATTATGCCTCCCCCAAACTTCACTTACCTTTGCTTGATGTTTAACTTAGGCACAGCGATGGCTGCATGGTGATGATGGTTTTCTTTCCTAACATACCATGATTGTGGTGGTGGTAGTAGTAGTAGTAGACACTGGCAGCAGCATTGGCAAAAAAATAAAATGAGACAGTCAGTAGCCTGAGAGAGACTCTTCGAGGAGTAGTAGAATGAAGTACAGTACAGAACTTACTGCCAAACAATAATATGCCAAAATACAACAAAACATAATGGTGATGGGGATAGCCTAGTAGTACACAGAGTTATAAACTCCAGTTGTGTCGAGTCACTTCACCAGGCCTACAGTATACTGGACACAAGCGTAACTGTTAGGGCTGTGTAGGAGGATGACAACAAATGAAATCCATTAATCCAATCAATTCCAGGAATGAATGCTGATGTATTAGGTTCCTTTGGTAAAAAATTACCTCACTAATATACTGCTCATGGGTGGGCAAGCAGAAGAAGATCCCAGCCCTGCCTTGAAATTGAAGTACTGTTGCTTTTGCCACATCCGCCCCAGCAAACGTGGGATAAATTATTGGTGTACATTTAATATAGTCATACCGCAATAAGTCACACAGCCCGGGGAAGGGGGTTAGGGTTTGTTGAATGGTTGGGAAGGGGTTTTTGGGGAAAGGTTTGAGAAAGAAAAACAGTACGCATGGACAAACATCAAACAACAGAATCTTTGTAGATTACCATATCCATATCAATATGTTAAGGGAGAAAAAAGAAATGCATGCATGATGATGATAAGGAGAGATCCGGATTACATACAGTTTGTGTTCAGTGTTACCGGGCTTACTTTTACAGATAGCAAAGAAAATTTTAAAATAGCTGTAGGAATGAATTATAGACAGAGAGCAAACCTAATGATAATAACAGTAATAACAACAAGAACACACTGTTGTAATGATTGTAGACAAAAAAATGAATCGCATTATTTAAAAGATGATGAAAGTTCATATTGTTACTGTGTTATCCTGGTCAAATGGTGAGTTGAATCTCGCCATTCCTCTTGGTACTCCCTTCCATGGATGCTCCGTCCATCAATCTTGGGAGACGCCACTGCCTGCCTGGCAGATGTAGATTCATTGGTAAGGTAAGTGTGCATTGTTTTCCCAAGTATAGCACAGGGTAAGGCCCGGCCTGTAATTTTAGATGCAAAAACAAAAGGGATATTGAGATTGAAACCAAGTTGAAAAAAATGGACAAGTTAATGGTGTAGTGCAACAAGAACAATTTTCGAGGCGGCATGGATGCATCATCTCTACTCTAGTCTGTTTCCAGCATTAACCTACAACACCAACAGGACAGAGCAGGCCCACGGTGGCGGCACCCTTTGCACATCCTCCATTTAGCATAGTTTTTTTGAAAGAGTTGGACAAAGCACATATCCAGCAACATAGCATTTTACAATTTACCGCAGTCATACCACCGCTACACTTGACTCCACCGCTACACAGACATTTAGGTCTGCTGTGGTTGTTGTTTACTTGTTTACCTTTTATGCCACTCATGAAACGGCCTGACTTATTCCCTCAATCATCTCCGATCCGTGTACTGAGTGACTGTGAAGATACTATGTCACTGTGGTCATCATGATGGCGTTGTTCAACTTAGTCTGCGTGTACTGAGTGAATCCCCTTCCTATATTCAAAATGCAATGTATCGGCCGCAGTAGAAGTACAAATTTGTTATTAAAAATACAAGAAGGGAAAAGGGACTCGAGTTACTTTTAGTGTGTAGATTATTACATAAAGTGCTCAATGAAGTAACTTCATGCACAACAAACAACAACAAAATCACTCAGCCAGCGTCCAATGCATGGCATCATTCAGTACCTGTTCCTTCTCATCTTCAGTTAATGGGCAGTCTCTCTCGAATCACAAAGGAGGATAGCTATAGTAGTCATCATCAATCATGTTCCACTTATTTTGGAGGGACTAGGAAATATCTTTTCTTTTTTCTTCTATTTTGCATCATCCAATCATCATCTGACTTCTTGAGGGCAATGGATTTAGGGAGATTCAGGAGGATGGAGGAGCAGGATTCGGAGGAGTGTACTGTGATATGCAGCCAGCCGAAACTTGTATATGGCAAAAAAAACAATTAGAAGACGGTGGTGATGGATTTGTTGTGATTCAAAGTTTCTAACCAGAAAGACAGATACACCAATAAAAGAAAATAAGGGAGGAAGACAGTAAGAACTGGAAGTGCAAGCCTAATTGTCAGGGAAGTATAGCTCGTCCTCAAACTCTGGGGGTTCAACCAGAAATAGGTAATCATCATCTAACACACCAATTCCGTCACCTGAGCCGCTGTCCTCATCTTCCTCCCTTGATTCATGTATTGTGTAATTCGGTGGTATAAAGTGCTGATTCATTTTGATCATTGTTAACCTCTCCACGTTTTTGGGCGAGAGACTGGTCCTTCTCACTGTTACAATGGAACTAGGAGCACTGAAAACACGATCCGAAGAGACACTTGCAACAGGGCAATCCAGATAGTTTATCGCCAGCCTGCTGAGCACTGGCCATTGGGCCCTTTTCCCATACCAATACCTCAATGGGTTTTGATCAATGTACACCTCTATTGGGTCGTTCAGATAGGCCTGGGCCATCTGCTCAATGTTCAGAGGTGCAAAACTTTTTTCGGGCTCTTATTTTTTGCATCAGCACTGGACTTACCAATGCCTTGCTGTAAATACCAATCCTGTAATGATTTTACTGGGCCTGAAGATCCAGTTCTTGCTGTTGTAGATAGTGTTGGTGAGTGTTATGAGCCAAACACACTGCCCTCAGGCTCCGAAGTTGAACTTGACGCCGGATGCCCTGCTGCAGTACTTGTTGTGGGTTTATCTAGCAGGCTTTTAATTAACAGCCTTTCATTTTCCAACTTACTCGCTGACTCAGCTATCCAAGTTTTGTACCGGGCAACATTCATTTCTGAAAAAGGAATTAATGTCTTCAACGCCCATTTTGTCAGTGGATCCAGAATTGTGGCACAAATGTAATGTTTTGTGACAAAATCTTATTTTGCACCCTTGTATTGTCAGCTAAGCGATGGGCTAAGCTCTCCACCAACTCATAAGCTTCTTTTTTTTCCTCTACATCTTTGTATGCTTCAGACACCTCCTTCAGCTGATGCTCTAGCATTTGCAACAATGGGATAGCTTGGCCCATAGTACAGTCCTCCTTGCTGACTTCACATGTGAAGACCTCGAAAGGAAGAAGCATCTCAGTCAGGCATTTAACTAGGCACCCTTGGTCCATCAGAAGGCTCATGCCTTTCACAGTAGCATCCCCTCTTCGCATTACATATTCACTGATTGGCCTGTACTGCTCAAACAGATGGTCAAGCATGTAATAAGTTGAGTTCCAACGTGTTGTCACCTCCTAGATGAGTACTTTGACTGGCATTCTATAGTCACGTTGAATGATCCTCAGCTGCTTCTGAGCTTTAAAAGAATGGCTGAAATGAGTGCATATTCTTCTGCAGGTGGTCAGTAAGTTGCTGACTATGGCTTCTTTTTTCAGAAAGTCTTGAACAATAATGTTAATAAAGAGCGCCAAACACAGAACCCTGAAATAGGAACCAAGCTCCATGGCCTTAAGTACATTCCTGCCATTATCTGTGGAAACAAAACCAATCTTAAGCCCTCTTGGGCGCAGCCATTCAAAAACCTTGCTGTGAAACTCTTCCAATATTTTTACAGCAGTATGTGATTTCTCCATGGCGAACATGGATACAGTTGTATGTTTCCGAGTAGCTTTAAAAATCTCAGCTGTGTCAACAGCACCTACTTCAGATAGCTTATCCCTAACCCCCACAAATGAGACCCAGTGTGCAGTGATGCACATGTAATCAGTGGCTTGACAACTGATCTACATGTCTGTTGTTAGGTGGATATTGTGAACAGCACTCTGCTGCAAAGCTTGTCCAACCAATTCCAGCACATCATGATGTAGTGCTGGAACAGCAACTCTTGCGAAATAGGACCGGCTGGGAACCTTCCATTTAGGGCAGATGGTTGGCACAAATTCAAGGAAACCCACCCCTTCCACTAATGAAAAAGGGAGAAGGTCCAGCGCTAACATTTTAGCCAGCTTCGCATTGTAAAACTGTGCCGTTGGGTTGTTGTGTTAGTACTGCCCCTCCAACCAAAGCATGCTGTCAATGGTAGGCTGCATTATTTTCCTTTGTGGTGCAGCTTTCTTTAACCCAGTTAGGCTCAACGACACACTTTGTTTCATAATCATTGCAGCACTACTCGGTCGCCTTGGTGTCTCAGCCTGACTCATACTCTTACTGCGGTGCCACTGAGATGTTGCTGAGGAGGATGTGGGCGGTACTACGACACTACTGGGGACAGGGCTAGAAATGTCTCCCTCTTGTTCACCTTCCACCGCAATAATATCATCCCTTGATTCTTCATGCCCAACAACAATGGGTTGAGTTTTACTTTGTTCTAAGCGAAGTAGGTGAGCCTCCCACACGATAGTGTGGTGTATTTTGAGATGACTTGTTTGGCCTCCAGTACCATAGTTTGTACCAAGCTTACCCCGCCTAACAGCATGTCGACAAATTGAGCATATAGCAATGTTCTCCTCCTTACTGCTAACCGAAAAGAAGTCCCAAACTGGGGAGGAGAACTTTCTGGTGTTGCTGGATGTGCCACTTTCAATACCAGTTGAACTGGAGGGTGTGCTTGGAATGTGACTCTGAGCAGCTACACTGCGACTTCTACCACTACCTACTGAGGTGGTGGTTGAGCTGGATGTAGGTCCCTGCCTTTCCTTTGCAAATGAAAATATAGAAGCTGGAGGTCGTGGTGGTGTTACCTGTGTTGGTGGTATCCGTGCTACATTCCTTGCAGCCATTTTGGAAAGGGTAATAATGTTGGTCTCCATATCCTTTGGGCCGGGAGTGATGTCCATGATGATTGGCTCGTCATCATCATCATCCCCCTCGTGTACATCTACCTCCATAACTCTAAGGCTTTCTGGGTCCTTCCTTTTCACTAGCCTTGTCTTGTGGCGTGCATCACTCTCAGACTGAACTGGTGGCTTCCAAGTGGCATCAAGATCATCAGAAGCGGGGCTTGAAGAAGAAGATGATGGAATAGCCCTCCTTTTCCTTGCTGGGGGTCTGGAAGACAATGGATCTTCTGAAACAGTTGCTTGCCCCTCTTTGTCTGCAGGAAGCTTGATTTCCTGAAATGTCCCTACTTCAGGAGAAACAACTGCTATTGTGGGCTGTTGTTGTGGTTGTTCTTGAGGCTGCGGCTGTTCTTGCGGCTGCTGCTGTTCTTGCGGCTGCTGCTGTTCTTGCGGCTGTTGCTGTTCTTGCGGCTGCTGCTGTTCTTGTGGCTGCTGCTGTTCTTGCGGCTGCGCCTGCTGCTGCTTTTCTTGTGGCTGCGCCTGCTGCTGCTCTTACAGCTGCGCCTGCTGATGCAGACTTATCTGCTGAGTTTCCACCTGCATTGATTGTGTACTACTTTGCGATACTGACATTTCAACATCGCTACTCATTAGTAGACTGGCTACCTCTGCGACACTCATGGGCTTGGGCCTAGGTTGGTGGTGTTGGCCCGCTGGTGCGGATGTGCTGCTCCAAGCTTGGTTCCCACCAGACAACGCTGCTGCAGGCGTGTGTTGTTTGGTCCCAAAAACCACATTTGCCGGCACACCAGTCGTGGTTAGTGCCTCTTGCTTTTTCTGTTCCTTCTTCTCACCGGCAACTTTCTTGATACTGGAGAACCTGGTACCTTTCTTTGGGCTCATTTTCTTCAGAGGTCAGACAGGACGCAGGTGCACAAGCTGCAGCGATGTCTGTGATCACAGTTGGACGTGATGTGGTGCGCAGCAGGACTTCTGTCTGGCAGTACAACGGATGATGTTGATAGTTACCTCCTCCTCTGTCTTTTTGTGCACCTAAAAGCAAATAAGCCAGGAGAAGAACATCAGTGAAATGTTGCATTTGTTGTTGTGGTTCAATTACTACTAGTACAGACAAACAAATAGAAGATATAGTGTAGCCATTTGTGAGACTTTGGCAAAAAGGGCTATGGTATTCTACTTACTGTGTACAGTATACACACACTACACTCTCAGGAAGGATAGGAAAGAATAAGAACAACCACAAAAATACAAATGTAATGGAGGGCAGCTGCTGCTGGCAAAGGGGATGGATGGAAGCAGTTAGCCAATAGGAAAACCATGCAGGCCCATATTAACTCCCACCAGAAAAGGCCACCAGCCACATGGACACTCACAAGGAACAAGCAGGAGGCCTGGGAAACAATGAACTGCCAAAAGGCCTATAAAAGAAGCCAGGCAAAAGATACATGCTAATCCACACTGCTGTGCCTTTTTAATGCAATAAAATGCAAAAACGAAAATCCACAGGGCAAAACAAGATCTGCAGGGTGCACACCAACACACCAGGCACACACAACAAAGGCATTTCTTTAACACAGAACAGAACACAGATAAACACTTGTTTAATGCACTTGTGGCGACCTGCTCTGAGCCTACTGGATTAAGGCAGCCTCGTGGGCAGACAAGGCCACACAAGCTTGCAGGCCTAGTCTTCAAAAAGGCCGCCAGCCACATGGCCAGGCCCACCCAGCTACAAGAAACAGAAGACAGACAATGCGGGCCTGTTGCAAAAAACACACTGCCTGCCTTCAAAATGGCCACCAGCCTCATGGCCAGGCCCACAACAAGAAGCCTGGGCCACAAAGGAATACCATGCAGGCCTATATATGTCAAAAACAGCACACTAATAAATCCCACCAGAAAAGGCCCACAGCCACATGGACACTCGCAAATCACAAGCAACAAGCTGGAGGCCTGGGAAACAATGAACTGCCAAAAGGCCTATAAAGAAGCCAGGCAAAAGATGCATGCTAAACCACACTGCTGTGCCTTTTTAATGCAATAAAATGCAAAAACAAAAATCCACAGGGCAAAACAAGGTCTGCAGGGTGCACACCAACACCCTAGGCACACACAACAAAGGCATTTCTTTAACACACCCCCAAAAACGGAAATATACCCCAAAAAACAAATTTTCCAACTCAATCCAATGCCATCCAAGCCCAAAATGATGTTTAAATAAACAGAACACACAGATAAACACTTGTTTAATGCACTGGTGGCTACCTGCTCTGAGTCTACTGGAAGAAGACAGGCCCGTGGGCAGACAAGGCCACACAAGCTTGCAGGTCTAGGCTTCAAAATGGCCACCAGCCACATGGCCAGGCCCCCCCAACTACAAGAAACAGAAGACAGACAATGCAGGCCTGTTGCAACAAACACACTGCCTGCCTTCAAAATGGCCGCCAGCCTCATTGCCAGGCCCACAACAAGAAGCCTAGGCCACAAAGGAATACCATGCAGGCCTATATATGGCAAAAGCAGCACACTAATAAGTCCCACCAGAAAAAAACCCACAGCCACATGGACACTCGCAAATCACAAGCAACAAGCTGGAGGCCTGAGAAACAATGAACTGCCAAAAGGCCTATAAAGAAGCCAGGCAAAAGATGCATGCTAAACCACACTGCTCTGCCTTTTTAATGCAATAAAATACAAAAATGAAAATCCACAGGGCAAAAAAAGGTCTGCAGGTTGCACATCAACACACCAGGCACGCATAACAAAGGCATTTCTTTAACACACCCCCAAAAACAGAAATACCCCCCAAAAACACATTTTCCAACTCAATCCAATGCCATCCATGCCCTAAATGATGTTTGAAAAACATTCAACACACACCAAAGGAACAGTTGCTTCATCGTGCACCCACCCATGACTAGCTCTGGGCCTACTGGCTACCCCCAACAATTTTAAAAAAAGAATGATAAGTACCAAAATTGTAGTTGCAGCAACTGCAATGTCCCCAATCAGACACAACACCAACTTACTTGTAAAATATCAAATTCCAAACTCCTCAAATCCAATGATAATGTTGCAGCAGACACAAAGAGTGATCCTTCCAGCTGAAATCCAAAGGCAGAATGAACAGGAGATGGACAAAGCACTGGGAGGAGCCTTATGGACAGGAAAAGGAAGTTGGAGACTCTGTGGCACTTCCTCCCTCTCCCCCCCCAAACTTTTTTTTTTAAAAAGGACTCCTTGCACAAAAAAGGATAGCCAAATGTCAATCAGAGGAGTTTTTTCCATCCAAACCATCATTTAGAGAAGGTTTTATGCAGCTACAGTTAATATTCTTCTCTAAATCGAAAATTTGGCGTGTCCGCGATCGTGACCTTCACCACACTTCCGCCGGATGTCGACGTGTTCGCGATCTCATGCTCTTTGTCGCGGTGGAGATTGACGTGTTTGTGACCTCACACTCTCTCTCGCGGTGGAAAATGACGTGTTTGCGATCGCAGACTCTCGCGGTGTCTGATGGCGAGGAGAATGACGTGATCGCGATCGCGAACTCTCACGGGATAGCGCGACCGGCTATCAACATCTCGTGAAGCACGTGAACGGATTGGACAATTCGTCGACGAATGCAGCGATCCCGATAAGGCGATCGCGCGAGAACGCATTTTCAAAGAGCGAACAAGAAAAAAATCTTCGCGACGCGGCAAATAGCGGAAACTTTGGCATTTTCGCGCTCTCCGCGGAACGCGAGATGTCAAAATATCGCAATTCTGCGAGCGGAACGGAATTTGACCCCCACCCTTACTATTCGCTACTTTTGCGACTAGCAATATTGCGAATGGAATCTGTCTCTTACATAGCAAAGCTGTGTTTTGCGATCTTATACACAGTTTTTTTGCAATTCGCTGTGTTTGCGATCGCAAAACTGTTTTATACATATGGCTCATAGTCCTTTAAACATGTGTTGGACCTGCTACTGAAGAGCCTATATATTACATAGAAGTCACCCCTAAGGTAGGCTTTAGGTAGGCCATAGGACAGGGTTCAACGTACTTAGAAGAAAGAGATGCACTTTGTCAGGGAGGGAGTAAAGCTGTCACATTTATTAGCTCCGGAATGGTATGAAACACTAATATAATTAATTATGTGGAAATGTAGTTGCTTGAAGTATGGAACATAAAATGTGTGCTGTATTTTATTTTAAGATATATATTGTGTTGAAAGAGAAGAATTTAAGATGAAGGAACAGGGGAGAAAAGCACAAAAGAAACAGTACTACATTCAAAAATCTGAGAAAAAAAGGAAAGGAAAGAATGGACAGAACATAGTAGGGGAAAACCATCTGCTGGTAAGAGAACTAAAGAGTTTCTTAAAACAGTATTAAGAAAAGTGAATAATGTGGAAAATGATGTGAATAAAAAGGAATCTTTACCAACAACTCAGAAACAAAAATCAGTAACACAAGTTCAAAGCGACTTACTTGTTCTACCCATGACTTGCCTTGGGTTGTACCTGGATTTTATCACCTCTGAGGAACCAAACAACACCAGGAAAAGTCAGCTTCAATACGCTTATGTGCCAACAGGTGGGCTTCTGGGCTCCTGAAAGCCCAGTTCATATGTGTATTTTTTGCTAATGTTTACCCATAAGGAACACAAAATGCCATTAAATTCTACTGAACACTTTCACGTCCAAGACAAAAATGCATGGATAAAGGACATTGGTAACACAGTGCAGTTACAATTGATAACCTGTTTACAGTTTTCCATGCTCTGTGCACTATGAAGCTTCATTCTGCGGGCATGGTTCTTAGCTGGCATGTTGATTATTTTGTGTGGGATCTCATTGTTCACAACACCAATGTTGCTAGTTAGAACATCATATGTCATGTTAAGTATAAGGTCATGTGGTGTATATAGGGGCAGTTATGGTTATATTAATCAATCAAGATAGATTTGTAAAGTGCCGCTTTTCACACGTGAGGGTGTTGGACCCGGCCTCGTGGCGTGGCCCATTCAGACCCATAGCGACACCAGACTAACCTCTACACCCCACACGACCCTGACTAACGTAGCCTACCCGACCCAGAACCCGGGGTCACCCCCGTCCTTCCCGCCATCTTCCCGACACCGGGCACCCTTCCCCTGCATCGGCCTCGCGGCCTCCCGTGACCCGGCCCAGTACCCCAGATGGCCGCCCTCGATCCAAGCGCAACCCCGGCCTAGCCGCGCCATACCGGCTGGGGGGAGAGAGAGCTCCTGGTGAGTAGGAGAGGGAGAAGTAGTTTCATTCACACCTGGCCTCTTCCCAAGAGATAGTTTCGATCGCCCCTCAGGCCACCCTGAGGGCTGGCTCCACGCCTGCTGCATGTCTGGGATCCCTCCCAACCCGCTTTGAAAGGATCAAAGGGCCGCGGGGCAAGGACCCCCAACAACCGACCCCCAGGCGCTAAGACCCCTGCCCGTCAGGACTCCGGACATCAAAGAGGAGTCGACCTATAACACGGGCGCCCTGGGACCCTTGGCAGTTGAATCCTGGAACAGAACAAGCCCTGCTGACGTGGTCGCGGCTGAAGATCATCCTCCCCAAAATTCGACGGAACTCTTGGAACCTCGGTGAGCCCTGCAGACAGCGTCGCGGCTCCCCCTGGCAGAAACGGACTTCTGCCTAAAACCATCCGAGCCCTGCTGACGTGGTCGCGGCTCACCTTGCACCCTAGAGAACTCTGAGCCCTGCTGAGTGACTCGCGGCTCTTGAAAGATTGTCTGACCTCCGACACCCGGACTCGAGCCCTGCAGATTTGTGACCCACTCAAGAGACATTCCGGTCCGGCTGGGCCCCAAAGATCGTCTCGTATCCCCCTGCTCGAGGATTGAGAGCCGTGCGCCGGATACGCTCCCGCATTGACCCAAAGCCTAAGACTGTCCCGCTACCCCTACCCCAACAGAGACTTTATGAGCCCTTGCTCTACTTGTATAGACGCCTGTGCGGATCATAAAGATCCTGATATCTCTAGATAAAGCATACGTACTCCAGAATCCACGGTGTGGTGTCTCTGTGTTGCCGGGTGCTAAATCAGCGTGTACGATCCTAGGTACGAGACCCAGCCCTATGGGGGTCTCCGGCCAGAGCTCGGCTACTTCTCCCGGAAGGGTGAGGTGCAGGGGGGTCAGGTACCTGTTCTGTCCGACCCTGAGGCTAGCCTTCCTAACAGAGGGTATCCAGGCGCTGCAGTTTTGCGCTGCTGGGTGGGATCAGTCAAGTCAGTCAAAGAGCCTGGTCTTCAGATCCTTTCTGAAGTTCTGTAGGGAAGGAGAGGTCTGGAGGTGGTGGGGGAGGCTATTCCAGCCTTGTGCAGCCAGGTCGGAAAAAGAGTGACCGCCACTCTTGCTTCGGTTAATGCGGGGGCTGTTGGTGAGGGAGATAGAGGTGGGCGCAGGTGTCTGGAGGGCTGGTGGAAATTCAGTCAGTGATTGATGTAGGTTGGTTCCTGAATGTGCAGGGCCTTATAGGCATGCCTGAGAACCTTGAATTGGTACCTCTTGTGGACTGGGAGCCATTGGAGTTTCCTGAGGTGTAGGGTGATTTAGGTCCAACTCAGCAGATCGAGGACAAGTCTGGAGGGTGAGTTCTGTATGGTCTGTAGATTCTTTAGTAGGTGTGAGGTGATTCCCATGTATAGAGTGTTGCCGCAGTCCAGGTGGCGTGTGACGAACGCCTCAATGACGGTGTGTCTGGTGCTGGCTGGGAGCCATTTGAAGACTTTCCAGAGCAGTCGGAGAGAGAAGAAGCAGGCTGAGGATACTGCATTGATTGGTTTCTTATTGTGAGTTTGCTTTCTAGTATGATGCAGATGTTCCTGGAGTGTTCTGTGGGAGTGGGAGAGGGTTCCAGTTCTACAGGCCACCAGGAGTCAATCCACAGGGATGTGTCATTTCCGAAGATGAGTACCTCTGTTTTGTCAGTGTTGAGTTTAAGACATTTAGTTTGCATCCTGTGGGCAAGGCTGGTCATGCATAGGTACAAGCTGCCGAGAGAGACAGTATGAGCTAAATGTCGTCAGCATATGAAATGATGTACAGTCCATGAGTCCTGGCAATGTTTGCCAAGTGGTCATTTAGGCAGTAATCAGGGTAGGAATGAGAGAGGACACTAGGGGGGTGCCACAGATGATGTTCTTGGGGTCCGAGGTATATGGTGGAAGGCGTACACTCTGGGTTCTTCTGGTGAGAAAGGATGCAATCCATTTGAGGGTGTCTTCTTGAATCCCTATCTGGTGGAGCCTTTGTAAAGGGTGTGGTGTGACACGGTGTTGAAAGCTGCTAAGAGTTGGAGGAGGATTAGCATGGCAGTTTCTTCCACGACTAGTTGAGAGCTGATGTCATCAGTGGCAGCAATTAGGGTGGTTTCTGCACTGTGGTTTGACCGGAACGCCAATTGGGGTGGTCTAGGAGGTTGTTGCTCTCTAGGTAGTTAGTGAGTTGGTGGTTAATTGCCTTTTACAGGACTTTGACAAGAAAAGGGAGCACAGAGATGGACCTGTAGTTCTTTGAGATCTTTCAGCTCTATGGAGGGTTTTTTGAGGAGTGGGTTGACTTTGGCATGTTTCCATTCCTCTGGGAAGGCAGCAGAGGTGATGGAGGTGTTAAGGATAGGGGTGAGTTCTTTGCTCATGGTGTTGTCACCCATATTGAACATGTGGTGTGGACAGGGGTCCCTGGGTGCTCCTGAGTGGATGGAGCTAATGATGGTCGACGTGGTCTGCGTGGTCAGTTGGCTCCATGTTGTGATCCTGAGGTCTGTGTGGGGGTCAGTGAGGTTAGGAAGGCTGAGGAGGCTGGAGTTGGGGGGCTGGGGGTTAAGCTGTTAATAGATTGTGGTGTTTTGTTGTGAAAGAAATCTGCCAGCGTTCACAGAAATCTTGGGAAGAGGCGATGATGTTTTCAGTTGGTCAGAGGATGGGGAATTCTTTGACAATATTGAAGAGTTCTCTGCTGTGGTTGAAGCCTGGCCATCCCTTTTCACGCATCTCAAGTGCTGGTGGTAGTCATTGAGGGCCAGCTTGAAGGTCTTACAGTCATTAGGCTTTTTGCTGGAGCACCAGATTTTTTCTGGGCGTTTGCAGTTGGGTTTGGTAGTTTTTAGTTCCTGGGGTGTACCAGCTGGTGTGTTTGGCGGGTCTACCTGGTTTGGCGGGTTTGATTAGGGCAATTTTGTCACACAGCTGGTGATCCAGGCTTCGAAACATTTGACAGTGTCCTTGAGGTTGGAGGTGGTGTAAGGTAAGGAGCAGCTGAGACTGTTGGTCCATTGGTTATTGGTTTTCTGTTTTTTTGCACCAGCTCCTTTGGGTTGTGCTGGGTAGGTTTGTGGAGGTGGTGGGGGGTGCTGTGATCATGAAATGGGCAATTGAGTGGTCTGACCATTTGAGCTCGGTGACATGGCTGCACCTGAGTCTGTTGCTGGCTGTGAAGATGGCATCAAGTGAGTATATGGTGATGTGTGAGGGATTGGTGACTAGTTGGGAGAAGCCAAGGTTGCTCATGCTCTTGAGGAGGTTGGCTGTGTTAGCTTCATTGAGGTCTTCGGATGAAAGTTTAGGTCTCTGAGGAAGATTAAATTCTTGAGTCGATGGCCAGTGGGGCGATGAAGTCAGGATGTGCCTGCTGAAGGTGGGACGTGTTCCTGGGGGTCTGTAGGTGAGGGTGCCTCTGATTGTTGACTTGCCATCATTGTTGAGTTGGAAGCTGAGGTGCTTCATGATAGGGGTGGTGCTGTCGGTGGTGCCTGTGCAGTGGTGGGATTTTTTGAGTATGATGGCTATTCCTCAGCAGTGTTTGTTGATGCGGTCTGGGTAAATTGTCTTGTATCCATTGGGTGTAGCGGTAGTGATGTCAGATGTGCATGTCGGGTTGAGCCCAGTCTCGGTGAGGAAGACACCGTTGGGGTGAGGGTAGTGATAGTGTCTCAGATCTCGATGGAGTGTTTGTGCAGAGACCGGGTGATCAGCCAGCACTGGAGTTTTTCCATTTCGGTGGAGGTGGTTGGGGGCCCGTGAGTAGGGGTTCTGATGCCATAGAAGAGGGGTCTTGCTATAGATCATGGAGATGCGCTGCTATAGTAGTTGTTGTGGGGTCGAAGGTTGAGGGCCATTAGGGTGCCGCTGATGTAGCTGTGGGTGGGTGGAAATCCAGGGGCCCTGGTGTTGGGCCTGACCCAGCCACATATGGGCACAGACCTGCATGCCTATAGTGCACCAACAGAACAGCCGAGCTGCAGTCTCTATCTAGTAGGTTCCTGGGAGGGGAGAGGGGTGCTGGGCATGGTCAGTGGGAAGAGGGTGGAGAGCGGAGCAGAAGGCAGAAAAAGTGATTTAGGATAAAAGGCAATTTTAGGCAGAAAAAACAAGGGTTAAAGGAGAAAATTTGGAAAAACAAAGTTGAATTAGGAAAGTCAGGCTTTGACTGAGGAAAAACGAGGTTAAAGGAGAAAAACTGCGGTTAAAGGAGAAAAAACAAGGTTAAAGGAGAAAAAACAAGGTTAAAGAGCAAGCGCGGTTAGAGAGAAGAAACAAGAGTAGATGACGAAGAATTACATTGAAGGAGAACAAATGAGGTTAAAGGAAGAAGTGGGGTTGAAGGAGAAAAAAGGAAAAACAGGGTTCAATGAGGACAAAAGAGAGGTTTGAGACGAGATGAAGAGGCAAAGCAGTGGTGTCATAGACAGTGTGGTACGGTGGATCAGCTGATCAGACTGTTCCATCAGCTCAGTGCTTGAGATGCCAGTAGCAGTAGGAGGTGGACCAGGGACCTTCCCAATGTGGTCACACTCCGGCCTCTATTAATTAGGTTCCTGGGTGGGGTCAGCGTGAGGCTTGAAGTGGTTGGAGAGTGGCGAAGAAGGCAGGAAAAATGGGAAAAAGGATTAAAGGAGAAAATCAGGATAAACAAGGTTGAATGAGGAGGAACGAGGTTAAGAAGAAAAATGATGAAAAACAGGGTTTAACTGAGGAAAAACAGGGCTTAAGGAGAAAAGTTGAGGCAGTGCAGATAGAGGGAAGAAATTAGGTTAAAGGAGGAAAACGAAGTAAAAGGAGAAAAAACTAAGGCTAAAGGAGGATGTGCAGTTATATTGAAGAAATGAGGTTGGAGGAAGATGAATGAGGTTAACGGAGAACAACCGAAGTTAAAGGAGGAAGCGCAGTTAGATGGAATAAATGGGAATAAAGGAGAAAAAAGGAAAAACAGGGTTAAATGAGGATAGAAGCAAGGTTAAGACGAGATGATTAGGCAAGGGAATGGTGTCACTGACAAGGTGCAGTTAAAGGGAAGAATCAAGGCTATATGAGAAAAACAGGGTTAAATGAGGACAAACGCAAGGGTTTGATTGGAGATGAGGAGGCAAAGCAATATTGTCACAGACTGTGCTGTATGGTGGATCAGCTGATCAGGCTGCTCGATCATCTGATGCCCGAGTTCAGTGCTTGAGCTGGCAGAAGCAGACGGGCTGGCCCAGGGACCAGCTAAATGGGGTTGTGCTGCGGCCTCTATTAAGGGCCCTATCCCAATGACATTCGGAAGGCCTCCAAATCGGATTTGGCTTGCCGGATCCGATTCGTAGCCCTTATTGCTGGCCGAATCATACAAGTACAATGCGAAGATGGCGTAAGCGCCAACCAAATTGTTTCCCAACACTAACCACTCCGAACGTCTTGTTCATAGCCGAATCATGCCGTGCAATGGAGCCGTTTTCCGATCGAGCAAGTACCATGCACCATTCGGACAGCTGCTTCTCCTCGGTTTTAGCGAGACGAAGTGTACTTCAGGGGGCTGTAGCAGGCCCCCCTTCACCTGTGGCCCTCTGAATCTGTCACGGGGGTGTGTCCATGGGTCTTCCCAATACAGGCATGCACAGTGTGGTGGGCACCATGGGGTGCCCACCACAGTGTGTACGCTTTTCCCCACCCACTCCTTTTCCTCTGTGGGAGCCTGTGTACACATCTGCACACAGGCTCCCATAGAGTTCAAACGGGTGTCCAAGCGAACCAAAGTCTGTAAGCCTACGGCAGCATCGTACTCGCTCGTCTGGACTCCAGGAGCACGTTTCGCTCTGAAAGCCCTCTGGATCCGAGTGGTACGGGAGGCTTTCCTAGCCAGATCGGAATCAGGCCCTAAGTAGGGTCCTGGATCTGGCCCTGGGCGGGGTCAGCGGGAGGTGTGAAGTGGGTGGAGAGCAGCACTGAATGGAGAAACGGGAAACGCAATTCAGGGGAAAGAGCAGTTTAAGGCGGAAAAAACAGGGTTAAAGGAGGAAAATAGCAAAAACTAGGTTGAATAAGGAGAAACAAGGTTAAGGAGAAAAAATGAAGAAAAATCAAGGTTTAAGTGAGGAAAGACAAGATAAAAGGAGAAATAGCAAGTTTGAAAGAGAACAAATGAGGTTTAAGAAGGAAGCGCAGTTGGAGAGAAGAAAAGGATTTGAAGGAGGAAAAAGGAAAAGCAGGGTTGAATGAGGGTAAAAGCGAAGTTAAGACAAGATGGGGAGGCAAAGCAATGGTGTCACAGACAGTGCGCAGTTAAAGGGAAGAAACAAGGTTACAGGAGGAAAATGGAAATACGGGGATAAATGAGGATCGGCTGGTGCCGGAGCTCAGTACTTGAGCTGGCAGCAGCAGTGGGGTCTGTCCCCGGGGCATATCTTACCATAACAGGCAAATGTAGATGTGCCCAAGCCCCTGAATGTAGTAGTAAAAAGAAATGACTATAGGCCATGATCTGTGCACGCAAGAAGTAGTTTTACGCTTTTCCATTGTCTGTTGTGGGCATAGGACATGGCCAAAGGCATGGCCTCTAGTCTCAAAATATAAACCATGGTCACAGACCGACCCCTCCAGGCTCTTTGCCCTCTATGAAACATGATAATGTCATTGGTGATTTGATCGATGATATAATTTATCTAGCCAAATATGATGTTACCCTTGCAATCCTGACAGGTGTATGAGGGGTGTTAGGATTAAGGAAGCCTGAAATTAAGTGTGCTTTTTCCTTTTTGGCTCTTATCTATAACAGTACTTGAACTGCACGTTTTCAGGAAACTTCAGTTTCTATAACCTAAAAACCTTTTTTATTTTTTAAATAAGATAGAGGGAATCAGTTTACGAAAGATAAATCCTTCAGAAGCTAAAAGATTAATAGTAAGTAAGGAGGAACACATTTTTTTTTAAATGTCAACGTTTTCAAATTCTGGACTCTCAATTTTTGTTATCTGCATCATCTGGATGAAACGTGTAACTTTAAACAATTGCGAGAAGGATAATTTGTTGGTTTCAGTTGTATTTAATATTAACGTGTGTCTTTTTGCACACTTTGCTACATGTCAAAATGAAATGCAAAAGTACACTGACATATTGCTGCCCCCTCTTAAATGCATTTTTATAATAATGTAATTTACTAAAATGTTGCCTGGCAGAAGAAGAAAATAATAATTGTATAATACATTTGTCAGTTCTTCGAAAAGTAAATAATTGCTAAGGCAAACAGTGTGGAATACTTCCACGAGGTGAACCATTTTTGAAGAATTAAATGCAGAGCTGCTTTAGGTTAGTATGCAAACAAAGAGTTAGTGATTTTTTTCTTAATTCTTCGCAGGAGACACGCTGTTCATCTTTCTTTTATGTTTTCTCAGTCTCATTGCGCCAGTGGGAGGCCATACAATATGTACAGCAAAATGGCAAGCAACACACTGGAAGGGGAACCCGTATGGAGAGACTGTGTGCATTTTATAGAGAGTTACTCAGATTCTGAATTTAGAGGTGAGCATATTTGTAAATATTATCGCAGCTGGAATTAAACTTCTAAAAGTGGAATGAATAATTTAAAAACACAAAAGGTGGTCTGTAGTAATTAAGTAAAAATGAAATGCCACTTTGTTGTGTTTATTATGTAAACGACAAAGAAGCCTTGCCAGCAATTTTAGATACACCTTTTAAGAAAAGAGCCTTTTTAGTTAGTTATGTAAATGCTACAAAAGAGAGTGATTGAAATATGTATTTACGAATTTAGAAGAGATAGGGCAATGCAGCAGTACTTTTGAGACGTTATTTTTTAAAAACCAAAAAAAGTAGGTACTATACACAGGCCTAATTTTTGGGAAGAATTATTTTCTAAAAAGAGTATTAAAAAGCTTACCAGGGAGCTGCTAGTTGTAGATTTAATATATTTCCCTTTGTTATGTTGAGATATGTAATGATCCCATTTTTGCCATGGACCGCGCATTTTTGTCTGTTTGAAATGGCTGGCTTTGGGACAATGCCTGCTTTACCACTGCTGAACAGTAGTAAAGCACCTGAGCTTTTTCCCTAAAAAGTGCTATTCATTGAAACTCCCCGTTTGGCCTGCTTAACTTCTCTATAAGTCTATTGTAGACGGTACCTTAAATGCAGCTGTGGCATGGAAGTTTACATGTCGTATGTGTGCTGCTGTCAGTATTTACACCACCCGCATACATAGCAAAAAAATGTGTCTTCCAAGAGCACTACTGTGCTCTAGTTGGACTGCACTTTAAATGCACTGCATGCCATGTAGAGAAAGCCTATTATTTTATATTCACAAGTAATTCCTAAAGTCTGCCTTGTGTACCCACATGGTAGACTGCTAGTAAATACCAATTGTGCACACTACAAATTGAACTCTTTAAATCCAAAAGGGCTTAACGATCGAGTAGAACTTCGTTGCTACCTGTAATTGTTCATGTCATGTATTGGATTAATCGATAACATATTACCTTAACATCTCTGTGCTAGCATGTTGTTTTTTTTACCATTTATGACCATAGTCAAGTTATGTTGTGTTTTCCATTAACCCATTAATCAATGTCACTTAATCAGCATGTAACTCACTCTGCAACACCCCATTTTCGTTTGTTATCCTTTTCCATTTTTTCATGTCTTGTCACTAGTCATAAGACAGAGGTTTTCCTAAACATTTGGTAAATGAGCCTTCGTCACAGAATGTTATTTTATTTGATTTAACTTAGGCTCAGATTTCCATTACATCACGTCATATATCACGTTTTTCGTTGCGCGTCGGATTTTCTTATTTTGCAGTCAGTTCGTAGTTCTGAACACTAATAACTTTATTGCACCTTGTTACACATACACAGTTTACTTTGTCGCGTATCAAACTCTTTAATAGTCCTTTCTTAGTTTCATGCGCTCACGCGTAAGTCACTTCCGGTGTATTGCTATATTTCTTTCGGGGCACCGTGCTCGCACTGAACGATCATCAAGAGTATCTATAAAGAACACGCTCATTTCCAAGCAATTCACAGGTAACGATTTTGCACATTACGATATCATGTATCCCCGCGGATGCTGACTTTTCACTTTATCTTCATCTTCGCACCTCTTTTTTCATGACACCCACGTTAAGTATTCACTTAAATCCAAATAAATTAATTTGCACATTATCATGCTTGCAAACGCGGACGATTTACCACAGGTTCCTTCTTGCACTTTTTTCACCTGCATAGAGCAGCACCTGTTTTAAGCACCATATTACCCCAGATGTAATTATCAGCATGAGCACACTGTGGTCTAACTCAGACACACTTGCGGGCGGTGGATACTCACCGGACATCTCGCAAGCACTGTGTTACAAGCACACTCTGTTTGAAACTTTTTCATTTAAACACCGCGCACAATATTTTTAGCACGCATGTTTAAAGGGTGTGATCAGCATGCTATTTCTGACTCACACAGAGCAGTAATGCACATTACATAGGTATCTAACCCATCAGGACCGTAGCTTAACAATTTATTATTTTGTTTTTTTAACGCATTCTGCTCTAGGATAAGTAAGAGCATTCATTTTTGTTTACAGGGAGATATCCCTGAAGAAGGGCTAGTCCCAAAACGCATCGGGGATTAAAAATTTGCAAACATTCTTGACAAGAATTTTCAATTCTATTAAGGACACGGAGGCGAGGATTATGCTTCTCATTTTCTTTACTGAAAATCTCAGCAGCCAATCACAAAGTAGAAAAAAACACAATAAGAACTACAATACCCATAAACCTAGTGGGTATCACGACACAACCATAGAGTAGTCCCCTATAAATGGAGCACAAGAGAATACCACTTCCTCTTTCTTTGTGTGAAAAGTTAAGTCAAAATATAGTCACAGTCTGGAATGCGAGGAAACTGGAAAAGTCCATTCAACCAAAGGAATCCGAAGGCCAAAGGCAGCAACGAAAACGTGAAGACAACTTCAAAGGAACAGCATGGCCTGGAAGACAACGAAGATCCTTCCTTAAGATGAAAAGGCAGCAGCGCTTACTTAAGATCAGAACCTGGAATAGAAATATAAAGCCGTAAAATCATACTCCCAAGAAGGGATATAGCAAAAAAGGGGAGGGAAAAAACATGAGCATAAATATACATTTCATTAAGAAACAGTGCAAATCAAACAGTACAGTACAGATTATGGGAGGGATAATCCTCGCCTCCGTGTCCTTAATAGAATTGAAAATTCTTGTCACGAATGTTTGCAAATTTTTAATTCTATGTCAGGACCGGAGGCTCCGATTATGCTTGTTCAAAGCTGTGCCACCACAACAGATGCAACATTAACAATAGGTTTATAATAAAACGTTTTAAATGTAGATTCGGAGGACCAATCAGCAGTCTTCATAATGTCCACTAAAGGGACTCCCATAGAAAAAGCCTTGGATGCCATAGCACCACGAGCAGAATGAGCACCAAATTTGGAAACATCAATACCAGCTTCGTTAATGAGCCAATGCACCCAGCGTGCCAGTGTAGCTGGGGTCACTGGACGAAAAGGTTTCTGGAGAGCAATCAACAATTGACCTGTCAAATCTTGACGAAAACCTGCAGTACTTACCTCATAATCTCGGATACATTGTACCACACACAGTTTGGGATTGTCAGGAAACGCAGGATATGTGACAGAAGTGGTGTTACTTTTAGTGCGTCTGGTGACCAAAAACGTAACTTCCTCAGGGGAAAACCTACGACCCGCTGGATCGAGAGCGCGAATATCAGATATGCGTTTACATGATACCAAACAAAGTAACATTGCTAGTTTGGCAGAAAGCTGTTTGCGAGACAAACTCTGATTGACAGGCCAGGAATCCAAGTAACGTAGTATAGTGGAGACATCCCAGAGCTCTGAATATTTAGGGCACAGAGGTTTTACCAACCGGATACCCCTAAGTAATTTACACACCAAAAGATGATCACCAATCGGTTTGCCCTCAAGGGCCACGTGACCTGCCGAGATGGCTGATCAAAAATTATTAACAGTACGATAAGCAAGACCTGAAGCGGCTAAGGACGCTAAGAAGTTCACTACCAAGGAGACATCTGCTGCAGAGGGATCCACATCCTGTGAAGAGCACCAATCACACCATCGTTTCCATGCTGTAGCATAACATTTGTGTGTGTTGGGCGACCAAGCCTCATTGATAAATCTGGTAGCGTCTCCCGAAAGGCCAGGGACTTTCCAACGATCCCCGAAATTCGCCAAGCGACCAGCCGTAGTTGACCTGATGTTATCAACGGATGTGGAGATTGGAGAGGGTCTAACAATAGATTCCAACGAAGGGGAAGAAGAACCGGAACTGCACATAACATTTCTAGAATTACCGGGAACCATGCTTGTGCCCTCCAAAGAGGAGTGATCAGAATCAGTTCTGAGCGATAACATTTGGTTCTGGCTAGTACTCTGGGAATCATTACAAACGGAGGGAACGCATAACACATCACAGGAGGCCAAATTTGCAGAAAAGCATCCGTGGCAAGAGCCTCCGGATCCGGACGCCAGCTGAAAAACTCAGGAATTTGTTTGTTGAGTCGGGAGGCAAACAGATCGATCCGGCAAGGGCCCCATAACCTGTCCAACAATCGAAACATTCGAGGGTGAAGCCGCCAATCGCTGAAATCGCGGAGATGTCTGGAATTCCAATCCGCAACTTGGTTGCTGCACCCTGGAAGGTACTCCGCAACTACAAAGAGACTATTCTGAAGGCAAAAGTGCCAAAAGTCCTTGGCAATTTCTGCCAGAAGACGGGACCGAGTCCCCCCCAGCTTGTTGACATACCGAACCGCCGACACATTGTCCATGCGGAGAAGGATGCAACAATTTGTCTGGCGGGGAGAGAGACAACAAATCGCAAAGGAGCCCGCTAATAGCTCCAGGCAATTGATGTAAAGGTTCAATTCGTCCGGAGACCAACGGCCGCCCGTCGACACTTGACCGCATCGGGCTCCCCAACCCCACCGACTGGTGTTGGATTCGATCACTACGTCCGGAGTGGTGCCGAATAGGGCTCGACCGTTCCAGGATTCCATATGTTCCAGCCACCACAACATCTCCCACCTCAACTCCTCTGAAAGAGGAATCTGATCGGAATACTTGAGGCCTTTCTGGAAATGGCGGATTTTTTGGCTTTGAAGTGCTCGGTAATGAAGAGGACCCGGAAAATCGCTTGTATAGAAGAAGCCAACAACCCTACGACCCGGGCTACTGACCTCAAGGACACAGTCTGCTTGTTCAAAATCAACCTCAACTCTCTCTTGATCGATCTGATTTTCTGTTGGGGTAAGAGGAGTTGACAAGATAGGGAGTTGACAAGGAAACCCAAAAACTCCACCGACTGAGAAGGAATCAACATTGACTTTTGAGGGTTGATCAAGAATCCTAGATTCTGCAAGAGATCCGTGGTCCAGGCAAGATGTCTTAAAACAAGGCGAGGACATTGACCCATGATGAGGATGTCGTCTAGGTAAATAATGAGGCGAACGCCCCTGACCCGAAGAAACTCGACCACAGGCCTCAGAAGCTTCGTGAAGCACCAAGGTGCTAACGAGAGGCCGAAAGGAAGGACTTTGTACTCGTACCATAGACCTTGCCATTGGAATTGGAGAAAACGACGATGAGGTCCGAAGATGGGTACTGACAGATAAGCATCTTTCAGATCTAGACGGACCATCCAGTCCCCTTCCTGAAGAAGATCGCGAAGAAGATGGATCCCCTCCATCTTGAAGTGACGATATACAACCCATCCATTGAAGTCCTTGAGATTTAAAACAAGCCTGCATCCACCCCCCTTCTTCTGAACTAGGAAGACGTTGCTGACAAAGCCGATCTAGAGGGTGACGAACTGTCTGCTCTATGGCCCCTTTTTGGAGAAGCGAATCTATCTCGCTGGAAATGAAGACCCGATCTAGATGGGTAAAAACCATCGGACGTGGGGCAAGACTCTGAGAGGGAGAATTAAGAAATTCTATTCTGTATCCCTGCACCGTGTCCAGGATCCATGCATCCTGCGAGATCTCTTGCCATTTGTGGAGAAAAAATTGGAGACGACCCCCCATTAGAACCTCTGAAAAGGGAATTAAGCTCACCTGAAGGAGTGGCATTGCGGTGACCTCCTTGGTTGCCTCCAAAACGTCCTTTTTTGCTGGAATTACGGGATCCCCGGGTGTGGTAGAAATTGGCGGATGAAGTGAACTCTTGGTACTTTCCACGGTGAGCATCATAGCCTCGCTGGGTGCCTCTTTGGAAACCTCGGCCGAACGACCGCCCCCTGTATTGTCCAGCCCTTCCAAAAACCAGACGGAAAGCCCACTTTAAGGAGCCTTGTGCTTCATCCAGACCGCTGAAGGTCGCGACAAACTTAGTTAACTCTTTTAAAAAGGGTTGACCAAAAAGGAGACCCTGAGCCAAAGGGCCGGACTCCGAGGAAGACAACTCAGCTAGTTTGGGATCAAGTTTTAAAAGGATAGAGCGGCGGCGCTCACTGGACATGGCACAATTTGCATTGCCTAAGAAACATATAGCCCGTGGGGCCCAACCAATTAAATCATCTGGGTTGATAATTTGCCCTGAGGCTTTGGCAATATAACCCAAATCCAAAATCTTAGTGAGGGGGCCGGACAAATCCAGCAACTTATCTTGACAGGATCTCCATGCCCGATCAAGACCTCTCTTCGGATCCTTTGTATATTTTTTAAGATATGTAAGTATGGAAGGATCGACATCAGGAGTATCCGCTACCTTGTCTGCTAGATCTGGGCGTGGACATTCAGAACAGAAACGCGCTCTAACATCCTTGTCAAAAGGTTGACGTAAGTGGGAATAGACGTAGGTCGCAACTTCATCTGAGGGGAGCCATGAAGAAGAGTTCGGATGGACAATTGTAGAAGGCTCAAAGGTCAATAAAGAGGGATGTGAGGGGGCGTCCACAAAACGCTCCTTGCGTGATTTCTTTGCTGGAGGAGGAGAAGACTCGGACTCCGACGAAGTACCAGAGGAGGTATTACCATCATCTCCGGGAGGGGAGCTAGAAGGAATAATTTTGGACATAGATCCATAACAATGGTCTGAAGCCATGGTTTTAGCGAGTTTCGCAAAGTCTGAAGAGTGAGGGTTCTTGCGTTTAACCCCAGAAGAAGTGCGGGGTGATGAGGCTGGAAGCCATCCCTGCTGTAAGGCATAGTTACATAAATGGCGCTTCAAGGGTTCAATAGCCCTGACCATCGCTTTATTAACGGAGTGCTGAACTCCCACATCAAGAGCTTCGATGAGCTCATACTCCAAAGACCCAGAGGGTTCCTCTTCAAAATAGTCCGCCTCATCATAGTAGAATTCGGACATTGTAATCACTAAAAGTGATAAAATCTACCCACAGGAGGAAATAAATGGAGTAAATAAGCACTGTCAGAGGTAACAAGTAGTAAAAAATAATAATGACAGTGATAAATAAGGGGAGTGGCCAACCCCCAGGCAAGCCAAACAACATAGGAATGAGGAAATTCCAATGTGAAAATATGTAAAGTTTTTAAAATGTGGAGGGAGGGCTTGCCAAATAATGCCACTCTAGGCAGAGCCTATGCAAATTATACAGCCCAAGCCCTCTGGTGGACTTGGACGTCACTGGGGAGAAACTGGCAAGTTTGTGGGTATAAGGCAAAGAAAAACGCTGCCCCTGCGTTCAAAATACCGGTGCTGTGAGGAGAAAGTCGCCGGTTATGTAAATATGGCCGCCGCGCATGCACGGACGGCCAAAATCAAGCCAGAAGAAGGACTGCACTCTCAACGCGCGCGCGTCCTCACTCCCCCTGCTCCCACTCCACTATTAGGCTAAACGGGCGAGAAGCGCCCGTAAGCGGGAGGCGAAAAACGTGCTCCCAAGGCAACGGAATACAACGCGTTTGCAAGAGGCAACAAAGTGGGAAGTTTCAACACTCCGCCCGAAGCGCGAAAGAGCGCGGGACAAGCAGGCGTTACCGCCGAAGCTACAACAAGAATAGACAGTAATACAAGCAGCGCGCGCCGCAACTACAAAGCCACACTAAGTAAGCAAGCAATTTGTAAACACTCAGAAGAGAAAAAAGGTGAAAGTACTTAACTGGCTGCGGAGCAGCAAAGAAATAGGAAGTGGTATTCTCTTGTGCTCCATTTATAGGGGACTACTCTATGGTTATGTTGTGATACCCACTAGGTTTATGAGTATTGTAGTTCTTATTGTGTTTTTTTCTACTTTATGATTGGCTGCTGAGATTTTCAGTAAAGAAAATGAGAAGCATAATCGGAGCCTCCGGTCCTGACATAGAATTTGGATTTACATTCCTGTGAATCTTCAAATGTTGAATATTGGATCATAATGAAGAATGGATATACATATATTTTGAATCAATGAATGCATTTCTTCACTATTGAAATATTATGCAAATAAACCATAGTGAAATACAACTAATGGACATTTGACCTTTGAAAGCAAATTTTCTTTTCGTGTTGGAGTGCTTACATGGGTGACCCTTCCGGTGGCAAAGGATTTCTTTCACATATCATTGTTACGCCTCAGCATTGATATTCGGTCGTGATCTCCCTAGACAAAAAAGTATGGCACAATTTGAGTTTCACAGTGGTCTTCTATGCGTGTTTCGGCACAGGGGCGTGCCTTCATCAGGAAAAGAGGGCCACAAAGCTTCAACAATGATATCCGGTTTACATCCAATGTACTCAAACTGTGTTTACTGATGGTGCAGCACAGTATTTCGTTTTGGGTGTAACTGAGAGACCTAATATGATGTTGCTGTTGGGATCTATACGATTACTGTAAGAAGACTCCTGACTCTTGCTGAAAGGAGACAATTCACTCAAGGACTCCTGAGTACAGCTGGTACCCAGGTACTGAAACTGCTTTCCAAGTTTCAAAGGATTGGCCTTATGTTTACCTGTTTCAGGGACCCAAAAAGTGGAAGGACTCCTGAATCCAAGTGGTCCATGCTGACCACAAAGGACTGGATGCTGTACACGACCTGGCTGCAGCGATACCTGATGCCTTGAAACCTACCATAAGGAGCTAGCAGCTGCAGGACTGATCAGAAGGATCTTTCCCAGTAGCTGCAGAACGTTTTAGGGGGTAATTTAGAAAGGTAAACTTACATGTGAGTAAATCTACACATGTAAATTTACTGTTACACTTTGAAGTAAATGTATTACTTTTCACCATTTACATTAGTAAATTTACTACAAGGTGTAGGCGAACAAGTCTCAAACCACTGAATTCAAATGGTTGAGCCTAATTTACAATTTTGAAAGTTTCATCCCTAAGCAGTGATCTCCATCACCGCGGAACAGAACTCTCTATTATAAAATATAGGAAAAAGATTAAAAGTTAATTAAAGTTAAAACAAACAGCAAACCTATTTGTATGAAAAATTCGAATCTAAATTCATTAAAAGTATTCATTTTAAAAGTAGAACACAGTAAAAAAAAAAGTCACCGCTTTATTAACTTAATTTTGAGTTACTTTTTTTATTTTATATATATTAAATTGCATTAAACTTATTTTACTCAAGATTAAAAGTACAAAATGTATATTTATGTATTATGTATTAAAAGTTATCTACAAAATTAATTTACATTAATATATTATTTTATATAAAAATTAAGTTACATTTATTTTAATCTAAAATGTGTAATTCACATATTTTTAAAAAATAGACTAGTAATTATGTTTTATTGATATATATTCCTTCAATTTCAATTAAATGTAGTTATATTTTAAAAATATTAAAATAAGTTCATTTAATTTAACATTAGTTCATATTGACTTTTATTTTAAGTACCAGCCTCCATTGTTTTCTATAGAAGTGTGTTGCCGTACCAGCTGTTGGCCATGAGCTGGAGTACATTTACAACAGTTTTGTGTCCTTTTTGGCTGTAGCAATTATAGAACTGCAGTTTGTGAATAGCAATGGACTTACTCTTTTGTGAGTGGGTGCATGTGCCCTTTAAACCCCTCTCCAGTCCTCACCTAATCCCATCCCTTTAGTGGTAAGGATCCCCCATTTTCCAGCCACTCCTCCCTGTCCCTTTCATATTTACTACTAAAGAATATACCTACATGTGTGGAGATATCCGCAGCCAGAGCGGCGATCTCTGCACAGAAAAGATAGGAGAGACAGAGATGTTGACCTTCGAATGTAGAGTTGTGTAAGAAATTTACGTTTTCTGTGTGGTAACCCCAGATTCTTTGTCTTTTTCTGTTTAGCAGGTGCGCCCAGGGCCTGCAATATAAATGGTATTTGTTAGAAATGGGTTTTCTGGTTGGCTAGGGTATGCACCTAAGCCAGGCAGAACCCACCACTCTAGTCAGCACAAGGAAGTTACACGCTGAAGATACCCCCCTTGGAGCTTGGCAGAGCAGTCAGGCTTATCCCAGAGACAATGTGTAAAGTGTTTGCCCAACATACTTACGCAGCAGTGACACACTAGGCAAACCACAAAAGAAACTTCACACAAGGTTATATAAAAATAGCCTTTGTATTATCCATAAAAGCACATTAGAACACAATCACATATAGTACTGTGCCACTAGGCACTTATCAAGACTTCACAGGGATTACATAAATCACTAGGCCAATCGGGGAACTGTCATAAAGTGTTACAGTTAGGGCGACCAGTAACAACTGGTAGTAGCTGTACTAAGCATTTATGCCTAAACCCAATCAGCCACAGTGCACGTATCCTATGCACTTCATGCCCACCTTAGGCACTGGCGGATCACCATGACTGAACACATAGGGTGCAGCCCATACAATGTAACCCCAATCACGTGAGCATTAGGCATTAATAATGCAGTAGTCACCATTTACTCAGAAGGTATACCAGTCACTAATTCCTCCTTATTGTCGATAGGACACCACCTTCTGGTGCCTCTATTGAGGAGAGCCATACTGTCAAGGAGGTTCCTTCCTCCTCCAAGACTAGGGGGCCTCCGTCGAAGTTTACCTCGAGCGCCCAAAACCACAACAATGCCCCCAGTAGGTGCGTGTCAGAAAGGGGGAGAGGCGAGCCACTTCCCATGGTGGCAAGGCAGCTGCCCACTACCACA
Organism: Triturus cristatus; assembly: GCF_964204655.1. Lineage (NCBI taxonomy): Eukaryota > Metazoa > Chordata > Amphibia > Caudata > Salamandridae > Triturus > Triturus cristatus. The sequence continues at coordinate 727,256,573 of NC_140585.1, forward strand.
CAGGACAGATGCTAGGCCTAGCACATACCGTGCCACTGAGTCTGCTCTTCATGCAGCCTCTCACAGGTCAAGCCGTAGGGCACCGACTGACCTGCATTCCTGGTGAGTCGGACTCCTCCCTGCGCCATGGCACTCAGGATCCAAAGAAAGCCAGCAATTTTAGATACACCTTTTAAGAAAAGAGCCTTTTTAGTTAGTTATGTAAATGCTACAAAAGAGAGTGATTGAAATATGTATTTACGAATTTAGAAGAGATAGGGCAATGCAGCAGTACTTTTGAGACGTTATTTTTTAAAAACCAAAAAAAGTAGGTACTATACACAGGCCTAATTTTTGGGAAGAATTATTTTCTAAAAAGAGTATTAAAAAGCTTACCAGGGAGCTGCTAGTTGTAGATTTAATATATTTCCCTTTGTTATGTTGAGATATGTAATGATCCCATTTTTGCCATGGACCGCGCATTTTTGTCTGTTTGAAATGGCTGGCTTTGGGACAATGCCTGCTTTACCACTGCTGAACAGTAGTAAAGCACCTGAGCTTTTTCCCTAAAAAGTGCTATTCATTGAAACTCCCCGTTTGGCCTGCTTAACTTCTCTATAAGTCTATTGTAGACGGTACCTTAAATGCAGCTGTGGCATGGAAGTTTACATGTCGTATGTGTGCTGCTGTCAGTATTTACACCACCCGCATACATAGCAAAAAAATGTGTCTTCCAAGAGCACTACTGTGCTCTAGTTGGACTGCACTTTAAATGCACTGCATGCCATGTAGAGAAAGCCTATTATTTTATATTCACAAGTAATTCCTAAAGTCTGCCTTGTGTACCCACATGGTAGACTGCTAGTAAATACCAATTGTGCACACTACAAATTGAACTCTTTAAATCCAAAAGGGCTTAACGATCGAGTAGAACTTCGTTGCTACCTGTAATTGTTCATGTCATGTATTGGATTAATCGATAACATATTACCTTAACATCTCTGTGCTAGCATGTTGTTTTTTTTACCATTTATGACCATAGTCAAGTTATGTTGTGTTTTCCATTAACCCATTAATCAATGTCACTTAATCAGCATGTAACTCACTCTGCAACACCCCATTTTCGTTTGTTATCCTTTTCCATTTTTTCATGTCTTGTCACTAGTCATAAGACAGAGGTTTTCCTAAACATTTGGTAAATGAGCCTTCGTCACAGAATGTTATTTTATTTGATTTAACTTAGGCTCAGATTTCCATTACATCACGTCATATATCACGTTTTTCGTTGCGCGTCGGATTTTCTTATTTTGCAGTCAGTTCGTAGTTCTGAACACTAATAACTTTATTGCACCTTGTTACACATACACAGTTTACTTTGTCGCGTATCAAACTCTTTAATAGTCCTTTCTTAGTTTCATGCGCTCACGCGTAAGTCACTTCCGGTGTATTGCTATATTTCTTTCGGGGCACCGTGCTCGCACTGAACGATCATCAAGAGTATCTATAAAGAACACGCTCATTTCCAAGCAATTCACAGGTAACGATTTTGCACATTACGATATCATGTATCCCCGCGGATGCTGACTTTTCACTTTATCTTCATCTTCGCACCTCTTTTTTCATGACACCCACGTTAAGTATTCACTTAAATCCAAATAAATTAATTTGCACATTATCATGCTTGCAAACGCGGACGATTTACCACAGGTTCCTTCTTGCACTTTTTTCACCTGCATAGAGCAGCACCTGTTTTAAGCACCATATTACCCCAGATGTAATTATCAGCATGAGCACACTGTGGTCTAACTCAGACACACTTGCGGGCGGTGGATACTCACCGGACATCTCGCAAGCACTGTGTTACAAGCACACTCTGTTTGAAACTTTTTCATTTAAACACCGCGCACAATATTTTTAGCACGCATGTTTAAAGGGTGTGATCAGCATGCTATTTCTGACTCACACAGAGCAGTAACGCACATTACATAGGTATCTAACCCATCAGGACCGTAGCTTAACAATTTATTATTTTGTTTTTTTAACGCATTCTGCTCTAGGATAAGTAAGAGCATTCATTTTTGTTTACAGGGAGATATCCCTGAAGAAGGGCTAGTCCCAAAACGCATCGGGGATTAAAAATTTGCAAACATTCTTGACAAGAATTTTCAATTCTATTAAGGACACGGAGGCGAGGATTATGCTTCTCATTTTCTTTACTGAAAATCTCAGCAGCCAATCACAAAGTAGAAAAAAACACAATAAGAACTACAATACCCATAAACCTAGTGGGTATCACGACACAACCATAGAGTAGTCCCCTATAAATGGAGCACAAGAGAATACCACTTCCTCTTTCTTTGTGTGAAAAGTTAAGTCAAAATATAGTCACAGTCTGGAATGCGAGGAAACTGGAAAAGTCCATTCAACCAAAGGAATCCGAAGGCCAAAGGCAGCAACGAAAACGTGAAGACAACTTCAAAGGAACAGCATGGCCTGGAAGACAACGAAGATCCTTCCTTAAGATGAAAAGGCAGCAGCGCTTACTTAAGATCAGAACCTGGAATAGAAATATAAAGCCGTAAAATCATACTCCCAAGAAGGGATATAGCAAAAAAGGGGAGGGAAAAAACATGAGCATAAATATACATTTCATTAAGAAACAGTGCAAATCAAACAGTACAGTACAGATTATGGGTGGGATAATCCTCGCCTCCGTGTCCTTAATAGAATTGAAAATTCTTGTCACGAATGTTTGCAAATTTTTAATTCTATGTCAGGACCGGAGGCTCCGATTATGCTTGTTCAAAGCTGTGCCACCACAACAGATGCAACATTAACAATAGGTTTATAATAAAACGTTTTAAATGTAGATTCGGAGGACCAATCAGCAGTCTTCATAATGTCCACTAAAGGGACTCCCATAGAAAAAGCCTTGGATGCCATAGCACCACGAGCAGAATGAGCACCAAATTTGGAAACATCAATACCAGCTTCGTTAATGAGCCAATGCACCCAGCGTGCCAGTGTAGCTGGGGTCACTGGACGAAAAGGTTTCTGGAGAGCAATCAACAATTGACCTGTCAAATCTTGACGAAAACCTGCAGTACTTACCTCATAATCTCGGATACATTGTACCACACACAGTTTGGGATTGTCAGGAAACGCAGGATATGTGACAGAAGTGGTGTTACTTTTAGTGCGTCTGGTGACCAAAAACGTAACTTCCTCAGGGGAAAACCTACGACCCGCTGGATCGAGAGCGCGAATATCAGATATGCGTTTACATGATACCAAACAAAGTAACATTGCTAGTTTGGCAGAAAGCTGTTTGCGAGACAAACTCTGATTGACAGGCCAGGAATCCAAGTAACGTAGTATAGTGGAGACATCCCAGAGCTCTGAATATTTAGGGCACAGAGGTTTTACCAACCGGATACCCCTAAGTAATTTACACACCAAAAGATGATCACCAATCGGTTTGCCCTCAAGGGCCACGTGACCTGCCGAGATGGCTGATCAAAAATTATTAACAGTACGATAAGCAAGACCTGAAGCGGCTAAGGACGCTAAGAAGTTCACTACCAAGGAGACATCTGCTGCAGAGGGATCCACATCCTGTGAAGAGCACCAATCACACCATCGTTTCCATGCTGTAGCATAACATTTGTGTGTGTTGGGCGACCAAGCCTCATTGATAAATCTGGTAGCGTCTCCCGAAAGGCCAGGGACTTTCCAACGATCCCCGAAATTCGCCAAGCGACCAGCCGTAGTTGACCTGATGTTATCAACGGATGTGGAGATTGGAGAGGGTCTAACAATAGATTCCAACGAAGGGGAAGAAGAACCGGAACTGCACATAACATTTCTAGAATTACCGGGAACCATGCTTGTGCCCTCCAAAGAGGAGTGATCAGAATCAGTTCTGAGCGATAACATTTGGTTCTGGCTAGTACTCTGGGAATCATTACAAACGGAGGGAACGCATAACACGTCACAGGAGGCCAAATTTGCAGAAAAGCATCCGTGGCAAGAGCCTCCGGATCCGGACGCCAGCTGAAAAACTCAGGAATTTGTTTGTTGAGTCGGGAGGCAAACAGATCGATCCGGCAAGGGCCCCATAACCTGTCCAACAATCGAAACATTCGAGGGTGAAGCCGCCAATCGCTGAAATCGCGGAGATGTCTGGAATTCCAATCCGCAACTTGGTTGCTGCACCCTGGAAGGTACTCCGCAACTACAAAGAGACTATTCTGAAGGCAAAAGTGCCAAAAGTCCTTGGCAATTTCTGCCAGAAGACGGGACCGAGTCCCCCCCAGCTTGTTGACATACCGAACCGCCGACACATTGTCCATGCGGAGAAGGATGCAACAATTTGTCTGGCGGGGAGAGAGACAACAAATCGCAAAGGAGCCCGCTAATAGCTCCAGGCAATTGATGTAAAGGTTCAATTCGTCCGGAGACCAACGGCCGCCCGTCGACACTTGACCGCATCGGTCTCCCCAACCCCACCGACTGGTGTCGGATTCGATCACTACGTCCGGAGTGGTGCCGAATAGGGCTCGACCGTTCCAGGATTCCATATGTTCCAGCCACCACAACATCTCCCACCTCAACTCCTCTGAAAGAGGAATCTGATCGGAATACTTGAGGCCTTTCTGGAGATGGCGGATTTTTTGGCTTTGAAGTGCTCGGTAATGAAGAGGACCCGGAAAATCGCTTGTATAGAAGAAGCCAACAACCCTACGACCCGGGCTACTGACCTCAAGGACACAGTCTGCTTGTTCAAAATCAACCTCAACTCTCTCTTGATCGATCTGATTTTCTGTTGGGGTAAGAGGAGTTGACAAGATAGGGAGTTGACAAGGAAACCCAAAAACTCCACCGACTGAGAAGGAATCAACATTGACTTTTGAGGGTTGATCAAGAATCCTAGATTCTGCAAGAGATCCGTGGTCCAGGCAAGATGTCTTAAAACAAGGCGAGGACATTGACCCATGATGAGGATGTCGTCTAGGTAAATAATGAGGCGAACGCCCCTGACCCGAAGAAACTCGACCACAGGCCTCAGAAGCTTCGTGAAGCACCAAGGTGCTAACGAGAGGCCGAAAGGAAGGACTTTGTACTCGTACCATAGACCTTGCCATTGGAATTGGAGAAAACGACGATGAGGTCCGAAGATGGGTACTGACAGATAAGCATCTTTCAGATCTAGACGGACCATCCAGTCCCCTTCCTGAAGAAGATCGCGAAGAAGATGGATCCCCTCCATCTTGAAGTGACGATATACAACCCATCCATTGAAGTCCTTGAGATTTAAAACAAGCCTGCATCCACCCCCCTTCTTCTGAACTAGGAAGACGTTGCTGACAAAGCCGATCTAGAGGGTGACGAACTGTCTGCTCTATGGCCCCTTTTTGGAGAAGCGAATCTATCTCGCTGGAAATGAAGACCCGATCTAGATGGGTAAAAACCATCGGACGTGGGGCAAGACTCTGAGAGGGAGAATTAAGAAATTCTATTCTGTATCCCTGCACCGTGTCCAGGATCCATGCATCCTGCGAGATCACTTGCCATTTGTGGAGAAAAAATTGGAGACGACCCCCCATTAGAACCTCTGAAAAGGGAATTAAGCTCACCTGAAGGAGTGGCATTGCGGTGACCTCCTTGGTTGCCTCCAAAACGTCCTTTTTTGCTGGAATTACGGGATCCCCGGGTGTGGTAGAAATTGGCGGATGAAGTGAACTCTTGGTACTTTCCACGGTGAGCATCATAGCCTCGCTGGGTGCCTCTTTGGAAACCTCGGCCGAACGACCGCCCCCTGTATTGTCCAGCCCTTCCAAAAACCAGACGGAAAGCCCACTTTAAGGAGCCTTGTGCTTCATCCAGACCGCTGAAGGTCGCGACAAACTTAGTTAACTCTTTTAAAAAGGGTTGACCAAAAAGGAGACCCTGAGCCAAAGGGCCGGACTCCGAGGAAGACAACTCAGCTAGTTTGGGATCAAGTTTTAAAAGGATAGAGCGGCGGCGCTCACTGGACATGGCACAATTTGCATTGCCTAAGAAACATATAGCCCGTGGGGCCCAACCAATTAAATCATCTGGGTTGATAATTTGCCCTGAGGCTTTGGCAATATAACCCAAATCCAAAATCTTAGTGAGGGGGCCGGACAAATCCAGCAACTTATCTTGACAGGATCTCCATGCCCGATCAAGACCTCTCTTCGGATCCTTTGTATATTTTTTAAGATATGTAAGTATGGAAGGATCGACATCAGGAGTATCCGCTACCTTGTCTGCTAGATCTGGGCGTGGACATTCAGAACAGAAACGCGCTCTAACATCCTTGTCAAAAGGTTGACGTAAGTGGGAATAGACGTAGGTCGCAACTTCATCTGAGGGGAGCCATGAAGAAGAGTTCGGATGGACAATTGTAGAAGGCTCAAAGGTCAATAAAGAGGGATGTGAGGGGGCGTCCACAAAACGCTCCTTGCGTGATTTCTTTGCTGGAGGAGGAGAAGACTCGGACTCCGACGAAGTACCAGAGGAGGTATTACCATCATCTCCGGGAGGGGAGCTAGAAGGAGTAATTTTGGACATAGATCCATAACAATGGTCTGAAGCCATGGTTTTAGCGAGTTTCGCAAAGTCTGAAGAGTGAGGGTTCTTGCGTTTAACCCCAGAAGAAGTGCGGGGTGATGAGGCTGGAAGCCATCCCTGCTGTAAGGCATAGTTACATAAATGGCGCTTCAAGGGTTCAATAGCCCTGACCATCGCTTTATTAACGGAGTGCTGAACTCCCACATCAAGAGCTTCGATGAGCTCATACTCCAAAGACCCAGAGGGTTCCTCTTCAAAATAGTCCGCCTCATCATAGTAGAATTCGGACATTGTAATCACTAAAAGTGATAAAATCTACCCACAGGAGGAAATAAATGGAGTAAATAAGCACTGTCAGAGGTAACAAGTAGTAAAAAATAATAATGACAGTGATAAATAAGGGGAGTGGCCAACCCCCAGGCAAGCCAAACAACATAGGAATGAGGAAATTCCCATGTGAAAATATGTAAAGTTTTTAAAATGTGGAGGGAGGGCTTGCCAAATAATGCCACTCTAGGCAGAGCCTATGCAAATTATACAGCCCAAGCCCTCTGGTGGACTTGGACGTCACTGGGGAGAAACTGGCAAGTTTGTGGGTATAAGGCAAAGAAAAACGCTGCCCCTGCGTTCAAAATACCGGTGCTGTGAGGAGAAAGTCGCCGGTTATGTAAATATGGCCGCCGCGCATGCACGGACGGCCAAAATCAAGCCAGAAGAAGGACTGCGCTCTCAACGCGCGCGCGTCCTCACTCCCCCTGCTCCCACTCCACTATTAGGCTAAACGGGCGAGAAGCGCCCGTAAGCGGGAGGCGAAAAACGTGCTCCCAAGGCAACGGAATACAACGCGTTTGCAAGAGGCAACAAAGTGGGAAGTTTCAACACTCCGCCCGAAGCGCGAAAGAGCGCGGGACAAGCAGGCGTTACCGCCGAAGCTACAACAAGAATAGACAGTAATACAAGCAGCGCGCGCCGCAACTACAAAGCCACACTAAGTAAGCAAGCAATTTGTAAACACTCAGAAGAGAAAAAAGGTGAAAGTACTTAACTGGCTGCGGAGCAGCAAAGAAATAGGAAGTGGTATTCTCTTGTGCTCCATTTATAGGGGACTACTCTATGGTTATGTTGTGATACCCACTAGGTTTATGAGTATTGTAGTTCTTATTGTGTTTTTTTCTACTTTATGATTGGCTGCTGAGATTTTCAGTAAAGAAAATGAGAAGCATAATCGGAGCCTCCGGTCCTGACATAGAATTTGGATTTACATTCCTGTGAATCTTCAAATGTTGAATATTGGATCATAATGAAGAATGGATATACATATATTTTGAATCAATGAATGCATTTCTTCACTATTGAAATATTATGCAAATAAACCATAGTGAAATACAACTAATGGACATTTGACCTTTGAAAGCAAATTTTCTTTTCGTGTTGGAGTGCTTACATGGGTGACCCTTCCGGTGGCAAAGGATTTCTTTCACATATCATTGTTACGCCTCAGCATTGATATTCGGTCGTGATCTCCCTAGACAAAAAAGTATGGCACAATTTGAGTTTCACAGTGGTCTTCTATGCGTGTTTCGGCACAGGGGCGTGCCTTCATCAGGAAAAGAGGGCCACAAAGCTTCAACAATGATATCCGGTTTACATCCAATGTACTCAAACTGTGTTTACTGATGGTGCAGCACAGTATTTCGTTTTGGGTGTAACTGAGAGACCTAATATGATGTTGCTGTTGGGATCTATACGATTACTGTAAGAAGACTCCTGACTCTTGCTGAAAGGAGACAATTCACTCAAGGACTCCTGAGTACAGCTGGTACCCAGGTACTGAAACTGCTTTCCAAGTTTCAAAGGATTGGCCTTATGTTTACCTGTTTCAGGGACCCAAAAAGTGGAAGGACTCCTGAATCCAAGTGGTCCATGCTGACCACAAAGGACTGGATGCTGTACACGACCTGGCTGCAGCGATACCTGATGCCTTGAAACCTACCATAAGGAGCTAGCAGCTGCAGGACTGATCAGAAGGATCTTTCCCAGTAGCTGCAGAACGTTTTAGGGGGTAATTTAGAAAGGTAAACTTACATGTGAGTAAATCTACACATGTAAATTTACTGTTACACTTTGAAGTAAATGTATTACTTTTCACCATTTACATTAGTAAATTTACTACAAGGTGTAGGCGAACAAGTCTCAAACCACTGAATTCAAATGGTTGAGCCTAATTTACAATTTTGAAAGTTTCATCCCTAAGCAGTGATCTCCATCACCGCGGAACAGAACTCTCTATTATAAAATATAGGAAAAAGATTAAAAGTTAATTAAAGTTAAAACAAACAGCAAACCTATTTGTATGAAAAATTCGAATCTAAATTCATTAAAAGTATTCATTTTAAAAGTAGAACACAGTAAAAAAAAAAAGTCACCGCTTTATTAACTTAATTTTGAGTTACTTTTTTTATTTTATATATATTAAATTGCATTAAACTTATTTTACTCAAGATTAAAAGTACAAAATGTATATTTATGTATTATGTATTAAAAGTTATCTACAAAATTAATTTACATTAATATATTATTTTATATAAAAATTAAGTTACATTTATTTTAATCTAAAATGTGTAATTCACATATTTTTAAAAAATAGACTAGTAATTATGTTTTATTGATATATATTCCTTCAATTTCAATTAAATGTAGTTATATTTTAAAAATATTAAAATAAGTTCATTTAATTTAACATTAGTTCATATTGACTTTTATTTTAAGTACCAGCCTCCATTGTTTTCTATAGAAGTGTGTTGCCGTACCAGCTGTTGGCCATGAGCTGGAGTACATTTACAACAGTTTTGTGTCCTTTTTGGCTGTAGCAATTATAGAACTGCAGTTTGTGAATAGCAATGGACTTACTCTTTTGTGAGTGGGTGCATGTGCCCTTTAAACCCCTCTCCAGTCCTCACCTAATCCCATCCCTTTAGTGGTAAGGATCCCCCATTTTCCAGCCACTCCTCCCTGTCCCTTTCATATTTACTACTAAAGAATATACCTACATGTGTGGAGATATCCGCAGCCAGAGCGGCGATCTCTGCACAGAAAAGATAGGAGAGACAGAGATGTTGACCTTCGAATGTAGAGTTGTGTAAGAAATTTACGTTTTCTGTGTGGTAACCCCAGATTCTTTGTCTTTTTCTGTTTAGCAGGTGCGCCCAGGGCCTGCAATATAAATGGTATTTGTTAGAAATGGGTTTTCTGGTTGGCTAGGGTATGCACCTAAGCCAGGCAGAACCCACCACTCTAGTCAGCACAAGGAAGTTACACGCTGAAGATACCCCCCTTGGAGCTTGGCAGAGCAGTCAGGCTTATCCCAGAGACAATGTGTAAAGTGTTTGCCCAACATACTTACGCAGCAGTGACACACTAGGCAAACCACAAAAGAAACTTCACACAAGGTTATATAAAAATAGCCTTTGTATTATCCATAAAAGCACATTAGAACACAATCACATATAGTACTGTGCCACTAGGCACTTATCAAGACTTCACAGGGATTACATAAATCACTAGGCCAATCGGGGAACTGTCATAAAGTGTTACAGTTAGGGCGACCAGTAACAACTGGTAGTAGCTGTACTAAGCATTTATGCCTAAACCCAATCAGCCACAGTGCACGTATCCTATGCACTTCATGCCCACCTTAGGCATTGACGGATCACCATGACTGAACACATAGGGTGCAGCCCATACAATGTAACCCCAATCACGTGAGCATTAGGCATTAATAATGCAGTAGTCACCATTTACTCAGAAGGTATACCAGTCACTAATTCCTCCTTATTGTCGATAGGACACCACCCTCTGGTGCCTCTATTGAGGAGAGCCATACTGTCAAGGAGGTTCCTTCCTCCTCCAAGACTAGGGGGCCTCCGTCGAAGTTTACCTCGAGCGCCCAAAACCACAACAATGCCCCCAGTAGGTGCGTGTCAGAAAGGGGGAGAGGCGAGCCACTTCCCATGGTGGCAAGGCAGCTGCCCACTACCACACAGGACAGATGCTAGGCCTAGCACATACCGTGCCACTGAGTCTGCTCTTCATGCAGCCTCTCACAGGTCAAGCCGTAGGGCACCGACTGACCTGCATTCCTGGTGAGTCGGACTCCTCCCTGCGCCATGGCACTCAGGATCCAAAGAAAGCCAGAAATTTTAGATACACCTTTTAAGAAAAGAGCCTTTTTAGTTAGTTATGTAAATGCTACAAAAGAGAGTGATTGAAATATGTATTTACGAATTTAGAAGAGATAGGGCAATGCAGCAGTACTTTTGAGACGTTATTTTTTAAAAACCAAAAAAAGTAGGTACTATACACAGGCCTAATTTTTGGGAAGAATTATTTTCTAAAAAGAGTATTAAAAAGCTTACCAGGGAGCTGCTAGTTGTAGATTTAATATATTTCCCTTTGTTATGTTGAGATATGTAATGATCCCATTTTTGCCATGGACCGCGCATTTTTGTCTGTTTGAAATGGCTGGCTTTGGGACAATGCCTGCTTTACCACTGCTGAACAGTAGTAAAGCACCTGAGCTTTTTCCCTAAAAAGTGCTATTCATTGAAACTCCCCGTTTGGCCTGCTTAACTTCTCTATAAGTCTATTGTAGACGGTACCTTAAATGCAGCTGTGGCATGGAAGTTTACATGTCGTATGTGTGCTGCTGTCAGTATTTACACCACCCGCATACATAGCAAAAAAATGTGTCTTCCAAGAGCACTACTGTGCTCTAGTTGGACTGCACTTTAAATGCACTGCATGCCATGTAGAGAAAGCCTATTATTTTATATTCACAAGTAATTCCTAAAGTCTGCCTTGTGTACCCACATGGTAGACTGCTAGTAAATACCAATTGTGCACACTACAAATTGAACTCTTTAAATCCAAAAGGGCTTAACGATCGAGTAGAACTTTGTTGCTACCTGTAATTGTTCATGTCATGTATTGGATTAATCGATAACATATTACCTTAACATCTCTGTGCTAGCATGTTGTTTTTTTTACCATTTATGACCATAGTCAAGTTATGTTGTGTTTTCCATTAACCCATTAATCAATGTCACTTAATCAGCATGTAACTCACTCTGCAACACCCCATTTTCGTTTGTTATCCTTTTCCATTTTTTCATGTCTTGTCACTAGTCATAAGACAGAGGTTTTCCTAAACATTTGGTAAATGAGCCTTCGTCACAGAATGTTATTTTATTTGATTTAACTTAGGCTCAGATTTCCATTACATCACGTCATATATCACGTTTTTCGTTGCGCGTCGGATTTTCTTATTTTGCAGTCAGTTCGTAGTTCTGAACACTAATAACTTTATTGCACCTTGTTACACATACACAGTTTACTTTGTCGCGTATCAAACTCTTTAATAGTCCTTTCTTAGTTTCATGCGCTCACGCGTAAGTCACTTCCGGTGTATTGCTATATTTCTTTCGGGGCACCGTGCTCGCACTGAACGATCATCAAGAGTATCTATAAAGAACACGCTCATTTCCAAGCAATTCACAGGTAACGATTTTGCACATTACGATATCATGTATCCCCGCGGATGCTGACTTTTCACTTTATCTTCATCTTCGCACCTCTTTTTTCATGACACCGACGTTAAGTATTCACTTAAATCCAAATAAATTAATTTGCACATTATCATGCTTGCAAACGCGGACGATTTACCACAGGTTCCTTCTTGCACTTTTTTCACCTGCATAGAGCAGCACCTGTTTTAAGCACCATATTACCCCAGATGTAATTATCAGCATGAGCACACTGTGGTCTAACTCAGACACACTTGCGGGCGGTGGATACTCACCGGACATCTCGCAAGCACTGTGTTACAAGCACACTCTGTTTGAAACTTTTTCATTTAAACACCGCGCACAATATTTTTAGCACGCATGTTTAAAGGGTGTGATCAGCATGCTATTTCTGACTCACACAGAGCAGTAACGCACATTACATAGGTATCTAACCCATCAGGACCGTAGCTTAACAATTTATTATTTTGTTTTTTTAACGCATTCTGCTCTAGGATAAGTAAGAGCATTCATTTTTGTTTACAGGGAGATATCCCTGAAGAAGGGCTAGTCCCAAAACGCATCGGGGATTAAAAATTTGCAAACATTCTTGACAAGAATTTTCAATTCTATTAAGGACACGGAGGCGAGGATTATGCTTCTCATTTTCTTTACTGAAAATCTCAGCAGCCAATCACAAAGTAGAAAAAAACACAATAAGAACTACAATACCCATAAACCTAGTGGGTATCACGACACAACCATAGAGTAGTCCCCTATAAATGGAGCACAAGAGAATACCACTTCCTCTTTCTTTGTGTGAAAAGTTAAGTCAAAATATAGTCACAGTCTGGAATGCGAGGAAACTGGAAAAGTCCATTCAACCAAAGGAATCCGAAGGCCAAAGGCAGCAACGAAAACATGAAGACAACTTCAAAGGAACAGCATGGCCTGGAAGACAACGAAGATCCTTCCTTAAGATGAAAAGGCAGCAGCGCTTACTTAAGATCAGAACCTGGAATAGAAATATAAAGCCGTAAAATCATACTCCCAAGAAGGGATATAGCAAAAAAGGGGAGGGAAAAAACATGAGCATAAATATACATTTCATTAAGAAACAGTGCAAATCAAACAGTACAGTACAGATTATGGGTGGGATAATCCTCGCCTCCGTGTCCTTAATAGAATTGAAAATTCTTGTCACGAATGTTTGCAAATTTTTAATTCTCTGTCAGGACCGGAGGCTCCGATTATGCTTGTTCAAAGCTGTGCCACCACAACAGATGCAACATTAACAATAGGTTTGTAATAAAACGTTTTAAATGTAGATTCGGAGGACCAATCAGCAGTCTTCATAATGTCCACTAAAGGGACTCCCATAGAAAAAGCCTTGGATGCCATAGCACCACGAGCAGAATGAGCACCAAATTTGGAAACATCAATACCAGCTTCGTTAATGAGCCAATGCACCCAGCGTGCCAGTGTAGCTGGGGTCACTGGACGAAAAGGTTTCTGGAGAGCAATCAACAATTGACCTGTCAAATCTTGACGAAAACCTGCAGTACTTACCTCATAATCTCGGATACATTGTACCACACACAGTTTGGGATTGTCAGGAAACGCAGGATATGTGACAGAAGTGGTGTTACTTTTAGTGCGTCTGGTGACCAAAAACGTAACTTCCTCAGGGGAAAACCTACGACCCGCTGGATCGAGAGCGCGAATATCAGATATGCGTTTACATGATACCAAACAAAGTAACATTGCTAGTTTGGCAGAAAGCTGTTTGCGAGACAAACTCTGATTGACAGGCCAGGAATCCAAGTAACGTAGTATAGTGGAGACATCCCAGAGCTCTGAATATTTAGGGCACAGAGGTTTTACCAACCGGATACCCCTAAGTAATTTACACACCAAAAGATGATCACCAATCGGTTTGCCCTCAAGGGCCACGTGACCTGCCGAGATGGCTGATCAAAAATTATTAACAGTACGATAAGCAAGACCTGAAGCGGCTAAGGACGCTAAGAAGTTCACTACCAAGGAGACATCTGCTGCAGAGGGATCCACATCCTGTGAAGAGCACCAATCACACCATCGTTTCCATGCTGTAGCATAACATTTGTGTGTGTTGGGCGACCAAGCCTCATTGATAAATCTGGTAGCGTCTCCCGAAAGGCCAGGGACTTTCCAACGATCCCCGAAATTCGCCAAGCGACCAGCCGTAGTTGACCTGATGTTATCAACGGATGTGGAGATTGGAGAGGGTCTAACAATAGATTCCAACGAAGGGGAAGAAGAACCGGAACTGCACATAACATTTCTAGAATTACCGGGAACCATGCTTGTGCCCTCCAAAGAGGAGTGATCAGAATCAGTTCTGAGCGATAACATTTGGTTCTGGCTAGTACTCTGGGAATCATTACAAACGGAGGGAACGCATAACACATCACAGGAGGCCAAATTTGCAGAAAAGCATCCGTGGCAAGAGCCTCCGGATCCGGACGCCAGCTGAAAAACTCAGGAATTTGTTTGTTGAGTCGGGAGGCAAACAGATCGATCCGGCAAGGGCCCCATAACCTGTCCAACAATCGAAACATTCGAGGGTGAAGCCGCCAATCGCTGAAATCGCGGAGATGTCTGGAATTCCAATCCGCAACTTGGTTGCTGCACCCTGGAAGGTACTCCGCAACTACAAAGAGACTATTCTGAAGGCAAAAGTGCCAAAAATCCTTGGCAATTTCTGCCAGAAGACGGGACCGAGTCCCCCCCAGCTTGTTGACATACCGAACCGCCGACACATTGTCCATGCGGAGAAGGATGCAACAATTTGTCTGGCGGGGAGAGAGACAACAAATCGCAAAGGAGCCCGCTAATAGCTCCAGGCAATTGATGTAAAGGTTCAATTCGTCCGGAGACCAACGGCCGCCCGTCGACACTTGACCGCATCGGGCTCCCCAACCCCACCGACTGGTGTCGGATTCGATCACTACGTCCGGAGTGGTGCCGAATAGGGCTTGACCGTTCCAGGATTCCATATGTTCCAGCCACCACAACATCTCCCACCTCAACTCCTCTGAAAGAGGAATCTGATCGGAATACTTGAGGCCTTTCTGGAGATGGCGGATTTTTTGGCTTTGAAGTGCTCGGTAATGAAGAGGACCCGGAAAATCGCTTGTATAGAAGAAGCCAACAACCCTACGACCCGGGCTACTGACCTCAAGGACACAGTCTGCTTGTTCAAAATCAACCTCAACTCTCTCTTGATCGATCTGATTTTCTGTTGGGGTAAGAGGAGTTGACAAGATAGGGAGTTGACAAGGAAACCCAAAAACTCCACCGACTGAGAAGGAATCAACATTGACTTTTGAGGGTTGATCAAGAATCCTAGATTCTGCAAGAGATCCGTGGTCCAGGCAAGATGTCTTAAAACAAGGCGAGGACATTGACCCATGATGAGGATGTCGTCTAGGTAAATAATGAGGCGAACGCCCCTGACCCGAAGAAACTCGACCACAGGCCTCAGAAGCTTCGTGAAGCACCAAGGTGCTAACGAGAGGCCGAAAGGAAGGACTTTGTACTCGTACCATAGACCTTGCCATTGGAATTGGAGAAAACGACGATGAGGTCCGAAGATGGGTACTGACAGATAAGCATCTTTCAGATCTAGACGGACCATCCAGTCCCCTTCCTGAAGAAGATCGCGAAGAAGATGGATCCCCTCCATCTTGAAGTGACGATATACAACCCATCCATTGAAGTCCTTGAGATTTAAAACAAGCCTGCATCCACCCCCCTTCTTCTGAACTAGGAAGACGTTGCTGACAAAGCCGATCTAGAGGGTGACGAACTGTCTGCTCTATGGCCCCTTTTTGGAGAAGCGAATCTATCTCGCTGGAAATGAAGACCCGATCTAGATGGGTAAAAACCATCGGACGTGGGGCAAGACTCTGAGAGGGAGAATTAAGAAATTCTATTCTGTATCCCTGCACCGTGTCCAGGATCCATGCATCCTGCGAGATCTCTTGCCATTTGTGGAGAAAAAATTGGAGACGACCCCCCATTAGAACCTCTGAAAAGGGAATTAAGCTCACCTGAAGGAGTGGCATTGCGGTGACCTCCTTGGTTGCCTCCAAAACGTCCTTTTTTGCTGGAATTACGGGATCCCCGGGTGTGGTAGAAATTGGCGGATGAAGTGAACTCTTGGTACTTTCCACGGTGAGCATCATAGCCTCGCTGGGTGCCTCTTTGGAAACCTCGGCCGAACGACCGCCCCCTGTATTGTCCAGCCCTTCCAAAAACCAGACGGAAAGCCCACTTTAAGGAGCCTTGTGCTTCATCCAGACCGCTGAAGGTCGCGACAAACTTAGTTAACTCTTTTAAAAAGGGTTGACCAAAAAGGAGACCCTGAGCCAAAGGGCCGGACTCCGAGGAAGACAACTCAGCTAGTTTGGGATCAAGTTTTAAAAGGATAGAGCGGCGGCGCTCACTGGACATGGCACAATTTGCATTGCCTAAGAAACATATAGCCCGTGGGGCCCAACCAATTAAATCATCTGGGTTGATAATTTGCCCTGAGGCTTTGGCAATATAACCCAAATCCAAAATCTTAGTGAGGGGGCCGGACAAATCCAGCAACTTATCTTGACAGGATCTCCATGCCCGATCAAGACCTCTCTTCGGATCCTTTGTATATTTTTTAAGATATGTAAGTATGGAAGGATCGACATCAGGAGTATCCGCTACCTTGTCTGCTAGATCTGGGCGTGGACATTCAGAACAGAAACGCGCTCTAACATCCTTGTCAAAAGGTTGACGTAAGTGGGAATAGACGTAGGTCGCAACTTCATCTGAGGGGAGCCATGAAGAAGAGTTCGGATGGACAATTGTAGAAGGCTCAAAGGTCAATAAAGAGGGATGTGAGGGGGCGTCCACAAAACGCTCCTTGCGTGATTTCTTTGCTGGAGGAGGAGAAGACTCGGACTCCGACGAAGTACCAGAGGAGGTATTACCATCATCTCCGGGAGGGGAGCTAGAAGGAGTAATTTTGGACATAGATCCATAACAATGGTCTGAAGCCATGGTTTTAGCGAGTTTCGCAAAGTCTGAAGAGTGAGGGTTCTTGCGTTTAACCCCAGAAGAAGTGCGGGGTGATGAGGCTGGAAGCCATCCCTGCTGTAAGGCATAGTTACATAAATGGCGCTTCAAGGGTTCAATAGCCCTGACCATCGCTTTATTAACGGAGTGCTGAACTCCCACATCAAGAGCTTCGATGAGCTCATACTCCAAAGACCCAGAGGGTTCCTCTTCAAAATAGTCCGCCTCATCATAGTAGAATTCGGACATTGTAATCACTAAAAGTGATAAAATCTACCCACAGGAGGAAATAAATGGAGTAAATAAACACTGTCAGAGGTAACAAGTAGTAAAAAATAATAATGACAGTGATAAATAAGGGGAGTGGCCAACCCCCAGGCAAGCCAAACAACATAGGAATGAGGAAATTCCAATGTGAAAATATGTAAAGTTTTTAAAATGTGGAGGGAGGGCTTGCCAAATAATGCCACTCTAGGCAGAGCCTATGCAAATTATACAGCCCAAGCCCTCTGGTGGACTTGGACGTCACTGGGGAGAAACTGGCAAGTTTGTGGGTATAAGGCAAAGAAAAACGCTGCCCCTGCGTTCAAAATACCGGTGCTGTGAGGAGAAAGTCGCCGGTTATGTAAATATGGCCGCCGCGCATGCACGGACGGCCAAAATCAAGCCAGAAGAAGGACTGCGCTCTCAACGCGCGCGCGTCCTCACTCCCCCTGCTCCCACTCCACTATTAGGCTAAACGGGCGAGAAGCGCCCGTAAGCGGGAGGCGAAAAACGTGCTCCCAAGGCAACGGAATACAACGCGTTTGCAAGAGGCAACAAAGTGGGAAGTTTCAACACTCCGCCCGAAGCGCGAAAGAGCGCGGGACAAGCAGGCGTTACCGCCGAAGCTACAACAAGAATAGACAGTAATACAAGCAGCGCGCGCCGCAACTACAAAGCCACACTAAGTAAGCAAGCAATTTGTAAACACTCAGAAGAGAAAAAAGGTGAAAGTACTTAACTGGCTGCGGAGCAGCAAAGAAATAGGAAGTGGTATTCTCTTGTGCTCCATTTATAGGGGACTACTCTATGGTTATGTTGTGATACCCACTAGGTTTATGTGTATTGTAGTTCTTATTGTGTTTTTTTCTACTTTATGATTGGCTGCTGAGATTTTCAGTAAAGAAAATGAGAAGCATAATCGGAGCCTCCGGTCCTGACATAGAATTTGGATTTACATTCCTGTGAATCTTCAAATGTTGAATATTGGATCATAATGAAGAATGGATATACATATATTTTGAATCAATGAATGCATTTCTTCACTATTGAAATATTATGCAAATAAACCATAGTGAAATACAACTAATGGACATTTGACCTTTGAAAGCAAATTTTCTTTTCGTGTTGGAGTGCTTACATGGGTGACCCTTCCGGTGGCAAAGGATTTCTTTCACATATCATTGTTACGCCTCAGCATTGATATTCGGTCGTGATCTCCCTAGACAAAAAAGTATGGCACAATTTGAGTTTCACAGTGGTCTTCTATGCGTGTTTCGGCACAGGGGCGTGCCTTCATCAGGAAAAGAGGGCCACAAAGCTTCAACAATGATATCCGGTTTACATCCAATGTACTCAAACTGTGTTTACTGATGGTGCAGCACAGTATTTCGTTTTGGGTGTAACTGAGAGACCTAATATGATGTTGCTGTTGGGATCTATACGATTACTGTAAGAAGACTCCTGACTCTTGCTGAAAGGAGACAATTCACTCAAGGACTCCTGAGTACAGCTGGTACCCAGGTACTGAAACTGCTTTCCAAGTTTCAAAGGATTGGCCTTATGTTTACCTGTTTCAGGGACCCAAAAAGTGGAAGGACTCCTGAATCCAAGTGGTCCATGCTGACCACAAAGGACTGGATGCTGTACACGACCTGGCTGCAGCGATACCTGATGCCTTGAAACCTACCATAAGGAGCTAGCAGCTGCAGGACTGATCAGAAGGATCTTTCCCAGTAGCTGCAGAACGTTTTAGGGGGTAATTTAGAAAGGTAAACTTACATGTGAGTAAATCTACACATGTAAATTTACTGTTACACTTTGAAGTAAATGTATTACTTTTCACCATTTACATTAGTAAATTTACTACAAGGTGTAGGCGAACAAGTCTCAAACCACTGAATTCAAATGGTTGAGCCTAATTTACAATTTTGAAAGTTTCATCCCTAAGCAGTGATCTCCATCACCGCGGAACAGAACTCTCTATTATAAAATATAGGAAAAAGATTAAAAGTTAATTAAAGTTAAAACAAACAGCAAACCTATTTGTATGAAAAATTCGAATCTAAATTCATTAAAAGTATTCATTTTAAAAGTAGAACACAGTAAAAAAAAAAGTCACCGCTTTATTAACTTAATTTTGAGTTACTTTTTTTATTTTATATATATTAAATTGCATTAAACTTATTTTACTCAAGATTAAAAGTACAAAATGTATATTTATGTATTATGTATTAAAAGTTATCTACAAAATTAATTTACATTAATATATTATTTTATATAAAAATTAAGTTACATTTATTTTAATCTAAAATGTGTAATTCACATATTTTTAAAAAATAGACTAGTAATTATGTTTTATTGATATATATTCCTTCAATTTCAATTAAATGTAGTTATATTTTAAAAATATTAAAATAAGTTCATTTAATTTAACATTAGTTCATATTGACTTTTATTTTAAGTACCAGCCTCCATTGTTTTCTATAGAAGTGTGTTGCCGTACCAGCTGTTGGCCATGAGCTGGAGTACATTTACAACTGTTTTGTGTCCTTTTTGGCTGTAGCAATTATAGAACTGCAGTTTGTGAATAGCAATGGACTTACTCTTTTGTGAGTGGGTGCATGTGCCCTTTAAACCCCTCTCCAGTCCTCACCTAATCCCATCCCTTTAGTGGTAAGGATCCCCCATTTTCCAGCCACTCCTCCCTGTCCCTTTCATATTTACTACTAAAGAATATACCTACATGTGTGGAGATATCCGCAGCCAGAGCGGCGATCTCTGCACAGAAAAGATAGGAGAGACAGAGATGTTGACCTTCGAATGTAGAGTTGTGTAAGAAATTTACGTTTTCTGTGTGGTAACCCCAGATTCTTTGTCTTTTTCTGTTTAGCAGGTGCGCCCAGGGCCTGCAATATAAATGGTATTTGTTAGAAATGGGTTTTCTGGTTGGCTAGGGTATGCACCTAAGCCAGGCAGAACCCACCACTCTAGTCAGCACAAGGAAGTTACACGCTGAAGATACCCCCCTTGGAGCTTGGCAGAGCAGTCAGGCTTATCCCAGAGACAATGTGTAAAGTGTTTGCCCAACATACTTATGCAGCAGTGACACACTAGGCAAACCACAAAAGAAACTTCACACAAGGTTATATAAAAATAGCCTTTGTATTATCCATAAAAGCACATTAGAACACAATCACATATAGTACTGTGCCACTAGGCACTTATCAAGACTTCACAGGGATTACATAAATCACTAGGCCAATCGGGGAACTGTCATAAAGTGTTACAGTTAGGGCGACCAGTAACAACTGGTAGTAGCTGTACTAAGCATTTATGCCTAAACCCAATCAGCCACAGTGCATGTATCCTATGCACTTCATGCCCACCTTAGGCATTGGCGGATCACCATGACTGAACACATAGGGTGCAGCCCATACAATGTAACCCCAATCACGTGAGCATTAGGCATTAATAATGCAGTAGTCACCATTTACTCAGAAGGTATACCAGTCACTAATTCCTCCTTATTGTCGATAGGACACCACCCTCTGGTGCCTCTATTGAGGAGAGCCATACTGTCAAGGAGGTTCCTTCCTCCTCCAAGACTAGGGGGCCTCCGTCGAAGTTTACCTCGAGCGCCCAAAACCACAACAATGCCCCCAGTAGGTGCGTGTCAGAAAGGGGGAGAGGCGAGCCACTTCCCATGGTGGCAAGGCAGCTGCCCACTACCACACAGGACAGATGCTAGGCCTAGCACATACCGTGCCACTGAGTCTGCTCTTCATGCAGCCTCTCACAGGTCAAGCCGTAGGGCACCGACTGACCTGCATTCCTGGTGAGTCGGACTCCTCCCTGCGCCATGGCACTCAGGATCCAAAGAAAGCCAGCAATTTTAGATACACCTTTTAAGAAAAGAGCCTTTTTAGTTAGTTATGTAAATGCTACAAAAGAGAGTGATTGAAATATGTATTTACGAATTTAGAAGAGATAGGGCAATGCAGCAGTACTTTTGAGACGTTATTTTTTAAAAACCAAAAAAAGTAGGTACTATACACAGGCCTAATTTTTGGGAAGAATTATTTTCTAAAAAGAGTATTAAAAAGCTTACCAGGGAGCTGCTAGTTGTAGATTTAATATATTTCCCTTTGTTATGTTGAGATATGTAATGATCCCATTTTTGCCATGGACCGCGCATTTTTGTCTGTTTGAAATGGCTGGCTTTGGGACAATGCCTGCTTTACCACTGCTGAACAGTAGTAAAGCACCTGAGCTTTTTCCCTAAAAAGTGCTATTCATTGAAACTCCCCGTTTGGCCTGCTTAACTTCTCTATAAGTCTATTGTAGACGGTACCTTAAATGCAGCTGTGGCATGGAAGTTTACATGTCGTATGTGTGCTGCTGTCAGTATTTACACCACCCGCATACATAGCAAAAAAATGTGTCTTCCAAGAGCACTACTGTGCTCTAGTTGGACTGCACTTTAAATGCACTGCATGCCATGTAGAGAAAGCCTATTATTTTATATTCACAAGTAATTCCTAAAGTCTGCCTTGTGTACCCACATGGTAGACTGCTAGTAAATACCAATTGTGCACACTACAAATTGAACTCTTTAAATCCAAAAGGGCTTAACGATCGAGTAGAACTTCGTTGCTACCTGTAATTGTTCATGTCATGTATTGGATTAATCGATAACATATTACCTTAACATCTCTGTGCTAGCATGTTGTTTTTTTTACCATTTATGACCATAGTCAAGTTATGTTGTGTTTTCCATTAACCCATTAATCAATGTCACTTAATCAGCATGTAACTCACTCTGCAACACCCCATTTTCGTTTGTTATCCTTTTCCATTTTTTCATGTCTTTTCACTAGTCATAAGACAGAGGTTTTCCTAAACATTTGGTAAATGAGCCTTCGTCACAGAATGTTATTTTATTTGATTTAACTTAGGCTCAGATTTCCATTACATCACGTCATATATCACGTTTTTCGTTGCGCGTCGGATTTTCTTATTTTGCAGTCAGTTCGTAGTTCTGAACACTAATAACTTTATTGCACCTTGTTACACATACACAGTTTACTTTGTCGCGTATCAAACTCTTTAATAGTCCTTTCTTAGTTTCATGCGCTCACGCGTAAGTCACTTCCGGTGCATTGCTATATTTCTTTCGGGGCACCGTGCTCGCACTGAACGATCATCAAGAGTATCTATAAAGAACACGCTCATTTCCAAGCAATTCACAGGTAACGATTTTGCACATTACGATATCATGTATCCCCGCGGATGCTGACTTTTCACTTTATCTTCATCTTCGCACCTCTTTTTTCATGACACCCACGTTAAGTATTCACTTAAATCCAAATAAATTAATTTGCACATTATCATGCTTGCAAACGCGGACGATTTACCACAGGTTCCTTCTTGCACTTTTTTCACCTGCATAGAGCAGCACCTGTTTTAAGCACCATATTACCCCAGATGTAATTATCAGCATGAGCACACTGTGGTCTAACTCAGACACACTTGCGGGCGGTGGATACTCACCGGACATCTCGCAAGCACTGTGTTACAAGCACACTCTGTTTGAAACTTTTTCATTTAAACACCGCGCACAATATTTTTAGCACGCATGTTTAAAGGGTGTGATCAGCATGCTATTTCTGACTCACACAGAGCAGTAACGCACATTACATAGGTATCTAACCCATCAGGACCGTAGCTTAACAATTTATTATTTTGTTTTTTTAACGCATTCTGCTCTAGGATAAGTAAGAGCATTCATTTTTGTTTACAGGGAGATATCCCTGAAGAAGGGCTAGTCCCAAAACGCATCGGGGATTAAAAATTTGCAAACATTCTTGACAAGAATTTTCAATTCTATTAAGGACACGGAGGCGAGGATTATGCTTCTCATTTTCTTTACTGAAAATCTCAGCAGCCAATCACAAAGTAGAAAAAAACACAATAAGAACTACAATACCCATAAACCTAGTGGGTATCACGACACAACCATAGAGTAGTCCCCTATAAATGGAGCACAAGAGAATACCACTTCCTCTTTCTTTGTGTGAAAAGTTAAGTCAAAATATAGTCACAGTCTGGAATGCGAGGAAACTGGAAAAGTCCATTCAACCAAAGGAATCCGAAGGCCAAAGGCAGCAACGAAAACGTGAAGACAACTTCAAAGGAACAGCATGGCCTGGAAGACAACGAAGATCCTTCCTTAAGATGAAAAGGCAGCAGCGCTTACTTAAGATCAGAACCTGGAATAGAAATATAAAGCCGTAAAATCATACTCCCAAGAAGGGATATAGCAAAAAAGGGGAGGGAAAAAACATGAGCATAAATATACATTTCATTAAGAAACAGTGCAAATCAAACAGTACAGTACAGATTATGGGTGGGATAATCCTCGCCTCCGTGTCCTTAATAGAATTGAAAATTCTTGTCACGAATGTTTGCAAATTTTTAATTCTATGTCAGGACCGGAGGCTCCGATTATGCTTGTTCAAAGCTGTGCCACCACAACAGATGCAACATTAACAATAGGTTTATAATAAAACGTTTTAAATGTAGATTCGGAGGACCAATCAGCAGTCTTCATAATGTCCACTAAAGGGACTCCCATAGAAAAAGCCTTGGATGCCATAGCACCACGAGCAGAATGAGCACCAAATTTGGAAACATCAATACCAGCTTTGTTAATGAGCCAATGCACCCAGCGTGCCAGTGTAGCTGGGGTCACTGGACGAAAAGGTTTCTGGAGAGCAATCAACAATTGACCTGTCAAATCTTGACGAAAACCTGCAGTACTTACCTCATAATCTCGGATACATTGTACCACACACAGTTTGGGATTGTCAGGAAACGCAGGATATGTGACAGAAGTGGTGTTACTTTTAGTGCGTCTGGTGACCAAAAACGTAACTTCCTCAGGGGAAAACCTACGACCCGCTGGATCGAGAGCGCGAATATCAGATATGCGTTTACATGATACCAAACAAAGTAACATTGCTAGTTTGGCAGAAAGCTGTTTGCGAGACAAACTCTGATTGACAGGCCAGGAATCCAAGTAACGTAGTATAGTGGAGTCATCCCAGAGCTCTGAATATTTAGGGCACAGAGGTTTTACCAACCGGATACCCCTAAGTAATTTACACACCAAAAGATGATCACCAATCGGTTTGCCCTCAAGGGCCACGTGACCTGCCGAGATGGCTGATCAAAAATTATTAACAGTACGATAAGCAAGACCTGAAGCGGCTAAGGACGCTAAGAAGTTCACTACCAAGGAGACATCTGCTGCAGAGGGATCCACATCCTGTGAAGAGCACCAATCACACCATCGTTTCCATGCTGTAGCATAACATTTGTGTGTGTTGGGCGACCAAGCCTCATTGATAAATCTGGTAGCGTCTCCCGAAAGGCCAGGGACTTTCCAACGATCCCCGAAATTCGCCAAGCGACCAGCCGTAGTTGACCTGATGTTATCAACGGATGTGGAGATTGGAGAGGGTCTAACAATAGATTCCAACGAAGGGGAAGAAGAACCGGAACTGCACATAACATTTCTAGAATTACCGGGAACCATGCTTGTGCCCTCCAAAGAGGAGTGATCAGAATCAGTTCTGAGCGATAACATTTGGTTCTGGCTAGTACTCTGGGAATCATTACAAACGAAGGGAACGCATAACACATCACAGGAGGCCAAATTTGCAGAAAAGCATCCGTGGCAAGAGCCTCCGGATCCGGACGCCAGCTGAAAAACTCAGGAATTTGTTTGTTGAGTCGGGAGGCAAACAGATCGATCCGGCAAGGGCCCCATAACCTGTCCAACAATCGAAACATTCGAGGGTGAAGCCGCCAATCGCTGAAATCGCGGAGATGTCTGGAATTCCAATCCGCAACTTGGTTGCTGCACCCTGGAAGGTACTCCGCAACTACAAAGAGACTATTCTGAAGGCAAAAGTGCCAAAAGTCCTTGGCAATTTCTGCCAGAAGACGGGACCGAGTCTCCCCCAGCTTGTTGACATACCGAACCGCCGACACATTGTCCATGCGGAGAAGGATGCAACAATTTGTCTGGCGGGGAGAGAGACAACAAATTGCAAAGGAGCCCGCTAATAGCTCCAGGCAATCGATGTAAAGGTTCAATTCGTCCGGAGACCAACGGCCGCCCGTCGACACTTGACCGCATCGGGCTCCCCAACCCCACCGACTGGTGTCGGATTCGATCACTACGTCCGGAGTGGTGCCGAATAGGGCTCGACCGTTCCAGGATTCCATATGTTCCAGCCACCACAACATCTCCCACCTCAACTCCTCTGAAAGAGGAATCTGATCGGAATACTTGAGGCCTTTCTGGAGATGGCGGATTTTTTGGCTTTGAAGTGCTCGGTAATGAAGAGGACCCGGAAAATCGCTTGTATAGAAGAAGCCAACAACCCTACGACCCGGGCTACTGACCTCAAGGACACAGTCTGCTTGTTCAAAATCAACCTCAACTCTCTCTTGATCGATCTGATTTTCTGTTGGGGTAAGAGGAGTTGACAAGATAGGGAGTTGACAAGGAAACCCAAAAACTCCACCGACTGAGAAGGAATCAACATTGACTTTTGAGGGTTGATCAAGAATCCTAGATTCTGCAAGAGATCCGTGGTCCAGGCAAGATGTCTTAAAACAAGGCGAGGACATTGACCCATGATGAGGATGTCGTCTAGGTAAATAATGAGGCGAACGCCCCTGACCCGAAGAAACTCGACCACAGGCCTCAGAAGCTTCGTGAAGCACCAAGGTGCTAACGAGAGGCCGAAAGGAAGGACTTTGTACTCGTACCATAGACCTTGCCATTGGAATTGGAGAAAACGACGATGAGGTCCGAAGATGGGTACTGACAGATAAGCATCTTTCAGATCTAGACGGACCATCCAGTCCCCTTCCTGAAGAAGATCGCGAAGAAGATGGATCCCCTCCATCTTGAAGTGACGATATACAACCCATCCATTGAAGTCCTTGAGATTTAAAACAAGCCTGCATCCACCCCCCTTCTTCTGAACTAGGAAGACGTTGCTGACAAAGCCGATCTAGAGGGTGACGAACTGTCTGCTCTATGGCCCCTTTTTGGAGAAGCGAATCTATCTCGCTGGAAATGAAGACCCGATCTAGATGGGTAAAAACCATCGGACGTGGGGCAAGAATTAAGAAATTCTATTCTGTATCCCTGCACCGTGTCCAGGATCCATGCATCCTGCGAGATCTCTTGCCATTTGTGGAGAAAAAATTGGAGACGACCCCCCATTAGAACCTCTGAAAAGGGAATTAAGCTCACCTGAAGGAGTGGCATTGCGGTGACCTCCTTGGTTGCCTCCAAAACGTCCTTTTTTGCTGGAATTACGGGATCCCCGGGTGTGGTAGAAATTGGCGGATGAAGTGAACTCTTGGTACTTTCCACGGTGAGCATCATAGCCTCGCTGGGTGCCTCTTTGGAAACCTCGGCCGAACGACCGCCCCCTGTATTGTCCAGCCCTTCCAAAAACCGGACGGAAAGCCCACTTTAAGGAGCCTTGTGCTTCATCCAGACCGCTGAAGGTCGCGACAAACTTAGTTAACTCTTTTAAAAAGGGTTGACCAAAAAGGAGACCCTGAGCCAAAGGGCCGGACTCCGAGGAAGACAACTCAGCTAGTTTGGGATCAAGTTTTAAAAGGATAGAGCGGCGGCGCTCACTGGACATGGCACAATTTGCATTGCCTAAGAAACATATAGCCCATGGGGCCCAACCAATTAAATCATCTGGGTTGATAATTTGCCCTGAGGCTTTGGCAATATAACCCAAATCCAAAATCTTAGTGAGGGGGCCGGACAAATCCAGCAACTTATCTTGACAGGATCTCCATGCCCGATCAAGACCTCTCTTCGGATCCTTTGTATATTTTTTAAGATATGTAAGTATGGAAGGATCGACATCAGGAGTATCCGCTACCTTGTCTGCTAGATCTGGGCGTGGACATTCAGAACAGAAACGCGCTCTAACATCCTTGTCAAAAGGTTGACGTAAGTGGGAATAGACGTAGGTCGCAACTTCATCTGAGGGGAGCCATGAAGAAGAGTTCGGATGGACAATTGTAGAAGGCTCAAAGGTCAATAAAGAGGGATGTGAGGGGGCGTCCACAAAACGCTCCTTGCGTGATTTCTTTGCTGGAGGAGGAGAAGACTCGGACTCCGACGAAGTACCAGAGGAGGTATTACCATCATCTCCGGGAGGGGAGCTAGAAGGAGTAATTTTGGACATAGATCCATAACAATGGTCTGAAGCCATGGTTTTAGCGAGTTTCGCAAAGTCTGAAGAGTGAGGGTTCTTGCGTTTAACCCCAGAAGAAGTGCGGGGTGATGAGGCTGGAAGCCATCCCTGCTGTAAGGCATAGTTACATAAATGGCGCTTCAAGGGTTCAATAGCCCTGACCATCGCTTTATTAACGGAGTGCTGAACTCCCACATCAAGAGCTTCGATGAGCTCATACTCCAAAGACCCAGAGGGTTCCTCTTCAAAATAGTCCGCCTCATCATAGTAGAATTCGGACATTGTAATCACTAAAAGTGATAAAATCTACCCACAGGAGGAAATAAATGGAGTAAATAAGCACTGTCAGAGGTAACAAGTAGTAAAAAATAATAATGACAGTGATAAATAAGGGGAGTGGCCAACCCCCAGGCAAGCCAAACAACATAGGAATGAGGAAATTCCAATGTGAAAATATGTAAAGTTTTTAAAATGTGGAGGGAGGGCTTGCCAAATAATGCCACTCTAGGCAGAGCCTATGCAAATTATACAGCCCAAGCCCTCTGGTGGACTTGGACGTCACTGGGGAGAAACTGGCAAGTTTGTGGGTATAAGGCAAAGAAAAACGCTGCCCCTGCGTTCAAAATACCGGTGCTGTGAGGAGAAAGTCGCCGGTTATGTAAATATGGCCGCCGCGCATGCACGGACGGCCAAAATCAAGCCAGAAGAAGGACTGCGCTCTCAACGCGCGCGCGTCCTCACTCCCCCTGCTCCCACTCCACTATTAGGCTAAACGGGCGAGAAGCGCCCGTAAGCGGGAGGCGAAAAACGTGCTCCCAAGGCAACGGAACACAACGCGTTTGCAAGAGGCAACAAAGTGGGAAGTTTCAACACTCCGCCCGAAGCGCGAAAGAGCGCGGGACAAGCAGGCGTTACCGCCGAAGCTACAACAAGAATAGACAGTAATACAAGCAGCGCGCGCCGCAACTACAAAGCCACACTAAGTAAGCAAGCAATTTGTAAACACTCAGAAGAGAAAAAAGGTGAAAGTACTTAACTGGCTGCGGAGCAGCAAAGAAATAGGAAGTGGTATTCTCTTGTGCTCCATTTATAGGGGACTACTCTATGGTTATGTTGTGATACCCACTAGGTTTATGAGTATTGTAGTTCTTATTGTGTTTTTTTCTACTTTATGATTGGCTGCTGAGATTTTCAGTAAAGAAAATGAGAAGCATAATCGGAGCCTCCGGTCCTGACATAGAATTTGGATTTACATTCCTGTGAATCTTCAAATGTTGAATATTGGATCATAATGAAGAATGGATATACATATATTTTGAATCAATGAATGCATTTCTTCACTATTGAAATATTATGCAAATAAACCATAGTGAAATACAACTAATGGACATTTGACCTTTGAAAGCAAATTTTCTTTTCGTGTTGGAGTGCTTACATGGGTGACCCTTCCGGTGGCAAAGGATTTCTTTCACATATCATTGTTACGCCTCAGCATTGATATTCGGTCGTGATCTCCCTAGACAAAAAAGTATGGCACAATTTGAGTTTCACAGTGGTCTTCTATGCGTGTTTCGGCACAGGGGCGTGCCTTCATCAGGAAAAGAGGGCCACAAAGCTTCAACAATGATATCCGGTTTACATCCAATGTACTCAAACTGTGTTTACTGATGGTGCAGCACAGTATTTCGTTTTGGGTGTAACTGAGAGACCTAATATGATGTTGCTGTTGGGATCTATATGATTACTGTAAGAAGACTCCTGACTCTTGCTGAAAGGAGACAATTCACTCAAGGACTCCTGAGTACAGCTGGTACCCAGGTACTGAAACTGCTTTCCAAGTTTCAAAGGATTGGCCTTATGTTTACCTGTTTCAGGGACCCAAAAAGTGGAAGGACTCCTGAATCCAAGTGGTCCATGCTGACCACAAAGGACTGGATGCTGTACACGACCTGGCTGCAGCGATACCTGATGCCTTGAAACCTACCATAAGGAGCTAGCAGCTGCAGGACTGATCAGAAGGATCTTTCCCAGTAGCTGCAGAACGTTTTAGGGGGTAATTTAGAAAGGTAAACTTACATGTGAGTAAATCTACACATGTAAATTTACTGTTACACTTTGAAGTAAATGTATTACTTTTCACCATTTACATTAGTAAATTTACTACAAGGTGTAGGCGAACAAGTCTCAAACCACTGAATTCAAATGGTTGAGCCTAATTTACAATTTTGAAAGTTTCATCCCTAAGCAGTGATCTCCATCACCGCGGAACAGAACTCTCTATTATAAAATATAGGAAAAAGATTAAAAGTTAATTAAAGTTAAAACAAACAGCAAACCTATTTGTATGAAAAATTCGAATCTAAATTCATTAAAAGTATTCATTTTAAAAGTAGAACACAGTAAAAAAAAAAGTCACCGCTTTATTAACTTAATTTTGAGTTACTTTTTTTATTTTATATATATTAAATTGCATTAAACTTATTTTACTCAAGATTAAAAGTACAAAATGTATATTTATGTATTATGTATTAAAAGTTATCTACAAAATTAATTTACATTAATATATTATTTTATATAAAAATTAAGTTACATTTATTTTAATCTAAAATGTGTAATTCACATATTTTTAAAAAATAGACTAGTAATTATGTTTTATTGATATATATTCCTTCAATTTCAATTAAATGTAGTTATATTTTAAAAATATTAAAATAAGTTCATTTAATTTAACATTAGTTCATATTGACTTTTATTTTAAGTACCAGCCTCCATTGTTTTCTATAGAAGTGTGTTGCCGTACCAGCTGTTGGCCATGAGCTGGAGTACATTTACAACTGTTTTGTGTCCTTTTTGGCTGTAGCAATTATAGAACTGCAGTTTGTGAATAGCAATGGACTTACTCTTTTGTGAGTGGGTGCATGTGCCCTTTAAACCCCTCTCCAGTCCTCACCTAATCCCATCCCTTTAGTGGTAAGGATCCCCCATTTTCCAGCCACTCCTCCCTGTCCCTTTCATATTTACTACTAAAGAATATACCTACATGTGTGGAGATATCCGCAGCCAGAGCGGCGATCTCTGCACAGAAAAGATAGGAGAGACAGAGATGTTGACCTTCGAATGTAGAGTTGTGTAAGAAATTTACGTTTTCTGTGTGGTAACCCCAGATTCTTTGTCTTTTTCTGTTTAGCAGGTGCGCCCAGGGCCTGCAATATAAATGGTATTTGTTAGAAATGGGTTTTCTGGTTGGCTAGGGTATGCACCTAAGCCAGGCAGAACCCACCACTCTAGTCAGCACAAGGAAGTTACACGCTGAAGATACCCCCCTTGGAGCTTGGCAGAGCAGTCAGGCTTATCCCAGAGACAATGTGTAAAGTGTTTGCCCAACATACTTACGCAGCAGTGACACACTAGGCAAACCACAAAAGAAACTTCACACAAGGTTATATAAAAATAGCCTTTGTATTATCCATAAAAGCACATTAGAACACAATCACATATAGTACTGTGCCACTAGGCACTTATCAAGACTTCACAGGGATTACATAAATCACTAGGCCAATCGGGGAACTGTCATAAAGTGTTACAGTTAGGGCGACCAGTAACAACTGGTAGTAGCTGTACTAAGCATTTATGCCTAAACCCAATCAGCCACAGTGCACGTATCCTATGCACTTCATGCCCACCTTAGGCATTGGCGGATCACCATGACTGAACACATAGGGTGCAGCCCATACAATGTAACCCCAATCACGTGAGCATTAGGCATTAATAATGCAGTAGTCACCATTTACTCAGAAGGTATACCAGTCACTAATTCCTCCTTATTGTCGATAGGACACCACCCTCTGGTGCCTCTATTGAGGAGAGCCATACTGTCAAGGAGGTTCCTTCCTCCTCCAAGACTAGGGGGCCTCCGTCGAAGTTTACCTCGAGCGCCCAAAACCACAACAATGCCCCAAGTAGGTGCGTGTCAGAAAGGGGGAGAGGCGAGCCACTTCCCATGGTGGCAAGGCAGCTGCCCACTACCACACAGGACAGATGCTAGGCCTAGCACATACCGTGCCACTGAGTCTGCTCTTCATGCAGCCTCTCACAGGTCAAGCCGTAGGGCACCGACTGACCTGCATTCCTGGTGAGTCGGACTCCTCCCTGCGCCATGGCACTCAGGATCCAGAGCTCTCAATGGCCTCCTGACATCACCAAACCGCTGCAGGTGGACTCAGCCCTCCCGCACCACCAGGTTCAGGAAACACTCTGGGCTCTCCTCTTCCTCACAGGTGCCCCGCCCACAATCATTCTTCCTTCGTCTGACTTCTGGCGCTCTTGTGGCTACGGAGCGAAGTCTCCATCGGCTTCCTCGCTAATGCACGACTTTTCTCTCTGCTCCCACCGTTCTTGGGAGCTTGAGCTTGGGTTTAGTTCATAACGGTGCATGCGTCCACCATGCGATAATGCCACGCAAGCCCACGTCAGTGCTCCATTACAAAGGGCACAGAAATCCTTTAGCACCCCACATGCTGCTCCGGGCCCAATGCCCCTCCCAGGCACTTCAGGGCACCGGAAGGAGAGCGCTCACCATGCGCTGAAGTACAGAGCAATAAGAAGAATATAAAGTGCTCAGCCTGTCTCCCACTTGAAGACACAAACAGGGAGCAGGCAGCGCTCTTCTCCAGGAATCCACAAAGGCAGAGCTGGGCACAGGCAGGCCAGCACGCAGGGCCTCCCAGCAGAGGGCAGCCCCTCCAACCACCCAGCAGGCAGTAGCTGAGTCCCACGGCGGTTCCTCCTGGCAGTGTGTACCTCAGATCCAGTTCCCAACAAGCTCAAGAAGTTCAACTGACATGGGGTCACAGTCCCAGTACTTATAGTGAAAAATGTATTTCCCCCCCCCCCCACCCCCCCCCCAGGACTCTGAGCCCAGTCCAAACCAGTTCTGGGGGCACTCTAATAATACAATTGCAGTGCACATCAATCCCCCTCAAAGTGTAAGCCCTGGCTCCAGACACACCACAGGAGCATGGAGCTATCATTGTGAAAGGCAAGCACGGCCCTATTCAGGTGCCGGTGCTACTCCTTCCACCACTCCAAATGCAGACCAGGCCTATTCAGGGGCCAGGGGAAACTCCTCCCGCTACTCTAAATTCAGCCAAAGTCCATTCAGCCTAGTGCTGAGTCACCCAGGCAGGGCAGGACACTCCTCAACTCCCCAGGGACTGGCTGGAGGGAATTCACATCCCCTCTCCCCCTGTCAGTCAGAACCAGACGGTCAATACACAACAGTCAGGCACAAAGACGCATAGCACACAGAAATGCCCACTTCTAAAAGTGGCATTTCTAAAATAGTAATAATAAATGTGCTTTCACCAATAAGAAGGGTTTAGCACTACTATTCCAAACATAACCAACTTGATTACGCTACCCCTCTCATGTCAGGAATTACCACTGAAGCACGTGTCAGGGAATCCCCAATGCATTCCTATGAGAGGGCAGCCTCACAGCAGTGAGAAACCAAATAGGCTGTTTGTCACTACCAGGACATGCCACACAGTTAAGGCACATGCCCTACCTTTTACCTACACCGCACCCTGCCCATAGGGCTAGCTAGGGTCTACCTTAAGGGTGACTGATATGTAGTAAAAGGGGAGTCACAGACGTGGCAACCACTTTATGTGCCTTGTCACAGCAGCAGTGAACTGTGCACGCAGGCCCTGTAGTGGCAGAGGTGTGAGACAGGTTTGAACGGCTACTTTGGTGGGTGGCGCAAG
Source organism: Triturus cristatus (assembly GCF_964204655.1). Taxonomy (NCBI): domain Eukaryota; kingdom Metazoa; phylum Chordata; class Amphibia; order Caudata; family Salamandridae; genus Triturus; species Triturus cristatus. The sequence continues at coordinate 727,290,140 of NC_140585.1, forward strand.
CAGCGCTGCAAGCCCACCAGTAGCATTTAATTTACAGGCCCTGTGTATATGGGATACCACTGTACAGGTAAATTCAATATATGACAAAAGTGCAGACCAATCTTACCAAGTTTACCATAGAGAGCACATGCACTTTAGCATTGATCAGCAGTGATAAAGGGCCCAAAGTCATAAAACCACCAACAACAGATCAGAAAAAATACAGGAGGAAGGCAAAAAGTTCTGGGATGACCCTGCAAAAAGGGCCAAGCCCAACACCATTTGTGTGAAGTGCTGCACTTATATGCCATCCATTATAGTGGCAATGCAGACATAGCTTCTGGTCTACCATGTGTAGCCTAGCTACTACAGTGCAAAACCTGCAGTTTGATCTGACAAAATAACCCTTCTAGACAGGTACAGAATCCCTTATAAATATTAGCAAGTCACGTCTGAGTAGGCCTTGTATCCCACAAGGCAGTGTGCATGGTATACAAAGGTGGGCATGATAGAAAATTACCATGCCCCTGCAGTGAGAAGACTCAAACCCCAATTTTCACTGCTGCAGGCCTAGCTGTCCCACATAGAGAACTAGAGTGCAGATGCAAATGCTGTAACTTATAACTTGAGAAAAGAACCAGCTAGAAAAATTATTAAAGCATGATTTGTATCAGTTACTATAAATCTAATTAAATGGTTAAGCCGAATTTATAAATGATAAAAAGTAACTTTTAGAAAGTTACCTTTTTCCTGACTGAAGTTACTGGAGGCTAATTTAAATGAGCTCCCCAGCAACCTTTTGGTCAGCCCAGGAAGAGATTTGAAAGAGGTAGGAAATTCCTCCAGAAGTACAGAAAAGGCTGACCTGAATGGGCAGAGATGACTCCTCTTAGCTTAATAGAATATGCAGGGTGGGAGGTGTGGGCATTCAGTTGACTCCACAGTGTCAAATCCAGTCTGACACATCCGAATGAGCCACATGTAACACTTTGGCAGACTTGAAAGGAAAAAATCAGGATGCCAGAACAATACTTCTCTATCCCCATCTGGGTGCTGACTTTGTCCTACAAGGCTTCTGTCTCCAAGTTTGTTGTGTGTACAGGGCCTGCTTCATTCTTGATTTTAGTGTTTAATTTGGGAGGACACTAGTTATTACCATAGTACCCTCCTCTATGCACCCACAACCCTAAGAGCACAGGCTTAGAATGATTGAAGACTTTTGCCATCTTGAATATGCCCTGGCACATGGCATTTTGTGCCTCTTTGCAGTAAAGCAAACATGAACTACTGAAAACGTGGGTACACTTGCCCCCAGGAACTCCATTGGTTAAGGAGTTGCAATGAATCAACCCCTCTCACTAGCTGGGCCCAGACTGCAATTTGGCATTCCAAGGCACCTGGACAGATCATTGCCTGGACATGCAGAAGAACGGAAGAGAACTGGCCCTGTTGACTGTGACATGAGAGTAGGCCGATGCAAAATTCAAATTACACTGGTGTAATTTGGTAATTTTGGGAATGTAGCATACACTTGTTGCATGCAATTTCCTAAAATATGCTAGTATGCACTTTTTGTAATTTTGCACCATTCACTGTGAAAATGTACAGCAAAGCACATCATTTGAGGTAAACAGTGAGCACACAGGAAAATCAAACAAGAGCGGTTTTTGTTAGCAGTGCCATTGTTTTATTGCACCGAACAACAAAAATGTATGTAAAGATGCATTTCACATAAAAAAAATTGCACTATATGATGGATTTGCATTTTGCATATTTACGCATAATTTTGTGTAAATTTGCTGAAATGTTGCATAATTACACTAAAGCAACTTACATGAATGTTGCACACTTCTATCTGAGAGCAGCCCTGAGGGACTGGACCTGCCCCCCTTGTACCCTGATAAGAAAATAGACTCCAAGGGTCAGTTGGCAGACCACCTGAGTGATGAAAGGGACAAAACAAAATGAAAAAGGTCTTTTCCCTGGAGTGCCCTGCTGACCATGAGCAACTGAGCCTGTACTACGCCATACTAGTGGCCTTTTCTAGTGTAAATATTGGCCCCTTAATGCTGCCCCTAAGGTCCAGGGAAACTTAGAAGTAACTCAGAGGAGCTTAAGTAAGAAGGTAAAATCTTTGACTGGGATAATCCTGACTGGTGCATCTGACCCGTTATCCATTACACTCAGCCTTACATTGAGCTTAAGTCCTAGTCTAATGCAACCATAGAGTAACCTCTGTATGTAGCACTTTTTAGCGCTGCTTTGAGTTACAACTTCAAACATTTATATCTCTGCTTCACCTTATTGGGTGTTTGTTGTTTTGGTGTCATTTTGGTATTTTTGTGTTCTCTGTTTTTTAATTCAGTATGGCATTTGTATTGCTTGGAGTTTTGACTTTATTACAGTTTAGGTACTGCATGAATACTTTATATATTACCCTAGGTTAAGCCTGTCTGGTCTCTGGCATTAGCAACAAGGGGCTGAAATCAGGCAAATTTAGTAACTTTGAGGGTTCACCCTGACAAGAGTTGTGATTATCCCTGGATGTGAGCAGTCATCCATCCCAAATAATAATCCAATTGCTTACAGTTTGTGGATAGCATTTTGTAGTACATTCATAGTACCTCTGAAATGCTGCTACTTTACTGCAAGCTACAGTTTACGAATAGGCCACATTGTTATGTTTTCACCTCTGGAAGAATGGGAATTTGTGCTGAGGCTTAGCTAAGACGGCCGCACCCAAGGCAGGCAAGAAAATACTCATAACCTTTTGCCGTGCTGAAAAATGGTTCAGCAAGACCTTCCAGCAAAAGTATCCAGCCTCATAGAGCCCGCCCCAGATATAGCTTCCAGCCTTGCCTCACTGGATAGATTAGATTTCTAAAAAAGAGGCTAGTATGAAGGTGAAACTTTGTAACAGGGTAAGGTGACAAATATGTCTGACCCATGACATAACATTAGCAGCAACAATTTAAAACTAGGCAAAAGCAGTGTAGGCCTTTTGGTGTCACAAAAGTGTAATATTTCAATAGTATACATATTGCTACTCTCAATTTTTTGTGATCCCACAACTTAGGAGCCACACTTAATCCAATAACAAATACAACAGTTGAAAATAAGCGCCCAATCAATCATACATAATACTCAATTAAAGCATTGGAAAAGTTACATGTATTACGAAGTCCATGTGTATCCATTTTGGGCAGTTCAAGTGAAATCAAATTGTCCGGGGGTCTTGTATATGTAGTCACATCCAACTTTATTCAATCAAAGTGTCAAACAAATTGCAATTAGCCCAGTCAACGCATTTTGTCCCTTAGGACTTCATCAGGGTTGTAAGTTAAAAGCATAAAAAACATATGTAATATGTATACACACATCAATATACAAATTTTTAGTCACAATACAAACCCCTGTATACACAACATTTTCCTATGATTCATCATGAATAGTAAAAAGAAAAAAACCACCACAAGACATATATATCTTAAGTAACAACCAATATGAATTAGATATTTTCTCAAAACTGAAGGTTGATTTTAGCACAGCGCCTAGAATTACAATTACCTCTTAAACTATGCTTATTAAATTGACTATACAAAGTTCACTCTCTTGGACAATCAATGAAACACTCATCACCATGTTGTATATGAGGTTGTCCCATGTCAAGTGTCTTCTTCAGACTAAATCTTAATGTCAGGTGGTATAGTACCCCTCTATTATCTAACAAAATCGGGAAAAATATACAGTTTTAAGTCCAAGATGTTCTATGCCTATGACACGAGTACTTCAAGGAGCCCTAGTTCCCCTTATGTTTATGTCAGGCAGGCACATCACAGTATCACACTTAATATGTAAAAAATATCACTTGCTCGATAACCAAGAATTAACAGTCATTAACTTGTTTTACCAAACCATTGTGCACAGAAGGCTATGGGTCAAGGCACTATTATATAAAATATATGCCAATTATTAAAATAAAATGTAACACTCATTAGCATTTCTTATAGGCACATAATATCATGTATCCAATGACTGGACTACAGATAATATTCCATTTAAACAATCAACTTTGCATTAGAAAGTTCCAAAACCACACCACAGTGTGTCCCTTCATACCTACTCTTTGACTGTCTCACATGCTCAGTAGCTTTACACCTTTCTCCACCGTATCACAGCCTCCAATTCACAGGAAATCAGAATACAGTTCACTCAATAGCTGTCCTGTGATTTTAAACCAAAAGCCATCCAATCAAATTGTTCCTTACAAGCAACCCTAGTAGTGCAATGGATGCATGAGCGGACCTATTTGTGCACTGAGTTGGGGGTGTTTGCTACCTCCAACAATCTCTTTTCTGGAAAGTTTCGGGGTCAAACAGTGTCTTCCCCATGGTGCCCTTTCTATGCATCGGGTCCAGCTCAGTTTGGATATCATTAGGTTCAGTGAAGTGGTATAATACTGTGAAGTTTGTGTGTCATCAAGTTTACCACTACACTGTGCGGTTCTATCCTATTGGATTGTATCTTAGCCTTTATCCTACATAAGTAAAGGTGAATAAGGCATTTTGATTTTTCAGGGGCTACCTCTTGGGGCTGGTAAAGTCTATCTGCACCTATTGCATGTGGGATCAGCGAAAAGACATAACATGACCTGGGTTATGTTTGAGAGCCAGCTAAAGTCATGTGTTAGTACCAAGTGTTATGTAGGATGACGCTATATAGTGCAAGTGTAATTGTAGGTGACATATGAGACATCCCTATGCAGGCACCGCAGTTCCCTATTTGTGGGTCCCTTTGACCATGTTTGAAAAAACAAGGGAACCCAAAAGGCAATTGGTCAGGGACCTTGGGTAACTATTTACGCACTCGGCATCACAACTATGGGCTGGCGTCACGGAGGACATCCTCATTAGTCGAATAAGCACTGAGAGGTTTAACCAGAAAGTACAAGAACCGGATAACATTTTGATACTTAAGACGCCGCCACACCAGAAAACATTGGCGGTTTGGAATTATCACCGCTGACTAAATACAATATCCAACCAAGAAATAGCCTTGAAAAAGTCGCGGGACTACATCCCCCTGTAGCGACGAAACACGTGTTGGCCTGTGGCTGTTAAAGAATAACTGAGAAGATTTGCATAAAATAAAGAGAACAATTAAGAAGAAGGAGGATAAATCCCTATTGTATTCTTGTGTTGAGCTTCTGTGGAAACGCGCTATATATATTGGCATCTTTAAAGTATCACGTGTGCTAAGGATTGTTTTCTATTGTAGAGGGCTAAGGCCCCCAATTTTGGGAAGTAGGGTGGTTCTTCTCACCTTTTAGCACCGTCATTTACCAAGTTCTAAATACTAATGTGTGTGACCATTCTCTATACCACTGGTGTGCTCAACTTAACTTTTTCTAGACAGTCTAGAATTGTATCAGGAAATAATAAATACAGGCTAAATAGCAGCTATATTCTTTGTCCAGCCAGACAGGGTTTTTAATTTCAAGATATTTCTATAACATAGAATACAAAAATACAAGTGGGACACATCCGGCGTCCAACTAACATACAAAAACAGAACCAAAAGAACAAAAATAGAAGGAGAGTTCAGGCAAAAAGGAACATATCTGCTTAGTATAAATAGTAGCAGAATCAGGTAACGTAAACAGCATTGCACATTTTAAATTTCACAGTATATTAGTATTCATATGATGCATACTAATATACTGTGAAATTTAAAATGTGCAATGCTGTTTACGTTACCTCATTCTGCTACTATTTATACTAAGCAGATACGTTCCTTTTTGCCTGAACTCCCTTTGACCATGCAGTTCTTTAAGGGTAAACAAGTGTGGTATTATCCATAGTAGACAGAGAGTACATATAGGCAAAATATACATAACTTTCGTTGAGATATGGTTGTTTGAGGTGGAATTGCCTTCCCTGCCATCTGTGCTTTTCCAGTGGCTGTGTTTCTTTTGCGCAATTGGAAAATGTTCTAAAAGTTTAGTTCATGGATGTCATCGCCATGGAAGGGTTCAACTACACGAAGGAATGGTGCACTCACTCGGGTGTTAAGCAGGCTGTGGGGTTTACCTCCTTCCTCCTTCCAATAGCGTAAGTGCGGACATTGACTTTTTCTCTTTCTTGCTCAGTGAAAGTTGATGACGCATCGTGTTTGTGCACTCTTGTTGTCTTGTGCCATTCAGAAACGCTGGCCATTGCTCTGTAATGGTTTTCAGACTCGCATTTTTATCCTAAGGGTGTGATCCACACACTCAACTAGTCACGATTTAGTAAGGCACTGGAAGGTAACCCATGTTGGGCATGTTTTAGTGATTTCAGGTAGTAAGAGTGGTTACTAGTTATATGGGCGGATGAACTCTTTTTTTTTTATAAGCCATTGAGTTTCCCCGTGCCAAACGGGATACTTAGATTAGTGCAAAATATGTGGGGTGGTCTAACGGGCAAAGGGATGGAGAGCATCATGTTTTAGCAGGGGCTCCATGGACGTAACTAGTTCTGAACAACCATGTCTAACCTGGTGTTGCAGGGATTCTGAACAGATACAGGACTATGCGCAGGAAATGGGACCTTGGTGTTTAGGGACTGAGTCTTCCTACCACCTTAGAACCCACAAAGCCAGTACTGACTAGCTATAGAGTCTCTCTTGCTCTCCTACTCACTCACACAGAAACATATGATTAGTCACCCCAGAACACAACACTCCCAGAACTCTCAGCAATCACTGTAACAAGACACACCCTTTCACTCACTCTCTTGTACTCGTCCACAATAAGATCTGACAGAGACACAAAACAGTTTAAAATATTTATTTTAACTAACGTGCCAAAACATACAGTATACGTGCCACAACAAGGAGGAAAATACATAGTACAAATATTGTCAGCATAGCAGTCAGTCTATAAATCATGTAGGGAACTGTAGACTTGGACTTGGCATCATGTTGAGGCCTCACCGCATATTGCCTCCTAGTGTGTGTGATGTGGAGTCTTTTGGGGTCGTACCATCCCAAGTGCATGGGAATCTTGAACCCTGCAACTGAGGATAGCTTCATTTTAGACCTGAAAGGGAGCCTCCATTAGGGTGGAGACTTTTAGCTTTTTGGAAGCTCTGCTGGTACTACAAGTCACAAAGGAAATAATGTCCCTGGTGACCAAAAATGGGGACCCTTAGGCTTGGTAATAGGAATGCGTCCCTTTTGAATTTGGTCATGAGACCTTGTTGACTGCTTTTTAAATACTTTCTGGGTGCCACCCTGCCCCATCGTCAGACTTCCTTCCCCCTGGGTCATGTTCAGCAAACCCCGCTCCAAGGGATCAGCAGGCGAGTGGGGCCTTAGCTCCCTTAGGCTCCCAAGGTAACCTGGTTATTCCATGCTCCCATGGGGTCGCCCTTAATGTCAAAATTTTGTGAGGATAGTCGGTCGTCACAACTCTCAATCGCTCTGAATTTCTGGGCACAAGTAAAAATTTGAGTCCTCATGATTGTCTTATTAGTCCTGTTTTGGTTTGGTACAGTTGTTTTTGTGTAGAGGGTAAGTGGGTGCTAGTTATTAACCACTAGGCTTTAAGTTGTTGGGGTAATTCCTACTTATGATTGGGGTTCATCTTACTGCACATTTTGGCTTTGTGATTGAGTGAAGGTGCTGCATCCCCACACTGTCACCCCTCCCTGCCGGGGCTGTGGCCCCAGTCCCTGTTGTGCTGAGTTCCCTGCCTGTGGTTGCTGTTGCCACATGTTTGTCCAAATACATGATCCCTGCTGTGGTGTGGCGGATGGCAGACCTCCCTGAGGGTTTCTTCTGATTTATTCTGATTCCCCTGTGCTTGGTGTTGAGGAGGGACATCATTTTCAAAGCATAGGGATGCGTCGTATTAACAAAAATACAATGCATTAATGTGCTTTCTTCTGTGCTGGCGCACAATTGGCTGTTGTGCACAAGCACAGCCCCCTTGCGTCATTTTGCAAGGATGCCTGCACTGCGGGGATGATTATTTATCTGCAGGAAGGGACACCTTAATGGCATTTTCCTCTTTCATCTGCAGCACGCATAGAAAGAGGAAAAAACAAGGAGAAATTTAGGTATTTCTCCTTGTTGCGCCATTTGGCGTAGGATACTGATGTATTCCCAGTTTTATAAAACATTGTAAATCTGGGAATGCGTCAAGTTTCATAGATGTTGCGTTGGAACACCCACAGCAACACCCATGGAACGCCCCTTTCATGCACAGTAATGCGTGAAAGGGGCCCAAATTTACATGGCCGGGAAAAGTCATACAGGGTGACTTTACTTGGTTTTGTAAATATGGACAGGCCAATTGAGCGGCCGGTGCATCAAAAAAAGTGACACACCAGCGACAGAATGGGCTTGTAAATTAGCCCCTACATTTCTAAAATTAAAAGAAAATCATTATTCAGGTAGTATTTGTTGTCCTTGCAGCCCTTATTATATGTAAGTAGAGGAACATCATTCATTAAAAAAGTGTTTCTTCTACCAGACCTTTAAATTAAATAACATGATTTTCCACTCACTAAAAATGATGAGATTCGTGACACATACAATAAGAGTAATGTATTATAAATTACACAATTATCAGAAACCTGACTTTTCTAGAGATTGATGGTGGTGCATACTATATGTGTTGCAGACTACTCCCCTAATCACTACAATGCATATGCCACATTGGAATTATATTTTACAGTCCTTGTACTGTATTGTGGTTAACGACACTGCAGGTTGACATTGCCAAGCACCAACACTGTGTGTGAATAATGAATAAACCAATGCAAAATTGTTTTTTCTTTCTGCAAACACAATAAATACAAAGGGCCTACACATTAGTACACGTGCACAAGTGTTAGAAAGAAGATACGTTTTTTTCTATCTCCTAGACTACAGTACGGAACGTCCTGGAAAATCATTGCAAAGTGTTTTTTTAAACAGAAGTAAAGCACTTATTTATTGTTGGTGCCCAAATCACGTATTAACTTCACTAATTGTATTACGATGAAAAGAAAATTGCTCTTTAGCGAGCATTCTTGATACAGCAATTGAGTTGTGCTATCTTCATGAATCTCTTTTTAGCTGATTTGGCTCAGAGGGATGTCCTGAAATATTCAGCTTTTCCTTTTTATTCAGTCTTAAAACATCCCGAGCGCCAGATTTAGAATAGTAAAAAGGAATAAACATACATCACATTCAATCATTTACCCCCCAGACACCACATTAAACAACTGCTCTGTACAGTCAAGTGTGCACATCTTGGTATGGTGATGCAGATATATGTTATCAAAAATAATGGGGAAGAAAAAAATGGTTTGCTGATAATCTAAAGCAATTTTAATCATTTTCATGGAAATGTTACACATGCCGGGATGCCAATGGATTGTAGAGCTTTCTACCTATTTGTAAGAGTCTAGGCAGCGCTTTCTGCGAGAAATGTTTTATTGAGTCTGGCTTCGATTTCCCAGCACGGGAGAGTCCCCGAATAACACTCCAGGGAAAGCATTTTAACTACTGGTGACCATCTGGGACGTTTTATTTTAGCAAATGAAGAACTGCACCCCCTTCCCATGCTTCCACGCCCCCCCCCCCCCCCCCCGGGGTCGTGCCCCACAGATTGAAGACCTCTCGTCTAAAGGCTGTAAGCATGCCCATGTATTGCCATTGGTTCATTTTTGTGCCATTCAGAAATGCTGGCCATTGCTTTCAATTGTCCCTCCTTTGAGTGCTTAGTTCAGCCCAGGCGATTCCAATAATTGATGGTTTTAGTTGGCCATCACATGCACAGGCTTGCGGTGGCCCCTGCTCCCATCTGTTTTTATCCAGCGACGGATCACCTCGGTGCACACAGGCTCATTCTATCTGGCCGATCGTATTCATTCAGAAAAAGGCTACGTTCTGCCAGAGGGCTGTGAGAATGACCTGCAGTTGTACCACAAAGCCACCTAGCCTTTACGCGGGTTTTTGGTTTCAAAGGTCACCGTTCTGCTATTGCCTTACAAACAGGCAACAGCACAGCAAAGCCAAGGCGTCTGTATGGAAATGCGTTTAGACAGGAGCCGGCCTCTGTCATAAAAATACTATACTTGGGGACCTTATTTTAAGCGTCGGAAGGTCATGGTAGAATGCTTCCCAGGGGGCAGTTCGCTGGATGTAACTTTAGAATACAAGTGCCACTCATTGTGGCTTTGGGGCTCATAAGGACAGCTACCTTGGTGAGTGATTTTAGGCCAAAGCAGCTTGGGTGGAAAGGAAACTTGCAAAAAGGTGAACGAGCCAGGTCAGTTTTTGACCACATGGAGTCCTACCCATCATTAACTCTGCATTCGTTTATCCTGGTCATGATGGCGAATTTACATATTTGAAATATGATTCCGCCGCTCGGTGTGGCCAGCAGCGGTCCCTGTAGGGAGTTCGGTAGGGCAGTGAGGTGGGGCGGAGGAGGGGCAGAGTGGGGAAATGTAAACACCGGAATATGGATGAACGGAGGTAAGTACACATTTAAATAAATAAAAAGAATTTCGTTGCGCCTGCTGCATCCCATTTTGCGATGCAGCGCCCGCAAAGGAATGCGTTTTACTTATTTAAATGTGTACTTGCCTCCGTTCATCCATACTCCGGTGTTTACATTTCCCCACCCTGCCCCTGCCCCGCCCCGCCTCACTGCCCCACAGGGGACCGCTACTGGGTGTGGCTTGTTTCTAGGTCGAGGCATACAAACACGAGAACTAAATATCACTGCAGATTCTTTTTTGTGTGATAATGTGGGTTCTTGGCTGTTTCTTTCAAGCTGTAAAGACGTTTAGCAGTGGAACCTATTGAGATTTAGCACTTACGTACTGTATCAATATATGATGCAGGTCTTTGCGTCCCCTCTGTTTTCTCCCCTAAAGAAACACATCATAAAAGCAATTGACATGGTGCCACTTTTTTCAGTAATTTGATCTGTTAGTGTAGTAGCCTTGCTTCGTTGGCATGCACGTCCCGTGTTTTCAAGAACGAGAAACGTCCTTGTCTTGAATTGTAGATCATGCTTGGCAGTTTTCCACAGGGGCTCTCTAGAGTGAGACGTGCCAGGCACCTGAGCACAGACTGATTTCTCCTGCCTTATGTCCTTTCGCACTCGAGGTCATTAGTGTATTTCTCAGTAGTGATATTTACATTTTTGTTTTTCTCTTTGCTGCATTTTTGATTGACAAGGTATTCAATCAATTCAATTGTTCTTTATTTCGGTCACTTGGACCATAAAAGAATTACAACATAAAAGAAATTCATATCATTGGAATACAATAACATTTACAGTTAATTTAGCAATTTGTAAAACCATCATTCGTTCAATAACTTAATACACTGGGTGCGTCTGCGCCACATTGAAGTTAAACATTTTGCCAGTGCAAAAACAATTGGGGCAGACAGATCACTTTTCAAGATCCTGTAGGCTGGATGATAGTGCCTAAAACCCAGGTTCCTCAATATTGGAACAAGCCAGTAATTTCTTGCTTTCCTGTATGCTGGACAGAAGAATATTATGTGTAAGTCGCATTCCCTCCAATAGTCGCACGCTGGGCATTGGAGTGAGCTCTCAACATTTGTCCATCGTGCAGTGTGCGCTTTGAGAGGAAGGGTGCCATACCGCCACTGCAGAAAAAGTTTCCTGGAAATTGGGGGCGCGATATTGTCAAGAACATCCTCCTGCATATATAAATCTTTTACCCCCAAGAATTTACCCGTCAAAGATCTCTCCTCTGCATTGGTTGTGTTAATGCGCAGTTGGTATTCATAATAAACTTTTGAGAGAGACTTTCGTGAAATTCTGGGGCAGATATTTTCTGGGTCGGACCATAGATTTTGCCTGCCCAATAACTCACATAATTGCTTGACATGTCTGAGCCAAGGAAACCGTACAGGATTGCTCAGTTTCATTATTTCCTGAAGCTCGGCTCTGAAATTAGACAATTCTGGTACCGACCATAGTCTCTGCCAATACAATAGCGGTTTCAAACTTAATTCTTCCAAAATCGGTCTTAGGCCTAAGTCCAGTCTCAGTGGTAAAAGAGGGGTGCTAGGCGGGAGGCCTGCTAGTTGTCTGATAAAATTGTTCTCAGTGACCTGGAGAGTATGAGTGGCAGAATGCCCCCATAATTCAGCACCATAAATCACTGCCCCTTTAGCTTGCATCCTGTAGATCTGTAGCCGAGAAGAAAGTGGCTGATATGTCAAACCACGGGACATCCTTGCCAGACCACCTGTCATTTGGGTTAGTTTGAGTCTAGCCTTAGTGCAATGTGAGTCCCAAGTCATAGACTCATTTAATGTTATCCCAAGGTATTCAAATTTGGAGACCCTTTCCAGCCTGATGGGTCCTAGTGTGGGGTTGGGACGTAATTTCTTGGGGGGGTTGAAGATCATGTACTTGGTCTTCAAAGCATTGATCTCCAACCCCCGGATCGCACAGAAATTTGCGAATCCATCAAGGATCCGCTGAATGCCCATTGGAGACTTTGAGAGCAACAGGGTGTCATCCGCAAAAAGAATAGCAGGTACCCCTGTGCCTCCGAGTCTAGGAGCATCAATGTTTTCCAGCGCATTTAAATGATCGATCACCCCGTTGACAAATAGGCAGAACAGAGTCGGCGCCAGCACACAGCCCTGTCTGACCCCCCTGTCAACGGGGAATCGGTCAGTCAAGGTGCCCCCCCTTCCAAACCTCACCCTTGCATAATTCCCCGAGTGGAGTCTTTTTAAAATGACTAATATATCGTTGGGAACCCCCATGTCATCCAGAACGCCCCAAAGTTTGTCCCGAGGGACTAAATCAAATGCGGCATGTAAGTCAACGAAAATAGTATACAAAGTGCCACCTTCTATTAAAACAGTTTTCCAATGAATGCAATTTAATCTAAAAATCTGATCAATGGTGGAGACTTTCCTCCTAAAGCCAGCCTGATATGTGCTCAAGATGTTTGATTCGTCCATCCACTCATGTAAGTGATTGAGAATCAGTCTCCCAAATAATTTTTGGGAGACGTCTATGAGACTAATTGGTCTGTAGTTGGCTGGGAGCAGAGGTGAACCCTTTTTGAAAATTGGGACGATCTCTGCTCCCAGCCAAGTATCAGGAAGCTTCATGCCCTTAAGAATAGAATTAAATAAAAACAGAAAATATGGTGCCCATACTTCAGGTTCCTGTTTAAACAGGTCTCCCGGAAGGCCATCCAAACCCGGTGCCTTTCCTGACGCCAGACCCATAATGGCTACTTTAACTTCTTTGAGTGAAAGGGATAGTGACGAACTCAAGGATATACTTGTTTGTGCCTGGACAGGATCGATCACCGTCCCCTCTGATGGCATATATAGGGACTGGAAATGGTCCTGCCAGGATTTAGCCGAAATGTTTGGTTCGACCGCAGAGACCAGCTCTTCTGAGCCTGTGTTTACACAGCGCCAGAATTTCCTTGAGTCTCTGCACGCCAGATGTTTTGTTAATTTCTCCCACTTTTCCTGTTCCCATTCAAGCTTTGCATTTGTAATTAAGAGTTTGTATGCCTTCCTTTGCTCACTAATTTCGTCCCGGTCATGTCCGTTCTTTATTAGAAATAGGAGGTCACTTTTGGCCTTCCTACAGGTGGAATTGTACCAGAGGGGACCAGTGGTAGTCACACGGGCCCTGTAGGGATTACTAGTTAGAATTTCTAACACAGAAGTGGTGAGATCTGCATGTAGCTCACCCAGCTCCGTGAATAAATCTATCATGCTAGTGCCACTATTTAAGACTTGAGCCTTCTCTAACAAGGGGGTAACTAAGGCGTACAACTTGGGGAGCAACCCTTGTTTCGTTAGTATCGTCTCCCATTTTATTCTTCGCCTATTGTTAGAAAGAAGTAACCCAGCATCTGGAGACTCTCCATTCCTTTTCAAGGGTTCAAGACCCGCGCAAAGGAGCTCAAGCTCCAGAGCATTATGGTCACTATCCTCTCTTAGCAATATACGAAAGTCACTTAACTTTGCCCATAATGCCAGTGGGACCAGAATGTAATCGAGGTTTGATGTTATATTTCCCCTGTGGAAGGTACATTTTGGAGGTATGTCTGATGGTAACCTTCCGTTACAGGCCCTAAGTCCGTGTTTAAAAGTAAGTGATGAAATTTGCACCGCCAGAGGAGACCAGGCTCTTGGGGCCGGTAGCTGGGAGGGGGGTATGGACCAAACAAGGTCCTCCTCTTTGGTCAAGCTATCCGATGAGCCCATAAGGGGCTCATAATGGCAGTTAAAATCTCCTCCTATTATATAGGGGACGCCTTCAGGGATTGTACTAAGGGCAAGATCAAGCTCATCAATGGTACTTGATTCTTTCGAAAAGCTAACTGGCCTTGAATAGACATTTATTATCAATAGCCGGTACAAGTCTGGCCATTCTAGGAGTACGGCCAAAATATCCTCCGAGTTTAATGCCAACGGGGCAGCCCTGCAGCCTAGGTCTGTGGCTATCCAAATTGCCAGACCGCCAGAAGGGCGGCCCTTGCCAGACCATTTAGCATTCTTTGAAAAAACAGCGAAGCCAGTGCGAGTAAAATCTTCCCTCAGCCAGGTTTCTTGGAACAAACAGATGTTCCTATTCTCTATGAAGATATTCCAAGCCGGGCAATTTAATTTGTTGGATAAACCTGCCACATTCCAGGATCAAATATTTAGAAGGGGAACTTTGATATTCTCTAGGTTGGGAGATAGTGATATAGTGTCCATGGGATTTGCATTCGGGTTGGCAAGGGGTTGGTCTTGTGCAAGGCTCCCCAGCACCGCACCGCTAAGTTCTATAGGAGACACTTCACAGGGATTCAGATTCATTTGTGTCTGCTGAAATCCAATAATCTGGGTAGAATTGTCAGGTGGGTCAATGTGTAGTGGGGTGCTGTTGCAATTCTCCACCTCCCCTGAGTTTTGCCTATCCAGTCAATCCACTCTATCTAAATAACTAAACCTATTGTATGTTGGAAAGTAGTCATCCCTCATAATTCTAGGAATAGGGTGATTTTTTTGTACAATAGATCTCCTCCTACAGTTCCTTCTGGTAGACACAAGTTCCCATCCCTCTCCCTCTCCCTCCCCCTCACATCCATTTGAGGGGTAGAAAAAAGACAAGGGGAGTGTTTGAATTGGCGACCCCTGCGTGTTCCGTGGCCAACTGCAGATATACTTAACAGTGGCAGGGTCCCTAAAGTTTATCACTACACAGTCACCCTGGATAGACTTCCTAGTGGAGCCTATCCACGGTGTTCTTCTCACCATAAGAACCTCGCTATGTGAGCCCTCAGGCAAAGGTCTGTTGATGGACAACCAGTGAATAATTTTATTTTTTAGTGCTCCCACTGATTCTCCGGAAGAAGTGGTTAATTCCGGAATACCTGCCAGAATCACCACGTATGGCATAGCTTGAGGTGGGAGATTAACTATCCTATGCTGTGGGGCCAGCGTTGGTGTCTCTAGAGGGGGAGGAGCCGAGGCTTCTTGTCGAATTGTATTAGCGCTAGATGGATTGAGTGGCAAGGATTTCCCTGATGTACATGCGGAAGGTTGTTGCGTTGGAATAGGGATAGGTAGGGGTGGGTGTTCAAAATTATTATCCCTCTCCTTGTTAGTATTGCCATTGGAAGTCTCATTCCCCTCTACTGTGGATAATAAACCCGTGTGAATTTTCACTAGAAGTGACTCTATCTTGGAGATGCGAGCCTCTAAGGGATTGAGGATTTCCCTTAGGAGGATTCGGATATCCAAGAGAGTGGGTATCTCATTCCCTATTGTACAATTAGAAGTAGGGGGTGGCACAGGCCTATTTTTAGCAGATGATGCCCCATTTTGCCCAGGTTGCCTTAATAACTTTGATTTTGGGATCTTGTGGGACGAGTCGTTTTTGGTAGAACACTTGGGAGCGTTCACCTTACGTCCGCCAGAGGAACCAACCTTTTTTGGGGATTTCTTTTTCGGTATTGCCCCCTCCCTTGACCTCCGTGTTAAATCTAAAGTGGAGATAGGATTATCGGTGATTATGTCACCGGTAGAGAGTGTTGGAATCCCCTTCAAGGGGAGTGATGGCGCTCTGGCAGAGGGGAGAGGCATGATGCTTAATTCCGTAATATCGGACATCTCGCCGTCAGTGGTATTTACAATAGGACTGCACTGCTCAGCTAAATCAGGAATAACATTTGATCCTACAGGGTCTACCGTGTTTGGGGCAACAGATTGTTCAGGCGTGATAGCAAGTGCCAAGGGCCCTAGCGAGGATCTTCTAATCCAATCAATTTCCTGGGATATCCGCCGTTCAAGGATGGAAATTTCGTCAATGATTAAAGAACCAGCTTTAGCAAAGTAGGTGTCTAAGGGGCCTTTCGGCGCTCCAGCGGCCCGATTAGATCTGCTTCTAGTTTCCCTGGCCGGCATTCTCATGCAACTCTTCCAGTACCAAATGCAGGGATTGGTAGCACGGTGGGGCCTTGGCCGTACCTTTGCCGTCCTCGAACGGCCTCAAACGGCCCGCTCTTTGCCCGGTCTTCGCCCGGCCGTCGTCCCGCACGCGTCCCGCTAGCGCGTAGGTCGTGAGGGTCGTAGAAATAGAGGATGGGAGTGAGGAGGAGGAGTTGGCGGGAAGAGGGCCCAGGTGCAGCGGTGATCGCCGCGCTCAGCACTCTGGTCCTCGCAGTCCCGCCGGCAAGGAAAATGCACACACCAAAGTCCCTTGATGAAAACAGGGTCCAGATATCCACAGGCAGGTGAGTTGACAGCTTTCCCCCAACAACGAGAGCCTTCAGCAACAGCTACGAGCGGCGCCCGGGAAGCGGGGACCGCGCTGTTTTTAAAGCTGGTAGGGCGGGAAAGTTCAATTTGCAAGAGGAGCTGGCAGGAAGAGGGCCCAGGTGCGGCGGTGATCCTCTTTCTCCTATCATTGTGCTACTAGTTGGCAGACAATTCTCAAGGTAATGAGACAGATTATCGAGGGTCAAAAATTCGACCTGCCATAATATCGAGTTAAAAATTTCATGGAATGGAAATATCGAGTGCAAGAATACTGTTGTCAAGAATATCGAATTGAAGGTAAGTAATATCGATTTAAAAAATATAGAAGTTATAAATAATATTTGCAAAAATACAGTTGGTTAAAATATCGATTTTTTAATTAGTGTTTTAGTATATATTTTAAATGTATGTGATGTATATTTTGTATAAATAATGTTTATGTTTTTTAATATAGGTGTCAAATTTTTACCAAATATTCATTTTACTATAATTAACTTTTGTGTTTTTGTAGTTCCGTAGCAGGTTGGTGGTTTAAAGGGGAATAGGGTGAGAAGTAATTTAATTACTATAAATTAAGGAATATTTTTCATGTATTAAAATTTATTAAATTGAGATTTTATAATGTTAATTGTGTTTTACATTTTGTGGGGTACATTTTAGTTGTGGGTTTTGGGGTTTATAGGGTTAAAGGGTGGGAAGTAATTTATTTTTAATTAATTAATAATTAGTTGTTAATCAACATTAATTCATTAATTTACAATTAATTAAGGTAAGTGTGTCATTAATTTTAGGTGCAGGTTGTGGGTCTTATAGGGGTAAAGGGTGGGAAGTAATATCTGTTTAATTAATTAATAATTAGTTGCTCATTAATCTTAATTAATCGATATTTAATTAGGGTAATTGCTTATTTTTTGTGTGTGGGTTTTACTTTTATAGGAGTGAAGTGTGGGGAGTAAATTAACTTTACTTACTTTATAATTAGTTGTTAAATACTACTCGTTTTATAATTGAAAATAAAATAAGTTTTAATTGTGTAATTCTTTTTTTTTACAGTTTTTATTTTAGTTGTGGGGATTATAGGAGTAAAGTGTGGGAAGTTAAGGATTTTTTATGAGTTTTAATTTGTTTTTTAATTAATAATATTTCTTCGATTGGTATTTAATTATGTTAATTATGGAAGTACATTGTTTTTTAATTGTGTGCTGTCATAGGGTAGGAAATAAAAAACTACATTTATGTAATGATTAATGTTTTTGTTTCTAAATATTTTCTAATTAAAAACATTTATTTGCTTGAAAATAATTTTTTTGTTTATTTAATACAATATTTGCAGGCATTGGTCATATGTATTTAACATTATAATGTGTTTTATTGATTTAATTTTTAATATTAAATATATTTGTATTCACATTGTTAACATATTTATGTATTTTTTATTTTGGATTTTAAATATGTGTTTGTTGTTGTTCATATTTTGTTTTTAATTTTGAACTGACTGGAGTGGGAATATTAATTGTTACCCTTCCACAATCCAACACTTTTCCTACTTTTACACTTATGGAGTGGGAATAGTATTTTTTTCTCCTCCACCATACAACACATTCTCTATTGTTGCACTCACTGGAGTGGGAATAGTAATTTTTACCCCTCCGCTATCCAACAATTTCCCTACTGTTGCACTGATTGGAGTGGGAATAGTAAATTGTATTCCTCCGCTATCCAACACTTTCCCTACTGTTGCATTCATTGGAGTGGGAATAGTAATTTTTAACTCCCGCCGCTATCCCACACTTTCCCTACTGTTGCACTGACTGGAGTGGGAATAGTACATTTCCCCCCTCCGCTATCCAACATTTTCCGTACTCTTGCACTCACTTAAATGGGAATAGTAATTTTTACCCCTCCACTATCCAACACTTTCCCTACTATTGCACCGACTGTAGTTGGAAATTTAAGTTCGAAGATTTTTAAATAGTTTAATGTTTTAATTTATAATAGGATTTTTCTATTATATTTTATGTTATTGTGCTGATTTGTTGTTCAGCTAAAAACAGAGGCCTCTTAATCTTGCATCATACAGGGACTCTACTTATACCTTGTGCTTAGATTAGATTGGAAATTCTGACTCCAAGTCATAACAAAAATATATTTAAGGTATCAAGAAAAGAGCTGAAAAGAGAGAAACTACTTCCACTTTCAGTGTAGATGAAGTGCGGGAAATACTGACTCACAGTAACAACAAAAATCGCTGGAAATATGAAAAACAATTCTACTTTTAAATTTGGGTAAACACAAAAAAATACTCTGAATTTTTAAGTGACCATTGTCTTTTCTTCGAGATGAGACGTTCATGACTCATGTATTATCTTATTGTAAGATGCTTGATGAGCATACCCTACCCAGTACAGTAAATGAGCTTCACAAGCATGTGGAATTGGTGGCAACAATGGAAAGAAAGTCCAGAAAAGCAGAGTGACAAGTTTTATAATATATTTAGCATTGTTTATTGTTCACATGTACTTTACTTAATTACAGATGCTGCTTGACTCTGAACTGTACCCCCACATAGGTTAGTTGTTGACATTTTTCTATTAGTTAACTGTGGGGCATATGAACAAGCCCCTATCTCCACAGGTACATCACTTTCAAGGGCCGTGCCTTATGTACAAGGCAGCGTTAAGTCACTTAACGTGGCTTAATGCTGCCTTGTGCATAAGGGATCCTTTCACACTATGGTTAGGGTCTTGTGGTGGGCGTTCCACTGCAACACCCATTGTATTTGACACTGCCCCCTATGTACAAGGGTGGCATACATAGGAGGCAGCTCCAAAATTAAGACCAGGAAAACCCTGGTCTTAAGTTGTCGAAACGAGGAGAAATGCATTATTTCTCCTCGTTTTTGCTTTTTCCATGTGTGCTGCTTTGTGCAGCACACATGGAAAAACCAAAATGCCATGGTTTGTTTAGGTACAGGAAGGTGTCCCTTCCAGTCCATAAACAAATATTTAAAAAAATGCAAGTCTGTCATTTTCATGTGTGCGGCATAAAGCAGCACACATGAAATGACAGAATTTCATTTTAGGATTGTTTATGTGTAGGACGGTGTCCCTTCCTGCACATAAACAATCCTAAAATGCACCATGGTGCACTCTGGTGCAAGGGTGCCTGCGTTGGCGCTAAGTTGTTAAACTTAGCGCCATCGCAGGGGTAAACGCAAGGCTGCACCATATTCCTGTAAATATGGGGCAGCCTTGCGTTTCTGAAGTGGCGGAGCATGTCATTAGGCCAAGGAGGCTAGCGACAGGCTCCACCACTTCATTGTACATATCCCCCAGTGTGTATTATTGTAAGTTTTATATGGCAAACAGGCTTATAAACCATTAGGTCTCTATTGTATTTCAACTAGGCATTTTGCAATTTAATGTCATATTTCAGTAAATAAAACTGGCAAATTGTCTTTCAAAATTGCTATGGTTGTTCTGTTTGTGAGGATGTCTCTGAAGTATATATGAATGCCAATAGATACTGCATGTAATGGTTCTACATGCTTTTAGTTTCAGGCTGAAGAGAACATATTCACTACTATGGTTTGCTTTAGATGTTGTAATGAGCAATTTGTTTTAATTAATGTGATTTCTTCGTTTATAGATAAATAAGTGTACAACCAAAAACAGTGTTTCTTAACTGCGGTGAACCAAACACATTAGGGTTTCATGTTGAAAGTCTGCATGGATTCTGACAGCTTCTGTCACACAGTCAGCTTTTCAAAAGCAGGTCTTAAAAATAATGTAATCTACAGATAACATGCTTTGTGCATTTGACAGTTTCTTGCAAGGCTGTGCTTTCTGAATATGTGTTTTTCAGAGATAAAAAAAGCCTTTTTCTTTCAGACCTTGAAATGTCTTAATTGCGAATTTTCAGATATTCTAGAACTACCTGAAATTGCAATATTCATGACGAGTTGATCCCCACAATAAAAGTATTGATCAGTAAGAAAACACTTTTTTTTTTGTTTAGGGTGTAATTGTAATATAATTAAACACATCTATTACCTACTGACGGTTGCCAGTAGGTAGTTATAGTTAGGACCTAGTTACTATAGGAAAATGGCAACATTCTATTCAAATTAACTTTGGCGCCGACTGATGAATCTTCGTGAAATTTTCAAAACTAATTATTTGTTGAGATCAGCTCCTATGTTGAAAGTTTGGGGGTGATTCGTCAAGGGGGGGCCGAAACGTGTTTTTTCAATGTTAATTTCCATTGGAAACTTTAGACAAGGCTACAGGTCGAACGGGTGAACAGAATTACCCCAAATTTGGCAGGTAGAAGGGTCTTGGTCTAGAAAGCACGCTTTTGTTTACTTGGTGTAAATCAGTTCAGTAGTTTTTGAGAAATATTGAAAATTACAGATATCGATATTTGGGAATTCTGCCATCTGATTGGCTGAGGCGTTACGAGCACGAGCTTGCTGCTGATTGGCTGTTTGCAACTAGGAAGTGTTGGCCGCCTTTTTGTGATTCCGTTGAACTGAGTAAGGTGGAAAAAGGGCAAAAAATGTGGGAAATAGGAGGGTAGGAGCACTGTAACCTCTGTGGGGTGTTTAGGGTGTGCTATAGAGGGGGTGCAAAGTGAACTAATCATACCTACCGGTGTGAAAGTGCTAGGCTACAAAAATTAAGTGAGGTATTGCCTAGAGTGTGATGCTGCTAAGGTGAGGTGGTGCGGGACTCGGGGATTAGAGCGTGAGTCTAAATTGTGTGTCTTATGCTGTGTAGTCATGTGCCGTGGCTGCTGCAGTACAGCTGTGGAAGTAGTGTCAGCATGTGTGTATAACTACTAGGACGAACTACTGACCCGTACTGGTCTGAAAGTTCTGGGGTACGGAAAATATGTGAGGTAGTGTGTAGAGTCTCATGCTGCTAAGCTGAGCTGCTGCCGGACTCGGGATGAAAGTGTGAGCCCAAACTGTGTGTCATATACTGTGAAGTCATGTGCTCTGGCCGCTGTGCCACATCTGTGCAAGTAGTGTCAGCATGTAGTTGTAGCTACTTGGAGGAACTTTTGTTTCGAACATTGTAACTTGTGTATGGTGCCTAGGGGGTGTTATATAGGGAGTGCAAAGGTACATTTGTGTGTATGAAATAAATTTGGTATTTGGAAAGTGGAAAGCACTGACTCCTACAGGTCTGATGGCACTGGGGGCGTAAGGTGAGGTGCTGCTGGAGTTGGGAATAAAGCTGATGAACTACTGACCCCTATTGTGAACTTTTAACGTGCACGTGGCGTTGAATGTTCGATAAAATGTTGCAAAAGTATATCGTTAGGTTAAATAAAAAATGATGATGAACTTATAACCTGCAGGTGTCGTAGAAGGTTCCAGAAAGTGTGGTGATAAAATAGGTTGAACTTGTGACCTGTATGAGGCGTGGAATAATAAGTAACATTTCTGAAGGAAAATTCAAAATTAACCAATGGAGGTAAGTTTTGGAATGTCGTTGAAGGAATGAAGTATTATGATTTGTTCTTTGCATGTATTTATGTGTGGAGCGACAGAGAAATTGTGCCAATCCTGGTTTCATTCTTGATGAAGTCGGAGCTTTACATGTACTGTGTGAGAAAGAGAGAATTGTATGCGTGTCATTTGAAATCTGGATAACAACTACAAAGGTGAGTTAGAAATGAACAAGGTGTGTTATGTGTTTTATAGTATTGATTAAGTATTTTAGGTGATGTTTTTAATTTTGAAAGTATTTTTTATTTCAAAGTAATATAGTGTTAGTAAAGTGTGGTGTTTGATATTGGTTATGAAATATGCATAAAATTTGAGCTGTTGTTATATAAGTATTTTATATATGTTTAGGAATTTTTCACAGAGAAAAAGTGTAGTTTGTCATCTTTATAGGACTGTATTGTTTTGAAAATGAGGTACAGCGGTAATTTGAGTTTGTAATGTATTTGGGGAGATAAATAAAATGTCGCACGTTTGCAACTGATACTTTTTGTGGAAATAGTGGGGTGGGGGTGGTGGTAGGAGACGTATGTGTTATTAAGCTAAAAGCGATAAAACGAAATGCAGAAATGTTATGTGGGCAGGTTGTGGTCTTATTTTTGACACTGAGAGGTACATTTGAATGTAAGTCAGGGTAGGTTGTTGTACAGTGGGGCCGTGTACAGTGTTTGGAGATTACATGGAGAGGCGATGGAGATAGGAAAACTGATACGTTCCTTTTATATGTACGCATAGTTTGAATCATGTGATCCTAAGTTGAGATAATTATGAATATGGTTTCTAGTTTGCATTTGGGTATAGTGAATAGTTTTCGTAGTTTCTGACTAGTGAATAATAAAAAGGTAGATATACTAAAATATATGGTAGTAAACGTATTAATTATTATGGAATAGAAGTAGTTGGGGAGGGCTTCTTTAGGAGAGATGTTTTATAAATGTGTGAGAGATAAAAAATAATGTAAATGTGCGGTATATTTTCTTTATGAGTTTGTTGACATTAGAGAACTACATGTGATTATAAGTGATACTATTTGTCAGGCTGTGTCGCTGTGGCGGATATATGTAGGTGTTGAAGTGGTTCGTGTTTTACTGATGGTGAGCTTCACTATCCCTTTTGAGACACTTGTCAATTTATTCATTCCATTTAATATCTCTAATATAGATACAG
Organism: Triturus cristatus; assembly: GCF_964204655.1. NCBI lineage: Eukaryota > Metazoa > Chordata > Amphibia > Caudata > Salamandridae > Triturus > Triturus cristatus. The sequence goes on from NC_140585.1 coordinate 727,313,607, forward strand.
TAAAGGGACTGTATATCAAAAGTTTGAGAATTAGAACTTTGTTTACTCTCCCCATGCCCTGCTATACACTCTACAGAGTGTTTAAACGACTTTCGTAACATATAGATGTCTAGCTAGTAAAGGTGGTGTTGTTCGACTGGGCCCATTTATAAACCGTGCTATGGGATGGTTTATGTTTTACCCGCCAATTTGCATGTTTGAATACTTTTTGCTGATTAGTGTTCCGGCAGACACCTGTTAAAATTAACGTCGTATATGGGTATAGTGGTGCTACTGGGAATTGTGGGTGTTTCTGTTTGATTTCGTACGGTTAAGCAAGGGCGGGGGTGGGTGTGGGGGAGATGGTTATGTTGCTGATTGAAATACAGAATATAGTAACGAGCAGATGTCGAGCTACTAAAGGTGATCTAGTACCACTGGGAGCACTTATAAAGCGCCCTATGGCATGGGATATGTTTTAGTCCCAAATTTGCGTGTTTTAATACGGTTTGCTGATGAGCTTTTCAGGAGACATCTGTTGAAGTTAAGGCTGTGTATGGCTATAGTGGCGCTTCTACGTTTGCTTCGGCTCTTTCTTTTATTGTGTAAAGTTAAGCAAGGGCAGGTGTTGAGGTGGTGTAGTGGTACTGTGACTATTTATAAACCGTCTTATGGTATGGTGTATGTTTGAGTTGCAAAATTATAAGTTTTAATAGCTTTTGCCGATGAGCGTTCCGGCAGACACCTTTTGACATTAAGTCTATCTATGGCTATAGTGGCAGTAACGGAAGTGCAGGGGCTCATTGTTTGATTTCGTAAGGTTAAGCAAGCGATCGGTGGGGTGGGGGAGGTGCTTATGTTGCTGATTATAAGACAGACATTTGTAACATGGGCATGTGTAGTTAGTAATGGTAATGTAGTTTGAGTGGGCCTATTTATTAACCGTGCTATGGTATTGTTTATGTTTTTCCCACGAATTTGCATGTTTGAATACTTTTTGTTGATAAGTGTTCCTGCACACACCTGTTAAAATTAAGCCTGTGTATGGGTATAGTGGCGCTACTAGGAATGGTGGGGGTTTCTGATTGATTTCTTACAGTTAAGGAAGGGCGGGGTGGGTGTGGGGGAGGTGGGTATGTTTCTGATTAAAACACAGAATTTAGTAACATGCAGATGTCGAGCTACTGAAGGTGATGTAGTACCACTGGGAGCACTTATAAAGTGCCCTATGGCACGGTATATGTTTTACCTGCAAATTTGTATGCTTTAATACGCTTTGCTCATGAGCGTTCTGGTAGACGTTTGTTGAAATTAGGTTTTTGTATTGGTATAGTGTGTTTACTAGGTTTGGTGTGGCTTTTTCTTCAATTTTGTGAAGTTAAGGAAGGATGGGGAAGAGGGTGGTGCAGTAGCAGCGTGCCCATTTATGAATCGCTTTATGGTATGGTATATGTTTTTCTGGCAAATTCCCATGTTTTAATACATTTTGGTGATGAGTGTTCCAGCAGACAGGTACAGAAATTACACAACATTTCTGTGGATAAGACATCTTCGTGCTGATAGACACTCTTGTGCTGTGGTAGAAGGCTGATAGCGTTGCTGGAAAATTATGAAACCTGGTGCCATTGTAGATTTTAATGGAAGGTTACACTGTTTGTTTGTTACTATGGTGTATTTAGAGTTCTAAGTGGGAGAAAAAAAAGTGGGGGTGCTCTAAAAGGTGGGGGCAAAGCTCTTAAAGGGGTGTGGGCTATGCAAGTTGGGGCGTGGTCTAAATCAAGATAAGTATCATTGTGTGCTTTAGAAAATCATCTCCAATTATCGTAGGGTCGGAAAAAAACATTGTTTAAAGGATTTCTCTTTCTTCTACAACATGGGTAACCTAGCATGATGTCTCCAGTTCTCCGTAGTGAGCAAAATAAGCATGCGTACATCGATGTGCATGCTGTCACTGCAGTGTAATAAAAAAAGAAATTGACTATCTTTGAGAGGGCCGAAAATAAAGCCTGGTAGAGATTCGTTTGAAGGCTGCCTGAAAATAAATGCCGGTACCCAGGCCCGGCCCAATTAAAGCACAGTATCCATGCATCCTAAGCACTGCGCAATTCAACCATCTTTTAATTGATGGATATATTCCTACTTATATATATACATAAATCTGTTTGTCCGCTTATCTTAAGCATCTATGAGCGCACGCGCCTATGGTAAGCACAGTGCCATTCATGCAGTGATACGCCTATATATGCATAGATATATCTGTCCCAGAATCAATCCCAAGCATTTATCAGCCCACCCGTCTATCGTAAGTACTGGTCTTTGCATTCATCCATCCTTCCATCCATCCATACATTGATACATTGATCTATGTATCTATCCATTGATGCATCTGGCCATGCATCCACTCGCCCTTTATTCAACTATATGTTCTTATTTCCGTGCATCGTCCGCCCCCGATCTTAAATACCATGTATTATGCTCATCCAGCTACCCTCTTAAGGCGTTGAAAAGGCTTGCGAAAAGCATTGACAGGCAGATTTTTAAATAAAGAATAATAAAGCTTTGAGTTACTCTTTGTGGAGCATACTTCAACGCCCTTCTCTTGTGGTGTTTTAAACAAAGGTACATCTAGCGAAAGAAATGTAAAGGAGCTTTTAAGTGTAATACGTTAATTTAGAAACATAACGTTTTGTCGAGTTGTTTATAGGTACACTGTTTTAAAGTGTCCATGACTGACAGATACTGAATACCTGTACTTCTTATATTTGAGAAAGTATACCAGAGAGCTAATTTGGGCTGGTGAGAACCTTGAGTTCTATATTTCCATGTGAAGTACAGTATAGGAATAGGAATAGGAATAGGAATATAGGAATAGGAATATAAAAGTAATTTGAAAGCTTTTATGTTCATATTAAAGAGGGGGTGTGAGAACTTAGTGAGGCAGGCAAAGTGTGTGTTTTCGTAGCACTAAACAAGACCGTGTGTAAGGTGAGAGCAGGTTCATGCTGGAGTTGCCTTGTTGTGGTTGTTTACAGGGGCCCAGCCAGAGGGAAATTTCGGGGGAGCCTAATTCTTTCAGCAATAGGCAGAGTGGGCATGTAGGGGTTGTAAAAAAGGGTGAAAAAGAACAGAGTCTCCTTTACAAAAAAAATGATGTTTTGAAGACCGGTATAGTACTCGGGTGCGGCTCTGTGTGTGCACCCGGGAAGCTGTGTCAGAGAGTCCGGGGCAATGGGCGTTGTGCGCCTCGTGGTCTGTCTGCTAATCACCCCACGATGATGTTGCTGGTGCGTTGCAAAAAGAGAAGGGAAATGCTGAGAGAAAATGGCTCCCTTTAAAGGATTTCCCTTCTCCTACAATGCGAGTCACTTGGCATGATGTCTGCACTTCTAAGTAGTGAGCAATGTGCATGCTCTCACAGTGTCAGTGCAGTGCAATAAAGAAAAAAAACGGATTACGTTTGTGAGGTCGGAAAATAGAGCCCTATAAAGACCCGTTTCGAGGCTCCCAAAAATAAAGTGCTGTTGGTCACATCCCCACCGACACACCCTCCAGTTAAAGCCCTGGGTGCAGTGTTATGTTTGCGAAGTTGTTGATAAAATTGTTAGGTAATAATGGCAATTTTTATGTGTGCTGTTTGATTGATAATATCATTCTAAGTACATAGATTAACATTTTTAAAAATAGTATTTATAAAATTGTGTGCGGTGGGTTACAGAGAAAGTGGTGTGGGGTGGTGGGGTGTGGCGGAGAGGTGAAAAGTATGAGGTAGTGCAGTTATATATAAATTTGTAAAGGAGCATGTAAATAATTAAATAAATACTTGCTGTATGTTCTATGGCACTACTTGTCATCCTAGTGCTCCATCACATTGCAGCACTGGGTCTGGAAGTTGTTAGTGGAAGTTTTGCAATTGTATGTTATTATTTTAACACAGTGAAGAAATGTAAAAAATTATTGAATCTATTTTTTGTTTTTTCAAAAATTATTTTATTTGGATTGAAATTTGGAAATGCCTAGAAGAAGTGAAAAAAAAAGTAAAGAGAAGAAAAATATATATTTGACGAGAAGGAAAGATCTTGAAGTAGAAAAAAATGCGAGTAGTAGAGAAACTGTTTGTTTGAGTAAAAGCAAAAGACAATTTTTGAGAAAAATATTACGAACATTTAATGAGAAAAACATCACACAAAGCAAAAAGAAGAATTTTTCAAGTAAGGTGAAGCAGAGTTCAATTTCAAATATGAGGAAAAGGAAAGATGATAAAGGAATAGTATCTGGTACTCAGAGACGAAAACAATTTCAAGAAATTCGTCAGAGACCTTTTCGATCTAGAGTGATTCAGAATTTATTGAAAACATGCTGCAAATATAAAAGAAGAATGTTCCAATTCAAAGAGAAGCAGCATATTGAAAGTATAGTGGATACTGCTTTCAATTTGAAACAGAAGTTGTTCATTTTGATTTTAAAGAGATTGAAAGTATTGGATAAAATAGTGAAAGTATTGAAAGACAACAGTAGAAAAAAAGACTTGTGAACAGAACCAACTTTTGTAAAATCTTTAGTGGACATTGGAGACATACTTCTAGTACTGAGCATTTTTTTAATGAGGAAAGTTACTTCCAGGAAAATAGTTTATCATTTGCAGTTGATACTGGAGGTCGTTGCTACGAAGTTCAGGATGGTGTTTCTTTTCCAAAGGAGGAAACGGTTGGTAAAAGTGCAGAAGAGTTAATAGCTGAAGAAGTGCAAGGGAAACGTCCACGAGCTCCTGTGTATAGGTGGAGTTGTAGTAGGAATCCATTGATATAATGAGAAATTTGCTACGAGAATGTACTCAGAAAAGTATAAAACAGAAGATTAAGTTGTTACAAGGACTAGATCCATGTAATGTAAGAAAATATACTGAGAAGTATGGGCATTCTCTGGCTTGTCTTTCAATAAAAGTTTGTAAAAGTGTTTTTCATCATTTGAGGATGTTAGCAGTACACCATTCAGAAATGCGGAACTTTGCAAAGAAACTGTACTATGTAAAAAGTCTTGCATTAAGTTTAAATGAACTGAATAGAAGTCTTTTATATGGTTCTTTATCAGATGTTAAAAAAAAGTGTGATGATATTTTGGTTCAGAAGAGCAGTTCATAGAAAGTGAAAGTTTGACAATTCAGATGTTGGAGGAGATGAGAAAGTGATTAGCACTGATCAGTTTGAAGAAGAAATTGGAAAGTTTAATGTAGTTTGCTCTGAAATACCAAAATATGTTTGTGTTTGTTGTCGACATACTCATTATAAAAGTCAAAGTAGGAATTTTGATTTGTATTTGAAAACTGAAAAGGAGAACAATGGTAAGTGGAAAGAATTTGCAACTTACTTGTTTGTTGAAGGTCGATTTGAGTTAGGTAGTAATCAACGTATATGTAAATATTGTTACAACAAATTAGAAGAGAACAAAATGCCTGCTAGAGCAGTGCATAATAAGTTGGAGTTAGTAGCTATGCCGCAGGAGCTGGCCAAATTGAATACATATGAGTCGGTTCTAATTCAATCTGTTCATCCTTTTCAAACTATAATTCGGATGGAGCCTAAAACAGGTAAACTGCCACCAACAGACTTGCAAAGAGGGCTGAAAGGAAGAGTGGTGTACTTACCTTTGGATTTTGAGAAAAACATTGAAACTATTGCTGGAGAGAAAGAGGAAGATGAGGCAGTAGTTATTTTAGTAAATGGTGTACCCCCAAAGAGTCGGAAAATATGGCAAGAATTTGTGGATGTTAATAAAGTTGAAAAGGCTACCTTATATATTATAGAGAACAATATTTATTACAAAAATGTAAATGTAAATGAACAGGTAATACGTTTAGAAGATGATTTTGAAATTTTAAGTGGTCAAATAGAGAAAGTGGACAAGTCAAGGACTGAAGAGAACATTATACAATATGTCCATGGATTCAAAAGAAGTGATAGGAAGTAGCATTGAGTTAGTTCAAATGAAAAAAGCACAGGGAACTCCAATGAGTGTATGGGAGAAAAGTTTGGAAGCTCGTTGTTTACCACAGTTGTTTCCTACTGGAGAAGGTGGCCAATATGATGACAGACCTGTACGGATTCCAGCTTCAGAATATCGGTCAACAAGATTATATTCTAAAGATCCTAGATTTCGACAGTGCTTTCCATACATATTTCATCTTTTGTTTGAAAGTGATCTGCCTTCTCTCTTGTATGCAGTGAATCATATACTTAAAACTGGAGTTCATGAATCACTTCTTTCAGCAAAATAATTTGTGGAGAAAGTTCAAGAAACAGATGAAAATTTAGAAGAAAAGTTAATCAATTTGATGGCATGTTAACGTGGAACAAATGAGTATTGGTATCGTCGTCATGGAGAACTCAAGTGTATGTTACGGAACTTAGGTACACCAACATGGTTTGTGACACTTAGCTGTGCAGAGTATGCATGGGAAGATTTGCTTGAGTTTTTGAGAGAAGCGAATTCTAATATAAAAAATGTTGAAATAAAGACTCCTGGTGAACTGTGTTCAATGGATCGTGTAAATGTGTGCAGATATTTTAATCATAAGTTTCAAGGTATGATGTCTTTTATCTGTAAAAAGAATCCACCTCTTGGAGAAGTTACCGATTTCTTTTGGAGAAAGGAGTACCAAGCAAGAGGTGCACCTCATATACATATGCTACTATGGGTCAAGGATGCACCTAAATTTAGAACTGATTCTGATGAAACAGTATTGTCTTTCATCGAACAGCATGTGACAAGGAGATAGAAGCTTGAGACAGCAAGTTTTACGTTTCCAAAGTGTGGAAAGTACTGCAGAAGAAAATATAAGTCTAAAGGAAAATTTTACACCAAATGTCGGTTTGGATTTCCCCGTCCAGTCATTTGTAAAGGAAGAGTAAATTCTTTTTTTTCTTCTCTGAGGCACACAATAACTCGGAAATCTCCAAAGAATACCTACAACTTAAAAAGAACAGAAGTGTCAAAGTATATCAGTGACTACAATCCAGTCATTTTAAAAATGTGGAATGCGAACATGGACATCCAGTATAATGCGGATAACTCAATTGCTGTTGCACGTTATGTTACATCGTACATAACAAAATCTGAAAAAACAGAGATGAAACAAATGTGGGATGAAATTGCACAAGAGAACAGTCTCAGCAAAAAATTGTACAGCTTTAGTTTGAAAATGCTTTCCCACCGAGAAAATGGATTGTATGAATGTTCAGACCACTTGTGTTCTTCAAGTTTATTTTCAAAGTCACGAGGAATCATTTGGATAAGTTTAGGTCTTGCCTTCAAATGAAATAGAGTGTTGAAATCATTGGAAGCAATTGAACAATTAACAGCAAATGAGCCAGATAGTACAGACATTCTGAAAAATAATATATTGGACACATACTATCTGAAAAGGAGTCAACATCTGGAACAGCTATGTCTGTATGAAGTACTTCAAAATTACAGCTTCAAAAGAAATGTTAAAGAGAATTTAAAAGAAGGAAAGTTTGCAGTAGTTGGATGTCATGGTTGTTTAGTAAAACATGCAAAGAGTAATCTTATAAACCACAAGAAACTTAGTTGTGAAACTCCAGATAAGCGAGAATTTTACTATTTAGCACTTCTGCAGCTGTTTAAACCATGGCGTAGCGAAAGTGAATTACTTGGAGAGTTTGACTGCTACGAAGATTCTTTTAATGCTTGTAAAGATAGCATTCAATATCCAATTTTCCCTACATATTTAAAAATGTTGAATGATGCAGCTGAACAGGAAAAGACTATTATAGCTGAAATAGCTCATGAAAGTTCTCAAGATAGTCAAAGTAGTGGTCCATGTAGTCAAGATCCTCTTGGACAACCAATGCTGGAAAATGAAGCAGCGATTGCTATGCATGAAGTCGAAATTGCAATGCAACAAGCACACGAGGAGAATATAACATTGTTAAAGTTAGAAGAACAAGTAAATGTTGAACAGAAAGAAATATATGTGTAAGTGAGAGAACGGATAGAACATGGTTTGTTGCATGAAAGAAAATAATGTCTGTGTTCATCTTTTAAACCTGTTCTGATGTACATCAGTGGTCAAGCTGGGACAGGTAAAAGTTTTTTAATTAAAGTTTTGACCAGTTATCTTCAAAAAACTACTGGTTCACATTTATGTTGTGTGGTAACAGCTCCAACTGGATTAGCTGCACACATTGTTAAAGGAGTTTCTTTGCATAGATTATTGATGTTTCCAGTGGAGCATGATAATAAATTACAATATCAGAAGCTATCTGGAGAAGCATCTTATGAAGTGTCAAGAGTGCTGAAGAAAATGAAACTTTTAATTATTGATGAGGTGAGCATGATCTCAAACTTAATGCTTGCTTTTGTACACTTAAGAATGCAACAGGTATTAAAAACAGATTACGACATTCTCTTTAAGGGAAAACATTTAGGGGTCGATTCCGATCCTGTATTTTTTTTTTCCGTACGACTCGTATCCGTAATTTTTTCCATACGAATCGTACAAGTCCCGTCCGACCCATGAAGTACGATTCGTACGGGAAAAATACATACGGATCGGCCCGATCCGCACGAATCGGATCGGGAAAAGTTGTATGAGACGGACCCGGACACTTTTCCGTACAGATCCTAAAAATACATATACGATCCGGACCGGCTTTCCGATTTACGAATCGTACGGAAAACGTCCCGTAAACGGGGAATGACTTTACCCGCTACGAAGCGAACTTTGTACGACTGTATCCTGGGAAAAGTTGTTCCTGGGTTGCGAGTCGTACAGGGGTACGAGTCTTACAGGCACCCCCCATGCATATGCACGCACCTTACAACAACATTGCGTATGTATGCACCGTACATGGGCAATGATGGTGTATGCACCGTACATACGCAATGTTGGTGTACGCACCGCACATACACAATGTTGGTGTATGCACCGTACATACGCAATGTTGGTTACGCACCATACATACGCAATGTTGGTGTACGCACCATACATACGCAATGTTGGGGTACGCACCGTACATACACAACGCATGGGGGTGTATGCCTGTACGACTCGTACCCCTGTACGACTCGCACCCCTGGGAACATGTCGGAGTACGCCTCGTACCGCGGAGAACGTCGCGTATGACCGAGTCAGACACACAAAAAAACAGAAGCAAATACAATGAAACGAGTCGTACTGAACCACGGACACTGTAAAACAGCACAAGAAGGGTCTATTCGACTCGCACAACACCACAAAACACGTCTATAGTGCACAAAACATGGAAATGACTGACCTGGCCACATCCAAACAGGCAAACAGAGGGGCAAACTCACAACCACCCCTTATAACATACCCACCAAAAATTCAAACTGAGGCCCACCAACAAATGGACCAATAAAAAGGGCCCACACACACAAACCATGAGCCTTTGCAACAGACTCACTGCAGCTAGAGAGCACACACCAACAACTGCACCCATCCACCTTAACATATACCCCTTCACACAACCTCCTTCACACATACCCCCTCTTCACATTCAGACCCACACCTTCACATTCAGACCCACACACCCACAACCATCCACACCCTCACCCCACACCATGCCCACAGACAAGAATCCAAAGTTCACAAGGGAGGAGCTGGAGCTGGAGATCCTTGTCAATAAAGTCATCAGAGTCGAGCCACAGCTGTTTGGAACATTGGTCAGACAGACCAGCATAGGGGAAAAATTACGCCTGTGGCAGAGGATCGTCGATAGGGCGAATGCTGTTGCACCCATCAGAAGGACCAGGACTGAATGCCAAGCCAGGTGGTACGATCTGCGGAGGTCAGTCAAGCGAAAAATGAATGACGACTACGCCCAGAGCAACATCACCGGAGGTGGTGGGCCCCGCAAACCAGTACATTTCCATCCCTGGGAGGAGAAGGTGATGGCACTGCTTTTGCCGGTGGGAGTACATGGACTTCAAGGAGTTCCAGAGCCTGGTGAGTACACAAACAACTTATGTAACATGGGGGTAATGGCATCCACACCCCAACTACACAAAATGCACGCAACTACCCCCAAGCCCTCACCGGCCAGAACCACAGTCAAAAACAACGCTAATGCCACTAACATGTGTATGCCCCATTGAGAAAGCAAGGCCATGCTATGTCCCATGCCACACGAAGCACTAACCCAAGAATGGATGTCCGGTATGCTGGGAGGGTGGGTGTCACAAAATGCATTGTTAAACTCCAAATCAGACACAATTACCCTCATCCCATATGGCCCAGGTACATACCCATGCACCATGTGCAATGCACAGGGACTGGGAAAGTACTGACAAGATAGCTGACACTTGGCCCTGGTGTAGGCAGCACAAGGCCCTCCTGTGACCAGTGCAAACACAAACACCAAGACAACAAGGTCAGATATCTAGGACAGGAACTCACACTCACTGTCATGGCAGCATGCTCCATGGGGGGACAGCTACATCACCTGGGAGCCCCAGTGCCAAATCACACTACACCCACCAGCAGGCCCTGTCAAACACACCCCTTACAGAAGCAGACACCTCCGGGACAGGCAATGGATTTACCCACTGTCACAATGGACATGTAACACAACAAGACCAATACATACCTGAAGAAGCATCCAAGCCAAAAATCTACATGTCAAAGACTCAGGAGAACATATCAATCTGTCCCCCGCAACATACCCATCCACAAGTGAACATTGAGGAGAATGCTAGGCACATACAACTGCCTGGAGGAACAGTGCCAACTTGAATGTGTGTGAAACATGGATGTTGCATGAAACAGCATTAACATTGTCTGTCTCTGACACACAGGGCAATCTCCCCCCAACAATGGGGGTGAAGAATCACAGTCACAAGCTCGGGAGGAACCTGATCCCACCGGCAGCGATGCCTCTCAATACTCCGCGGATGACCCCGACCGACCTGGACCCTCTGCTGTCCAAGCCCCTGCAGCACCTGGTTCAGGAACATCTGTGCCAACCACCACCCCCATTCCTGCCACATCCCAGGAGACATCGAGGAGCTGTGCCCGCAGTGAACAACTGAGCCAGTCTGACCAGGAGGGACAAGGTGCGCTGGGCACCCAGGAGGAGGCAGACAACATCGCCACTGCCATCCCTCAGGGGTCCCGTAGACCCGATGTGCCCACAACGGCAGCCCAGGCTCGTTTGGGCAGGGGTGGTGGGAGTGTAGGCAGGCGGAGGCGAGAACCTGACCAGCCAGCTGAAGGGACCGGTATGTCACACAAACACAACATCATGGACGCATACTGGCGTGACACCAGGGAGTTCAGCGAGGTAGTGGGGACCCTCACAGAGATAAAGGGGACCATCACAGAGATGAAGAACCAGCAGGCCGAGCAACACACCAGCAACAAGAGCACCAAGGACGGATGGAGGCAAGACTGGTTAAGCTCCTGGCGGCACAAAGGGACATAAGCCATTCACTCCGTCGGATCGCCGACAACATGGGCAACCCTCCATGGCCACCAGGCAAAGACCACCACCAGCCACAGGGAGGGAGGAGGAGGAGGATTCGTCCGACGGAGCGTCCCAAGCATCGTCAAGGCCTGCATCTGAGGGTCCCCGAGGAAGGTGGGTCATCCACGGAAAAGACCGTGAGAGGCAGCGGCCCATCCACATCTCCCAGGTCACCTGGCCTGGCACCTGGCCTTCATGTGCGACAGCATCACCTCATTGACTGACATTATCTGCCACATGGACTTGCTGTTCACAGTCTGACCAATGATGCTAAACACTGTGGTCTGGAATCTGCTGACTTCAAATGCCAAGGATCCCATCTCCCCCTGTGAACTTTGGAATCTATGGTCCCTGTATTGCACCTTTTTCTTTGCACAAATCACGCACCAGACCTATAATACAAAAAAGAATAAATGAAATTTTATGTTGCAGTCATTTAGCATGAGTCTACAACATACGTGTGGGGATACCTGAGTGTGGAACTAACTCCAGCCATCCATACACTGGGATCTGAGTCCGGTCGAGGACACACATGGGTCACAATGTATCATCAAATACAGACATGGAGCCCAATACTCACCCGTGATGGCCTCAAGCTGCTGAGGGGGGGCTGGCAATACTGCTCGGACAGACCAATTTGGAAGAGTATCATGAAGGCGTAGAGGTCATGGGTCATGTGGAGGTGCCCGGGGATGGAGTCCCAGGTCTGTTTGGCAAGGTGGGAGAACTATCTCCTGCATGCAGTTGTTCTGTGGATGTGATGAATGGTGGCCAGGGCAACGTTGGCTGCACGGAGTTGGGCCAATGGGGTGTTGGATGACAGACGTCCAAGGTCGGTTTTGGGTCTGGGGTTGTGGACTGCCTCCTGAGTGTGGTTGAGGAGTCTGAAGGTGATCCTGCAGCAGACAGTGAGCCATTGTAGCTATCTCAGGTGGACGGTGATGTGGCTGGGGCAGGGGATGTTGAAGGTGAGGTGTGCGGACGCACCCTGGATGTGGAAAACTTCTCCTGCAGTTTTGCTGTTGTTCCTCCGTAGAGGGAGGTACTGTAGTTGACCCGGCTGGTGTCGTGGACCTGGGGGACGGTCTGTCTTGCCTTGGAGTGGATCTATCTGTGGATCATTTGAAGCATGCGGAGGGTGTTGCAGCATGAGGTACAGATGGTGTTGAGTTGCATGGTAATTGTGAGCGATGAGTCCATGATGAACACCAGCTTGCGTGCATGGCCACTGGGTGCTGGTGCGGTGCCCAGGCCGGTGGGACACAAGAAGTTGACCCAGCCATATGGGGACAATCCTCAGATGATGACCTCAGTCCTGTCCAAGTCCAGCCTCAGGTGGCTGATGTTCAGCCATTCGTCAACGGATCTCATGTCTTCTTGAAGGTTGGATCTGGCAATGGCTGGGTCTTTGGTGAGGGTGAGGAGCAGCTGGGTGTCAATGGCATACGAGATGATGATGAGGTCGTGTGCGCATGTGATGGTGGAGAGGGGGGTCATGGAGACATTGAAGATTGTCACGCTGAGAGATGAGCCCTGGGGCATGGGCCAGATGACCCCAGTGTACTACATGCTGAAGGGTGGAGGCTGACTCCCTGGGCCTTGCTGGTGAGCTACTTGTTGATTTAATCCTGGGCCCTCCTCTGGATACCAGTGTTGGAGATGTGTGAGCTGACAGTGTGGTAGCACATGGTGTAGAATGCCGTTGAGAGGTCAAGGGGTGTGGTCTCACCATTGTTGAGCAGGGCAAAGTTGTCGTTGGTGGTGGCAATGATGACGGTTGCAGTGGTGTGATTACTGTGGAAGATGGTCTGGTGCCGGTTGCCTGGAGCTGTTTGCGTGGAGGAAGTTTGTCAGTTGCTCGTTGAGTGTCTTCCTGATGACATTTGATGGGTAGGGAAGCAGGGTGATGTTCCAGGAGATCCTGCGGTACTGCCCTCCATTGTTTAAGAAGGGCCTGGGTCTCTGCATGCCTCCAGCTCCCATGGAATGTGGCAAACTCAAAGGAGACATTCATGACGTGCTGGACGTGGGCTTCAAGGATGGGGAATGATGTGGTTGAGATGTTGTGTGGGAAGGGGCCTGATGGAGAGCCAGAGTGGATGGTGCACATGAGCCAGGTGGTGCATTTGCTGCTGACGGGAGTCCAGAACCTGAGGGGGGTTTGTCCCGTGGATTATAGTGCTGTCTGCCTCTGTGTGCCAAGGCTGTCGTGTATGTCCATGAGCTTGCTGTGGTAGAAAGTTGCAAGGGATTTGATCTGCCTTGCAAGGGCGGGGTGTCTTTTGGATGGAGAGCTGCTGTCAGTTCACTCACAATGCTGATGAGCTCCTTGATGTCGTGTGTTTTGGTGCCTCGGCTCTATCTGAAGGATCTCCACTTGTCCTTGCTGATGATATGGTGATGGCTGTGTATGGTGTTTCCCAGGGCTGTAAGGTAACTGATGGTTCTTTATGTTGCAAGGTTTGCACAAGAGTCTGACTAGATCTGTATGAGTCCATTAGGTCTGCATGGCCCAGGTGGCTTAACTGTTGTTGTGCTTCAAAGGAAAGTCCGTCAATGTGGCAAGACTGTTGGATCAGTTGCTGATCCAGTGTGTGAGGTTGCAGGGTGTGGCGGTGGTGTTGGTTTGAGTGTCCCACACAGCTTGTCTGTGGTGACTTACATCAAGCATCTTTGGGGGATCGGTAGCAGGGTGTGTGGCAGTGTGTTGCTTGTCGGAGACGTGGATGCAAATGTTGATGGCCCAATGATAGATGGTGGTGTGGTTCTCCTCCAGCAAGAAGTTACTGTTCCCCAGCCACATGTAGCCTGTGGAGGTGAGGGCGTGCGTGCAGATGTACGTGTTGATGGCTTTGCAGAATTGTGGATGTAGGCCTGGAGATCTGTAGATGAGTGTTACTCTGAGGGTTGCCAGGGGGTTGGTGCGAAACCGGATTTGTGACTCTGAGGGTGTACTTGTGAATAAATTGCAATTCAGCCTCCGGGATTGTTGGTGCCGTCCTTGCGGTTGATCTTCTATCCGTCAGAGATGGCAATGAAGAAGTTGTGTGCTGAGGATGCTTTTATCCAGGTTACTGTCATGAAGGTGATGTGTGGGGCTGTTGTGTTGAGGAGGTAACAGAGTCCAATGGCGTGCTGGTGGACGGAGCGGGTGTGGAGTATGATGCACATGACCTGGTTGTTCTGACAGGGTCTGGTAGGCGGGGCAGCGCTGTGTAGGCAGTAGGAGTTGCAAACTCAGCATGCAAAGGTGTCGTGTGTGCGCTTAGGGGTTGCCTGATAGCAGGCGGTTGATTGTCTGGTGGACATTGCTTGGAGGGTGGCTGCAGCATGAGCCTGTTGTGTGACGTGGATCATGCAAGGACCAGAGGGCCGTGCACTGTGCACGTTGCAGGCGCAGGCGCAGATGGTCCTGCCTTTGGCATGGCGTTGGCGCAACAGTGGCACAGACAAGCTGCTGGCTGCATTAAGAATGGATGGAGGGGGGAAGGGAGGAGCATTTTGGAGGCGTGTGGGTTGCAGAAACAGGGCACTCGGTGGGGCGGTGCCGCAGGTGAGGCAGCAGCAGGCGGAAGGGGTTGAGAAACTAGGCAAAAAGTAGCACACAAAGACAAGGAGGTCAGAAAGGCATAGTGCAACAGATGTATGTAAAGGAAGGAGTGTCAGGTTACTCATGGGTCACTCCGAGAAAATGTATGAACAATCACCAAAAATGACGGCCACAGGATCAGGCAACAAAATGCGGAGCTGCTCACAGGAGACACACCGTCAGCATGCGTTGACGTCCCGTTGTGGGGAGCAACCTGCACAAATACATACACAACCAGGTACTTCATGCACAATAGAGATTATTAGCCATGAAGAACTGCATGCATGTTGCCGAAGTACACATACACTCATATGCTCAATCTTTGACAATTACGCCATAGATGACGCATGCAAACTGGCAAGAGATCTGCAGTGACAGAGATGAGGCCCTTTGGATTGTGCTGAACACCTTTATTACACAAACTCACACAAAGGGAAATGCATCCATACGAACAGACTCACAGGTCAGGTGACAGAACATGTGGGACATACGCTGGACCCCCCCTTCACAACAATGAACTGGCACCCAAGTTAAGGGGATGAGCCAAACACATCCTGCTGCACACGGAGAGGCTGCAATTCACCATAGAGCCTGTTGTTGTGATGTCCCACACTAAGTCCACCCGTAGCATCCGCAATGTTTCAGAGGCAAGGTTTACGCACATTGATGCCTTCATCAGACTCCACACTCCACTACAGATGACTGTCAAGAAGGGTGACTATCATGTCATGGGAGTGATGCTACATGTTATATGCTCCATGGTGAGAAGACATGTATGCATGGTACCACAACATGCACAGAAGCAGTCCCCACACATTCCCAACCCGTACCACCACCAAAAAGCCTTGCTGCAATCCTTACCCAAACTGACATTTCCACATGTCCGTGCATGGAACGCTGATTCAGCACACGTTGCAATCCTCATAAGGAATAGCAGGAGGACAAAGATGACACGAGCAGACAACAGGCGCAAAAACCTGGGAATGACAGACACACAAGAAGTCACCTAAAACAAATCTCGCTGCACACATGGTCAGTTACGAAACATGAACAATGTTGGACACATGCAAATTTCAAAGAAAGTCTCTCCGCAAAACTGTGAGGCATGACATCATCACTCGAGTGACACATCAGAACACACATCAAAGTCACTTTGCATTCAGTCAGCTGGACACACACATTGCAACACATGCCACTCAATGCTACAAGCTTGCACACTCATACCCAGTAACTCACCATTATGAGAAGAAGTTGCGTATGAGCTGACTCCGGATATCATCCTCCTCCTCCTCACTTGCCTCGTGACCAAGCCCTGGATCCTCCACGGGTGGATGTTGCTGCTCGTCAGGATCAAGGATGAGTGGCACTGCCTTCTCAACGGCCATGTTGTGCAGCATGCAGCACACAATGAAGATTTTGCAGACCTTCTCCGGTGCATATGGGAGGGACCCGCCTGTCTTGTCAAGGTACCGGAATCGGCTCTTCAGGAGGCCAAACGTCCTCTCAATCACTCGCCTGGTCGGCCCGTGTGTATTGTTGTACCGGTGATCTGCAGCTGTTCTTGGGTTGCGGAGAGGTGTCATTAGCCATGGCATGTTGGGATATCCAGAGTCCCCTACATGGAAACATCATGTAAATAAGTGGGTCAGGAGATGCCGTAAGAGCCAAAGAAACCGCAACACACAGGGCAAACAGAGTATACCCACCAACAAGACATGCTCGTTCGTTGTGCAGCCGCAGCAACATTTGTGGCACCCTGCTACACCTCATGATGTAAGCATCGTGTGCTGATCCTGGAAAACGTGCACAGACCTGGGAAATCACCATGTTAGCAAGACACACCACAAGGGCATTTATTGAGTGGTAATGTTTTCGGTTGCGATAGGCTTGCTCCTGTGCCTGTGATGGTACCAAAGCCACATGTGTCCCATCAATGGACCCAATTACATGGGGCATCCCTCCCAGGGCATAGAAATCACCCTTGACATCTGTCAACTCCTCAGGAGTAGGAAATGTGATGAATTCATCAAGGTGCTCCAACATGGCTGCCAAAACATCACGCAGGACACGGCTGAACATTGTCTGCGACATCCCACCAACATCAGCTATGGTCAATTGAAACGTACCTGTGGCAAAAAAATATAGGGCTGCCATCACCTTCATCTTGGGAGTCAGCGCAGTAGGATGCCTGTGTCGCGGTTAGAGGTGTGGTGCCAGCTTGTCAGTCAAGTCCTCAATCAACTGTCGAGTGAATCTGTAACGTCGGATGCAGGCATGTTCCCTCATGGCAGCCAAGTCTGGCATTGGTCTTGGGACAGGCGGTGCCCTGCAGGACATTGTTAGGAATAATGAAGATTGAGAGTCTGCCAACATCAATGTCAACAAACATAGCACATGCTAAACTGCTACTAAACATCAGGTAACTATGGAGTCTGGTGTGTGCAATACATCCAGGACACATATGCCGGCTTGCTGGCACTCCTACGAAAAGCCAGATACACCTGTTGATTGTCAAGTCTACATGACATGCCCTGAAATGAGCTGGGGGAAAGTCTGAGTGAACAGCCAGAGATATCACCGGAGTGACACACATCCACATAGCTGCATTGGAAGGATGTCATCTCATCCAGACAGTTGACTGCAAGGCACACGCACAGGTCACATGGAATGTCAAATGTACATATCAAACACATTGCGATGAAGGGGTACACGTGACAACAAAAAAACACAGCCATTGAGACGACGCAGACATGTATGCCTGGGAAAATATGATGTCCGATGCACACAGACCCTACAGCCATGGGAATCCACATGTGGCATGGTGTGCGTAGATGTGTGCCATGCCCATCTCCACACAGACCCATGTTGGATGCAACAACAGCAGATGCAGTTGACAGAACACTAACAGCAAGCTCTTGGGAACACATGACACACACCTGACATAGTCACATAGGGGCACGCTGATCGTGACATGTCAGTTGATAGAGTGTCCCTGTATCTGGCATCAGCGAATGTTGATGACTGTGCCATCCCACCGCTGCTGTGCATGACACAGTTGGACTAGAGACACACATGTGGCAAGTATCAAGGTGATGTGTGCCCCATCACACATGACATGTGTACACAGGTCATCACACATCAATTGTGCAACTAGATGAGATGACCTGTGCAATATCACTGGCTGACACACCTAGGGCCTGCACATGAAAGTATGCAATGACAGGTACTTGATGGACATCCTTGTGCGACTCGTAGCCCTCCATTCCTGGCGTGTGTACGCCTCGTATCACCATTGTAAGTGTGTGAAATGCACCGTACCCCCGCATTCATTGCGTGTGTATGCCCCGTGTCACTATCGTACTGGTGCAGTAGGGGTACGTGTGAAACGCACCGTACCCCGCATTCATTGCGTGTGTATGCCCCGTATCACTATTGTAGTGGTGCCGTAGGGGTATGTGTGAAACGCACCGTACCCATCCATTCATTGCGTGTGTATGCCCTGTATCACTATTGTAGTGGTGCCGTAGGGGTACGTGTGAAACGCACCGTACCCACACATTCATTGCGTGTGTACGCCCTGTATCACTATTGTAGTGGTGCCGTAGAGGTACGTGTAAAACACACCATACCCACGCATACATTGCGTGTGTACGCCCCATATCACTATTATAGTGGTGCCGTAGGGGTATGTGTGAAATGCACCGTACATGTGTGTGGATTTCAAAATTACATAGGGGACACATAGGGGACAAGTATTAGGCCCAAAATGCATACTGGTTGTCACGGATACAGAGTTTTCAGTTGCAATGTGTCCATCAGGTGTCCTGGAACAGTCAGTTGGCAAAAAAATACAATGTTGACATGATGCTCCAAATTTGAACGATGCGAATGCGTGTCATTGGTGTATGTTTAAAGGGATTGGAGTAAACGTACGATGCGAATGAGTCTGACCAATCACTATGTACTCCTCTAAATGAATGCCTTTCAGCAAGACAGATATTTGGCAGCCAGAAACCAAGAGAGGGCACTTGCCTGCACAACTTTCAAGTCGACCACACTGCTGCTGTCTCTGCTTCCTCTGCATCATGTCGCCTACTGTGGAGAGGGCCCAGCCATTCACCCTAGAGGAGAATGAGGCATTGCTGGACTGCCTCCTCCCACAGTACCCCAAGCTGAAAGGGAGACCAGGGGAGCAGGTGAGTGCTGACTCAACTACCTTTGACTGTGCACACCAGTTGTGTGACTGTCACTTCTGGCATTGTGTCCAGGTGTGACAGACATGCAATGTTGTCTAGAGTGGGTCCCGGGGGGGGACATGCTTATGTCTCTCATGCAGAGCATGATGTAGTTCCTGTGTGCACTCCTCACTTGCATTGTGCTTACTGTGACATTCACTGCATAGTGCATGACACATTCAGCCTGGCAAATCCTTGGTGGCTTTTTTTCCTATTGTCCTGAGGTGATTCAGTGGTCCCCCCAGTGTGACAGGTGACTGTACCCACAGATGTGTATGAGTTGAGTGGACCTGTGGTGAGAGTGTCCAAATGATGTATACAACCTCATGGACATTGATGTGTGTGAATGTTCCTTGTCATGTGGGTGGGTGTCTATGTGAAGTGTTGCACCACAGCTGCATGGAGGAGGCAACAGCTCTACCCATCTGATGTGACAAGTAAGCCGTGCTGTGTGTCTGACTTGCAGAGCTAGCACGACACCTGTGACACCCCACAGGCAAGTGGCACATGTGCAGAGTGAGGGCTGTATCCGCTGTTGTGACTGACGAGTGATCTGTGCCTGGGTGTGTCTGTCTAGTCTGCTGAGGGTGCATCAGTGGAGTGGGACATGTGACTGCTTGGCACATGCTGTCCATCAGCCTGCTGTTGCATGTGCTGCACAGTGTGTGCCATGATCAGTGAGTGTGTCGCACCTCTTATGCCACCTGTTGACTTTCAATGCCATGTAGGGCATTGGGGCTTGCACACAGGCCAATTTCTCATTGAAAATGATGCAATTCCTGTCAGCATCCTATGCCCTGTACAACACATCAAAGATGTTAAAATGTGTGTCTCTGGGACATGGAGCAGGTGTAGTGATGTTGTCTCACTTTGTCATCTAGGGTGCCAGAAAATCAAAGTGCACATTGCTTTCCGCATCATGTGGGAGGGTGGTCTGTGACTTGTGTTGGTACCTTGCCTGTGCCATGACCTGTTCACTATGTTGGGGGTCCATATTTGTTGGCATGGATGAGGAGTCTCAACATAGGAGTGTGAGGTTTCAACTGAACACCCTTGCAACATGCATGGCCAATGTTGTGGCCTCAGACATGATGTGCATGGGTGGGAGATATGCATAGTGCCTTGATGGTTGCTCATGGTACAGTCAGCTCATTCCAGGAACACGGAGCAGTGTGCCCACTACAGTCCCCTGAGACACCCTGGCCTCCTAATCATGTGTGTCATCCAACACTGTGTACATTCTCTGTGGGTTCAGCATAGGTCTGCCTCTGTGGCATTGTTCCCTGGCCTAGTTTGTATTTTTCCAATGTGTGCTACATGTGTCCACTGGACAGGGATACACCATTTGGCTTGTGCATACTGGGCAGTGCCTGTGTGGCTATTCACAACAATCTGTTGATGGTTGTTTGTCACAAATATGTTATACCAGCCCCACGAGGTGATGTTGTGTCAATGTAGCAATTGTTGCTACACAGTTTTTGTAACCCTGATTAAGAGGTGTCACTTCTTGATCTGTTTCAATCACATTGACTCAGGTATGGGTGGGTTGTGCGGGAGAGGCCTACATGGGCATCCCTGATTTTTCCTTGCCAGGTCTGACCCGTGTGTGAGAATTGGCTGTACAAAGAACCACCGTGCAGAGCCCCTGTGATGGTGGCCAGAGCTTAATGTTCGTGCTTTGCAGCCTGTGTCATTTAAAAAAAAACATGATTCCTGCTCATACATTTTTGGCACCTGTGTGTGGTTCAGATGCAACGCAGTTTGGTATTTGTGTGATGACATCTGGGTGGACATTCTGGCTTGCCATGAGGGTGTCTCCACAGTACAGCTATGCTTTTTTACAACCCAATTGCAGGCTCATTAGCTTATGCATTGTCCTGGGTTTGGACATGTGTGCCACGACACATGACAGGCAGTAGGTCATATGTGTAGCCAACTGTGTCATCAGGTATCGGATGACCATGTGACAACTGACATAATTCAAGTTGTTAGTCCAAAAATATTGTAACTTGCCACTCACAGCACTTGTCAACAGTTCTTCATGTTTTAAATGTGGTAATTTGATGATTTGTGTTAAGAACACTAATGTGCCTGCATGAAAGATGTCTCCCAAGGAAGTGCACACCAAACGACATTTCAACTTTCATGGAACACGCTGGCACCTTTTCAAAGAAGCCACTGTTAGAATTAAATGGTGTTGAAGATTCTCCATAAACATTTTCCCACAGTGGTCTTGATTTTGTGAAACTCCTTTGTTGTTGGTGATACAAACTAACGAGTGTCAAGACATCAAGACCTCCGTGGGCCCATGTATATGTACTTTCTGCAACACAATTTATTTCTAACAGTGGCTTCTTTGAAAAAGGTGCCAGCTTCTTCAATCACAGTTTAAATTTAGTTTTGTGTGCACTTCCTTGGGAGACATCTTTCATGCAGGCACATGAGTGTTCTTTTCACGAAATGGCAAATTGCCACATTCAATACATGTAGATTGTGTAAAGTATTGTGAGTCCCAAGGTACCAACATTTTTTCGTTTTGTGTTCCAAAGTACTTACAGGTCTCTGAGTGCGGTGACACCTTGAGTATTGAGGTGTGTTAGTTTACCTTGGGTGCACCACTACTGTTTCTTTCAGGGTAAACAAGAGGAGGCATGACTTCATTGTATTGCTGTGCTCACCTGTTCACAGACACTAGCTTCTCAGTGTATTTCTCATTCAAGTTGTGGCCTGGTGTGTTCTTTTTTTCCTTGTGTCCAAGTGGCATAGTGGGTCTACCAACTGGGCAGTACAGGGCTTATATATGTGTGGAGTAATCTAGCTGTTACTCATGATGCATTGCCTGATATGCACTGTGACCTATTGTTTTTGTGCTCATGTGTCAGATGTATACAGGTGACTGATGCATTTCAGTTTCTACTCCTTGCCCACAGCATCATCATCCCAAACAGATGTAGACACCTGCACGGACCTGGAGGAGGGACCCAGCGACAGTGCCACCATTGCTGTCGAGTCCGAGGGAGCCAGTGGCACGGAGGGCGAGTGGAGTCAGTCTGAGGACCTGTCTGGAGGCGATACCACCTACGACGCTGACGGGTCCGACGCTGACTTACTCGAGGAGGCAGAGGCCGCTACAACACCTGGCAGCAGCCCCACATCTGTACCCGCCTCCTCCGTTACCATCTCCGCCCTCCCAGTTGCTCCCATCCCTTCTGTCTGTGCAGAGGCCCACCATGTTTCCTTCGGCCCGGGCACCGCACCCGCTGTCCCTGTCACCCCTGCTGCCCTCAGTGAAGAGTCTGTGGACATACTGTGACAGTTGCAGATTGGGCAGCATCGGTGCTGACTGTCATCCATGGCCACACTAAACTGCTCACACAGATGTTGTCGTGCATGGAGGACATGTCAGCAACGATATGTGACCAACGCAAGATTCTGCGGTCCATGGACTCTTCCCTGACTGCAGTAGTTACTCTCCTGCAGCGCTCAGTCCCCCCTACCCCGGACCCATCCACACTTCCCTCTCCCATACCTGTCCAACGCACACCCAGACAGTCACGAGCACGCACCCCACCAGACACAGGCAGCACACCCCCAAGTAAGGCGAAGCGCACACCTCCTGGCATGCACACTCACGGGGATGTAGGCACACCCACAGGGTCTGAGGACAGACGACATACACGCAGCCACAGTTGCAGTCCACAGTCCTTACAACCCTGTCCCTCCAAAACCACTCCCCTTGGCTCCCCTGCCAAACGCTCACCCAAGCAACTCTTTCTGGCTGAGCTGGACCTCGCCAGCTGAGCCACCACCCCACAAGCGGGAGAGGAAGTCCCTGGGCACGGGAGTTGAGTCCCCCACCACGTCAACCCCCTCACCCAAGAGCGATTCACCCCATCCCTCGCCCACCACACCCTCCCTTGACCCTGGGGAATTCTTAGGTGCAAGGGTTGTGCTGGATGTCCTTGCAGCGGTGTGCAGCGCCAAGCTCGCCTCCACCTTCGACGCCGACTCACCCCCTGTGGTGGAGACGTCCACCCCTGCACCCACCACACCTACCCTTTCCCCTCCTGTCCCTGTGGTGCCTGGTACTGCCCCAGATGATGCCCCACCCCATCCGACGAACCTGGAGGTTCATTTGTGCAGGCAAGCTAGGGATAGATGTGGTCCCCTACGTACCCCCTTGGACTTTACATATGGACTGGCCATTGGCCTGTGTAAATAGTCTATTTGTTGAATTGTTTTTGTTGTGCTGAATAAAGCCTTTTGTTTTACTTTCAACACTATTGCATTTCAGGTACTTGATGTTGGTGATGAAGCTCCTGGAGTTGGTGTTCTGGTAATGTGTTAGGGTTCTGAGAAATGTTTTTGTATGATGGCCATGAGGTGGACCATGGTATCTGTGTGCCATCACAATGTCTCTGCAAAGAATCATTGGTAGTGTGTGTTCATTTTGTTTTGAGACATTGTCCCAAGGAGTGTTTCTTCCTCTGTGGCACCTGACATCTTCCCTGCAAACAGTTGCACAATTGTTGTGCTGACCTGTGTCAACGTTTCCTTTGTTGGTGACGGATCCCTTCATCAATGGCCATGCCTGCTCACCGAGGTCTCCTGCTAGATCGTCTGTGCCATCCTTGCTAGTCAATGTACTTGTGTTTTGAGTATGTAGAAATGCCTTCAGGGACAAATTCACCCATTTCAGCACTATGCATGTGTGTAATCACGGCCTACCACACAAATGGTACTTGTTATGCAGGGTATTTGGGCACCTGACTCACAATTGTGGGCATTGTATCTAGGGGAATTCCACCCTATTCCTTCCATGAGAGACAACATCTTGGTGGCTGGACCAGCACCTGGACATTCCTATCACTCCTGGGATGTGCGTGACAGTGTGTGTTCCCTTTGGCTATCTTAGTTTTGTAGGCAGTTACATGACTATACAGTCTTGTGGCATGATATCAGGGTGTGTATTGTGCTGCATTCGACATGGGTGGGTATGCATGTGTTATTTGTCCTCACACCCACATATGGTGTGTCATGCAGTGGATGAAAGACATCCATCCTCCTGGGAGTGGGACACTGCTATCAGTGATGTGTTGTTATAGCACTATCATCATAGTCCAAAGTTAGGGATGCGTCCAGACCACCATGTAGGTGTGGTCATCTGATAATGATGTACATCCCCCCATATCTCTGTTCCCTGCTGGGAGTCCTCTGCGCCCACCCCCAAGTCTCTGTCCACTGCTGGGAGTCCTCTGCACCCACCCCCATGTCTCTGTCCACTGCTGGGAGTCCTTTGCACCCACCCCCATGTCTCTGTGCACTGCTGGGAGTCCTCTGCACCCACCCCCATGTCTCTGTCCACTGTTGGGAGTCCTCTGCACCCACCCCCATGTATCTGTCCACTGCTGGGAGTCCTCTGCACCCACCCCTCATATTGCAGGCCACTGCTGGTAGTCACATGCACCCACCCCATGTCTCAGTCCACTGCTGGGAGTCCTCTGCACCCACCCCCATATGTCTGGACACTGCTGGGAGTCCTCTGCACCCACCCCCATATGTCTGGACACTGCTGGTAATCCTCTGCACCCACCCACCCATGCCCTTGGAGCAGTACCCTGCTGGCCTGGACCTACACACACACCAATATGAAGGTAACATGCAGGGCCAGACCGTAACCTCACATTCATGGTGTCTGTATGCCTCGTATCACTATTGTACTGGTGCCGTACGGGTAAGAGTGAAATGCACCATACCCCCGCATTCATTGCGTGTGTACACCCCGTATCACTATTGTACTGGTGTCGTACCTGTACTTGTGAAACACACTGTACCCCCGCATTCATTGCGTGTGTACGCCCCGTATCACTATTGTACTGGTGCCGTACCTGTACGTGTGAAACGTACCGTAACCCCGCATTCATTGTGTGTGTACGTCCCGTATCACTATCGTACTGGTGCCGTACCTGTACATGTGAAACGCACCGTACCCCCGCATTCATTGCGTGTGTACGCCCTGTATCACTATTGTACTGGTGCCGTACCCGTACGTGTGAAACGCACCGTACCCCCGCATTCATTGCGTGTGTACGCCCCGTATCACTATCGTACTGGTGCCGTACCTGTACATGTGAAACGTACCGTACCCCTGCATTCATTGCGTGTGTACACCCCGTATCACTATCGTACTGGTGCCGTACCTGTACGTGTGAAACACTCCATACCTCACATTCATTGCGTGTGTACGCCCCGTATCACTATTGTACTGGTGCCGTACGGGTACGTGTGCAACGCAACGTACACGTCCACTGCCGTTGTTGCGGTACGCAGGGGTTGCTGGACACGTCCCCCAAGTGACTAGACCCTGGTGATAATGTATGGGCTCCATATTATAGGTTTGGCTTTGGGTATGAGGTATGTTTCCTGCCCCTCACCCCCACCCTGGCCCCTGGGTGTTGTTCTCACCTTCTGTGGCGTGTGCGTCGGTTTCGGTGCACCAGGTTGTAGGCTAAGAGGACCGGGATGACACGTATGATGGGGATCATGGCGTGTACGTCACGTACCGGGGCTCCATTTGTAGGACTCTGCTTTTACAGCTGTTGTTGGCTCCCATAAGAAAAGCGCCGTACGGAGTGCCGTAGGGACGAATCGTACTTGCTGGGCCGGAAACCGCTGCTTAAATACCTCCGGATGTCGCGTACAAGCTGTTCCTGATCCGATTCGTTGGTTTTTTTTACCCGCACGGTCTTTTGTACGATTCGTACAGAAATAGGCTTTCTGTACGAATCGTACTTCCTAGGTTGTACGGAAAGTTTACCGGGTACGAGTCGTACGGAGAAAACGCTCCGTACAACGATTCGTACAGCCTTTTTCCAGGATTGGAATCGGCCCCTTAATTGTATTTGGAGATCTACTACAACTAACCCCTGTAAAAGGAGAACCAGTGTTTAAAACTCTTCTACATGAAGACACTAAGAAATCTTTGGGAAGTATTGGAAATGTGAATCTGTGGTTACATTTTAAATATGAAGAACTCACTCAGAATAGGCGACAAGCAAGAGATGAGTATTATGGAAATATTCTAAAAGATGTAAGAATTGGTGTTCTAAGCAAACATGGTAAACAAGCTTTTCAAAGTAGTCTACTAAAGAACTTGTTTACAAATGAAACACACCAGCAGAAGTAATGTACAAGAAAATGAAAGAAAAAAGTCTATAGTTTGCTTAATGCCTACAGTGAAAGAGTGTTATACATTTAATAGAAAGCTTATGAAATTGGAAAATCAAGAAATAGTTCACATTGAAGCTATTGATAAAATAGAGCATCAAGGAATAACAATTGTTCTTTCAGTAAAACTACAGACTAAATTGGATTCTTTGGAAAAGTCTCTATCAAAAACTGCTGGCTTAGAATTTTTTGTAGATGTATGTTTAAACTGTCGGGTAATTTTGAAGCATAATCTGAATGTAGAAGAAGGTTTAGTGAACGGAGCAATGGGGAAAGTTGTTGATTTTGTGAAATATCAAAATAGAAGTGGAAATGAATTTTTGAAAGTTAAATTTGATCAGATTGCAGAGGTAAGACAGATTGCACATTCTGCCACACGTTTTTTGCTTGTAAAAGACTTGTATGTTCGTAGAAAACAGTTTCCCTTCTGTTTAGCATATGCAATAACTATTTACAAATCACAAGGTTTAAGTGTAGATAATGCTTTGGTAAATGTTGGAAAAACTATGTTTACAGAGGGAATGGTATATGTTGCATTATCTCGAGTTAGAACGTTGTCTGGTTTGTATTTAATTGATTTTGATGAGAACAAGGTTAGTGCTGATGTTAATTCTGTAACAGAATTTAATCGTTTGAGAAGGCTTTATGCTCCCCATTTAGGTGAATATCCTATTTATGAGAAACGTGTTGTGTGTTCAAAACCCAAATATGTTGAAGAGTTAACTCTGGTTGAAAAGCAGAAAGAAAATCAGCAGAAAAGAAAAGATGTAAAGAAGCAGAAAATACAAACAAGTGATGATGTTGTTGGATACCAATTAGAAAACGCATCTGGTGTCAGCTGCTATGGTAATGTCAT
This sequence comes from Triturus cristatus, assembly GCF_964204655.1. Taxonomy (NCBI): domain Eukaryota; kingdom Metazoa; phylum Chordata; class Amphibia; order Caudata; family Salamandridae; genus Triturus; species Triturus cristatus. The sequence continues at coordinate 727,340,994 of NC_140585.1, forward strand.
TCTAGGGGGTCGATTCTGATTCCGGCCACAAAACAAGCCGACCGACACGGATCCAGACCGAACACCGACCGACACAGACCAGCACCGCACGACCTGTGCAGTACGATGCAACACGTGTGAATTACAACCGACACGTACGGAATACAAGCCGTACGACCGAGCCGTAGGGAAAATAGTCATCCGGCCGGAAAACTGATGCGAATATCACCGACCGACACGAACCCGGAATGAAGCCGACCGACCCGTACCCGCGATGTATGTAATGCGCAGTACGATGCAATGCGTGTAAAACCAGACTGACTCGCACGGAGAACAAGCCGCACAAGACGCGTGTCGAACAGACAACCCGGCACACAAGCAATAGAGAACACCGCGAACGACGCGTACCAAACACAGAAGATAGTCAGAGTGAACGAGGTGGAGAAGCCCGCACGAGACAACAGCAGCGTCCGTTTCCATCACATGAACGTCTCCTTCATGCCTACAAAACACAAAGGAAAAAAGACAAAAAAAGGACCAAACAAGCAATGACAAAGCCAATAAATACCAAAGAAAAAAACATGGGACAAAGACACACCCACCACTCCAACTATATAAAGGACTACAATCACTACCATCATCCCTTGCAAACAGGAGACACAGCCAGCAGCAAACACCAGTACACAGCAACCACAGACACACTCATAACTCACCCATCACACAACTCACACACCATCAGCACCTCATACAAAAGCACACACACATACACCCAGCAAAACCAACACCAACCCACCATCACTTGCACCCTCACACACATATCCCCCACCACCACCACCCATCACCATGCCTCCAAAGAAGAATCCAAAGTTCACAGATAGTGAGTAAGAAGTGCTGGTAGACGAGATCATCAGAGTAGTGCCACATTTGTTTGGTACATTGGTCCAAAGGACCCCCATCTCACAGAAAACCAAGATGCAGGCAAGGATAGTGGACAAGGTGAACGCCCAAGCACCAGCAGGGCACATAAAGGACGACATCCAGAACAGGTGGTATAACTTGCGCAGGAGGGTCAAGAAACTCATCGAAAAAGATCACGCCCGAGTCAGTGCACCAGCGGTGGCCCTCCTGCCAAACCTGTCTACTTCAGGACCTGGGAGGAGAAGGTGCAGGACATCCTACCACCAGAGAGCGTCCATGGCCTAACAGACATCCCAGAGCCTGGTGAGTACACAAACAATATACCCGAAATTGTGTGGCAAATGGACAGTGAAACCATGCACCGCAAGCAAAGCTACACTAACCAATAGATAATCAGCCCAAGATGTGTATGCCGGTCAGACAAACACAACACCTGCCATCTCATAGTGACTGGGAGCTGTGTCATGACATGCACCAACCTACAAACAAATAGAGCAAGCCAGTGGCACTAAGCCAAATAGACCCTGACAGACAGTTTGACACCACAAACACACCACCTCACAATGCAGCTGACTGTCAGGAAGGAATAGTGGGGATGCAGGTGAAGTGAGTGTAGCCAAAAGCATGATGGGGCCTGTAGTCACAGATAATGCTCCCCCTCCTGATTGGCCCATCAAGACCTCTCAGAAACATCCCTACACCACAGGGAGTGGAAATTGACTGACAAGATGGCTGACACTGGCTCCTGCTGTGTGGAGCACAAGGCCCTGCTAGGGCTTGTGTGCAAATCAGAAGCAGGACACCACTGACTGACATCCTGAAAGACAACTTGCACGCCCTACAATGGAAGCACGTTTCATGATGGGAAGGAGGACTGACAGCCCTGACCATACTAATCAGCATGGGGAGACCCCCCTCAACACAAACTCCACACAACTCACCAGGTACAATGCATTGACACACACCTCATTGAAATATCAGGAAAAGATACCCCGTACTGGGTGCTGCTGTGTGAAGCACAGGGGCTCACTTTGGACTTGTAGCCAAACAAACACCAGGATGTCACAGTCAGCCATCTTGTCATTGCTGTCACACCCCCTCACAGGGAAGCAGAGTCAAGAGGGAGGAAGTATGGGCATGCTGGGAAGGGGGGTGTAGCCAAGAGGACTCACAGACACAGACAACCTACACCCACCCACATGGCCCAGCAAGATCAAACTGAACCATACTTGCCTCACAGGGAGTGGGTAGGGACTGACAAGATGTCTGACACTGGGCTCTGTTGTGGGGAGCACAAGGTCATGCTGAGAAATGGCCAACAACAAACATCAGGACTTCACAGTCAGCCATCTTGCCATTGCTGTCACACCCCCTCACAGGGAAGCAGAGTCAAGAGGGAAGAAGTATGGGCATGCTGGGAAGGGGAGTGTAGCCAAGAGTATGGTGGGACTCGCAGTCACAGACAACCTACACCCACCCACATGGCCCAGCAAGATCAAACTGAACCATACTTGCCTCACAGGGAGTGGGTAGGGACTGACAATATGTCTGACACTGGGCTCTGTTGTGGGGATCACAAGGTCATGCTGGGAAATGGCCAACAACAAACATCAGGACTTCACCGTCAGCCATCTTGCCATTGCTGTCACACCCCCTCACAGGGAAGCAGCGTCAAGAGGGAGGAAGTATGGGCATGCTGGGAAGGGGGGTATAGCCAAGAGTATGATGAGACTCGCAGTCACAGACAACCTAATTGCCTCACAGGGAGTGGGTAGGGACTGACAAGATGCCTGACACAAGCACAAGGCCATGCTGGGAAATGGCCAACAACAATATAAAACTCTGTCTGTGACAAGCTGGGAAAAAGCAGTGTACAGGCAGGCATCTGTTGAAAATGTCATGTTTTTGAACCAACGATGCATTGTTGGACTTGGCCCTTCTGGCAGGTTCACCCCTGAACTTTTTGCTTTTTATTGGTGACTTGGTGTGGTGATTTTTGGTTTCTGCGCACTTTCCCTGTGTCCCAGGGTTAAGTGCGTGCGCGCTCTGAGTGCATGTGGTGAGATAGGCCTGCCCTCCCATAGGAATGCATGGGGAATGTATGTGTCCCTAGTAGTTCCTGATGCGTGGGGTGTGCAGGCCCGAGTTTGGTATGTGCGGACTCGTGTGATTGAATGCTGCACGATGATGTGTGCGGCGTGCATGTACCTAGTGTGGAAGTGCCACTTCTAGAAGTGGGCACTTCGGTGTGCAGTGTAAAATGTGTCCCTTGTCGCATGATTGGCTGGTTGAGGTCATGTGACGGGCTAGGGATTCCCCAGAGTCAGGAGGAGTCACCCAGTGGTGAATGGGGAGATCAGCAGCTAGATGGGTGGGAGGAGTACACCTGGGTCCTGAATAGGGCAGGGTTTTCCCCCACACAATGCTGGCTCCGCCCCCTGTGGTGCGACTGACGACCCTAGCCCTGCCAGTGAATAGAGTGAGGGGCTGAGCACATCAAGGGTGCTCCCCAACCAGCTCCGACTGGTTTTCCCCCTCACCCTGAACCCAGAACAGAGGGTTTTTACTGTATAAAAATGGGGCTGTGTCCCCACAGAATCTGTTCTCTCCTTTGGATCCTGCCTGAGGGGGGGCTGCTGCTGGTGGGGCCCAGGAGGGACCGCCATGGGGGCTACCTCCCTGCTGGAGGGCCCTGTGTGCTGGCCCCTGGGCCCTGCATTGCCCCTGGATACCTGGGAAACCATTGGGACCTTGTGCTGATCTTCTTTGTCCCTGAGAACTTGGTGTTCTGCCTTGGGCGCCTGTGAGCGTTCTACTCTTTCCCTGTGAGCGCTTTTTATGGCGCAGTGCTCCCTGCAGCTGGGGAGGAGCGCTTCTGTCCCGTGTGGAGGGAATCCCTGGCGTGGGGATTCCCCCTCGTTGTGGGGTTCTGGCGGGTGCCTACCCCGCTTATTGTCCGTCTCGGCAGGTGCCCACCCTGCGTCATGGCCGCCTATTTTTATATTTGAATGAGCGGGTGCCCACCCCGCTGTACGATGTCATGAAGGAGGGAGCCTACCCCTCTTTGCTGCCAAAGTTCGCCGCTGCCGTCCGCGGCCCGCCTGGTTGTGGGCGGGGCTGCGGGACGGAAGCGGAAGTGCCGCCATTTTCCCCGGAGCCTCGCAGGCTCCACCAGAGAAGTCCCGGTCCCGAGATGGGGGACCGGGCGAAGACCGGCGCATCCAGGGACGGGGCTCTCATGAGGTGAGAGAGCCCCCGCCATGACCGCCAGTGCCGGAAGTCCCGGTCCCAGAAGAGGGACCGGGCGAAGAGAGAGAGAACCGGTGAGTGAGGCTGCCTGTGGGGAGGGGGCGAGGTGAAGGCACTAGTGCCAGTGCTGAGCGGCCCCGCTTGACAGTGGGCCGCTCCAACATGCCCTCCCCCGTTTGTGTGTGCCAGATGAGGCACATAGTCCGAGCGGCCCCGTCTGCAGTGGGCCGCTCCAACGATTGTTTCTAGAGCCAGATGGCTCCAACGAAGGGCACATTATTGTTGAAGGGCTCAGAGGAGCCCGTGTTGTCCCCAGTGTAGCTTGTAGAGTGCAGAGGGACTCCAACGGGACCGCGATATGTGTTTTAGGGCCCGAGCGAGGTTCCAGCATCTTGGGGGCATGGTAGTTCTCAGAGCCTAGGTGGCTCCAACGTTTTGAACACAATTTCAAGGGCACAGATGTGCCAGGCCCCTGCTTCAGCGTGGTATATCGCCCCAACGTTGGGGGCATGATTATTTTAAGAGCCCAATGGGGCTCCAACAAGTGACATGGTGATTTTCAGGGCCTACGTGGCTCCCATATGTGGCGCCATAATCTGCAGGGCCCCGTGTGGCTCCAACCAGGGGGACATGTTTGATTTGAGGGCCCAAGCTTCATTTGCCTTCCCAGCTGAGCAGCACTTAGTGCCAGCTGCAGCGTTTAGGCCCTGTGCTTGTCCCCAGCTGCCCAGCAAGTAGTGGGCAGCTGCTACGTTTAGGCTCTGGTGCAACCTGGACTCTAAAATGCTTTTGGGTGCTAGGAAATGTACGGTGTAGTATGTTGGGCGCACCATGTGTTCATGCTTTTGGTGCTAGGAAATGTACTGTGTATAGCATGTTTTGCGCACCCTGTGTTTTATACCTCTAGATAGGATTTCTGCCTAGGAGGTTGTTTTACCTGTTTAGGTTGATGTTAGGGAGATTGTACTTCCCTGTGTTATGTACGCCCCTAGAGTAGTTATACTTAGGTGGTTTGGTCTAATGCGTTAGACTGATGAGAAATTGCATAATGTGTTTATGCCCTTGTGATGGATGCAGGATAGGTTTTATACCTGATGCTAGTGTGATGACGCTGAGGTCATTATTGCGCCAGTAGATACTGGTTGTTTTCTACAGTGCTAATTTGTGTTATGTTCTACATGTACACTTGGTAATTTGTGTTATGTTCTAAGAGTGCTAATTCCTGACAGTGGTCCATGCGGCCCTGTCCCCTGTACATATAATCACTTGTAAATTCTGCCCGTGCCTGTTGGCACATTGTAGAGTGTGTGTTTTATCTAATGTATTGTGGTATAATACAGAGGTTATTTTTATATAATACCTTGTGTGGAGTTTCCTTTGTGGTGGGCCTTGGTTGTTGTTGCTGGGTGCGCGCGCAAACGCTTTACACATCGCCTCAGAGATAAGCCTGACTGCTCGTGCCAAGCTACCAAGGGGGTGAGCAGGGGTTATCTTTGGCGTGTAACTTCCTTGCCCTGACTAGAGTGGTGGTTTCTGCCTGGCTTTCGCTCAAGCCCTAGCCAACCAGAAATCCCATTTCTAACATTGGTGATCAGCGGTGGGATTTGGACTTGCGTTTGCGCAGTACCGCAGCAGCAACTGGCTGCACTACAAAACTCTGCATTTAGATAAATCACATGGTATAGGGATTATTGTTCTTAAGTGTCATTTCTGTGGAAATGTGTTTCTTGTGCACTGTGAGTTAGGTGTCCCTAGCTCGGGAGGGTAGATCATCCCCCTAAGTGCAGTGTGTTTCTGGATTCACCAGTAAGGGTGGGATCCAGTGGTGGCAGCAGATGTGTGTCCAGTGTATGTATTCCCATTTCCAGATCCCGGGGTAATAGTACCTGTGTCACGTGGTGGTCAGGTTGAGAAATCAGGGGCGGTAGAAACTGTCTTACCAGTCTTGGGAGGGGTTTGGGGATGAATGTGTAATGCGCTGGATGAATGTGAATGTCCCATTCCCAGTTCCCGGAGTAATAGTACCTGTGTCACGTGGTGGTCAGGTTGAGAAATCAGGGGCGGTAGAAACTGTCTTACTAGTCTGGAGGGTGTGTGTATGTGGATGAATGGTGTGAGTTCTCTGAAATAAGGAGCTTGCTGGTTGATTGGGTGTGAGTTCTCTGGGATAGGGAGCTTGCATTGGGGAGTGATTCCAAAAGGAGTGGCTGAGGTGTCTTCCAGCCCAGCGTGGTGGAAGAGGTTCAGAGTAACCCAGCTAGGTCTCGGTGTAGGGGCTCACGGCCTGTCTCTGCGGAGAAGGAGTGGGTGGGACTGCGTGTCTCCAGGTGCCCGAAACCCAGTCTCAGGGCTTGGATGGTTTCTTCAGGGAACATCAGGTCGGGGGCCTAGGCTGTACCAATAGGTCATTTGAGGAGGATCTCCCAGTCTCTAGAGGACGTGGAGCGTCTGTAATCAGAGCTCCAGTAGTCCTGGTGTCTGGCGGTACCGCTCCAGTTGGGAGGGTGCGGAAGTCCAGAGGGAGGGGTGAGACTGGGAGGGATTCCCCAGTGGGAACCAGTAGGTCAGGGGCCAGCCGGGAGGGCTGAGTCGCCACTGAGTGACCGTGGTGTCGCCACTTCTGTCCTGGGGGGTCTGCACGCACTGTCAGATGGACAGGAGGTAGTGAGATCAGCGCCAGGCAGACTGTCACACGACCCATTAGTTATGTGTCACCCTCGTTAAGTCCTGGTTCGCCCGGCATCTGACCAAAGGGTACGTCCCTCGGTTGGGGAGCCAGTAGTCGGTGTTTCCAGATCTGGACGTAAGGGCAGCTGTAGTCCTGAGGGCAGGTGGGGCTCATCTTAAGTGAAGAGACCCTGCTCTACAGTATAAGGGGGTGCAGAGGGAGGGAGTCCTCACCTCTGACCCCTTGGATCCCAGGTGGTAGACCAGTTGGTGGAGAGAGGTCCTGAACTGGTGGGAGAGTTGTGTTCTGGTGGGTGCTTCCCTGGGAGGGTGCGGAACCCCAGAAGTAGAGGTAGAAGTAGAGGTAGGGTGGGGCATTCTTGCCTGTGACCTCTGGTCAGCCTGAGGGTGCGGACCCTAGGTTGAAGGATCAGTTGGTAGTTGGGAACTACACTCAGAGGGTTGATGTTAGGGAGATTGTACTTCCCTGTGTTATGTACGCCCCTAGAGTAGTTATACTTAGGTGGGTTGGTCTAATGCGTTAGACTGATGAGAAATTGCATAATGTGTTTATGCCCCTGTGATGGATGCAGGATAGGTTTTATACCTGATGCTAGTGTGATGACGCTGAGGTCATTATTGCGCCAGTAGATACTGGTTGTTTTCTACAGTGCTAATTTGTGTTATGTTCTACATGTACACTTGGTAATTTGTGTTATGTTCTAAGAGTGCTAATTCCTGACAGTGGTCCATGCGGCCCTGTCCCCTGTACATATAATCCCTTGTAAATTCTGCCCGTGCCTGTTGGCACATTGTAGAGTGTGTGTTTTATCTAATGTATTGTGGTATAATACAGAGGTTATTTTTATATAATACCTTGTGTGGAGTTTCCTTTGTGGTGGGCCTTGGGTGTTGTTGCTAGGTGCGCGCGCAAACGCTTTACACATCGCCTCAGAGATAAGCCTGACTGCTCGTGCCAAGCTACCAAGGGGGTGAGCAGGGGTTATCTTTGGCGTGTAACTTCCTTGCCCTGACTAGAGTGGTGGTTTCTGCCTGGCTTTGGCGCAAGCCCTAGCCAACCAGAAATCCCATTTCTAACATGCATGTAGAAACATAAATCACATTGTGTGTCTCTTCCAAACACAGGTGGTGCTGGGAATCCACCACCAAATGATGAGAATACCCAGTCCCAGACTCTGGTGGACACTGAGCTCCCTGGTCTGACTCTCTCACTGTCCTCTTTGGATGACGACGACCAACCTTGCCCCTCCACTGTGTGCCATCATGCAGCACCAGCAGCATCAACATCTGCCCCCCCTGTACCCATGCCTCCAGCATCTGGACAACGACAGGGCACCCCCACGAACACGGACAGACCAAGGCCAATCAACACCCACAGCACAGGAACACAGGACCCCCCCAGAACCTACAGCAAACACCACCAGCAACACCACCCAAGGGGTCACAGTGTCACCTGTGCGTCCCGCCGCTGGTCCTGCCCGTGTGGAGAGGGGTGCTGGGAGGGGTGGGAGGCACAGGGCGCATCTTGCATAGTGGTTTGGACTGCATAATGACCCCCACCTGGCACGCATCTTTGATGCATACCAGGATAGCATCGGAGGATTTGGCCAGGTAGTGGGGATCTTCAAGGACATGCAACACGAGCAGGTCGCCCACCATGCCCGCATGGAGGCCAAGTGGGATGACATTACTGCGGTGCATCGGGACATACTACAATGCCTCCGCCAGATCAACACCAACCTGTCCACATCCCCCTGTGTGCCCACAACATCTGTCGCAACACCATCTGCCAGTGCCACAAGGAGGGAGGAGGACTCTGGCGGAGAGTACCCTGCACTGCAGAGGCCTGCACATGAGGATCACCCCTCCCCCCGGAAGAAGAGGGGTCATCTGGCAAGAGAGGCATATGTCCCAGCTTCTAAACCTGTTCTGGACAATGTCCTTTGTGCGCAACCCGTTCACCTTGTCCAATCGCACACAACTTGCCCACATGATATGGAGGGTTCATGTTGGGCCAATGTATCAGATGACTGTGGACTTTACTCTGGACATTTCATCTACCAGCACTTAAAACTCCAATGTGAACTTTGGATTCCCAAACCAATGTACAGCACCCACCATCGTGTGCTCTTCCCTCACACCTGTTTGTAAATAAACTCACCAGTACACCATACTTGCCTCTGTTGTGATTCCAACTTGTCATGTTCAGGGAGATGTCGATCAGCTACACAACACAGTGCGTGCCAAATACTGCAACAATGTGACCAAAGTAAGGTGAGTCATGGGGATGTGACACATGTGAGGGAGACTCACCACTATGGCAACACAAAACATACTCACCATGGCCATGTTACTCATCACACACAATGATGTGGACCTGAAACGCATTGGCATGCACAGACACAACACCAACCCCAGTCAGTGGTAACAAGTCCACAGGTGAGGGAAGCAGATGTCACTCAGATGTGGGAAGACAGACAACGCATATAGTAAAGTGTAGCACAGGTTCATTACACATCAGCAACACGTTTATTCCACAATAGTTGCACGGTAATTCTACGTAACAGTGGACACACGCACTCAATGTGTTGGAGAATGGAAGTCCAGGGATGTGTGGTACATCAGTTGATGGGAGTTGTCAACTTCCACACTGGTGTTGGCTCCTGGGTGTTGGGGGTCAGAGTTGACCACACAAAAGGCAAAGTACCCTGGGAAGGACAGACAAGATACAGTCAAAAGCACAGAAGAACAGGAGAGAAATGCAAAACACATGCACAAAACATGTTGCAAGACACCTACACAAACACTAGTTAAGAGTACTACCCTATTGTGGAGTACACACCAGCTGAATGGACACATCACAGCATGCATCCAGTCAAGTGGCACACAGACACACTCAGACAGCAACAGAGCTGGCACAACACATTCCAGGCTACCTCCATACATTCACATAACAACCCTGGAAACTCACATTCAGGTAAAGAAGTTGTTGATGAGCTGTGAGCGGACATCACCATCATCTTCATCATCACTGGCATCTTGGCCCAGGCAGGGATCCTCCACAGGTGCCGGACGTTGGTCATCGTCATCCTGGATGAGAGGCATCTTCTTCCGCACTGCCATGCTGTGTAGCATGCAGCAGACAAGGATTATTTTGCACACCTTTGCAGGCTCATATGGGAGGGCCCCTCCGGGCTTGTCCAGGCAGCGAAAGCGGCTTTTCAGGAGGCCGAATGTCTGCTAAATCCCCCACCTGCTCCGACCATGTGCCTCATTGTAGCACATCTTGGCTGGTGTCACAGGGTTCCGGAGGGGTGTCAGCAACCATGGCATGTTGGGGTATCCGGAGTCACCTACACACACAAAAATGAACAAGTAGCTGAGTTTTGTAGGAGTGCGGAATACAACATTGACAAACACACACAATGAGAAACAGTCAGTACACACCGACAAGGCAGGCATGCTGAGCTGGCATTTGTGACATCAGCGTTGCAATATGACTACTCCTCATAATGTAGGCATTGTGCGCAGAACCAGGGAACCGTGCACACACATGTGTGATCAACATGTCAGCAAGACAGACCACCAGAGCATTGATCAAATGGTAGTGCTTCCAGTTCCGGTATGCCTGCTCATGTGCCTGTGGTGGTATCAGGGCAACATGTGCCCCATCAATAGATCCGATGATGTTCGGCATCCTCCCCAGTGTATAAAAGGCCTCCTTAATTTCAGGGAGTTCAGCTGGGTTTGGGAACTTGATATACAGGTCGAGGAATTGCAACCTCCCCTCCAAGACACCGCGTAGCACCCGACTAAACATCTTTTGCGACATCTCATCAGCAGTAGCCACAGTGTACTGGAAGGTACGAGAAGCAAAGAAGTGCAGGGCTGCCATCACCTTCACCTCTGGGGTCAGTGCTGTAGGGTATGTCCGGCCAGGTAGCAGATGTGGCGCCAACTGCTCCGCCAACTCCCTAATCAGTGGCCTGGTGAAGTGGTACCATCTGATGCAGTTGCGTTCCTGCATGGTTGCAAGGTCTGGGAACGGCCGATGGACAGCTGGTGCCCTGCAGTACAGAGATGCACAAAGGAAGATTGTCAGCACATCCACCCATGTGGCCATGACCATGATCAATATCACATGCTAGTTCATGACATTACAGAATCTACTGAGGTGTGTGCTGTTGGTCATGGACACAAATGTCACCTACAAGACCACCACCTCACATCTCAATTCCACATGTCCACATGAGTCCCATGTAGTGCAATGGCCAATCATCTGGCTGTGTCACCCAACCCATGTGCTGCTGCAACGTTCCAAACACACACCACAGTGACAATTGAGGCATCAGGTCTCCCAGGCATCGCAGATCTTTTCCATGCCTAAACCCAGGCTCCCTGTATTGCCACATCAACACAACAATGGACATGGCGTAGCACGTACACACCACAAGGCAAGCGTAAGTCCCACAGGTAGTGGCCACTGTTGTTCCTGCCGGCCCTACATGTACGTCTCTTAGACACACCCCATCAAGGTTGATGCATATGCAACATGGATGTGGAGACTGTCACCCATTGGGAACATTTGATCAGACACATCTGAGACACAACATTCACACAGACTGTGTGTGCACATCCGTATTGTGGCTACAGGTCTCACTGTGATGTACATGCCATCACCCCCAGGACTCAGGCTGTATGTGACCTGTCCTAAACATAACCAACCTGACACTGTGGCCGTGACTCATGCCCATTACTGTCCAACTGCACATCACAGTGGTAATGTGCACAACACACAAAGGATTCTGCCCCCATGTACACGTGCACAGCCTGGGAGTGGCTGCACAAAGTACCAGCCAAAAAACCAGATGTGCCCCCCCCAAACACCCAGGGAATGCAGCCTTACATGCCATGGGACACTGTGTGGCCAATGCTGTAGTGTGGCAGGTGTGCACAGGTGTCCCTAGCCAGTATATGTGCGTTGCATCCGTATAATAGTTACACTAATGAGGTCCGACGCGGGTGACAATGCGTACGCATTGCACGGGTCATGTCCGAGCCGTGCGTACGCTTTGTCATTGAATGCAATGAGGTCCGACGTGGGTGACAATGCGTACGCATTGCACGGGTCATGTCCGAGCCGTGCATACGCTTTGTCATTGAATGCAATGAGGTCCGACGCGGGTGACAATGCGTACGCATTGCACGGGTCATGTCCGAGCCGTGCGTATGCTTTGTCATTGAATGCAATGAGGTCCGACGCGGGTGACAATGCGTACGCATTGCACGGGTCATGTCCGAGCCGTGCGTACGCTTTGTCATTGACTGCAATGAGGTCCGACGCGGGTGACTATCATGCATACGCGTCGGACAGGCATGGTCCGAGACAGGCTTACGCCTTGGCCAATGAATCGTATGGAGACGGGTGCATGTGTATAGTCAAAATACGCATTGTACAGTCAGTTGAACGAGCCGGGCGCACCCATCCAGACTGTCATGGAGACGGATGCGGATTCAAAACTTGTACGAGTTGTGCACTGGAAATTCAGTTGGATGCCTACAACCATGTTGCAATTTCAAGTGTTCCATGAAGGTGAAGATTTGAACGATGCGGAAGGCGTGTACGAGTCGTACTTTTAAATGGATTGGCCAGATTCATAGAATGCAACCGTGTTGGACCTATCACTTGGGACACATGGCACAGAGTCTGCCTCTGCAGCACAGATATAAGGCTGGCTGGCCCCCAGGGAGCTCACTTGCCTGCACTACATGCTACTGGGCCACATCCCTGCTACCACTGCTGCTGTCTCTGCATCCTCTGGCTACTGCTATGGCACGTACTCTGGAGAGGGCCCCAGCCTTCACTGAGGAGGAGAACCAGGCCCTGCTGGACAGGCTCTTTTTAGAGTACAGCAAGTTCTATGGGAGACCAGGGGAGCAGGTGAGTGTGCAGTCCACTGCCTTCCTAATTATTCATGTTGTCTGACTAGCAGTACTAGCAGTGTGTACACCAGTGGCAAGCATTCTCACTGACTACTTTCATCCCCCAAAGTGTGCAGGTACATGTAATGAATAGTTTTCCTGCTGTTAAAGTGCATTATTGCAAGCTTAAACTATCCAGTCATTGTTAACATGTAAGACATGCAGATGATTTTTCCTTCCCCACCTGTGTAATTCATTTCCCTTTGTGATGATGACATGTATATCCAAATGTGTGCTGCACAAATCTGGGGCATGTGTGTTAATGTACTTTTCACTTTGTCCTCCTCACAGGTTGATGCCCACCAGAAGCAGGAGATCTGGCTGACCATCACCCGGGCTGTTCGTTCTGTGGGGGACTACAAGCGCCGGATCGGCAACTGCCAGAAGAGGTGGCAGGACCTTCAGGGCTGGACCAGGAGGATAGCTAGAGTCCAGCTGAAACTGTCACCTCCACGCAGGAGGGGCGGGCACCAGACACTGACTCCCCACATGCTCCGTATCCTGGCGGTGGTCTTCCCGGACCTGGATAGGCAGCTGAAGGCCAGACGGCAGCAGGAAGGGGGTGAGTCCATGTCTGATAGGTGTACTATGTCTGACATGCTAATAGCAGTCTTTTGTCCTGGTCACACTTCCACATTACGTAAGTCTTGTAGTCCAAAACTCAGGTCCCTCAATTGTGTGATGCCCCCTCCTCATATGTTCCACAGGTGTTGCCCCTCCAGTCTGTTGCTTGTGTCACTAGGGCACTGTGTCCCTGCAGTCAGCTATGCTTCAGCTACCGGTCAGCATCAGTTCCCGTGACTCTGTTGTGTGTTTCATGGGTGGGTCAATTGTTTACACAATGCCTGAGATCTGACATGTGATCTGTGTGTGCCCTTGAGATGTGTACCAATTGCTGGTCTGACTCGCAACATGTGTCTGGGGTATTCCAAACAAACCCATGCAGCAGGGGACTCCAATATCTGGGCCTCAGGAGTATGTATATCAAGTATGTCACACTTGCTTAGCCACCTGACTACTGTCCAGGGCCAAACACTGTTTCACATAGACCTGGCCAGTCATGCCTCCTCAAGGGCATTTAGAAACACTCTGTAATCCCACTCCTGTGTATGAAATTGCAGGTTGTGCTTAGTGACATGTGCCCTCAGGTGTCTGACTCTGTGTCATTAGGGTGTGGCTTGTTGTTACGTACAACTGGGGTGTCTATGATTCAGAGGGTCAGCATGACATCTGCGATGTGACTGTGAGAGACAAGACCTGTGTGACATATAGGTGTGTGATCATCTGACAGCGCACAATGGTGTATGCAACTGTGTCCTTCATGCAGCTGGGTTACCTGCATGGCAGACTGTGATGTGTTAATGTACAGGGATTTGTGTTTGCAGAGACTCATATGTATGATTTGCATGATGTGGGGTCTTCTGGGTCCTGGATATGTTGTTTGCATGGGATTGGCAAGTGTGCCAGTCATCTGCAGAGTTAGCTTTACCCCTGAGCTAGGATTGTGAGTCAGTGCATATTGTTGTTGTCTGGATGCCCTGCCCCTGTGACAGTGTTGACTGACTTTCAGGGCATCCCAGTGCCATGGCATTTAAGTTGCTATGAGTGATCCTGGATTGTGTTCAAGTGTGCACCATGCACCCCATTGTGGCATTGCCCATCAGGACATGGGTACATCATAGTGTGTGTTGCTGGCATGCATATGAAATGAGTATCTGCCCATCCCTTCATCCGGACACCTGTACTGAGTCAGTAGCAAGAGATGTGCTGTGTGTATAGTGACATACTCCTACATGTTCACTTGCATGTACAACTAATGTGTGGGTGGTGCATGTTGGCACATTGGGGTGTTAGCATCCAACATGCAACAGACATATGTGTGAAAGTCAAGAAGGGATTTGTGTGCCATGGTTGATGTTGAGAATGACAATTGTCTTATCCTAAACAGTGTTGGCACTTTGAGCTGTGTTCATCTGATGAGACCAGGGCTTGCCCTATAATGTGATGTACTCACTGTGGTGTGTGCAGTCGGTGCAGGTGACTGATGTTGTTCTCTTACTTCCTATTCCTATCCAGATACATCCACGGCCACAGGAGGGGACAGTTCCACAGACCAGGAGGAGCCACAGAGCCTTACAGGGACAGAAGGAGAGGAGTTTGGTGGACCCAGTGACACGGAGGGCGAGTGGAGCCACACAGAGGAGTCGTCAGCACCATCCCCCCAGCTGAGGGCCACAGCAGCTCTGAGGATGACTCCCTTGTGGCGGCGTATGTCAGCAGCCACCAAACCCCAGCTAGTGAGGCTGTCCCCGCCACCACCACCACCACCCCCTCCCATCGGCTCCCATCCCAGAGGTCCCTGTGGGCTCCCGTGTTCGTGAGCATGTCTCCTTTGTGCCAGGCACCGCACCCCCTGCCCCTGTGTCCCCTGCTGCCCTGAGTGAGGAGTCTGTGGACTTACTTCGACAGATCCATGTAGGGCAGACGTCGATGCTGAAGGTCCTCCATGCACACAGAGGTCTGTTGACACAACTGGTGTCATTCATGGAGGGCATTTCCTCAGGCATGTCTGCCCTACAGAGGACCAATCATTCTCTGGCCTCCTCCCTGATGGCAGCAGTGTCCCTCCTCCAACAGTCCTGAACCCCTCCTACCCCTGAACCACCCACGATTCCTAGCACCCTACCTGTCCCAAGCACAGAAACCCCCAAACCAAGGTCTAGACGTGCACACTAGCAAGCGCAGGGGGCTGATTCCACACTCACAGGGGCTGGTTTGCAGACACACACACAGTCATCCACAACCACTCCGCAGTCCTCCGAGACCTCTCCTGCCCAGCCCCCTTCCCTTGCCTCACCTGCAACCCTATCCTCCCAGAAGCTCTTCCTCTGTGACATTGGCCTCTTCCCCGCCGGCCCTGCAGATCCTGATTACAAGAGGAAGAGGAAGTGCCCACACACAGAGGGAAGTGTGCCTCACACCCGGACACCCTCCCCCAGGTGCAGTCAGACAGAGACCCCCACCCGCAAGTCCCCCCGGCGCAAGAAGAGCAAGACCCCCCTGCCACCATGCAGCTCCAAAGCAAAGTCTCCGTCCTCCATCCCCCAGGCCACCACTCCAGAGGTTCCCCCGCCTCTCCCTGCCCCGGGTTCCCCCACCCACAGATACACCATCCCCAAAATGCTAAGGCCATCCCCCCCAGCACTTGCTTCTTCAAACCTGGTCAGACAGTTAGTGCCACTGATGTGGGGACCGTGCCCCCCGCCCCCGCCCTGCCGACCTCACCTGTCCCCCATTCCGCTCCCATTGATGTAGGCACTGCTTTGGAGTCCACGACCACCCCATCTGACTTGGGCACTGCAGTGGTGAGCTAATCCACTCCATCTGACCTGCCCACTGGTGTTGTGCCGGCACCCCCACCATCTGACTTGTGCCCCACAGTTGTGACAGCACCCACCACTTCAGTCAGCTCCACTGCAGGTGCAAGTGTCTCGCCTGCATCCCCCACCTCTTCACTGCCTCCTTCTGCTGCGCCCTGATCCTGTCCCTGCGGTGCCTGGCCTGCCCACATGTATGCCCCTCCGAGGGGATGACCCCGGTCCTTAGCAGTGCAGGCAAGCAAGGTGTGACAGTTGTCATTAATTCACTCCTTGGCATTTGGACATGGACTGGCCATTGGCCTTTTGTTTGCACAGACGTTTAACTTTTAAAATGCTGAATAAAGCTTTTTTCTTTCTCCCTGTGAACTAGATTTAGCTGCACATTATGTTGATGATGTTTAACATGCCCTTGCACCTGTGATGCTTTATTTACAATGTTGAATTCTGTTGTGTTGCTCTGAGGTACTCCCTGTGGTCCATGAGATATGTATCCTATTCTGGTGGGTATCCATGTCATCCTTTGCAGTTACCTGGGTGTGTCAGGATCAACTATTTGTGGACATCTCTCTGTGAGCATTTCATTTGCATGGTCACATCTCTGGCTTGCACCCCTGCACATATGATGTGGTTCCCATTGTCCAATTTATCACTTCCACATACTTTGTGCTCATCAACACTGGACCTACAGGTGTGAGCATCATTGTAATAGGAGCAACTGAGTCTTCTGTGCAACTTGCTAGACATATGTTTTGGGTCTGTGCAGATGACTTAGGGGAGACTCAAGTACCCAGGCTGTTGTGACCATAGCCTTCATTGTGTGGTAACAGATGGCTGACTGACCAAGTGTTCTGTAGACATGAGTGGGACTTGCAGTGAATATGTTTGGCACAGCTGGGCTCCCACAGGAGTTGGGTCCCCTCAAGTAAGTGTGTTGTCCAGTGACATGGCCAGGGCCCATGGTGTGTATTGTATGGGCATGTGTGTGTGTCCACATCCCTGTTCATACACAGACAGTGTTCCCTTGATATGCTCCTGTTGTTGATGCTTGCTGAGTGGTACTGGGTTCATCCCACTACTTTTCCAATGGGCAACCAGATGTGTGGGTGCATGACACATTACTGTTAATTGGTGTTTCATCATTGGGATTTGTCAGTTCTGAGTGGTGATGATGTTTTCAGACACAGATGGGGCACAGTAAGGGTTCCTCAAGGCACCTGTTTATTTGTAAATGATGTAGTTGTCCCTAGGTGGTAGTTTTCAGTGATTGAGACATTTGTATGTGTGTGTGACTGCTCCCACTTGTCAGGTTCATGGCTGCGATGCTGGCAGGTGTCAGCATGTGTGCCTTGTGGTTCTCCTTGGCATCTGCATTGTCCTGGGACTGTGGCAGGGATTCTGAAGGTTACGTGAGCTTTGAGGTCATGGCCATGTACCGCATACTGTGCAGTATGTCTGTCATTCCCCAGGGTTGTAAACTGTCCTTGTGTGATGTGTCTGTGCACCTTAGTTCCTCCCAAGATTCCTGTGTTTGTCATGGGTGCATGTGCAATGTCACCTGTCCATGTGGGCTTCACAGATACACATTGTTGCAGTTCAGGGTGTGTGGTGTTGAGGGTGGACTGATGTGAATGTTTGCATGGATGGTCCCCTAGCTCCCATTTGTCCATGGATGAGGGGCCATGCTGAGTGATTTGTGTTCGTGTATGTGTGATGTACGTTTGTGGCACAGGACACATGTCTGGGTTTCCCAGTTTGTACGACATCTGCCTTTAGCATCACTGTGGAGGTGTCATGCATGCTTTTGTCACCCCAATGTCTGTTCCCTGGGGGTAGTGGTGTTGTGTGTCAGTCTCTTGCTGTGTTAGTTGGTGTTCATTCCAGCTTGTGTCACATGTGTCTGTTGTGCTCCCTCTCATCTCCCAATGCCTGATTGCCCACTGAGGGTGTCCCAATGATGGTTTACTTTTGTATGGCACTGTGTTCACAACTGTGTCACTGTGGTTCAGCCCCCCTCATGTGTTGTGTAGTTGCCTGTGGATACTGAGACACACACACACACATGCTGTGTCCGATGTGCAGTGTGAGTTTGCCTGTTTGTGTTTGTGCATCTGCACCAGTGCATTGGTCTTGCTGCTGTGGGCCTTTGTCTGGATCGTGTTTCTGTGATTTTGCATGCTGTCCCTGTGAGTCATATCACATCATTGTGCACATTCATCCTGGTTGTTAGGTGCCATTGTTGGCATGGAATGTGAGTTTGGGAGCTGACACCTACAGTCTACACATGTTGTTTTGATTGTGTCTATTTTCGAGATGTGTGCATGCTTGGTGATTTTCACTTCTGCTGTTGTGTCATTGTACACTGTATGCATTGTCAGCCCCCATGTGTGGTGCTTGTCTGCACATGGCCGAGAGTGTGTTATGTTTTCATAGCGCTGTCAGCCTTACCACTTCTCTGTGTGTATGGGACACAACCACTAGTTTGCCCCAGAAGTGTTTGATGTGTTGTGAGCAGGGATCATTCATGCGGTTTGTTATTTGCAGCTTTGACCATGATGACACTTACCTTTTGGTCACTGTGATGAGGGGGGTTTAGTCCCCATCACCACAATACTCAACATCTGCTGCATTTTGGAAGCCCACCCTTAACTTCTGTTCTACACAGTGAGGGGGTGTTCTTTTTACATTGCCACAGCGCTATGGTGATGCTTGCCTTGTATATGTCACACTCATGTGTTGGTCACACATGTGCTGTTACTTACATTGTATGTTCGTAGCCATAATCACTGTTGTGGACATTTGTCACAGACTACACACTGTTGACATGATGTTAGGGGGGATGTATTTTGCGGACATACCTGATGTTGGGGTATGCTGGATGTGTTGCGCATCACTCTTCCTATGGCTGGGGGTGGCAGGGGTGATGGGCAACAGGTCCCCTATGGGTGGGGGTGGCAGTAGTGATGGGCAACATACGCCCTATGGCTGGGGGTGGCAGTAGTGATGGGCAACATAGTCCCTATGGGTGGGGGTGGCAGGGGTGATGGACAACATAAGCCCTCTGGGTGTGGGTGGCAGTAGTGATGGGCAACATAAGCCCTATGGCTGGGGGTGGCAGTAGTGATGGGAAACATAAGCCCTATGGCTGGGGGTGGCAGGGGTGATGGGCAACAGGTCCCCTATGAGTGGTGGTGGCAGAGGTGATGGGCAGCATAGGCCCTATGGCTGGGGGTGGCAGTAGTGATGGGCAACATAGTCCCTGTGGGAGGGGGTGGCAGGAGTGATGGGCATCATACGCCCTATGGCTGGGGGTGGCAGGGGTGATGGGCAACATAAGCCCTATGGCTGGGGGTGGCAGTAGTGATGGGCAACATAGTCCCTATGGGTGGGGGTGGCAGGAGTGATGGGCACCATAAACCCTATGGATGGGGGTGGCAGGGGTGATGAGCAACATAAGCCCTATGGCTGGGGGTGGCAGTAGTGATGGGCAACAGGTCCCCTATGGGTGGGGGTGGCAGGAGTGATGGGCATCATAAGCCCTATGGCTGGGGGTGGCAGGGGTGATGGGCAACATAAGCCCTATGGCTGGGGGTGGCAGTAGTGATGAGCAACATAGTCCCTATGGGTGGGGGAGGCAGGAGTGATGGGCAACATCAGCCCAATGGGTGTGGACGGCAGTAGTGATGGGCAACATAAGCCCTATGGCTGGGGGTGGCAGTAGTGATGGGCAACTGGTCCCCTATGGGTGGGTGTGGCAGTAGTGATGGGCAACATAGTCCCTATGGGTGGGGGTGGCAGTAGTGATGGGCAACATCAGCCCTATGGGTGGGGGTAACAGGGGTGCTGGGCAACAGTTCCCCTGTGAGTGGGGGTGGCAGGGGTGATGGGCAACAGGTTCCCTGTCTGTGGGGGTGGCAGGGGTGATGGGCAACATTGGCCCTATGGCTGGGGGTGGCAGTAGTGATGGGCAACAGGTCCCCTATGGGTGGGGGTGTTAGTGGTGCTGGCCATGCAACCCCTATGGTGGGCTGTTGTTTGTGGCCAGGATGTGGACCCCCTGTGTGTGTGTGCCATTTTGCGGGTACGTGTCGTTTGTTTATGTGGTAGGTGTCTGACTTACCGCCTGTGCCGTCGGCATCGGTTCCTGATCCGATCATAGATGTAGAGTGCTGGTATGACCTGCGCGATGGGATTCATGATGTGTTTGTAACTTACATGCTGCTTGTTGCTCCATCTCGTACCCCCTGCAAGCTGGTCCATCTTGTAACCGTGTATTGAGTTGTGGTGCGAATCGTAGCTGATATGCTTGTTTTCTGGATGCTGTGACGTGCCATACGTGGCGACCCATCCGGCACGTAGGAAGTACGCATCGTACTTGTCATGCCGGAAACTGCTATGGAAACTGCTTCCGGGCGACTCGGTTCATCGTTAGGAGTTACGGCTCGGACGGAGAATGGAGCTTGAATCCCAGCCTACTTGTCAGTCGTGTTTTTGGCAGTTTTGAGCATCGTACTTACTCTACAGGACGGACCGGCTCCGGGTACGTGTCGGTCGCACGGTAAGGCTACGTACAGCTGTCCAACCGGCTATCGGAATCGGCCCCTAAATGTTATATTTTATCTTGAAGATGTTTGTGGTGAAATTATGGAAAGTCAGGAAAAGTTCTGCACTCTACACTTTATTTCAAGAATTGAGAACTGATAGAAGTAAGATTCATTCTGCTTCTGGTATTCACCAACTGTTGGATACATGTACTGGATCTTTAACGTTCTGTGCTAATATACAGCAAGATGCACAAGAATTTCTGATGGTTATGCTTGGAGTACTAGAAGATGAAGGAATTCAGATTGAGAGTTTATTTGGACTCAGTTACAAATGGGAACATAAATGCGAAGAGTGTTCGTTAACTTCAAGCACTATAGGTGACAGAGAACGATTTTTATATTTAACAATACCTGACTGCAAATCTGTACCATTTTCCAAATTTAAAAATGTTGTTGCTAATCAAGTATCTATTTCTGGAAGAACTTTTGCAACAGTTGCCATTGTTTTCCATGCTGGAACTACTACTACAAGTGGACATTATACAGTTTATTTAAAGTGTAATAATGGTTGGAGTCACTGTAATGATACACACTTGGAAATGAAACCGAGATTGCCTTATGAATTACTCAACTCATACTTAATTTTTCTGAAACAAGGATTTTAGATACACTATTCAGCTTTAACGGGAAGGTGTATAGATCTTTAAGGAATTCATTCTGGATGCTTTCAAAGCAAAATTTTTGATACATTATCTGGCGTATTGGGAAAATGTGCAGAGAAACTACATAAGATCTTTAAGGAATTCATACTGGATGCTTTCAAAGCTAAATTTTTGATACATTATGTGGTGTATTGGAAAAATTGTGCAGAGAAACTACGTAAGATCTTTAAGGAATTAAAACTGGAGGCTTTCAAAGCGAAATTTTTGATATATTATCTGGCGTATTGGGAAAATGTGCAGAGAAACTATGTAAGATCTTGAAGGAATTCATACTGGATGATTTCAAAGCGAAATTTTTGATACATTATCTGGCATATTGGGTAAATTTTCAGACAATCTACGAAGTAAAGGTAAGCTTTGAACATTTGAAGTACTATTGGATGTGTTATTTGTGTTGATTTTGCATTATATTTGAGAGAATTAGGGTTTTTATTTTTTTTAACAATCTAGTTGATTGTTTTTTTTTTTCCTGCTGTTTATGATTAAGCTACACTGGTATCACTGTGAATAGTGAAGTTAAGTAGTAGTTGATGACAGCAAAAAAAGGGAGAACATTTGTTATCTGAATGTTAAATTGTTTTGTATTATTTAAAAACTCATTGTAATTTGTGAAATGTATTACGTTACATAGTACTTTTGCATTTTATTTTATGTAGTTGAAAAGTTAAAAAAAATAGTAATAATGACAAAAACACAATAGTAGTTCGATATTTAAAAAACCTTTGAAATTCATTGAAAAAACCATAGGTTTCAGAAACATTATACTTAGAAATTAGCATTTAAAAAACCTTCAAAATTCACTGAAAAAACCATAGGTTTCAGGCACATTATAGTTAGAAATTAGCATTTTAAAAACCTTTGAAATCCACTGAAAAAAACATAGGTTTCAGGCATGTTATAGTTAGAAATTAGCATTTAAAAAACCTTAGAAATTCCCTGAAAAACAATAGGTTTCAGGGACGTTATAGTTAGAAATTATCATTTTAAAAAAAACCTTAGAAATGCACTGAAAAACCATAGGTTTCAGGGACGTTATAGTTAGTTGGATATTTGACTTATAAAAAAACAAGAGAAATTCGCATGTTATAGTTAGTTGAGCTAACTATAACTCGCGCCCCCGCAATGCACTGCTGATGACGTCACATATTACATCACTCATGACATGGTCAGTGACATCACTGATGACATCACTGATGACATCTCAAATGACATCACTGATGACATCACTGATGACATCATCCACGTGAAAATCAGATGCACCTGATCAGACCCTAATATAATACTTGATACACCCAGTCTAAAATACAGACTATAATGTTCAAAACCGTGAACACACCAATACCAGTTAGTGCATATCCACTCTCTAATTTGTAGGTCTACACACATCCATTCATTCACCTATACAGTCACTCATACATACAGTCAGCCATCAATACAGCATTATCATATCCAGTCACATATCTATACAGACACTCACACACTGCCTCTCATTCTTAGAGTTATTCACACACCTAGTCAGCAATGGAAATAATCAATAACACTTTCATTTACTCACCTGTACTGTTATACACATACCACGTCACTTATTTAAACATATACTAACACATACTTACATTCTAATACAATAACGAATACATGGACACACTGATCCATACAGGCACTCTCACAATCACTCATTCTCACATATAGTCATTTATATAGTCCAACACTCATATATACTGTCTTTCACATATGGAGTTACTCACATGTACCACTGAGGCATCCATTCACTCACCGAGACCCTCATACACACACTCACTCAGCCATACAGACCTTCACAGATACAGACTTGAACACATATACCTAGTGATTTAGCCACTCACACATCTATGCAGAGAGTGACACCCCCCACCTACCCACGCAGACACTCAGGTACTCATACAGGTACTCAGACAAGCAATAAATAACTCATATAGATCCTCATTTAGTTGCTACCCAAACCATGGAACTGTTTACACACCAACTAACAACCTAAACTGTGTGAATGTCTATATCAGTCGCTAACACATGCATTAAGCAAGACACAATTAATTAGTCACTTATACAGTTAGTCACACACCTAATTAATCATCCATCCTGAGACTTATACACCCACTGATTCTTCAATACGCCTTTCCCTATATATATTAAACCTATTTAAACTTTACAGAAACACACAGTCACTGGATGATGTCATCAGTGATGTCATCAATGATGTCATTTGAGATGTCATAAGGGATGTCATCAGTGATGTCAGTGACCATGTCGTGAGTGATGTAATATGTGACGTCATCAGCAGTGCATTGCAGGGGCGCGAGTTATGGTTAGCTGAACTAACTATAACAGGGGAATTTCTATGATTTTGTACGAGTGAAATGTCCAACTAACTATAACTTTCCCTAAAACCTATGGCCCGAACTGCTGAACGGAATTACACGAAATTTGGCAAAGAGGTAGCCCTTGGTTCACACTCGTGCCTTTTAAATGGTGTAAATCCGTTCAGTAGTTGCTGAGGAAATCAAAAGTAAAAGCATAGATATATCTGAGCGGAGTCTAACCACACATCTCATCGTGAGATCTGATAGGCTGCCAGTACTTCATCCAAGAAGTGTTGGCAGCCATCTTGGGACCAATATACATGATAGCACCTCATTAAAAAGCTTTGTAGTTAATAGAATGTTTTAAGACTTTAGTTACATTATAAATCATTTGTTGATGGTACCATACTTATTTTAGGAATTGTAGTATGTTCTAAGGTGATTTTGCCATGTGAAAAAGCCTTCTGCTGGGATATCATGAATCATGTTTGAGAGAAAACTATTTTCTCATGCTTTTCCCACAGAGGTTTGGAAGGTGATCTATAAGCTAAACTGAGAGCATATTTTCTGTAAATTCACATTATCTTTCTCAGTCATGTGAGAATGAAGTCTGACATTCTCAGTAAAACATGTACATCCAACAAGGGCAGAGACTGTCAGTTGATTCCTTTGTGTTCTACTGCAGCTTCCCAGATTGTTCTAAAGAACAACTAGAGCGCTAACAGTCTTACTTATGACAAAAGTATGGCACACCTGAAGCCATCTTGATTGGAATTAAGTGGTAACACTTAAAACATTTAATTTGCAAAGGAACAAACTGAGGGGGTTCATTTTGCCACAGAAATTATGATTAGTGCTGCAGAAAGAAAAATTAGGGCACATTTTGACTTCTCAAATCCTCTTCTATTCCATTAAAAAGTCTGACATGCAGACTGAAACATGCACTTTGAATACCAGCAGCAGACTTCCCTGGTGAGCAGTAGCTTTACTACAGTGATCTAATGAGCAACTAGAGTGCTAACATTCAGAATTCATGGCAAATGTGTGACACATCTGAATGCCTTCTTGATGGAACCAAAGTAAACAAGTAGAAGCGAGGCTGAGGAACCAAGGGAAATAAGTTTGTGAAAGATGTAAAGGGGGCAGGGTAGAAATACTCTGACCCTCTAGTGATGCTTAGGGGGTCCCAGAAGGACACCCCAGGGCCCCCTTTTAAAAAAAAAAAAAATGGCAAAATGTGTGCAGGGTGCACGGATCCGGCCATAAAAAAAAATGATGCGCGGGCTTTCGCGCTTCCTTAATAATTAGCCCACGGGGTGCCAAATCCCGGGGGGGAAATGCGTAAACAATTAAAAGGGGGGTCCAGGGTAATATAGGGTGGGGGGGCTGAACGGCTCCCCCAAGCCCCGGGGACCACCACCCCCCGGGGTTTAATTTATTGAGGGAGGGGGGCTGCGTGGCCCCCCTTCTAGAGCCTTTGAGGGCCCTGGGGACCGCCACCCCCCAGGGCCGGCTCCTACAGTGTCCTGGGGTGCCCACCCCCAGGACACTGTTGTTTGCTATGAGAGGGCGGGAGTCTTCCACCCTCCCATAGCAAACTTCATTTGGATTTTGAAAGAGAGAGCAGGGAAACCTGCTCTCTCTTTCAAAATCCAAATCATAATGCTTTTCCACACGGGGAGCTGCATATTAGCAGCTCCCCATGTGGAAAAGCAATGCCGGCTCCCGAAGGATGCGGGGAGCCGGCTGGGACCGTGGGGGCGTTGGGGCTCCCCCCACAGTCCCCAACGTGTTTTTATAAGCCCCGGGGGATGGGGTCCCCGGGGATAATAAAAATTAGTGATAGGGGCTATTTTTTTTTTACGGTAAAATTAGGAGTCTCGCGTCCAAACGCGTTGGGTGCACGATTTCTCTTGCATAGGGTGCGCGGTTCCTAAAGCTGTTGTGTTCATTGAGAGTTTTCGGTACTTATAAGTAAGTACCTAGACAGAGTCTAAAGTTGTTGAGGAAGACTCTGTTTCCTTCATCAGTAAAGTGTACTCCATCTCTCCAATACATCTCTTGCATATGAAAGCGCAGATTGTTATTATAAAGATTGACCCCATTCTATAGTCTCGGAGAAAAGCAGAAACACATTTATTCACATGTTTCCTAGCTTTCTCAATCTGTGAACAAAAAAGATTGGACTAGTTCCATTTCTGCCTTTGGCATATGTTAGAATACACAAAGGCAGTTTTGGGAAAAAGTGAAATCAGTTCTGCAAAGGTGTCCTTCATAAACATTTCTAGACCTACCCCAGTCAAAGTGCCTAGGTCATTGCCACCACAGTGCACTATTATGAGGTCAGGGTGTTGGAGATGCATAAAGGATTTTGCCAATAGCATCAATTGGTGCCACTTTAACTCTCTCTGTCCAATCCATTTAATGTCTACATTTGGCAAACCTAGGCCTTTGTGAATGCCTTTGTTTTCTGCATACCTTTGGCTCCAGAAAATATAGCTATGTCCCACAATCCACACTCTAAGCATCTTGAAGGGAGGTCTGGATACACTCAGATGGTCTCTGTAAATGAAATGGCAGTTTGAAAAGTAAGCTTTTTCTAAAATTGTGGCTAAGATGCAGTTTTGAAAAAAGACAAGAAACCATTGGTTGTTTGACAACCTTCTACACTGAAAACTAGGGTGCATGTTTCTGTTTTTTAAACGCATGATTCTTATTGGTTAACAAAAACCGATTGAAAGGAACATTATATTTGATAAGCTGATATGTTGAAAAGTCAAGCACACTTGCTGTTTTGATTAGCAACATTGTGTGCTAAACTTGTGACCTGTGTGATCAGTTAAGTGTTCCATGACCTGTTTATATGGCAACAGGCAGAAGGCAGATTGGGGGTAGGGTTCAAATTTATGTCATTTGGAAAGGGTTGAAATGTTTAACCAATAGAAATGTGTGTTAGCTTTTGAATTAATGTGAGAAGGAATGTGATTTGATGTTTACATGTATATGTGTGCAAAAAGAGAGGGAAACTTTGCAATTCTTTGGTTTTGCTGACAGGTGCACAGTGCAGAGATTCTGTATAAGAAAATCTGGTGTGTGACTGACATACTTCTTAATCTACAAAACAACTTGAAAGGTGAGTTATTTAATTGTGAGGGGATGTATGTGGTCTATTTTGATTTTAATCAGTGTGTTTGCATGTAGAAACAATTCTGTGATAAGCATTTGTGTTTTTCATGTGTTTGCAGACAGATAACTGTGCTGCTTTTATGTTTTGGTAGAATTAGAAACCAGTCATTGGTTATTTATTTGCAAAATGAGTCATGTTTCTACACTAAAATGTAGTACTTCTTCTAGATTAAGAAATGTGTTTTGGTACAGTGCAAGGGATAGTGTTGTTTGTCTAGACTCACACAGTGAGTCTGTGTACATTTAGGACTCATTTTGAGAGAAACATTTTGGTACTGATGTGTAGTAGAAAATGTTCTGCAATGTGTGCAGTCACCTTATATCTTGTAGACTAGTAAATGTATATTGTACAAGGGATAGTTGGCTGTCTACAATCACACTGTGAGTCTGTGTGCATTTGGGAAATTATTTTGAGAAAAGCATTTGGTAACATCATGTATTTGCTTGCAGATTACTGCTTTAAAATTGGGTTTGTTGTCAAGTTTGAGTAGCATTAGAGGCCAGTCATTGCTTATTCAATTGCAAAATAAGTCAGGCTTTCACAGTAGTGTGCAGTATTGAAATATGTAGAATGTGTGCAGTCACCTTACCCCTTCCAGAGTAGTGAATTACTTTTGGTAAAGTCCTAGAGATAGTGTTGCTTGTCTAGAATCATACTGTGAGTCTGTGTGCATTTGGGTAAGCATTGTGTGAAAAGCATTTGGTAACATCGTGTATTTGCTGACAGATAACTGTTTTAAAACCTGTCATGTTGTCAAGGTTTAGTAGCATTAGAAGCCAGTCTTTGCTTATGCATTGATAAAAGGAGTCAGGCTTTGACACTAAAGTACAGTACTGAAATATGTAGATTGTTTGCAGTCCCCTTACTCCTTCCAGAGTAGTGAATATGTTTTGGTAAAGTCCAAGGGATAGTGTTGCTTGTCTAGAATCACAATGTGAGTCTGTGTGCATTTGGCCAACCATTGTGAGAGAAGCTTTTGGTTATATCGTGTATTTGCTGACAGATAACTGTTTTAAAACCTGTCATGTTGTCAAGTTTTAGTAGTATTAGAAGCCAGTTATTGCTTATGCATTCATAAAATGAGTCAGGCTTTGACACTAAAGTGCAGTACTGAAATGTAGATTGTGTGCAATCCCCATACCCCTTCCACAGTAGTTAATGAGTTTTGGTAAACTCTTAGGGATAGTGTTGCTTGTCTAGAATCACACTGTGAGTATGTGTGCATTTGGGTAACCATTGTGAGAGAAGCATTTGGTAACATTGTGTATTTGCTGACAGATAACTGTTTTAAAACCTGTCATGTTGTCAAGTTTTAGTGGTATTAGAAGCCAGTCATTGCTTATGCATTCATAAAATGAGTCAGGCTTTGACAAAGTGCAGTACTGAAATATGTAGATTGTGTGCAGTCCCCTTACCCCTTCCACAGTACTTAATGAGTTTTGGTAAACTCTTAGGGATAGTGTTGCTTGTCTAGAATCACACTGTGAGTCTGTGTGCATTTGGCCAACCATTGTGAGAGAAGCATTTGGTAACATCGTGTATTTGCTGACAGATAACTGTTTTAAAACCTGTCATGTTGTCAAGTTTTAGTAGCATTAGAAGCCAGTCTTTGCTTATGCATTGATAAAATGAGTCAGGCTTTGACACTAAAGTGCAGTACTGAAATATGTAGATTGTGTGCAGTTCCCTTACTCCTTCCAGAGTAGTGAATGTGTTTTGGTAATGCCCAAGGGATAGTGTTGCTTGTCTAGAATCACACTGTGAGTCTGTGTGCATTTGGGAACCACTGTGATAGAAGCATTTGGGTACTTAATTTCTTTGCATACACATAACTGCTTAAAAACCTTTCCTGTTCTCAAGTTTTGGTAGAATTAGAAGGCAGTCATTGCTTATGTAGTCACCCAGGAACTAATACTGTAAACATTCAGTTAATATCCAAGTAGTATCCAAGTAGTAATGGAGTGAGGCAGGTCTTAGCACATTAATTGATTAAAACGCCTATCCACTATGCATGCAGTCCTCTAACCATCTACACACTTGTCTTTCACACCTGCAATTCCCCAGTCAGTATCCATACACTTCCAGCAAACACCCTGTCACTCCCCTTGCACTCCTCTAGTAACCCATTTAGCACCATGTACTAATCCATTCACTGTGCGAAAACCCAACCATTTATAAATTCATCCAGGCACTCTCCTTGCAGTACTCTAATTATTCAGTCAGTACCCAAGTACTCATGCACTGAGCCAGGCCTTAGAGCATGGACTGCTTCAAACTCTTATCCACTATGCAGGCAGTCCTCTAACCACCTACACACTTGTCTTTCACAGCTTCAATTCCCTAGTCAGTATTCATACAGTTCCAGCAAACACCCTGTCACTCCCCTTATAGTTCTCCAGTGACTCATTCAGCATCATGTAGTAATCCATTTACTGTGCCAAAACCTAAACACTTATAAATTCACCCAGCAACTCTCCGTGCAAACTGTATACATTTAGTTAATATGCAAGTAGTAATGGAGTTAGGCCGGCCTTAGCACATGGATTGATTCATATGCATATGCACTATGCATGGAGTCCTCTAACCAACTACACAATTGTCTTTCAGACCTTCAATTTCCCAGCAGTATCTATAAACTCCAGTAAATACTCGTTCAGTCCACTTTCACACCTCTAGTGACTCATCTGGCACTATGTAGTAATCTATTCACTGCACCAAAACACAAAAGCTTAAAAAGATTAACCCAGGCACTCTCCTTGCAGTACTGTCATGATTCAGTCAGTACCCAGGTAATCATGCAGTGCCCGAGGTCTTAGCTCATGGACTGTTTAAACGTCTATCCACTATGCATGCAGGCCTCTAGTCACCTACACACTCGTCTTTCACTTCTTCAATTAACTAGTCAGTATCTATATACTTCAATAAACACCCTGTCACACATCTTGCACTCCTCCAGTGACTGATCCAGTACCATTTACTAATCTATTCACTGCGCCAAAACCGAAAAACTTAAAAGTTTCACCCAGGCAGTCTCCTAGCAGTAGTTTAATGATTCAGTCAGTACCCAGGTACTCATGCAGTGAACCATGCATTACCACATGGGCTGCTTCAAAGGTCTATCCAAGTCATGTCAAGTCAAAGAACTTTATTCGATTGTAAGGTAAAAACAATCATAAAAGTGTATAAATAACAAAGCATTACAATTCATTAAAAAGTACAGAGATAATATCATAACCTTTGAGAAACACATGATCGCAATTAATAGAGAGGACTACCATTTATACAGTTATTTGTTTCCTAATAGAGATCACTTTCTTTAAGTACAGTGTAATTATTGCAACGCAGAGATGATTGTCCAAACGTTGGATGTCGTACATAGCCGGGCGGCATTGCCGATGCCCGAGCTCTCTTAAAAAAGGTAATAATTGCACAGACCTCATTTGATGATAAAATTTACTGAATAAAACAACATGTATTGTGCTTTGGGGAGAGCTTCCATCACACGGACAGGGCGGTAATACGTGAGACCAATTGTTAACTGATGGGAAGCTAACCAGTCTGTGGAACAGTCCCAACCTTAAACGGGTTAATAAATATCTATCATAGTTACCCGGGACATGGGTCAGATAGGGTTGAATATTAAAAGATGTTAAAATTATTTGATGGTTTAAAACAGTGGGTTTTATAATCTCTGTAGTAATTCTTAAGGATTCTAGAAAGAGTAAACCCTCTTTTTTAAACTCTTTCCGAGAAATAGCAAGCATAGTTTGGGGTTTTAAAAAATAATCCAATTTGCCAATATTACTTAAGAATTTACGTACATAATTCAGCCACGGTATCCTTAAGTATCCATCTAATTTAAGAGCGTCAGCCAGTATGTCTCTGTTGAGTTTGGATTCTTCATTTGTCCATACCCTATGCCAGAGTAATATCGGTTCCAACTTAATAAGATCGGATATAAAATGGAGTCCCAATTCCGAGTGGCAAATATAGTTTGAGGAACTCCTTGGAACTGCAAGTATAAATTTTAGGAAACAATTTTCAAGTACCTGGAGCTGTGAGGTATCAGCAAAGCCCCAGATCCCACTACCGTACATTGCGCCGGAGACGCATTTTGCTTTATAAATCTTGATTAATTCAGTAGGGGGTCTGGTGCCTAATTTCCTCGTGAAGGATCTAAGGGTGGCAATTACACGATTCATTGTCAGTTTTTTGGCTAATATAGCCTCACCCCAGACATCCTTCTCAGTGAATAAAATGCCCAGGTAAGAGAATTGCTTCGTGCACAGTAATTGCTGACCCTCAATGGATATAGGCTTTTTAATTTTAGGGCGTCTGCCACAGCGCATGATGAAGGTTTTAGATATGTTAATTCGTAAGCCCAAATCTTTCATGAAGAGGGCGAAACTCTCCACCACACGCTGTAAACCCACTTGAGTACGAGACATTAAAACAGCATCATCCGCATACATTAATAGCGGTATTGGACGACCCGCCACGTACGGGGGGTCAAAACTTGAATTGCACAGGGCCTTCTCTAATCCGTTAATATATAGATTAAAAAGGAGTGGTGCCACTACACAACCCTGCCTGACACCGCTCCTGATTAGGATTTTTCCCGTGCGTTCTCCCTTTCGCCCATAGCGAACGCGGGCGAATGCCTCGCTATAAAAACATTTAAGAAAATAAATAATATTATCTTCAACCCCAATTTCATCCAAAAGTGTCCATAATTTAGAATGAACCACACAATCAAAGGCGGCTGAGAGGTCAACAAAAGCCACAAACAGATTCTCCATCTTAGCCCTGGTATACTTCCCAGTCAGCATCAAAAAATTAAGACCCTGTTCCACTGTGCCTAAACCAGAACGAAAACCATATTGTAAGTCGGATAGTACAGAATTATTTTCGACCCATGAAAGTAAGCGATCCAGGATTACACGTCCAACTATTTTAGTATAGGAGTCTAGAAGGGAAATGGGTCTGTAACAACCCGGGTCATGTCTATCCCCCTTTTTAAAAATAGGGACTATTATCGACTCCACCCAAGAGGGTAGTAAGTCCGTCCTACAACTGGCGTTTAACACCTGGACCAAAAGAGGGGCCCACAAAGACGGTAAAGTCTTAAACACATCTATAGGTACGCCGTCGGGACCAGGAGCCTTACCTCCCTTGCTCATAGATATAGCTTTTTCAACCTCCTTTAAGGAGAACTGCATGTTGCCCAAGGGAGGGTGGTCCATAGGTTTACATGGGGAATAGGGCGTAGCCTCTCCCTCGTAGACTTTGGAAAAATGATCAATCCATTTGTCCTCTGATATGGCTATCTCAATAGAGGGGCAGACCTCTTCGCTAAGAAAGGGATTTCTAATAATTTTCCAGAACCTTGCACAGTCATTGCCAACCGAAGCCTGGTGCAACGCTTCCCAAGATTCTTTCCTTAGCTCATCTTTCCTCTCTTTTAGGGCTAATTTATATGTTAACTTTGCTCTGCGTATATCCTCTATACACCTGGGGCGGCTAGCAAGTATTTTCTTTAAGTGTGAATATGCTCTAGTGCAACTAGAGTTAAACCAACCATCCCTCGGTGCTCTGTTACTTTTGCATTTCCTAGTCAGAGAAGATTTAATTTGATCACAAATTATGGAAAAAGAAGCAAGAATTTTATCAGGGGTAGCATCCTCCGATAAACAAAGCGACAACTCAGGGGCACATTTATTTATAACGGAAGTTAGTACTTTAGGTTGATCAACGTTCTCCCATTTAAGGGAATACCCGTTGATACAACCAATGGTCAAATTCTCCCACAATATGTCCCTGTCACTATCTTTTGAAATTGTCATCTTGGGGATAGACATAGTTAGGCACAAGGGAAAGTGGTCACTTAGCGCCATATCAGAGACGCTAAAATTAGTGAACCTTTCAGCATGCCGAATGGTGGAAAGTGCAAAGTCGATGGTCGAGGAACAACCACGGACATTAAAAGTTGGTAAGAGAGGGAAGGGGTTAATAGAAGTTTCATTTAGGAAACCCAAATCAAAATGACCCAGGAATTCATTATAAAGATCTCCTAAGTGGGAGTGATTAAAATGTAAAGAATTCACTCCATCTTCACGCCCCACGATACATCGCTTATCAATCGCCATAGGACACAGGGTAGAGTTAAAGTCACCCAGCAGGAGGATCATCGTATTGTGTCCGAAAGATTTTTCTTGTTGAGCCACCAATATGGTCAATTTATTAAGTATATTAGCGGCGTCCCCCAAAGCAAAATTATTATAGAAATTGATAAGAACAATTGGGGAAGCTGTGGTGAAAACCAAGATCAAAAGTTGGAAATAGGGATCTTTAACTGGCTCCAATATCTTTAACCCCTTCGGTGCTCATGACGGAATGGTTCCGTCATGACCCACGGTTGAGCTGTGCTCATGACGGAACCATTCCGTCATGACCCCGCCCGCGCAAGATTCCGCCAGCACAGCGGCGGAATCTGCGCAGCATCGAAGGGGTTAATAAAAGCAGGTTATTGGATACATAGGTTGTCAAGCCTCCTTTAGCTCTGCCATGTGCAGAGTTCACTGCTGGAGTATGGAGTGTTATGAACCCGTTGATGTGAACTGGGTCCTCTGACCATGTTTCTTGGAAACAAATAAGTTCTTGCTGGTATATGAAATTTTGCCACAAAGGGTTGTCAATGTTAGATTTAATACCAGCAATATTCCAAGAACATATATTGCAAACCAAGATGTTACTCGCAGGACAAATAGGAAGATCCAAGGTGGGATCTAAAATGAGATCTGTCCTCAAGGGAGATGAACCATTCCCTCTCATGTCTTCGGTATAATCAGCCGACATTTCCTCCTTATTCAGTATACCATCGGTTCCAAGGCACGAGCTAACTATACTTATTTCACCATTAACAGAAACCAGGGGATCGGGAAGTGGGATAGTGGTCGATGCAGATATCCAAATGCTAGGTGGAACACTGGTTTGCTGTCAATCATTATTATCCAGACCACTGAGAATATCATATCGGTTAGAAATTGGGACAGCAAATCTCCCTTCCTCAAGGTACCCCTGGTTAAAATTGGGACAGCAAATCTCCCTTCCTCAAGGTACCCCTGGTTAGGGAATAAAGGACGAAAACCTCGCATCCTTTCCTGCCATGGAGAAGAGTAAAAATAAGCAAGTGGGACAATATTTACGCGATCAGTAAAAAGTTGGCCAGAATAACATCTCCCCAAAATATCATTAACCAGAGGGGGTGACCGGAATGAAAGTATCACACAATCCCCACTGAATGTTTTGGTAGATGAACCAATCCAACCAACTCTTCTGGCCATCTTAAAATTGGAGAATAATGCACCATTTGACCCAAATTTAACTGATAAGAAATATAGGGCTTTATTTCTCAGGTTTGACCAATGCTCTTGAACATTAAGGGGAAGGGGAGGGACATTAACTAACACCACAGTATATGGTAGAGCTTCTGGGGGCAAATTTATGGTAGGGAGCCTGGGTGTTGGAATAAAAACGGTCTCCCTAGCATCAACATCTACCCCTGAAACAGATGGAAGATTGTTTTGCACAGATGGAGGAGGTCCCAATACCTGTTGTCCCGTCGTATTGGAAACTTCCAATCTGACAGGAGCCTGCTGTGCACAAATTTCATCCGGCTGTGGGATAATAGGAGGGTTACCTTTCACCACGGGCAGCTGATCGAGAGATACAAGATCATTTGGCCGCTTCGGAGGTAGTTCTGCCTTAGTTGATCCCTCTATATGTGTAATCCTACCCTCAATATTTGACAATTTCGCCATAATGGGTTCCACAAAAGACATTATCAAATTCTCCATTTTCATCCAGAAACCTTCCCCCATTAGTGGGTCACTAGTATTAGTAGTATGGGGGTAACTAATGTGTTATTAGTGACCTTTTTCACTTTTTCTATAGGTTTGCCTGTACCCCAGCCCCGCACCTGTACGCGCCGTACAGTCCCAGGCCACACCAACCACAAACCCAAGACTGGATGTCCGGGATGCTGGGAGGGAGGGGCTCACACTACACATTGTGCAACTCAGAAGCAGACACCAATGCCCTCAGCCCATATGGCCTAGGTACATACCCATGCACCATGCCCAATGCACAGGGACTGGCAAAGTACTGACAAGGTAGCTGACACTTGGCCCTGCTGTACGCAGCACGAGGCCCTCCTGTGACCACTGTACATTCAAACACCAACTCCACAAGCTCAGATATCTAGCACAGGAACTCACACTCACTGTCATGCCAGCATGCACCAAGAGGGGACAGACACATCACCTGGGAGACCCAATGACAAATCACACTACACCCAACAGCAGGCCCGGTCACACACACCCCCTTACAAAAGCACACACCCCCGGGGCAGGCAACGGATTTACCCACTCTCACAATGGACATGTGACACAACAAGACCAATCCATAGCCAAATAAGCATCCTAGCCAAAATTCTACTGGTCAAACACTCAGGAGAACATATCAATCTGTCCCCCGCAACATACCCATCCCCAAGTGTACATTGAGAGGAATGCTAGGCACATCCAACTACCTGGAGGAACTGTGACAACTTGAATATGTATGAAACATGGATGTGGCATGAAACAGCAGTAACATTGTCTCTCTCTCACACACAGGGCAACGTCATGGACCTCCCCCCAACAATGGGGGGAAACAATCACAGTCCCAGGCTCAGCGTGAAGATGATCTCACCGGCAGCGACGACTCTCACCACTCCGTGGATGACCCCGACCAACCTGGCCACTCTGTTGCCCAAGCCCCTGCAGCACCTGCGTCAGGTACATTTATGCCAACCCCCACCCCCATTCCTGCCACATCCCAGGAGACACCCAGGAGCCCTGCTCGCACTGAACAACAGAGACAGTCTGACCAGGAGGGATAAGGTTCTCCGGGCACCCAAGGAGGAGGCAGACAACCCCGCAAATGCCATCCCTCAGGGGTCCCGTAGACCCAATGTGCCCACAACGGCAGGCCAGGCTCGTGTGGGCAGGGGTGGTGGGAGTGGAGGCAGGCGGAGGCGCGAACCTGACCAGCCAGCTGAGGGAACCGGTATGTCACACATACGCCACATCCTGGACACATACCGGCGTTACATCAGGGGCATCAGCCAGGTAGTGGCGAGCCTCACAGAGATGAAGGGGACCATCAACGAGATGAAGAACCTGCAGGCCAAGCAACATGCCAGTCAACAACAACACCAAGGACGGATGGAGGCAAGACTGGCTGAGCTCCTGGCGGTGCAAACGGACATGAGCCGTTCACTCCGTCGGATCGCCGACAACATGGGCAACCCTCCCTCTGCCACCAGGCGAAGACCACCACCAGCCACAGGGAGGGAGGAGGAGGAGGATTCGTCCGACGGAGCATCACAAGCATTGTCAAGGCCTGCATCTGAGGGTCCCCCCAGGAAGGTGGGTCGTCCACGGAAAAGACCGTGAGAGTCAGCGGACCATCCACTTCTCCCAGGTCACCTGGCCTGGCACCTGGCCCTCTGGCGCAACAGCAGGACCTCATCCAATGACATTCTGTACAACATGGACTTGCTGGTCACAGTCTGACCAATGATGACCAACACTGTGGTCTGGACTCTGATGACTTCCAAAGCAAAGGATCACATCTCCCCCTGTGAACTTTGGATTTTATGCACCCGGTTGAGCACCTTAGTTTATCTACCAAAACACGTACCCCACAGTAAATAAAAATCTTTATTTTTTCATGAGATGTTGCTGTCATTTTGCATTAGTCCACAACATATGTGTGTGTAAATGTCAAACTATGCCTGAGTGTTGAACTAACTCCACCCATCCATACCCTGGGATCTGAGTCTGGTACAGGACACACATGGGTCACAATGTATCAGTCAATGCAGACATGGAGCACAATACTCACCTGTGATGTCCTCAAGCTGCTGAGGGGGGGCTTGCTATACGGTGCGGACAGACCTATTTGGAAGAGTATCATTAAGGCGCAGAGGTCATGGCTCATGTGGAGGTTCCCGGGGAGGGAGTCCCAGGTATGTGTGGCCAGGTGGTAGGACTATGTCCTGCATGCTGGAGTAAGGTGGATGTGAAGAATGGTGTCCAGGGCAAGGGTGGATGCACGGAGATGGCCCAACGGGGTCTCGGATGACAGTGGTACAAGGTTGGTTTGGGTTCGGGGTTGTGGCCTGCCTCCTGAGTGTGGGTGTGTAGTGTGAAGGTCATCCTGCAGCAGACAGTGATCCATTGCAGCTATCTCTGCTGGACGGTGATGTGGCTGGTGTGCCGGATGTTGAAGCTGAGGTGTGCAGATGCACCCTGGATGTGGACAAGTTTCCCGTGAGTTTGGATCTGCCTGCTCCGTAGAGGGCAGGGCAGTATTTGACACGGGTGTTGTCGTGGACCTGGAGGAGGGTCCGTCTTTCCTTGGAGTGGATCTATCTGGGGATCATGTGCATAATGCAGAGGGTGTTAAAGGCTGTGGCACAGATGCTGGTGATTAGCATGGCATATGTGAGCAAGCAATCCATGATGCACACCATCTTGTGTGCGTGGACACTGGGTGCTTGTGCAGGGCTCTTGCGGGTGGGACACAAGCAGTTGACCCAGCTGTAAGGGGACAATCCTCAGATGTTGACCTCAGTCCTGTACAAGTCCAGCCTCAGGTGGCTGATGTTCAGCCATTCATCAATGGATATCATGCATTGTTGAATATTAGAACTACCAATGTCTGCGTCCTTGGTGAGGGTGAGAAGCACCTGGCTGTCAATGGCATACGAGCTGATGATGAGGTGCTGTGCGCATGTGATGGTGGAGAGGGGGGTCCTGGACACATTGTAGATTGACACACTGAGAGATGATACCTGTGCCATGTGCCTGACGACGACACCATACTACATGCAGAAGCCTTGAGTCCCACTCCCATGGCATTGCTGGGGTACAGAGCCGGTGGGGAATAGGAGGGACATGACCTGGTTGGTGTGACAGGGCCTGGAAGGAGTGGCAGCGCTGTGTAGGCAGTTGGAGTTGCACACTCATCATGCAAAGGTGTTCTGTGTGCGCTTAGTGTATGCCTGAGAGCAGGTGGTAGATATGTGGATGGACATTGCTTGGAGGGTGGCTGCAACATCAGACTGTAGTGCGATGTGGGTCATGCAAGAACCTGAGGGTTGTGCAATGTGCATGTTGCATGTGCAGACGGTCCATTCTTTGGCACCGCGTGGCCGCAACTGTGGCACAGACAAGCTGATGACAGCCAAATGAATGGGTTGAGGGAGGAAGAGAGGAGCATCTTTGATGTGGTGTGTTGCCAAATCCGGAAACTTCGTGTGCCCTTGCTGCAGGGGCTGCAACAGCAGACGGCATGTCCTGGAAACTATGCCACAAGTTGCACACAAAGACAAGGATGTCAGAAAGGACAACTGCAACAGGTGTATGTAAAGGAAGGAGTGTCCGGTTTTCCATTGCACACCCAGAGACAATGGATGCACAATCACCAAAGATGACTGACACCGGATCAGGAAACTGAAGGCCGAGCTGCGCACAGGAAACACACCCTCAGCAGGTGTTGATGGCCCGTTGTGGGGACCAACATGCCAAAACACATACACAGCCATGGACTTCATGCACAATAGAGAATCAAATACATGATGAACAGCATGCATGTTGCTAATCTACACATAGACTCATATGCACAATCTTTGACAACTATGCCAGAGATGCCGCATGCACAGTGGACTTACCGTCCCGAGTTTTAGACTCAAAACTCGAGGGGGCAAATCCCTGGCGGTACTGGGAGCAAAAGCATGGAATACTCTTCCCCCCCAGTTGAGATTACTGGATAAAGAAATAGACTTCCGTAAACATCTAAAAACCTGGATCTTTAATCTCCAAGATATAACTGCCAGAAGCCTAGTGTAATTCGGGTTCTCGGTCAAGTAAGCATAGGGACTACCTAACATCTGGTGGTCCTTTCTGGGCGCCTAGATGCTCCTTGGAGCGATTGCCGCGCGATACAAATTGGCACTTACATTACATTACATTACAAGAGACCTGCATTGACAGAGATGAGGCACCTTGGAGGGTGAGGAACACCTTTATTACTCTGGCTCACACCTATGGAAATGCATCAATATGAACAGACTCACAGGTCTTTTGGATGAACATGTGGGACCTACACTGGACACCCCCTTCGCACCACAGATGCTGTAAATCCATTGAACGGGCACACAAGTGAAGGGGGTGAGCCAGACACCCCCTGCTGCACACGGAGAGGCTGCAATCCCCCATTGAGCCTCTTATGGGGATGTCCCACACTATGTCCACCCGTAGCATCCAGTATGTTTCAGAGGAACGTTTTACACACATTGATGCCTTCATCGCAATCCACAATCCCATTACAGATGACTGTCACGAAGTGTGACTATCAATTCATGTGAGTCATGCTACATGTCATGTGCCCCATGGTGAGTCGATATGTATGCATAGTAACAAAACCTGCACAGGAGCAGTGCCCACACATTACAAACAACTACCACACCCAAAATGCCTTGCTGCAATCCTTACCCAAAGGAGACTTTTCACCATGTCCGTGCATGTAACGCTGATTCAGCACACGTTGCAATACTCATGAGGAATAGCAGGAGCACAACGATGCCACAAGCCGACAGCATGCGCAACTACCTGGGGATGACAGACACACAAGAAGTCAGGAAAAAGATAGTCATCCGCATGCATGGTCATGTACTCTACATGAATAAGGTTGACACCATGCTAGTTGAAAATTGAGTGTGTCAGCTAAAATGTGTAGAATGACATCATCACTCGAGTGACACATCAGAACACACCTCTAAGTCACTTAGCATACAGTCAGCTGGACACACACATTGCAACACATGCCACACAAGGCTCCAAGCGTGCATACTCAGACCCAGGGACTCACCATTATGAGAAGAAGTTGCGTATGAGCTGACTCCGGATGTCCTCCTCCTCCTCCTCCTCCTCCTCCTCCTCCTCCTCACTTGCCTCGTGACCAAGGCCTTCATCCTCCACGGGTGGATGTTCCTGCTTATTCGGATCCAGGATGAGTGGCACAGCTTTCTCCACTGCCATGTTGTGCAGCATGCAGCACACGAGGAAGATTTTGCAGACCTTCACCGGTGCATATGGGAGGGACCCGCCTGTCTTGTGGAGGCACCAGAATCGGCTCTTCAGGAGGCCAAACGTCCTCTCAATCACTCGCCTGGTCTGCCCATGGGCGTTGTTGTAACGGTGATCTGCAGCTGTTCTGGGGTTGCGGAGAGGCGTCATCAGCCATGGCATGTTGGGATAGCCAGAGTCCCCTACATGGAAACATCATGTAAAGAAGTGGGTCAGGAGATGCCGTAACATACAAAGATACCGCTAAATACAGGACAAACAGAGTATACCCACCAACAAGACATGCTCGTTCGTTGTGCAACCGCAGCATCATTTCTGGCACCCTGCTACGCCTCATGATGTAGGCATTGTGTGCTGACCCTGGAAAACATGCACAGACATGGGAAATAAGCATGTTAGGTAGACACACCACAAGGGCATTAATGGAGTGATAATGTTTTCGGTTGCGATAGGCTACCTCCTATGCCTGTGGTGGTACCAAAGCCACATGTGTCCCATCAATGGACCCAATTACATGGGGCATCCCTCCCAGGGCATAGAACTCACCCTTGACACCTTTCAACAGCTCACGAGTCGGAAAATGGCTGAACATGGTCTGGGACATGCCACCCACATCAGCTAGGGTGAATTGAAACGTACTGGTGGCAAAAAAATGTAGGGCTGCCATCACCTTCATCTTGGGGGTCAGCGCAGTAGGATAACTGTGTCGCGGTTGGAGGTGTGGTGCCAGCCTGTTTGTCAGTTCCTCAATTAACTGATGGGTGAATCTGTAACGGCGTATGCAGTCACGTTCCCTCATGCAACCCAAGTCTGGCATTGGTCGGGGGATAGGCGGTGCCCTGCAGAAATTTGGAAGGAATAACGAAAATTGAGTACATTACAACACCAATGTCAATGAACTGAGCACATGTTCAACAGCTAATATACATCTGCTAAAAACAGAGTCTGGTCTGTGCAATACATCCAGGACACGTATGCCAGGTGATACTCCTACGAAGAGCCAGCTACAATCGTTGATTGTCAAGGTCTACATGACATGCCATGAAACTAGCTGTGGGCCAGTGTAAGTGAACAGCCAGACACATTACAGGAGTGACATACATCCACATATCTGCATTAGAAGGATGTTATCTCATTCAGATAGCTTGCGGCAAGCTGGACGCACAGGTCACATGTCATTTAAATAGTACAGATCACACACATTGCTATGAAGGGGTACATGTCAAAACTGATAACACAGACATTGAGACAATGCAGATATGTCCTCAGGTCGAAATACCATGTTCGATGCATACAGACACACGTTACGTGGGATTCCACATGTGGCATGGTGTGCGTATTTGTGTGCCATGCCCATCTACACACAGACACATTTTGGATGCAGCAACAGCAGATGCAGTTGACGGCACACCAACAGCAAGCTCATGGGAACACATGACACACACATGACATAGTCACATCATGGCACGCTGGTAGTTAGATGTCAGGTGTAATTATCCGTGTACCTGGCATCAGGGGACAGTTGCGGGTGTTGGGCACTGTGCCATACCAGTGATGCAGTGCTTGACACGTTTGTACTACATGCAGACATGTGCAAAGTGTGAAGGGGAAGTGTGCAACATAGTGCCCCATCACACATGACATGTGTAGACAGGTCACCACACATCTATTGTGCTAAAACATGAGGACACATGTGCCACATCACTGCCTGACACACCTAGGCCCTGCACATGAAGGACTGCACTGACAATGACTTGATGTACAGCCTTGTGCGAGTCTGACACCTCCATTCCTTTCGTGTGCCCATCCTATTACCAGTGTAAGCTGTGAAATGCACCGTACACACGCTCTGAGGGCGTGTGTACGGTCGGATCACTATATTGGGTTTGGGTAGGAGTACGCGTGTGTGTACGGACCGTACACACGTACGTGTACGACCAGTGTGTACACCTAGGTGTACACACTGGTCGTACACGTACGTGTACACACTGGTCTGATCCCCATAGTAGTGTTGCCGTAGGTGTACGCCATAGTGATACGGCCCATACACGCGGGTGTACGGGTCGTATCACTATGGCGTACACCTACGGCAACACTACTATGGGGATACGACCTGTACACATGCGTGTACGGGCCGTATCACTATCGCGTACACCTACGCTAACACTACTATGGGGATACGACCCCTACACATGCGTGTATGGGCCGTATCACTATGGCGTACACCTACGGCAAAACTACTATGGGGATACGACCCATACACACGCGTGTACGGGCCGTATCACTATGGTAGTGGTGCCCTAGGGGTACGTGTGAAATGCACCGTACCTGTGTGGGGATTTGAAAATTACAATGGGGACACATAAGGGACAAGTATTAGGGCCTAAATGCATGCTGGTTGTCATGGATACCGAGTTTCAAGATCAAAATTTTACATCATGTGGACTGGAAAAAGCAGTTGGCCACATTATACATTGTTGCAAAGTGGTTGTTGACTTGACATGCTGCTGCAAATTTGAAAGATGCTAATGCTGTCACTGTTGTATGTTTAAAGGGATTGGAGGAAACGTAGGATGCAAATGAGTCTGACCAATCACTCTGTACACCTGTAAATGAAACAGGCCAGCAAGGCAGGTATAAGTCAGGCAGAACCCATGAGAGGGCACTTGCCTGCACAACATGTCAGTCGACACCACTGCTGCTGTCTTGTCTTCCTCTGGCACCATGTCAAGGTCTGTGGAGAGGGCCCAGCCATTCACACAGGAAGAGTATGAGGCGTTGCTGGACATCATCCTCCCACAGTACCCCAGCCTGTATGGTAGACCAGGGGAGCAGGTGAGTGCTGACTCCACTACCTTTGACTGTGCCCCTTTTTATGTGACTGTCACTTCTGGCATTGTGTCCAGGTGTGACAGACATGCAATGTTGTTTAGAGTGGGTCCCAGCTAGGGAGGAATGGCTTATGTCTCTCATGCAGAGCATGATGTGGTTCATGTGTGCACTCCTCACTTGCATTGTGCTTACTGTGACATTCACTGCATGGTGCATGGCACATTCAGCGTGGCTAATCCTCTTGGGCATTCTTGTTCTATAGTTCTGAGGTGAATCAGTGGTCCCCCCGGTGTGACAGGTGACTGTACCCACAGATGTGTGTGAGTTGAGTGGAGCTGTGGTGAGAGTGTCCAAATGATGTGTACGCCCCCTGGACATTGATGTGTGTGAATGTTCCTTGTCATGTGGGTGAGTGTCTATTTGGAGTGTTGCACCACAGCTGCATGGAGGAGGCAAC
This sequence comes from Triturus cristatus, assembly GCF_964204655.1. Taxonomy (NCBI): domain Eukaryota; kingdom Metazoa; phylum Chordata; class Amphibia; order Caudata; family Salamandridae; genus Triturus; species Triturus cristatus. The sequence goes on from NC_140585.1 coordinate 727,384,461, forward strand.
TGCTCTACCCATCTGATGTGAGAAGTAAGCCGTGCTGTGTGTCTGACTTGCTGGGCTAGCCCCACGCCTGTGACACCCCCCAGGAAGTGGCACATGTGCAGAGTGAGGTTTGTATCCGCTGTTGCCAATGGCAGGTGAATGATCTGTGCCTGTGTGTGTCTGTGTACTCTGCTGAGGTTGCGTCAGTGGCCTGGGACATGTGACTGCTTTGAGGTGCTGTCCATCATCCTTGTGTTGCTTGTGATGCACAGTGTGAGCCATGATCAGTGAGTGTGTCGCACCCCTCATGCCACCTGTGTACTTTCAATGCCATGTAGTGCATTTGGGCTTCCCCAGAGGCTAATGTCCCTATGACAAAGGTGCTAATAGTTGGCTGCATACTATGCCCTGTTCAAAAAAGCAAATATGTTCAAATGTGTGTCTCTGTGACATGGAGCAGGTGTAGTGATGTAGTCTCACTTTGTCATCCTCACAGGTAACCGCCTACCAGAAGGGGAGAATTTGGAAGAGGGTCGTCAGGGCCGTGAATACGGTGGTGGGTCGCAGTCGGCGTCTGCCCCAAGTGAGGAAACGCTGGCAGGACATCCGGTGCTGGACCAGGAGGAACGCCCGGGTCCTGCTGGGGGACTCACCACCACGCCCCCACGGCGGGCACTGGCGCCTGACCCACCAAATGAAGCGTGTCCTGGCGGTGGTCTTCCCTGAGATGGATAGGCGGTTACAGGAGAGACAGCAGCAGGAAGGGGGTAGGTACAAGTGTGTTTGTTGTGTGTCACCAGCTTTTGGAAGTGCTCAGTCGCCTGGATACACTGCCAGGATTTATATGTGTAGTGCATATCCTGTTCCCCCAAGCCAACCGGTGCTGTTCTTCCTCCCTTCCCCTCCTTGACATGTGTTCCCTGGTCTGTGTGTAATCACTATTGCACATGGTCATCTAGGCTGCAAGTTAATCAAGGTGCACACTGCTTTCAGCATCATGGGTGGGGGTGGTCTGTGACATGTGTTGGTACCTTGCCTGTGCCCTGTCCTGTTCACTCATTTGGGGGTCCATAATTGTTGGCACTGTCCTGAGTCTCAACATAGGAGTGTGAGGTTTCAAATAAACAGACTTGCAGCATGCATGACCAATGTAGTGGCCTCAGACATGATGTGCGTGAGTGGGAGATATGCATAGTGCCAGGACGGTTGCTCCTGTTACAGTCAGATCATTCCAGGACCATGGAGCAGTGTGCCCACTACAGTCCCCTGAGACACCTTTTCCTAGGAATCATGTGTGGCATCAAACACTGTGCCCATTCACTGTGTGTTCAGCATAGGTTGGCCTCTGTGGCATTGTTCCATGGCCTCATTTGTATTTACGTAAAGTGTGCTACACGTGTCCACTGTCCATGGTGACCCCATTAGGCTTGTGCATCCTCACACTGGGCAGTGCCTGTGTGTCTATGTACAACTATCTGTTGATGGTTTTTTGTCACAAATATGTGTGGTCAGCCTCACAAGGTGATGTTGAGTACATTTAGGAGTTCTTGATGCACATTTTAGTAATCCCAGATTAAGAGGTGTAACTACTTGCTCTTTTTCAATCACATTGTCTCAGGTAGGGGGGGTTTGTGCAGGCAAGGCCTACATGTCCAAACCTTATGTCTCCTTGCCAGGTCTGACCCGTGTGTGATAATTGTCTGGACAGACACTCAACGTGCAGTGACCCAGGCATGTTATGCAGGGGGTAATGTTTGTGCTTTGCAGCATGTGGCAAAAGTTAAAAGACATGTTTCCTGCTCATCCATTGTTGGCACTGGTGTGTGCTCCAGATGCTACGTAGTTTGGTCTGTGTGTCCTGACATCTGTGTGGACATTCTTGGTTCCTATGAGGGTGTCTCCTCAGTGCAGGTGCTCCTTATTCTGACACAATTGCAGGGCCATTAGCTAATGCATTGTCCTGTGTCTGGACATGTGTGCCACTCCACATGACAGGTAGTGGGTCAGATGTGTTGCCAACTGTGTCATCATGGTACGGATGGCCATGTGACAGGTGGCATGATTCAAGTTGTTAGTCAAGATGTCTTGTACCTTGGCACTGACTACACTTGTCAACATGTCCCAATAGTTTATATGCTTGACTTTGATTTTTTGTTGTGAAGGACAATAATGTGCCTGCATGACAGATGTCTCCCAAGGAAGTGCACAAGAAACCACCTTTACACTTTTAGGGGACAGGCTGGCACATTTAAAACAAAGCGGTACAAAAGGGGGTGGTGATGGACGGAGCATCAGAACCAATCAAACACTCACACCCAGTCAACAGATCTGGGTTTGATCCATCACCGTTCTTTAGCCCACTCTGCCACCCCAGTTCAGACATGGCCATATGCAAATCAGTCTGACCCTGTGCCTCATGGGAACAGTCCAGCCCGAACTGCCAAGCCATGCCTTCCCTGGACCGGAAACAAGCTTCCTAGGACCGATTTCTGGCATTTCAGCCGTCTTCAGCCAGGCTTGCTTGAATCCAGTAGCAAAGTGAGCAAGGGACTCACGTCTGAGCATACCCTGCCAACTTATGGTGAACAAAGCGGTACAAAAGGGGGTGGTGATGGACGGAGCATCAGAACCAATCAAACACTCACACCCAGTCAACAGATCTGGGTTTGATCCATCACCGTTCTTTAGCCCACTCTGCCACCCCAGTTCAGACATGGCCATATGCAAATCAGTCTGACCCTGTGCCTCATGGGAACAGTCCAGCCCGAACTGCCAAGCCATGCCTTCCCTGGACCGGAAACAAGCTTCCTAGGACCGGTTTCTGGCATTTCAGCCGCCTTCAGCCAGGCTTGCTTGAATCCAGTAGCAAAGTGAGCAAGGGACTCACCTCTGAGCATACCCTGCCAACTTATTGCGAACAAAGCGGTACAAAAGGGGGTGGTGATGGACGGAGCATCAGAACCAATCAAACACTCACACCCAGTCAACAGATCTGGGTTTGATCCATCACTGTTCTTTAGCCCACTCTGCCACTCCAGTTCAAACATGGCCATATGCAAATCAGTCTGACCCTGTGCCTCATGGGAACAGTCCAGCCCGAACTGCCAAGCCATGCCTTCCCTGGACCGGAAACAAGCTTCCTAGGACCGGTTTCTGGCATTTCAGCCGTCTTCAGCCAGGCTTGCTTGAATCCAGTAGCAAAGTGAGCAAGGGACTCACGTCTGAGCATACCCTGCCAACTTATGGCGAACAAAGCGGTACAAAAGGCGGTGGTGATGGACGGAGCATCAGAACCAATCAAAGACTCACACCCAGTCAACAGATCTGGGTTTGATCCATCACCGTTCTTTAGCCCATTCTGCCACCCCAGTTCAGACATGGCCATATGCAAATCAGTCTGACCCTGTGCCTCATGGGAACAGTCCAGCCCGAACTGCCAAGCCATGCCTTCCCTGGACTGGAAACAAGCTTCCTAGGACCGGTTTCTGGCATTTCAGCCGTCTTCAGCCAGGCTTGCTTGAATCCAGTAGCAAAGTGAGCAAGGGACTCACGTCTGAGCATACCCTGCCAACTTATGGCGAACAAAGCGGTACAAAAGGGGGTGGTGATGGACGGAGCATCAGAACCAATCAAACACTCACACCCAGTCAACAGATCTGGGTTTGATCCATCACCGTTCTTTAGCCCACTCTGCCACCCCAGTTCAGACATGGCCATATGCAAATCAGTCTGACCCTGTGCCTCATGGGAACAGTCCAGCCCGAACTGCCAAGCCATGCCTTCCCTGGACCGGAAACAAGCTTCCTAGGACCGGTTTCTGGCATTTCAGCCGTCTTCAGCCAGGCTTGCTTGAATCCAGTAGCAAAGTGAGCAAGGGACTCACGTCTGAGCATACCCTGCCAACTTATGGCGAACAAAGCGGTACAAAAGGGGGTGGTGATGGACGGAGCATCAGAACCAATCAAACACTCACACCCAGTCAACAGATCTGGGTTTGATCCATCACCGTTCTTTAGCCCACTCTGCCACCCCAGTTCAGACATGGCCATATGCAAATCAGTCTGACCCTGTGCCTCATGGGAACAGTCCAGCCCGAACTGCCAAGCCATGCCTTCCCTGGACCGAAAACAAGCTTCCTAGGACCCGTTTCTGGCATTTCAACCGTCTTCAGCCAGGCTTGCTTGAATCCAGTAGTAAAGTGAGCAAGGGACTCACGTCTGAGCATACCCTGCCAACTTATGGCGAACAAAGCGGTACAAAAGGGGGTGGTGATGGACGGAGCATCAGAACCAATCAAACACTCACACCCAGTCAACAGATCTGGGTTTGATCCATCACCGTTCTTTAGCCCACTCTGCCACCCCAGTTCAGACATGGCCATATGCAAATCAGTCTGACCCTGTGCCTCATGGCAGTTCGGGCTGGACTGTTCCCATGAGGCACAGGGTCAGGACTGATTTGCATATGGCCATGTCTAAACTGGGGTGGTGTAGTGGGCAAAAGAACGATGGATTTAACCCAGATCTCTTGACTGGGGGAGAATGTTTGCATTGTCAGCATTCCGTCCATCATTTGTTTGCTGTAACATTTAAAACAAAGGCACAGTTCTGTAATAAAATTGATTAGAGATTATACATATACATGTTCCCACAGTGTGGTTGCATTTGGATTAGTCCTCGATTGTTGCTGATACCAACTTACGGGTGTCAAGTCATCCAGACCACCGTGGTGCCATGTATATGTACTTCCTGATACCACATTTCTTCTTAACAGTGGCTTATTTGCATTAGGCTGGCAGCTCATACAATGACTGTGTAAAAGTAGTTTTGTGTGCACCTCCTTGTGTGACTTCTGTTATCCAGGCACATGTGTGTTCTGTTCCAAAAGTGGCGCATTCACACATTCCAAACATGTCGATTGTGTAAAGTGTTGTGATTTCCAAGGGAACACAATGTATTTCTTTAGGGTTTACAAAGTACTCACAGGTCTCTGAGTGTGGGGACACCTTCAGCATTGGCGTCTGTTATTTGGCCTTGGGTGCACCAATACTGTTTCTTTCACAGTGAACAAGAGGTGGCATGCCTTCATCGTCTGGCTGTGCTCCACTGTTCACAGACACTAGCTTCTCAGTATAATTGGATATCGAGTTATTTGCTGTTGTGTCCTGATGTTCATTTTTTCAGGTGGCATGGTGGGTGAACCAAGTGGGGAGTGCATGGCTTACATATGTGCGGAGTATTCTAGATATTACTCATGATGCATTTCCTGATATGCACTGTGACCTATTTTGTTTGGACTCATGTGTCAGATGTACACAGGTGACTGATTATTTCATGTCTCTTCACCTTGCACACAGCATCATCGGGGGGCACCGAGGGAGACACCTGCACGGACCAGGAGGAGGGATCGAGCACCGGTGCCACCACTGCTGTGGAGTCTGTGGAATCAAGTGGCAAGGAGGGCGAGGGGAGTCAGGCGGAGGACCTGTCTAGTGCCAACACTGACTACGACGCTGACGGGTCCGAGGCTGAGCTCCCTGAGGGGGCGGAGGCTGCTCCAACAGCTGGCAGCAGCACTACAACTGTCACCGCCCCCTCCATTCCCATCACTGCCCTCCCACTTGCTCGGATCCCTTTTGTCCGTGTAGGGCAACAACGTGTCTCCGTGCCAGGCACCGCACCCCCTGCCCCTGTCTCCCCTGCTGCCCTCACTGCCGAGTCTGTGGACATTCAGCGGCAGTTGCAGGTTGGGCAAACATCGATCCTGACTGTCCTCCATGGCCACACCAGACTGCTGACACAGATGGTGTCATACATGGAGGGCATGTCATCAGCGATGTCTGACCAACGGATGTTGCTGAGGTCCATGGACTCGTCACTGACGGCAGCAGTGAGTCTCCTGCAGCACTTCGTCCCCCCCTACCCCTGCACCATCCACAATTCCTGTTGAAAACTAAAATGGCGATATGATTAAGCATTCACTAAAGACATGAATTCTCTCCAGTTAAAACATGTCTTTCGTCTTATGTTGCCTAATGTCCGGACTCCATTTTGTACTGTCATGTCTCCACGTGCTCAGCACGAGAAGAGTCCTATCTTCGTGTTAGTTGCTCTTGTAATCTGCCTAGTAACAGTCTATAAATAGTTCCTTTGTCCGTCTGGCGCATGTCCAGACTTGACCACATCTGTTATCAGTTAGTCCTTGCTTGACCATGTTTTCGTGGGCTTAGGAGTGTGTTAACTCCGCCCACATATTGATTCTGTATCGAAAATGTCCATAAAAGGCAATGCTTTTCGCCTCATGTTGTATCCACCCACTTATGAGCCCCTCTGTTGTGTATAAAAGGGGACCGTGTACGCAAGTTCTTTGTGCTACTCTATGCAATACTGAAGAGTGTTGTATGGGTTGTAGGACCACCCTTAAGGGTCAATAAACTTTGTCTTTGTATTTGCAGTTTCCGTGCCAACTTCCTTCTAGTTTACGTTACAGGAGAGCGAACCCTAGTATTCTACGGGCCTAGCTGGGGCCTGTATTCATCAATTGGCGCCCGTCACGTGGGGCTCATCGGCGACTCGGATGCTCGAAGGACTGGTCGTGACGGAGGTGAGGAATTTGGCCGGGGATGTGATCACTGCCAGTGGCGTTTTTTTAGTCCTGGCATCCCGAGGTTTTCTTCCTTCCCTTCCGAACTGACCTTCTGGGTGGTGCCGGTCCTCGACTGAGACCTCTTCTGTCGGTTTGCCGCGACAGCCGTTTGGGCGAATTTTGGAACTTGGCAGTTGGAACCTGGACACTCTTGATTGGTAAGAACCGTTGTACGGTACTTGCTCTGAGTTTTGAAGCCTGGGTTGGCTATTTGAGTTTGATTCGTGATGACCGGTCATATTTTGTATTGATTATTGTGAGAATATATGCGTTGCAACACATATAGGCAGGTAATGTGGAGATATTTCTCCGGAGCTGTGTAAATCTGAACGGCGCAAAGTTTAAGTGACATTTTTTTTTGATAATACTGCATATTTTGCATTATTTTTGAGCATGCCTGCTTTTAGCGCACTCCGTAAGTGGTGCTGCTGTTTTGGAAACCGGTTAAACCTCGAGGAATCTGCTCCAGCCCCCCCAGAGGGGACTCCTAATAGGGATATGTATGTGAAGCATGGTCTTTCCTCTATAATGTACAGCACAGTGTGGAGGAAATACACCAAAAAGGATCCTGAGTTACGATGGCCTTTGTATGGCTCGTTTGATATGCGCAAGATTGAGTATGTGGAACAGTGTATGTGTAAACGGCGTGCTCGGCAAGACATGTTTGAATGTGTACGGTTATGGGTGAAGGAAGTGCGTGAGCGAGAGAAACGTGAGAAAGCGCTGTTGGATAAAGAGCAACGGAAAAATGATCATGTGAGAGCGCAGGAAGCGAAGCGTCAGGAGGAAAGAGAACTGGCGGAGAAACAAGAGAAAGAACGTAGGTTGCAAGTCTCGGGTCAATATGCTGTCCGCCAGCCACTTTATCCTGTCCTTACTAATCTTGACGATGATTTTTATTTATTAGATCGCTCTCCGCCCCCTTATGTTGGCGCGTCTGCCCCGATATCACGGGATTCTGGATTGGTTTCGGATAAGGTAGACACGCGGTCCATGTTATCAGTTGAGCATATGGGTGAGCTTCGGAAAATTTCTCTTCGTGCACTTAAGGGCAAGTTATCCCTTGCTGAATTGTTGGACTCTTTGGAAAAGTGGCGGGATAGAGAGAAGTTGTATTTTCTTGAAACCTTTTCTGATGAAGTGATTACTGCCTTTCGGAAATATTCAGAAGTTTTTGAGCCTGATGATGTAGTATTAGATGCTAAAGCATTACGTAGCGGTGTTTTTTCTCCCTCTAAGGCACCTGATGTGGTCCGGCGGCTGTTTGCATTGCGGGACGCGGCGAGTGAACTTAAAGAGAGAGCGCGCCTAAAGACAGGGGAGGAGGAGCAATCGGATTCACGTATCGGCGGCGACCAATCATCTACCTCCCACTCAGATAAGAGCGAACTAGTGCATGCTAAACCAATGCGAGAGGCAGCACCTTTGTATGTTCCTCCTAAAGGAGCAGGAACTAGCTCGGATATGTCTTCCCCCGATGCTAGGGGTTATTTTGTGTATAATTGGGTTTATACTCCCTGGCATAGAGCTGATGTTATGGCATTAAAGAATGCATTGCCTGACCCCCGCAAGAATCCAGCGGCCTTTTACGAAGAAGTCGAAGGGGCCTTGAATTCTTGTACTATGACTTTAGCAGAGATAGATTTGTTCTTTGGGCTTATTTTACCACCGGATATGTGGCGATCTGTGCGGAAGGTGGATGATCTAGCCGTTTTTAAGGCCAAATGGTCTGAGATTGAGGATGTGGATAGGGAGAGAAAACCCGCGCAAAAACCGCCCCAGATTATTTTAGATCTCCCCGCTGCTATCTTGACCAAGTTGAAAACGATTATTCCCCCTAAAAAGATTGATTGGAATATGTTAGCCTCGTGTAAACAGAAGGTTGATGAATCAGTTTCAGATTTCTTTACACGCTTTGAGGAGACATTTCATGATTTCAGTGGTCAGTCGCTTATGGATGATACGGGCCGACATCTTTTTGTGGATAAATATGTGGCGAATTTATTACCGGGAATAGCAGCTCGTTTAAAAGCGAGTGAAAGTTCTTGGTCCACCTCGTCTCCGGCATCCCTCCTGACTATGGCTCAGTATTATGAACGTCAGGAACAAGAAGCGAAGGGGAATGAGGAGAAGAAATCGAAAGATTTGAAAACTAAGGTGATGTTAGCACAAGTGTATGGTCCGCCTCGTCGGGGTGTAGAAAGAGGTAGGGGAGGATTCTATGGTCCCCCTTCGGGTCGGTCAGATGTAAATAGAAATCAATGTGTGTATTGTAAACAGTCGGGTCATTGGGCCAGAGATTGTCCGGTGTTGTATGCATCTCGTCAGGGACGTGGTCAGGGACCACCAAGAGGTAGAGGGGGCTTTTCGAATTATAGAGGGAACTCTAATGATCGTACTCGATTTGAGCCTAGCTTACAGCAACGGGATAGGCCTAATGTGTTTGATAGGCAACACCAGTATCAAATGTCTGGGAACGACCGTTCTGGGTATCATGACTCACAGCATGCGTAGGATTGCGTTGGATGGGGGTTTGAATCAGTTGAAGTGCCGGTTGATCAGAAGGGTCCTTATGTTTCAGCAAATGTTTTGGGTTCTACTGATCGGTTCCTAGTTGATACAGGAGCTACTCGCAGTGCGCTGTCCAAACAATTGGTTCCGAGGGCTCCCCCATCTGGCTTAATGGTTACATCGGTAGGGTTTGATGGTACACTCTCTCGAAGCCCTCTTTCCCGACCCCTTGCATTCCAGGTTGACAACCTTTCTGCGTCCTGTCCGTTTCTGCTTGCCCCGAACACGCCCGACAACATTATGGGTCTTGATATGCTCAAGTACTTCAGAGCAACGATCCGCTGCTCCCCTACTGGAGTACGTGTGATCTTAAATGATAATCACCCCATGACAGAACGGATGTGTGTGGTTGCAGAGGATACTGTCTTAGCTTCCCTCCCTCGTACTTTGTGGGCTACTTCGGATACTGATGTGGGACAGATGGTGATTCCGCCTGTCCACATCAGTGTCCAGGAGGGTGCGGTGTTACCGCGCCTCTCTCAGTATCGTATTTCCCAGGAGGGGGAGGAGGCACTCATACAGATTGTGCAGGATTTGATTAAGGTGGGAGTAGTGGAAGAAGTTCCCGATAATGTCTGCAACAGTCCTATTTTACCCATTTTGAAGAAAGATACTGATACCAGAGTTTATCGTTTTATCATTGACTTAAGGAAATGAAATGAAATGAAAATGTGACTTGTAAAGCGCTGCAGCTGCCCTGAGGCGTCCAGGCGCTAAAAACAGAAGAAGCACTCTTGAGGTTACTTTTAGGCATTGAATAGCAGGGTTTTTAGCTGTTTCCGGAATGTAGTCAGGTTAGGGTTGTTCCTCAGCTGCAGAGGGAGGGAGTTCCAGAGTTTGGAAACATTATACGAGAAGGGAAGTGAATAAGATAGTGATACCTCAGTATCCAGTGGTTTCTGATATCACGACGTTACTTACTCTGGTCCCGCCAACGGCGACCACGTTTTCAGTTATTGATTTGAAAAATGCCTTCTTTTCGATCCCTATTCACCCTGATAGCCGATACCTTTTCGGTTTTACTCTGAATAATAGGTCTTATAGATTTTGTAGAGTCCCTCAGGGCTATACAGAAAGCCCTAGCATTTACAGTCAAGCATTGAAAAGGCAATTGGATTCCTTTGTTCTGCCCGAGGGTGTCGCCCTTATACAATATGTCGATGACATCTTGTTGGCGGCCGACACTCCTGAGTTGTGTGAAAAGTGTACGTTATCCTTGCTTTCCTTTTTGGCATCACACAATCACAAAGTGTCGAAGAAGAAATTGCAATTCTGTAGACCAAAGGTGACTTATTTGGGTCACCTTTTGTCTAAGGAGGGGCGTGCACTCACATCAGATCGTATTCAAGCAATTTTGGACACGCCAGTACCTTCCACACATAAGGATGTGCCTGCATTTTTGGGTCTTGCTTCTTTCTGTAGCAATGGGATTTTCACATATAGCTAAGCCGTTGTTAGCACTTTTGACAAAAGACACACCGATCCCTCTTCCCTGGTCAAATGAGTGTGAAATTGCTTTTCAGCAATTACGACAAGCCCTTTGTTCAGCACCAGTGTTAGGTACCCCTGATTATACGAAGCCCTTTTCACTGTACGTGCATGAGAAAGATGGATGTGCATTATCAGTTTTAGTGCAGATGCACGGCGACAAGCAGCGCCCTTGAGCATATTTTTCGGCTGTACTTGATCCTGTTGCCCGAGCGTTGCCTGGTTGTTTTCGCTCGGTTGCGGCGACAGCTGTGTCAATACGCCAAAGCGAGGGAATTGTGTTATCCCATAAGTTGTTGGTATTAGTCCCCCATGCTGTTGATGCCCTGCTTAATCAGACAAAGACGCAGCATTTGACCAGTGCTCGTTTAACGGGATATGAGTTGACGCTTTTGGCTCCTCATATTACGTTAAAGAGATGTGCAACGTTAAATCCAGCCACATTGTTGCCGTTCCCGGAAACTCAGTCTGAAGCACGAAAAGCACATGACTGTATTCTTGTGACTGAGGAACAGACAAAGGGTCGTATTAATCTCCAGGATACACCCTTTACAGATGTAGATGGAGAACTGTGGGTGGACGGATCATGCCTGAAGCTACCAGATGGTATGACTTCAGCAGCGTATGCAATTACCACATTAAAAACAATAGTGGAGACAGCGCGCATACCGCAGAAATCAGCTCAAGCAGCGGAACTGATTAACACGAGCATGTGAGCTCAGTGCAGGATTGTGTGTGAATGTTTATACAGATAGCCGCTATGCCTTCGGAGTAGCGCACAATTTTGGCCTACTCTGGAAGGAGAGAGGGTTTCTAACGTCACATGGAGCACAGATAATGTACGGGGAGTTAGTTCACAACCTTTTGACTGCATTAACATATCCAAAGAAGATTGCTATAGTCAAATGTAGTGCCCATAAGAAAGTGGTTGATAAAGTTGGAGAAGGGAATGCTTTAGCAGACCGGGTGGCACGAGAGACTGCGATGCAGCCTGGTGCTACTGCAATGTATGTTGTGAAGTCACAGGCAGAAAGATGGCACGATGCTAGGAGAGAAGTGCTGGAGATACAGAGGACCGCTTCCGATAAGGAACGGGAGCAATGGTCCAATGATGGAGAATTAGATGATGAAGGGTGTTGGAGAAGTAAGCAGATGGATAAGTGGAAGTTACCCACTGCCTTCGTACAACCTATGGTTCAGATGGCACATGGACTAGCGCATGTCGGAGCTTCCGCAATTGTTCAATTACTCACACGAGTTTGGGAGCATCCGGAGATCGCTAGCACGGCAAAGAGGGTAGTGCAGACCTGCATGATTTGCCTGAGGTATAACCCGGGAAAGGGTACACGAACTCCAGCAGGAGGATTTGCGACACCTACTGCACCCTTTGAGGTTTTGCAGATGGATTACATTCAACTTGAGCGCTGTAACAATCTGAAGTATGTTCTAGTAGTGGTTTGTGCCTTCAGCAAATGGGTTGAGGCATACCCTACGAAAGACAATACTGCAATGACTACAGCCAAGATGCTATTGAAGGAGTTCTTCCCTCGATATGGTGTTTGCAGATTGTTGTGGAGTGATAGTGGACCTCATTTTATAGCAGACGTTATTAAGTATGTCCTGAAAGGCCTGGGAATTACCCAAAAATTTCATGCATTGTTTCACCCTCAGTCTGCGGGATTGGTCGAGAAATATAATGGTACTCTGAAGCTTAAGATCGCGAAGATTCAAGCTTCGACTTCTTTGACTTGGCCAGACGCTTTACCGCTGGCATTATTGTCAATTAGATCGATACCGCATTCTCGGACCGGTCTCACACCCTACGAGATTGTATTCGGACGCCCAATGAATATTTGGGGTCCACCAAAACCGAGGTCAGTGTATGATGTACCTTGTGTAATGATGAATGATTATCTGGCACAGTTAACGGATAATTTGGTTTCTATTCATCAACAGGTTCGAGAAGCGCTCCCTGATCGGTCCACAGGTGAAGGTCATAATCTCCGACCTGGCGATCAGGTTATGATCAAAGTATTCGAAAGGACGAACAGTCTGGAGGCGAGATGGGTTGGTCCTGAGCAGGTCCTGCTTGCAACGAGGACAGCTGTGCGAGTTTCCAATCGGAAGAACTGGATCCACTCTTTGCACTGTCGTAAAGTGCCGCCTGGATTGGTGGAGCCTGCTGTGTTGACCGACCATCGAGAAATCCTGACTGCAGAGAAAGGCCGTGCTGTGGAACCGAACGATACTGAGGAGCTCTTCCCGGACCAATCGATTCCTGGAGGAGGAAGATATCATCTCAGACCGAGGAAGTGATTTTCTTTGTGTATCCAAAGACGTTGTCAGAACGGCCCTTAGGTTAGTGAAACGGAGAGCCAATGTGGCAAGGGGGGGGGATCAGCCCTGCATTAGTGTAGTGACACCCGTCTTGGCCCGCTGGTGAAGAAATCAACGGCTGCCTAAGGGGAAGAGTTCTGACAACCTTTTAGTTTCAGGAAGATATTGACTTTTTTACTACAAGATGGAAAAGAAGAAGATTGTTTGTGCGACGAGTTTTATTATCAGTGTAGCTATTGTTGGTATCACCACATGGTTTGTTGAAGACGTGACTCCTGGTCGTGAGTTGCTTGTCTTGACCACTCCAGTGCCTGAGGAGCACTACTTTTATACCCTCCCGTATCAAGAATTGAAGCATCGTCAGTCTTATTTGAATAACACTTTCATCCAGAGGTTGCATCATACCCATGTAGCTACAAATGCTACGAACTGTTGGATATGTGGTATGATGCCAGCTCATCAGAAGAAAGGAGGAACGCCATTTATACCTCTTCCTTTTTCTCATAATGGCTCTTGTAGAGCATGGTACACTTTGCTTTTTGCCACACGGAAACCTACAGTGGGACGACTATTTTTCAGACTTAATAAGGAATGTCATCAGGATAAAGAAGGCTATCCACAAGCGAATGGGACAATATGGGAATGGGAAGAATATCGACCAGACAATGAATCGATCCCCTACATTTTCACGAACACTAGAGACACAGTAGGGAAAGAAAAATTTGTGATTCAAGTGGCACAAGCTCAAGCGGACCTGTGTGTCCAGAGTGTGGGTTGTATTCCAGTTGGTGTTAGTGACTGTATTATTGTTTTGAATATAGATGGTCTAAATAATAGTACTTTCTTAGCCTCCCATAACACATACTTTGTATGTGGGAATAAGGATTATTATCGTTTGCCAGCCGGCTGGTCCGGAGTATGTTATGTAGCGTTCTTATTACCTCCTGTATTTTTGGCACCTGCATCTTATCATAAAGATTTGAAATTGTTGAACAATGTAACTGTAAATAGATATAAACGTACTCTATCTATTGATGATGTTGATCAAACTAGCTTACAGCAGTATATTGATTTTAATTTAGTATTGTTTTTCTTTGTTGGAGCTGCCCTAAATAGTAGGAAGGTTCGAAGGTTAACGAGAGTTGTAGAGGCTGTGACGAATCAAACCGCTGCTGCTCTTGGGAATCTTACGGAAGAATTACAAATCACTAGAATTGTTGCATTGCAGAATCGTATGGTATTAGATGTTATGTTAGCTGACAGAGGTGGAGCATGTAAAATTATCGGAAGTAGTTGTTGTGTGTTTATTCCTGACCATACGCCATCAGTTTATAATGCTATTAATAAATTGCATAAAATCGCAGCTGGCACTTGGACCTTTTCTGGATGGTTTTGGGCATTGATCACTACATGGGGATGGAAGGTTTTAACTGGTCTCTGTATTATTGTGGCAATTTTGTTTTCCTGCTGCATCTGTGTCCAGTGTGGTCCTTTACTCTGTTCTTTATGTGTGTCATTCTGTATTCCTGATAAGAAAGCTATTGCCAATGTCACCTATCAGAAACATTTAACCAAAGAGGTGGAAGAGATGATGAAAATTGACATATATGATGATTATCCTAATAAGCCGAATGTCTTCAGTAAATGCTGAAAGGGTCGTCTGTTGAAAACTAAAATGGCGATATGATTAAGCATTCACTATAGACATGAATTCTCTCCAGTTAAAACATGTCTTTCGTCTTCTGTTGCCTAATGTCCGGACTCCATTTTGTACTGTCATGTCTCCACGTGCTCAGCACGAGAAGAGTCCTATCTTCGTGTTAGTTGCTCTTGTAATCTGCCTAGTAACAGTCTATAAATAGTTCCTTTGTCCGTCTGGCGCATGTCCAGACTTGACCACATCTGTTATCAGTTAGTCCTTGCTTGACCATGTTTTTGCGGGCTTAGGAGTGTGTTAACTCCGCACACATATTGATTCTGTATCGAAAATGTCCATAAAAGGCAATGCTTTTCGCCTCATGTTGTATCCACCCACTTATGAGCCCCTCTGTTGTGTATAAAAGGGGACCGTGTACGCAAGTTCTTTGTGCTACTCTATGCAATACTGAAGAGTGTTGTATGGGTTGTAGGACCACCCTTAAGGGTTAATAAACTTTGTCTTTGTATTTGCAGTTTCCGTGCCAACTTCCTTCTAGTTTACGTTACAGGAGAGCAAACCCTAGTATTCTACGGGCCTAGCTGGGGCCTGTATTCATCATTCCCACTCCCATTGTTGAAAGAGACCTCAGCTAGGCCTACCAGTGCCAGGGGTTCGCCCTTCTCTGCACAGAGTCCTCAGACTATTGGGAAGAAGTTGGCACAGAAACTGGAATAGAAAATACAAAGTTTAATAAACCTTCATGAAGTGGAACCACATTCGCCCAGCACCCTGTGGTGCTGAATGAATGTAGCACCCAGAGTAGAAGAACCATGGGTCTTTTAGACCCACACAGGGGCTCAAAAAAGAGGGCGGTACAAGCACACATAGGAGAATTACATACATAGATGGTCATACAGAAATGCACAGTCAACAGTAAAGGAGGAGCTAACAGTTGCTGACTCTGGTAGAAACAACCTGACAGCTACAGACTAAAAACAGATGCATGGACAGGTAGACTCTTCTGCGCATGTGCAGAGTAGCAGAGTCTAAGTATAGCCAGTCCTTTAAACAGAGCACAAGGGTAAACAAAATGGCTGCCAGAAATACAAAATGGATTCCATAAAATGTACAGGATGGCCTCTAAATACCAGATGGATTCCGCTAACGCTAATTTAATCGCAGCCAATTTACAACAGATGACCCTTTTAGCGTTAGCTGAAGACATCTCCCATAATCCAGTAGGAAAACGAAAAATATACATATTCATTTTTAATTAATTTTTTTTTCCCATAAATGTATCAATATCCTAATTCATTGCTAGGTGGGCATTTCTCATTCTAAATATTGTTAAGCGGGTATGTATAAGGTATAAGCAGAAGTACAAAGGGAACAGAGAATTGGGTCATACAGATAGCAGGAGAGAGTAATTACTATTATCAGAAACAGAACTATTAGCTTTCTAGTCCTAAGCAAATCCTAGAACCATCCAGTAAAACATTTTCAAGGCTCCTATGCACTTCATTTACCATCCATTTCAATATCAAAATAGTTCAACAGCACATATCTAATAAAAACATTTTCACTAGACTTTTCAAGTGTTTCCTTTATGAGGGCTAGAGTATCTATCATTATACCCAATACAAACATTAAAGCAGTCAGACATATTATTACAAAAATGATCCTGGATCCAGAGGACCAGGAGGACTACACAGGACCATGAGAATTAAGATGAAGAGCTGCAAAGGGCTGCTCCTCCTCAAAAATGGGACGATCAATGGGGTACATTTTCAACAAAAAAGAAAAAGAAGTCCTTGGGAAATTAAAGCCGCTGTACAACCAACCAGAGGGGAGTCTTCTCCCTGTGTCCGTTTGAGCCTCACAGGCAGGCTCTTATTGTTCCCACGGTGGAGCTGCACAACTCGCAACTCAGGAATCACGGCCCAGTTTCAAGGGAATCGTTTCTTCTGTCAGGATAGGGCAATCACCCACCAGGGCAAATGCTCTCAGCGATCCTGTCCAGTGTCTCAGGCAGTGCACCAGTTTTTTCAATCTAACAGGCACCATAGACACAGCACCTGTACCCTGAACTCAAGTCCTTCCCTAACTCCTGTATTGCTCTGCTGGCACATTGCTCTTTCGTTGGGGCCATAGATTGCATTCAGTGTGCCCAGGTATCTCTTGACCAACAAAGGTGAAAACCTTACAGCCACTTTGGGACCAGGTTTCAGAGGCCTGATGCTAGGATCTCTGAAGCAACCCTTGTTTCAAAGGGGGTTACCTCAAGCAAAAACTTTCTCGCCTTCCTGGTCGGTCTGTGACTCTTGGCTGGGCATCAAAAACTTGATCCACGATTTCTACTTTCGGATTTGTGACCCTGTCTTTCGCCCAAGACAGTGGCAGGGGTACATACTTCACATCCCAGTGCTTCCGACCTTCTACCTTCACTGAGGTCCTGGTTGCCAGCAATGCCTGTGCTGGTTACCTTCACTTTGACTTCAAGCTGGACTGGTGCTGACTCCTCAAGCTGGATCTGATGTCCGCGCCCCTCTGGCAATGGTTGTAAAGCAGCAAATATCTATTGGTGGACAGAACAAAAGGTCATTAGACAAGGCACAGAAATAATCTATCAACAGAGAGGATAGTCTCAGAATACTTCCTAGTCTAGGGACGCCCCATATATTAACAAGGCACCCTGGAACCACTTTCATCTATGTGAGAGTAAATAAAACAACAGCCTGGACCTATTGGCAAGTATAAAAGGAACTCTTTGGTGAACTGACAAGAGTAATCCGTCACCCAATCCCAAGCAGTCAAGAAAGTCTGTGTTCATTTACCAAATTCTGAGGAAAAGAGAAAAACAATACAGACATACTCCAAATCCTTACATCTGTATATTCCTATCTTAATCATCTAAAGACCCTCAAGAAAAAAGGAAATGTTCTACACTTTTACTCATAGACTTTGCATTACTTGTACAGGACTGCAGACACTTCTAAAATGATTTTTCTTAATAAAAGCACCTACATTGTATACTTAGGACCATGCTCTCATGTTATAGGAGAAACAGGAAAATCTAACACTGCTGATTTAACAAAGATTCCTATTACTTAAAGAACTAAAAACTTCAACATAATGGGTACATGTTCTCCAGCGGAACATCTTGTGACTAACAGACTCCTATAAAACAATATTTCCCTCAAAAATGTTTGCTAAGGATCACATGGGCATCTTCCCTGCATTCTACTTTTTCACAATCCAAACTATGCAACATCAGTTCTAGCAAGGACTGTCAGTTTATTTACACAGACTAGCTAATAAAAACTAGCATTGCCCTTGCAAAACTGTATGTAGCATGAGAATAACAAACAATAGTGGTGTTATCACCTGAGAATTTTAGAACAATAACTACCCACAGCTAGTTCCCCTTAAAGATCAAATAAGGAAACAGCAATCTAGACTACTCATCCTTTCATAATTTCATCAGACAGGATGGGCAGTAACATAGCACATTTATTTATTCATTTTATTAATGCTAATAATGTTTAAAACAGTATTACTGAATAGCCAATTAAATGTCTCATGGCTATTTCACAGACAGTTTAGACAGGCTCAAAAGAAATTAAGAAAAAGAGAGAGAAAACATAAATTTGCCTACCCTTAATTTGTAGAGGAGCTAGCCTCCTCCCCCCATTTTGACAGTAGGAAACCTGTAACAGGTTTCATTCTGTCAACACTATGAACCCCAATTTGTAGCAACTGGGCATAAACAAACTCTGAGGAGCTAAATAGCACATTGAGCTAGCTAAAGAACATAGTCCCGTAGCAAATGTAGTAATGTAACATGAGCCCGTATGAATGCAAACTAAATCCCATTGTTTCCTGAATTCAGCCCTAAAAGCATTAATGCTATATATATGTGGCAGAGCCATAGTCTTGTTAAAGAGAGGTCACATATACCATTATACTATGTTCATTGAGTGCACAAAAAGTTGCTTTTGCCCAAAAAAAAAGGTAAGCAAAACCTCTTTCTTTCCCTGCCCTGCCATTTCGTCTTTCAAATGTCGAAATGTCAAAGCTCATGTTAAGCCGGGCCCTGCTTCTAAATGTAAGACTCGGCCTTTAACCTATGCAGCTGTTCCATCTTGTATACAAGGTTGTCATGCAGTCGTACAAATTCAAAGTGACCATGAAGACTGAAAGCACGACAGCAAACCCACTGCAATCCTGCCCACCAGCAATTCAGAGGTAAGCTTAATAACTTCTGCCAGTTTTTGTACATATGTATATTTGTAAGCAGTGTGCCGAGTGCTTGTCTAGCAGTATAGATGTCAGCTATTAAGTCTATGCTTACATATGTGCATTTACTGGAGCCTAAGGCAGTTTAAAAGCTGCTCTGAATGGAGAAACCTCATTTAAATAGTGAATTTCACTCAATTTCGACTTTGATGTTTAGGGCACTTAAAAATGAATATCCTACAATGTTTTTGCATAATAGTCATCCCCAGAATGTCCTCTACATATCCCAGAGATGTGGCATCAGAAATGTATAATGTATACCCTTATAAACATAAGTTTTGTACGCCTGGGTAAAGTGACATTTCACATGTAAGTGACCCCCTATTGCTGTATAGCACGGCTTAAATTCAATTTGGATGCTAGGAGGTCACAGTATCATTATTAGGCATTATAAATATTAAAAAACGAATTTAATGCACCTATTTTAAATAACATTTTTCATATAATCAAAATCTTTTTTTTTTTTTTTATCTAATCATTTTGATGAGTCCACATATGAAAAGCAAGCTGCATCCCTTTGCCTATCATATTTAGACGCATTCATTCACAGCCCTAAGAACAGAACCTTATCTTGAAACATCTTAGGTCTGCGCCACTTTTTAACGGACAGTCATTATTATTTAACATCAAAAACTACTCTTATCCTTATCTAAAAAGGCATTAACAAAAGAAATCCCTACTGTCAATCTGTCCTCTGTTTATCAAAAATAATGAAACTACATTTCTAACTTTTAAAACAGCAGTCTGAAATGCAGGATTTTTACTCCATGTTTTAAGGGGTAGTAATTTCAGCTGTTTTCTGTGGCCAGAGTCAGAAATAGAAATAGTCCTGCTGACACAGCTGCTTGACACGTAAAGGCGTCGAATTCACACGCCTTTCAAGTCAGCCCTTCCAGCCAGCACAAATCTGTCGTTCTGTAATGGGTATTCAGGTCTGCAACAACCAATTCACTCAGATAATGTGAATGCCTTTTAATACCTAATACAGAAGGATAAATGCTGTGACATTTTGTATCTTAATTTAATCTATTGTAAAACACACAGTTCCGTTTTTATTTTTAGGCTTTTTATCCCCATATAAAGAATATGAAAAAGGAAACCTGATTTCCTTTAAGGAATCAGAGGCATACTTATACACTTCCAAGGAAACAGAACAAGATTTAGCTAGTGCGATATTAGAAAAATTCAGGTCACCTTTTTGCAGGGACTACAAATCATAATGGTTCCATAATATCCAATCTGGACACATATGACTGACGGCTTCCTGTCTATAAGAGAAGGGCATTCATGGCTAACCACAGGTGACACATATTTAAGTCTTGCATAACTTTTTTTGTATTCATCTCCAATACCAATTAGACATACACTGATAACATGTTGTCTGCCATTTTGACAGCATGATAATGATAATGATAATATCGTATCTGTGGAATTTAGTAATTTTGAACAAGTTCCAGCCAACTGCTGCGCAAAGATAGACGTCGTCACGACCATCTCCTTACCTCACAGGAGAACTTGTACTAGTATTAAAAATAGAATTGTCAATACGACACAAAAACAAAACATATAGTAAATAAAAATACACATGCCAAGCCATCAGTATACCAAGCACAGAAAGCATAAACAAATTACAATAGCATATATAAATGAGCAGTGATGCGCAATTACTGAACCTACAGCTCAGAGTCGAACATTCTGGCCGGCTTAATTTGTCAGGCTTAAAATCAATAACTGATTTCCTTGCTTTACTCACCCCCATCTGACAGTAGGTCATCTTTATGATGACCAGCTGTCAGCTGAACCGACTGTGTCGCTGATGACACATAGGACCAGAAAGAACAATTTATAAAAAGGAAAAAAATGCATAAAATGAAAAACACACGAACATTTCTTTGGAAAGGTGTTATGGCAAAAATACATCTATTTCAACACAATTTATTTACCCTGATTTCCCACATATAGCCATTTTAAGGCACATATCTCACTTTTTTCCCTCTCATAATTATAACATTTTAATTCGTTTGCCAATCCAACTCACGTGTCTTGTCAGCCTTAAAACCACCCAGAACAATCCATGAATGATCCGTGGGCAGAAGCAGAAAAAATACAGTACACACAAAAGAGAGACATGTCCCATAACAGACAAAATAACACTTATAACTTTTAATCAGAAGACAAAACATAATACACAAAAATAAATTTCCATTACATTAACTGTTACCATCTTGTCAGTCAGCTTGCAACACTAGGCCACATTAATTTTAACTTTCTAAAAGTAAAATTACGTCACTGACATTCCATGTTAGCTTTGGGCCACAGTTTCCACTGTGAAAATGAATTCTTAATTGGAAAATCGTTTTTATATAGGCATATAGCCCTTAAAATTTCAAGCAAGAGCATCATTTTACTTTTTGTCTAGGATTAATGCAACATTTTTTAAAAAGTAAAAACAGTCTTCCATGGGAATTATTTCCCAAAGGCACTGCACCTTTTCTTTTTTTGTTTTCTAACTGGTCTTGCACAAAATAGGAACAAGGAAGGCTCCTTGAGTTTCGTTTCTCAGCTGCCCTGTCTTATCAGAGAAGCTAAAAATAGCCCCTCAGCGCAGGACCAGCCACTGCGAGCACTCCTGGCCCACACCTCTTTCCAAGGCTCTCCTGCTGCAAGCATTACACATTTTCATGTCAGAGAAGCTTTCTAAGCAGTGATTTCACCTCCTGGTTTACTCGCTCCTATTTCTAGCCCCCACCTTACAGGCTTCAAGGTCAAAATCTGCCTCGCACAGCCCTGAAGCTGTCAAAGACAAAAAGCTAAACTGCAATAATTTGCCCTATGGAAAAATTTATTTTGATATACAATTTCTTTTCAGGGGGTCATAATTTTAGTTTCTATTCTCAGATTAGCAGGTTCAGCTTGAATCAGAACCTACAACCATCTGGACCCAGCACATTGGCTCACTGAACCACCAAGAACACAAAGCTGCATAGGAACAATTTGCAAATTCGAAATACCCACAATTTTTCTCAAGCTAAACTGTTAACCGGTCCCTAATTACTTTTCATTAATACTTTTGTACATTAAGGGTGTCATCAAATCACAGGGGTTGCTCTTTCTCTAGCTACACCCCTCTCAATTTTCTTTTGCGACGCATTGATGGTGATGAGACCAAATTAAACTTACTCCTGAACAATTTCACTTCTCAGAATTCTTTCACATATTCACAGTCATTCAATCACACGCTTTTCCAGTGCTAGCAACATCCAAAACACAATTTACCACACCACAACATTTAAACACACATTTAACCCACAGATCAACACTTAAGATAAAACCAAAAGACAGCCCACAGACTGTACTTAAACCAAACCATTTGTAAATACTAGTTGTAAGTCATATTCACTAGATTTGGCTGGCAGAACACCAAGAAAAAAACGCTCTGCATATCACCACTTATGAATGTTACTAAGTGCACAGACCAGGATCCTTTCTATGTACATATTTAGTTCCTCGGGGTACTAGTCACCAAAGAAGAAATACTTTAATATACCTAAACCTAGTTAAGTATCCCCTCTAGGGGAGCCGGCTAATTATATACAAAAGAAATGGTACATCCAAGAAAGCAACACATAAATTCATTCACACACTTTTTTATCTCCCACATTCGTACACAGTCAAACATCTCTTGCCTAGTCTTTTGCTTAAACATACATTGTTCCACATACTCAATCTTTCGTAAATCAAATGACCCATACATAGGCCAACGCAACTCAGGATTCTTACGCGTGTATTTATTCCATAATGCGCTGTACAGTATAGAAGAAAGACCATACTTAATATACATATCCCTATTAGGCATCCCCTCGGGGGGGGGGTGGTTGTGCTTCATCTTACTCTCAAATTGGTACCACTACCAGAGCTACACCTCCTATGAAGTGTGCTAAAAACAGGCATGCCAAAAATAGTGCAGAATATGCAGTATTATAATCAAAGTAGCACTTAAGGTACCTTTAGTACGATGTGCCGTTCAAATCAATTCAGATAGAGAAATTTCTCCTCATTACCTGCCTATATAGATTGCAACCCATATATCAATATATCATAACAAACCAAGTTGGCCAACACAAATCTCCAAATCCAAAAGCCACAGTAAGCGTTACTAAACTACCTTACCAATCCCAGGCATCAAAACCAACAGCAAGCGCCACAGAAGGACACTTACCAATCACTTGGTGGCCAGGTTCCAACTGCCAAGTTCTAAAATCGACCAAATGTTCGCTGCACGGCGAATCAACAGAAGAGATCTCAGTCTAGGACCGGCACCACCTGGATGGTCAGATCAGAAGGAAAGGAAAAACGCTGTGGTTGCCAAGACTCGAGTCTTATTGGGCAGCGATCGCGTCCACAGCGAGATTCCAATCCTTCGTCGCAACCAATCCTTTGGGCATCCGAGTCACCGATGAGCCCCACGGCTGGGCGCCAATTTGTTGAAAGAGACCTCAGCTAGGCCTACCAGTGCAAGGGGTTCGCCCTTCTCTGCACAGAGTCCTCAGACTATTGGGAAGAAGTTGGCACAGAAACTGGAATAGAAAATACAAAGTTTAATAAACCTTCATGAAGTGGAACCACATTCGCCCAGCACCCTGTGGTGCTGAATGAATGTAGCACCCAGAGTAGAAGAACCATGGGTCTTTTATACCCACACAGGGGCTCAAAAAAGAGGGTGGTACAAGCACACATAGGAGAATTACATACATAGATGGTCATACAGAAATGCACAGTCAACAGTAAAGGAGGAGCTAACAGTTGCTGACTCTGGTAGAAACAACCTGACAGCTACAGACTAAAAACAGATGCATGGACAGGTAGACTCTTCTGCGCATGTGCAGAGTAGCAGAGTCTAAGTATAGCCAGTCCTTTAAACAGAGCACAAGGGTAAACAAAATGGCTGCCAGAAATACAAAATGGATTCCATAAAATGTACAGGATAGCCTCTAAATACCAGATGGATTCCGCTAACGCTAATTTAATCTCAGTCAATTTACGACACCATGCCTG
Organism: Triturus cristatus; assembly: GCF_964204655.1. Lineage (NCBI taxonomy): Eukaryota > Metazoa > Chordata > Amphibia > Caudata > Salamandridae > Triturus > Triturus cristatus. The sequence continues at coordinate 727,408,471 of NC_140585.1, forward strand.
TCCCAAGCACACACAGACATTCCCAGCCACGCACCCCACCAGACACAGGCAGCACACCAACAGGGAAGGGCAAGCGCACACCTCCTGTCACCCACACTCAGGGGGAAGAAGGCACACCCACTGGGTCTACGGCACACAGGCAGACACGCAGCCACAGTCCAAAGTCCGCATGCCTCACTCCCCAGTCCCTCCAATTTCACTCCCCTCGGCTCCCCTGCCCCACAGTCTGAGAAGGGGACATACTTGGCTGTGCTGGGCCTCAGCCCCACTGGTTCACCATCACGCAAACGGGCAAGGCACTCCACGGGTAGGGGAGTTGAGTCGCCCCCCTGTCCACCACCTCCCTCAGTAGCGCTGCAACCCATCCCTCCAACCCCCCCTCCTTGGGGCCTGTGGTTCCTTCAGGTGCAGGGGAGACGCTGGACGAGCTTGCGGACGTGTGCAGCGCCATGCTAACCGCCACCCTTGGCACTTCCCCACCCACTGTGGTGGAGTCGTCCATCCCTGCACCCACAACACCTACCCTTCCCCCTCCTGTCCCTGCGGTGCTTGGTGCTTCCCCACATGATGCCCCCCCTAGTCGCTAAACCAGAGGTTTAGTATGTGCAGGCAAGCTTGGGGAGACGTGTGGACATGTGTCATCCCCCAGGACTTCGCATCTGGACTGGCCTATGGCCTTTGTAAATATTGTCCTTTTATACCTTTTAATTTAATGCTGAATAAAGCATTTTGGTTTTCCTTTGACTACGATTGGTTTTCAGGTATTGATGTTGGTGCTGATGCTCCATGAGTTGGGGTAGTGATCATGTGTTAGGTGTCTGGGAAATGTTGTAGTCTGCTGCTCATGGGGTGGACCCTGGTATCTGTGTGCCATCACAAGGTCTCTGAAAAGAATCTTTGGTCGTGTATGCTCTTTGTGTTTGGAGACATTGTCCCAAGGAGTGTTCCTTCCTCTGTGGCACCTGACATCTTCCCTGCAGGGAGTTGCACAATTGTTGTGCAGAACCTGTGTCTACATTTCCTTTGTCGGTGACGTATCCCTTCAACTATGGCCATGCCTGCTCATCAATGTCTCCGGCTGCATCGTCTGTGCCATCCTTGGTAGTCACTGTACTTGTGTATAAAGTATGTTGCCATGCCTTCATGTAGACATTGTCCCTTTTCCCGCACTATGCATGTGTGTACTCCCAGCCTGGCACACATATGGTACTTGTTCTTCAGGGTATTTGTTCACCTGACTCACAATTGTGGGCATTGTATCTGTGGGAAGTCCTCCCTATTCCTTCCATGGGAGACAAAAACTTGGTGGCTGTCCCAGCACCTGTACATTCCTATCAGTTCTGGAATGTGCGTGACAGTGTGTGTTCCCTTTGGCTCTCTTATTTTAGTAGGCTTTAACATAACTATACAGTCTTGTGACATGATCTCAGTGTGTGTTTTGTGCTGCATCCGCCAGGGGTGGGTATGCATGTGTCATTTGTCCTCACACCCACATGTGGTGTGTCATGCAGTGGGGGAAAGACATACATCCTCATGGGAGTGGGACACTGCTGTCAGTGATGTGTTGTTATGGCACTCTCAACATAGTCGCACATTGGGGATGCGTTCATACACCCATGGAGTTGTGGTCATCTGAGGATGATGTACACACCCCCATGTCTCTGTCCACTGCTGGTAGTGCTATGCACCCACTCCTCATATGTATGTCCACTGCTGGGAGTCCTCTGCACCCACCCCTCATATGCCTGGACACTGCTGGGAGTCCTCTGCACCCACCCCTCATATGTCTGTCCACTGCTCGGAATACTCTGCACCCACCCCTCATACGTCTCTTTCCACTGCTGGTAGTGATATGCACCCACTCCTCATATGTCTGAACACTGCTGGGAGTCCTCTGCACCCACCCTCATATGTCTGGACACTGCTGGGAATCCTCTGCACCCACCCCTCATATGTCTCTGTCCACTGCTGGGAGTCCTCTGCACCCACCGCTCATATGTCTGTCCACTGCTGGGAATACTCTGCACCCACCCCTCATACGTCTCTGTCCACTGCTGGTAGTGATATGCACCCACTCCTCATATGTCTGGATACTGCTGGGAGTCCTCTGCACCCACCCCTCATATGTCTGTCCACTGCTGGGAGTCCTCTGCACCCACCCCTCATACGTCTCTGTCCACTGCTGGGAGTGATATGCACCCACCCCTCATATGTCTGTCCACTGCTGGGAATACTCTGCACCCGCATTACGTACGTCTCTGTCCACTGCTGGTAGTGATATGCACCCACTCCTCATTTGTCTGGACACTGCTGGGAGTCCTCTGCACCCACCCCTCATGTCTGTCCACTGCTGGGAGTCCTCTGCACCCACCCCTCATATGTCTGGACACTGCTGGGAATCCTCTGCACCCACCCCTCATATGTCTCTGTCCACTGCTGGGAGTCCTCTGCACCCACCCCTCATGTGTCTGTCCACTGCTGGGAATACTCTGCACCCACCCCTCATACGTCTCTGTCCACTGCTGGGAGTCCTCTGCACCCACCCCTCATGTGTCTGGACACTGCTGGGAGTCCTCTGCACCCACCCCTCATGTCTGTCCACTGCTGGGAGTCCTCTGCACCCACCCCTCATATGTCTGGACACTGCAGGGAGTCCTCTGCACCCACCCCTCATATGTCTGTCCACTGCTGGGAATACTCTGCACCCACCCCTCATACGTCTCTGTCCACGGCTGGTAGTGATATGCACCCACTCCTCATATGTCTGGACACTGCTGGGAGTCCTCTGCACCCACCCCTCATATATCTGTCCACTGCTGGGAGTCCTCTGCACCCACCCCTCATATGTCTGGACACTGCTGGGAATCCTCTGCACCCACCCCTCATACTTCTCTGTCCACTGCTGGGAGTCCTCTGCACCCACCCCTCATATGTCTGTCCACTGCTGGGAATACTCTGCACCCACCCCTCATACGTCTCTGTCCACTGCTGGTAGTGATATGCACCCACTCCTCATATGTCTGGACACTGCTGGGAGTCCTCTGCACCCACCCCTCATATGTCTGTCCACTGCTGGGAGTCCCCTGCAGCCACACCTCATATGTCTGTCCACTGCTGGGAGTCCTCTGCACCCACCCCTCATACGTCTCTGTCCACTGCTGGTAGTGATATGCACCCACTCCTCATATGTCTGGACACTGCTGGGAGTCCTCTGCACCCACCCCTCATATGTCTGTCCACTGCTGGGAGTCCTCTGCAGCCACCCCTCATATGTCTGTCCACTGCTGGGAATACTCTGCAGCCACCCACCCACCCCCTTGGTGCATTACACTGCTGTCCTGGGCATACAACCCCCCCAAATTTACTGCTAATATGCTGCACCAGGCCGTAGTCCGACATTTGTGGCGTGTGTACACCTTGTATCCATAATGTACTGGTGCCGTAGGGGTACAGGTGAGACGGACCGTACCCCTGCATTCATAGGGTGTGTACGGTCCGTACCGCGGTGCCCCTACATCACCACTACAATGGTGGTACGGAACGTACCCACACTCTGGGGGGCGTGTGTACGGTCCATACCACGCGTACCCCTACGTCACCACTACAATGGTGGTACAGACCGTACCCACGATCTGGGGGCGTGGGTACGGGCCGTACCACCATTGTAGTGGTGAAGTAGGGGTACGCGTGGTATGGATCGTACCCACGCTCTGAGGGCATGGGTACGGTCTGTACCATGCGCACCCCTACATCACCACTACAATGGTGGTACAGACCATACCCACGCTCTGGGGGGTGTGGGTACGGACTGTACCACACGTACCCCTATGTCACCACTACAATGGTGGTACGGCCCGTACCCACGCCCCCAGAGCGTGGGTACGGTCCGTACCACCATTGTAGTGGTGACGTAGGGGTACGCGTGGTGCGGCCTGTACCCATGCCCTCAGAGCGTGGGTACGATCCGTACCATGCATACCCCTATGTCACCACTACAACGGTGGTACGGCCCGTACCCACGCCCCCAGAGCGTGGGTACGGTCCGTACCACCATTGTAGTGGTGACGTAGGGGTACGCGTGGTACGGCCCGTACCCATGCCCCTCTGGGGGGCGTGGGTACGGGCCATACCACCATTGTAGTGGTGACGGGTACGCGTCCACGTCGACTTCTGTTGGGGCGGTACGTGGGATTGGTGGACACGCCCGCCGAAGTGACCGGACCATGGAGGTAATTTATGTGCAGGATATATATGTTTTACATTGGGTGAGGGTTATGTTTCCTGCCCCTCGCCCCCCCCACCCAATTTACCCCTGGGTGTTGTTCTGACCTTCTGCGGCATCTGCGGCGGTTTCTGTGCACCAGGTCGTAGGCTAGGAGGGCCGGGATGACACGTAGGATGGGGTCCATGGCTGTCCGTCGTGTACCTGTGCTCCTTCTTCGCGTGGTCCTCAATTTCCCGGGTGTTTTTGGCTGCCGTAAAAAATGAGCGGTGCGGAGTGACGTGGGCACGGATCGTACTTGCTGGTCCATAAAACGCTGCCTGACTCCATCCGGACGTCACGTACGCGATGTCCCGGATCGGAATTGTGGGTATTTTTTAGCCGGTCGGTGTTTTGTACGACTCGTACGGAAATGGTATTTCTGTACGAATCGTACTTGCGGGTTTGTAAGGTGGTTTTTCCGGGTATGAGTCGGACGGAGAATACGCTCCGTACGACCATTCGTACCCGGGTTTTACAGGATCTGAATCGGCACCTCAATGTGGCTAAAAAGAAAAAATCTTTTGGTATGATCACAAAGCAATTTATTAAAAATGTTTGTAGGAACAGACAGAATGTACAGAGTGCTGAAACCTCTGAGAATGCTTCAACTAGAAAAAATATTCAAAATAATAGGAAAAGCAAAAAAGCAAATGGAGAGTCAAAGGAGACGAAGTATGGTAAAAGAAGGCAAAATCAGTATAAGGAAATACGCAAAAAAATATTTTACAAGAGAGTAGTACATAATTTGCTGAAAGATGTGAAGAAATATAAAAAGAGAGCTCTATTTTATAAAAAGAAGAAGCATATTGAAACCATTGTTGAAAAGGCTTTTGAAGTCAAAAGGAAACTATTCATTTTAGTATTATACAGAATTCGATCACTAGATAAACCAATCCATTTAATGAAGGCCAAAAGTAGGAGAAAAAGAGTAATTAATAGAACACATTTTTGTGATTCTTTTTGGGAGAATGGAAACACAGTTCAAGTTTAGAGCCTTTCTTTAATGAAGAGAGTTATTTACAGAGCAATAATTTATTGGATGCAGTTGACACCAGTGGTCGAGGTTATGAGGTTAGAGATGGTTGTCCAATTGACAAAGAGAAAATGGTTGAAAGAAATGCAGAAGAAGTGATAGCTGATGAAGTCCTAGGGAGACGTCCTAAATACCCTGTATACACTTGGGATTGCAGCAGTATTTGTAGTGTATGACAAGAATCTATTGATAAATTATGTAGTTTCTTACGAGCATATAGTAAAAAAAGTGTTGAACAAAAGATTAAGGTGTTGCAAGGGGTAAACAGTCATAATATCGAAAAAAAAATATCGACTGGACAGAATATCGAGTTTTTAACATAGAATGGACAGAATATCGAATTGCCAAAATATAGTGGTGAAAAATATCGAAAATCAGATAAGAAATATCGATTTACATAATATAGAAGTAAGTAATATCGACAGTCATAATATAGTTGTTAAATATATCAAATTTTTTTATAGTGTTTTAAGTGTTAGTATATGTGTTAAAAGTATGTATTAATTTTGGAATGTATGGTTGAATATTTTTAAAGTAATGAATTTTATGTTATTTAATTTTTGTGTAATTTAATTCCGTAGAGGGTTGTGGGTTTATAGGGGATGAGGGTGGGAAGTAATTTAATTATAGTACATAAAATAATAATTTTTAGGAACTATTAATTAGTTTTAATTTAATTTTGTGTTTTACTTCTGTAGCGGGTTGTGGGTTTATAGGGGAATAGGGTGGGAAGTAATGTAATTGTTATTAAGTAATTATTAATGGGTATTGAAAATTAATTGGTTGTTGATTAATTATTAATTGGTAAATAATTTGTATTAATTGGTAATTAATTTGTATTCATTGTTTAATTGATAATTATGTTAATTGTATTAATTTATTATTTGTAGTGAGTTGTAGTGGGTTGTGGGTTTATGGTGGGAAGTAATTTAATTGTAAATAATTAATTATTGAAATAATGTTTGTATATTGATAATTAATTTATTAATAATTAATTATTAATTGGTAGTATTTGTATTTATGATTTTTTTTTACAAATTGGTATTTATAATTAGTGAATTATGAAATATTGTGTGATTGGTAATTAATTTTAATACTTTTTTGGTATTAATAATTAATTTATTTTTAATGAAATATTAAATTATTATTTTCCCTACTATTGCACTCACTGGAGTGGGAATAGTAATTTTTACCCCTACGCTATCCAACGCTTTCCCTACTATTGCACTCACTGGAGTGGGAATAATAATTTTTACCCCTAAGCTGTCCATCGCTTTCCCTACTGTTGCACTCCTTGGAGTGGGAATAGTAATTTTTACCCCTATAATATCCAACGCTTTCCCTACTGTTGCACTCACTGGAGTGGGAATAGTACATTTTACCCTCCCGCTATCCAACGCTTTCCCTACTGTTGCACTCTCTGGAGTGGGAATAGTATTTTTTACCCCTACTCTATCCAATGCTTTCCCTAGTGTTGCACTCTTTGGAGTGGGAATAGTAATTTTTACCCCTACGCTATCCAACGCTTTCCCTACTGTTGCACTCACTGGAGTGGGAATAGTAAATTTTACCCTCCCGCTATCCAACGCTTTCCCTACTGTTGCACTCTCTGGAGTGGAAATAGTAATTTTTACCCCTACGCTATCCAATACTTTCCCTATTATTGCACTCTCTGGAGTGGGAATAGTAATTTTTACCCTCCCGCTATCCAACGCTTTCCCTACTGTTGCACTCTCTGGAGTGGGAATAGTAATTTTGACCCTCCCGCTATCCAACGCTTTCCCTACTATTGCACTTACTGGAGTGGCAATAGTAAGTTTTACCCACCCGCTATCCTACGCAAAAAATATTGAATATTTTTAATTAATATTATGTTAATATATATGTATTACATTTTTTCTTTACTTACATTAATTATTTATTAATTTTAAAGTTATTTAATTATTTTGAAGTATGTTTTAGTTAATTATATGTATTATTTCATTAATTTTACATTACTTTTAAGACATTTAAAAAATTCGATATTTTGACCAACTATATTTTTTACAACGGTATTTTGGATTCTATATTTTTGTACTTACCTGTTTGTAGATAGGATTCGATATTTTGGCATTCTATAATTTTTCCTCGATATTTTGGCAGGTCGAAATACTCCTTCTCAATATTTTGTCAGTGATCCGTTGCAAGGACTACACCTTTGCAGAGTGAGAAAAAATACTGGTTTGCAAGGTCATTCTCTGGCTTGTCTTTCTAGGAAAGTTTGTCAAAGTGTTTTTCACCATTTCAGGATGTTGGCAGTACATCATAAATGCGGAAGTTAGTGAGAAGATTGTATTATGCAAAAAGTCCAGCACTAAAGTTAAATGAGTTGAACAGTGCTCTTTGGCGTGGGTCAGTATCAGATGTGAAGAAGGTTTGTGATGATATTGAGTTTTGTTACTTTGGTCCTCAGCAAGAGAGTGCAGAAACTGACACATTAGTAGAACAAAATGTTGAAGCCAATGTAGAACCCGTGATTACAAAATTTTGAAGATCAAATCACAAAGTTTAAGGTAATTTCAGCTGAAAGACCAAGGTGCCGATTCCGATCCGGTAAAACCCGTGTACGAATCGTCGTACGGAGCGTTTTCTCTGTCCGACTCGTACCCGGGAAAAACACCTTACAAACTCGCAAGTACGATTCGCACAGAAATACCATTTCCATACGAGTCGTACAAAAGACCGACCGGCAAGAAAATACATACAAATCTGAATCTGGACAGCGCATACGCGACGTCCAGACGGAGTCAGGCAGCGTTTTACAAACCAGCAAGTACGATTCGTGCCTACGTCACTCCGCACGTAGCATTTTTTACGGGAGCCAAAAACTGCCGGGAAATTGAGGACGACGCGTACAAGGAGCACGTGTACGCGACGGACAGCGATGTACCCCAACCTACGCGTCATCCTGACCCTCATAGCCTACGACCTCATGTTCAGAAACCAACGCAGACGCTGCAGAAGGTCAGAACAACCCCCGGGGCAAAGGGGGGGGGTGCAAGGGGCAGGAAACATAACCCACACCCCACAAAATACAAATACAACCTGTACATGAATTACCTCCATGGTCTGGTCACTTCGGGGGGCGTGTCCACCAATCCCACGTCCCACCACAACGGAAGTGGATGTGGACGCGTACCCGTCACCACCATAATGGTGGTACGGGACGTACCCACGCCCCTCAGAGCGTGGGTACGGTCCGTACCACCATTGTAGTAATGATGTAGGGGTACGCGTGTACGGCCCGTACCCACGCCCCCAGAGCGTGGGTACGGTCCGTACACGCGTACCCCTACATCACCACTACAATGGTGGTACGGACCGTACTCACGCCCCCCAGAGCGTGGGTACGGTCCATACCACCATTGTAGTGGTGATGTAGGGGTACGTGTACGGCCCGTACCCACGCCCCCGGAGCGTGGGTATGGTCCGTACACGTGTACCCCTACATTACCACTACAATGGTGGTACGGCCCGTACCCACGCCCCCAGAGCGTGGGTACGGTCCGTACACGCGTACCCCTACATCACCACTACAATGGTGGTACGGACCGTACCCACGTCCCTCAGAGCGTGGGTATGGTCCGTACCACCATTGTAGTGGTGATGTAGGGGTACGCGTGTACGGACCGTACACACGCCCCCCAGAGCGTGTGTACGGTCCGTACCACCATTGTAGTGGTGATGTAGGGGTACGCGTGTACGGACCGTTCCCATGCCCCCAGAGCGTGGGTACAGGCCGTACCACGCGTACCCCTACATCACCACTACAATGGTGGTACGGCCCTTACCAACGCCCCCAGAGCGTGGATACGGTGCGTACACGCGTACCCCTACATCACCACTACAATGGTGGTACGGACCGTACCCACGCCCCTCAGAGCGTGGGTACGATCCGTACCACCATTGTAGTGGTGATGTAGGGGTACGCGTGTACGGACCGTACACACACCCCCCAGAGCGTGTGTACGGTCCATACCACCATTGTAGCGGTGATGTAGGGGTACGCGTGTACGGACCGTTCCCACGCCCCCAGAGCGTAGGTATGGGCCGTACCACGCGTACCCCTACAGCCCCATTACATGATGGATACAAGGCGTACACACGCCACGGATGCAGGTGTACGGCTTGGTGCAGCACATCAGCTGTAAATTGGGGGTGGTGTATGGCCAGGACAGCAGTGTACCACAGCAAGGGCGCAAGTGGGTGGGTGGGTGCAGAGGAATACCAGCAGTGCCCAGACATATGAGGGGTGGGTGCCTATCACTCCCAGCAGTGCCCAGATGTATGAAGGGTGGGTGCCTATCACCCCCAGCAGTGCCCAGACACATGAGGGGTGGGTGCCTATCACTCCCAGCAGTGCCCAGACATTTGAGGGGTGGGTGCAGAGGACCCCCAGCAGTGCCCAGACATATGAGGGGTTGGTGCAGAGGACCCCCAGAAGTGCCCAGACATATGAGGGGTGGGTGCCTATCACTCCCAGCAGTGCCCAGACATATGAGGGGTGGGTGCAGACGACCCCCAGCAGTGCCCAGACATATGAGGGGTGGGTGCCTCTCACTCCCAGCAGTGCCCAGACATATGAGGGGTGGGTGCCTATCACTCCCAGCAGTGCCCAGACATGTGAGGGGTGGGTGCCTATCACTCCCAGCAGTGCCCAGACATATGAGGAGTGGGTGCAGAGGACCCCCAGCAGTGCCCAGACATATGAGGGGTGGGTGCTTATCACTCACAGCAGTGCCCAGACATATGAGGGGTGGGCGCAGAGGACCCCCAGCAGTGCCCAGACATATGAGGGGTGGGTGCCTATCACTCCCAGCAGTGCCCAGACATATGAGGGGTGGGTGCCTATCACTCCCAGCAATGCCCAGACATATGAGGGGTGGGTGCCTATCACTCCCAGCAGTGCCCAGACATATGAGGGGTGGGTGCAGAGGACTCCCAGCAGTGGACAGAGACATGGGTGTGGGTGCAGAGTACTCCCAGCAGTGGACAGAGATATGCGGGGGTGTACATCATTATCAGATGACCACAGCTCCATGGGTGAATGTACGTATCCCTAACTCAGGACAATGATGATAGTGCCATAACAACACATCACTGACAGCAGTGTCCCACTCCCAGGAGGATGGATGTCTTTCCCCCACTGCATGACACACCACATGTGGGTGTGAGGACAATTAACACATGCATAACCACCCCTGGCAGATGCAGCACAATACACACACTGAGGTCATGCCACAGGACTGTATAGTCATGCCACTGCCTAATAAACTAAGAGAGCCAAAGAGAACACACACTGACACGCACATCCCAGGACTGATAGGAATGTTCAGGTGTTGGGCTAGCCACCAAGATGTTGTCTGTCACGGAAGGAATCGGGTGGAGTTCCCACAGATACAAAGGCCACAATTGTGAGTCAGGTGTTCAAATACCCAGCAGGACAAGTACCATATGTGTACTAGGCTGGGATTACACACATGCATTGTGCGGAAAAGGGACCATGTCTCCATTAAGGCATGGCAAAATACTCTATACACAAGTACAGTGAGTACCAAGGATGGCACAGATGATGCAGCCAGAGACAGTGCTGAGCAGGCAGGGTCAGAGTTGAAGGGATCCATCACCAACAAAGGAAATGTAGACACAGGGCAACACAACAATTGTGCAACTCTCTGCAGGGTAGATGTCAGGTGCCACAGAGAAAGGAACACTCCTAGGGACAATGTCTCCAAACACAAAGTGCAGACACGACCAAAGATTCTTTGCAGAGACCTTGTGATGGCACGCAGATACCAGGTTCCACCAGATGAGATGCAGACTACAACATTTCCCTGAAACATAACACATGCCCACAACCCCAACTCCTGTAGCATCAGCATCAACATCAATACCTGAAATGCAAGACTTTTCTAACGAAAATAGAAAATGCTTTATTCAGCATGAAAATAATAATGTGGAAACAAAACTATTCACAAAGGCCAATGGCCAGTCCATTTCATCAGTCCTTGGGGGGGGACACATGGCCATGCGTCTCCCCTAGCTTGTCTGCACAACAGAAGACTCAGGGTCGTCGACTACGGGGGGGCATCATGTGGGGAAGGACCAGGCACCGCAGGGACAGGTGGGGGAAGGGTAGGTGTGGTGGGTGCAGGGACGGATGACTCCACCACAGGGGGTGGGGCAGCGCCAAAGGTGGAGGCGAGCTCGGTGCTGCACACTTCTGCCAGTTCTTCAAGCGTCTCCCCTGCACCCGGAGAAACAACAGGCCCCAAGGAGGGGGGGTCGGAGGGATGGGTTGCAGCGCTACTGGGGGAGGTGGTGGACAGGCTGGGGGATTTAACTCCCCTACCCGTGGAGTGCCTTGACCGTTTGCCCCCAGGTGAACTAGTGGGGCTGAGGCCCAGCCCAGCAAAGTGGGCCTCCTTCTCCGAATCTGGGGAAGGGGAGCCAAGGGGAGTGACATCGGAGGGACTGGGGAGTGAGTCATGTGGACGAGGACTGTGGCTGCGTGCCTACCTGTGTGCCCCAGACCCAGTGGGTGTGCCTGCTTCCCCCTGAGTGTGCGTGTCAGGAGGTGTGCGCTTGCCCTTACGTGGTGGTGTGCTGCTTGTGTCTGGTGGGGTGCGTGTGTGTGGATGTCTCGGTGTGCTTTGGACAGGCATGGGTGTGGGACTTGTGGATGGGGCAGTGGTAGGGGGGGACGCAGCGCTGCAGGTGACTCACTACTGCCGTCAGTGATGAGTCCAGGGACCTCAGCAACATCCGTTGGTCAGACATCGCTGATGACATGCCCTCCATGTACTACAACATCTGGGTCATCAGTCTGGTGTGGCCATGGAGGACAGTCAGGATCGATGTCTGCCCAACTTGCAACTGCCGCTGAATGTCCACAGACTCGGCAGCGAGGGCAGTAGGGGGGACAGGGGCAGGGGGTGCGGTGCCTGGCACGAAGGAGACATGTGGTCGCCTAGCACGGACAGAAGGGACCCGAGCAAGTGGGAGGGCGGTGATGGGAATGGAGGGGGCAGTGACGGATGGAGTGCTACTGCCAGCTGTTTGAGCAGCCTCCGCCCCCTCAGGGAGTTCAGCCTCGGACCCGTCAGCCTCGTAGTCAGTGTTGGTACTGGTCAGGTCCTCCGCCTCACTCCCCTCGCCCTCTGTGCCACTAGATTCCGCCGACTCTTCAGCAGTGGTGGCACCAGTGCTCGATCCCTCCTCCATGTCCGTGCCGGTGTCTCCCTCGGTGTCCTCCGAAGATGCTGTGGGCAAGGTGAAGAGACAGGAAAAAATCAGTCACCTGTATACATCTGACACATGAGTCCAAACAAAATAGGCAACAGTGCATAACAGGAAAGGCAACATGAGTAACATCTAGAATACTCCCCACATATGTAGGCCCTGCACTCCCCAGTTGGTTGACCCACCATGCCACTTTGAAGAAATGAACATTAGGACACAAAAGCAAACAACTTGAAATCCCAAGATCCTGAGAAGATAGTGTCTGGGATCAGTTGAGCACAGCAAGACTATGAAGGCATGCCACCTCTTCTTCACTGTGAACCCAACAGTAATGTCGCACCCAAGGCCAAATATCACATGCCAATGCAGAAGGTGTCCCCACACTCTGAGACCTGTGAGTACTTAGGAAACCCCAAAGGAATACATTGTGATTCCTGGAGAATCACCCTTTACACAATGGACATGTCTAGAATGTGTGAATGGGCCACTTTGTGAACAGAACACAGATGTGTCTGTATAACAGAAGTCACACAAGGAGGTGCACACCAAACTACATGTACACAGTCATTGTCTGAGCTGCCAGACTCATTCAAATAAGCTACTGTTAGCCAGCAATGGGGTATCAGTAAGTACATATACATGGCACCACGGTGGTCTGGATGACTTGACCCTCGTAAGTTGGTATCGGCAACAACCAAGGACTAACCCAAATGCAACCACACTGTGGGAACATGGATATGTATGAACTCTAAACAAGTTTTGTTCAAACTGTGCCTTACTTTAAAATGTGCCAGCGGCTCCCAGGAAAGTGTAAAGGTGGTGTCTTGTGCACTTCCATGGGAGACATCTGTCATGCAGGCACATTATTGTCCTTCACAACAAAACAACAAGGTCAAGCATATGAAACATTGAGAGATGTTGACAGGTGTAGTGATTGGCAAGGGACAATTTCTCTGAGTAACAACTTGAATAATGTCATTTGTCACATGGCTATCCGTCACCTGATTACACAGTTGGCTACACATATGACCTACTGACTGTCATCTGGAGTGGCACACATGTCCACACCCAGGACAATGCATAAGCTAATGGGCCTGCAATTGTTTAGCAAAAAAGCCTAGCTGTACTGTGGGTTCCCCCTCATGGCAAGCCAGAATGTACCCACAGATGTCAGCACACAAAGTCACAACTGTGTAGCATCTGAACCACACACAGGTGGCAAAAATGTACAACCAGGATACATGATTGTCACAAACTGACACAGGCAATGAAGCATGAACATTAAGCACTGGCCAACATCACGGGGGCACTGCACGATGACTTTCTGTACTGCGAATCATCACACACAAGTCAGAACTGGCAATGAAACATCAGGGTTGAACATGTACGCCCCTCCCGCACACACACACCCATACCTGAGTCAATGTGACTGATACCGATCAAGATGTGACACTTCTTATTCAGGGTTACAATAACTGTGCTTGAAAACTAGCTTCATTAACAGGACATCACCTTGTAGGGCTGCCAAAACATATTGGTCACAATCAAACATCAACAGATTGTTGTGAATAGCCACACAGGCACTGCTCAGTGTGAGTATGCACAAGCAAACTGGTGTATCCCTGTCCAGTGGGCAAATGTATAACACATGTGAAAACTAATACCTAGGCCAGGGAACAATGCCACAGAGGCAGAGCTATGATGAAACCACAGTGAATGTGCACAGTGTTGGATGACACACATGAGTAGGAGGGCAGGCTGTAACAGGGGACTCTAGGGGGCACACTGCTCCATGGTCCTGGAATGAGCTGCCTGTTACAGGAGCAACCGTCCCGGCACTATGCATATGTCCCACTCATGCACATCATGTCTAAGGCCACAACATTGGTAATGCATGCTGCAAGTCTGTTCATTTGAACCCTCACACTCCTATGTTGATACTCAGCATCAGTGCCAACAATTATGCATCCCCAAATTACTGAACAGGACAGGGCACAGGCAGACCACCCCCACACATGATGCTGAAAGCAGTGTGCACCTTGATAAACTGGCAGCCTAGATGAGCATGTGCAATAGTGATAACACACAGACCAGGTAACACATGTCAAGGAGGGGAAGGGAGGAATAACAGCACAGGTTGACTTTGGGGAACAGGATATGCACTGCACATATATAGCCTGGCAGTGTATCCAGGCGACTGAGCAGATCCAAAAGCTGGCGACACACAACAAACACACATGTACCTACCCCCTTCCTGCTGCTGTAACTCCTGTATCCGCCTATCCAGGTCAGGGAAGACCACCGCCAGGACACGCCGCATCTGGTGGGTCAGGCGCCGGCGCCCGCGATGCTTGCGAGGAGGTGAGTCCTTCAGCATGACCCGGACGATCCTCCGGGTCCAGCACCAGATGTCCTGCCATCTTTTCCTCACTTGTGGCAGGCGCCGCCTGTGACCCTCCACAGATTGCACGGCCTTGACGGCATCCTTACAGATCTTCCCCTTGTGGTAGGGGGATACCTGTGTGTATGACAAAGTGGGACAACATCACTACACCTGCACCATGTCACAGAGACACACATTTGAACATCTTTGATCTGTTGAACAGGGCATAGTATGCTGGCAAGTAATAGCACCTTAGTCATAGGGACTTTTTCCACTGTGGGCGCACCAATGCACAACATGGCATAGTAAGTGCACAGGTGGCATGAGGGGTGTGAAACAATCCCTGATCATGGCACACACTGTGCATCCCAAGCAACACAAGGCTGATGGACAGCACTGAAAATCAGTCACATGCCCCAGGCCACTGACTGAACCTCAGCAGAATACACAGACACACACTGGCACACATCAATCACCTGCCATTGCCAACTGCGGATGCACACCTCACTCTGCACATGTGCCACTTGCCAGGGGGGGGGGGTCACAGGTGTGGGGCTAGCTCAGCAAGTCAGACACACAGCACGGCTTACTTCACACATCAGATGGATTGAGAAGTTGCCTCCTCCATGCAGCTGTGGTGCAACACTCCACATAGACACTCACCCACATGACAAGAAACATTCACACACATCAATGTCCAGGGGGCGTACACATCATTTGGACACTCTCACCACTCTCACCACAGCTCCACTCAACTCTCACACACATCTGTGGGTGCAGTCACCTGTCACACCGGGGTGACCACTGATTCACGGCAGGACAATAGAACAAGAATGCCCAAGAGGATTAGGCTGGCGGAATGTGCCATGCACTATGCAGTGAATGTCACAGTAAGCACAATGCAAGTGAGGAGTGCACACATGAACTACATCAAGCCCTGCATGAGAGACATAAGCCACCCCCCCTGGGACCCACTCCAACCAACATTGCATGTCTGTCACACCTGGCCACAATGCCAGAAGTGACAGACACAAGAAAGGTGCACAGGCAAAGGTAGTGGAGTCAGCACTCACCTGCTCCCCTGGTCGACCATACAGCATGGGGTACTGTGGGAGGATCACATCCAGCAGGGCCTGGTTCTCCTCCTGGGTGAAAGGCTGGGCCCTCTCCACAGTCCTTGACATGGTGCCAGAGGGAGACAATACAGCAGCAGTGGTATCGACTGACATGTTGTGCAGGCAAGTGCCCTCTCATGGGTTCTGGCTGCCTTATATCTGCCTTGCTGGCCTATTTCATTTACAGGAGGACAGAGTGATTGGTCAGACTCATTTGCATCCTACGTTTCCCCCAATCCCTTTAAACATACACCAGTGACAGCCTTTGCATCTTTCGATTTTGCAGCATTATGTCAAGTCAACAACCACTTTGCAACAATGTTAAATGTGGCCAACTGATTTTTCCAGACCACATGATGTCAAATTTTGAACCTGAAACTCGGTATCCATGACAACCAGCATGCATTTAGGCCCTAATACTTGTCCCTCATGTGTCCCCATTGTAATTGTTAAATCCCCACACAGGTACGGCGCGTTTCACATGTACCCCTAGGGCACCATCACTATAGTGATACAGGCCGTACTCACGTGTGTACGGCCTGTACACGCGTGAGTACGGCCCGTATCACTAGGACCTACGGTAACCTCAACTATAGTGATACGGGCCGTACTCACGCGTGTACGGCCTGTACACGCGTGAGTATGGCCCATATCACTAGGACCTACGGTAACCCCAACTATAGTGATACGGGCCGTACTCACGCGTGTACGGCCCGTACATGCGTGAGTACGGGCCGTATCACTAGGACCTACGGTTCCCCCAACTATAGTGATCGGCACGTACTCACGCATGTACGGCCCATACACGTGTGAGTACGTGCCTATCACTATAGTTGGGGGTACCGTAGGTCCTAGTGATACGGGCCGTACTCACGCGTGTACGGCCCGTACACGCGTGAGTATGGCCCATATCACTAGGACCTACGGTAACCCCAAATATAGTGATACGGGCCGTACTCACGCTTGTACTTCCCGTACACGCGTGGGTACGGGCCCTACACACGCCCTCAGAGCGTGTGTACTGCCTTTCATAGCTTACACTGGTGATAGGAGGCGCACACGAAAGGAATGGAGGCGTCAGACTCGCACAAGGCTCTACATCAAGTCATTGTCAGTGCAGTCCTTCATGTGCAGGGCCTAGGTGTGTCAGGCAGTGATGTGGCACATGTCTCCTCATGTTGTGGCACAATAGATGTGTGATGAGCTGTTTACAAATGTCATGTGTGATGGGGCACTACGTGGCACACTTCCCATTCACACTTTGCACATGTGTGCATGTACGACACACGTGTCAAGCACTGCATCACTGGTATGGCACAGTCAGCAACACCCGCAACCTTCCCCTGATGCCAGGTACACCTGACATGTGACTCCCAGCGTGCCACGATGTGACTATGTCAAGTGTGTGCCATGTGTTCCCATGAGCTTTCCGATGGTGTTCCGTCAAATCCATCTGCTGTAGCAGCATCCAACATGTGTCTGTGTGCATATGTGCATGACACACATCTATGCACACCATGCCATATGTGGACTCACACGTTACATGTGTCATGATGGTTCGAAGATGACTTCCTGACATGAGGCAATATCTGCATTCTCTCAATGTCTGTGTCATCAGTTTTTGACATGTCCCCCTTCATGGAAATGTGTGTTATCTGTCCTTTTCAAGATTACATGTGACCTGTGCGTCTAGACTGATATGCGGATGTCTGTCACTCATGTAATGTGTCTGGCTTTTCACTTACACTGGCCCACAGCTCTTTTAATGGCATGTCACGT
This sequence comes from Triturus cristatus, assembly GCF_964204655.1. Taxonomy (NCBI): domain Eukaryota; kingdom Metazoa; phylum Chordata; class Amphibia; order Caudata; family Salamandridae; genus Triturus; species Triturus cristatus. Next base: position 727,426,326 of record NC_140585.1, read on the forward strand.
CAACATTGCCATGCAACTATTGTGGCTGGCTCTTCGTTGGAGTATCACCTGGCTGGCCTACGTGTCCTGGATGTATTGCACAGCACAGACTCTGTATTAAGCAGATGTGTATTAGCTGTTGAACATGTGCTCACCTCAGTGACATTGGTGTGGTAATGTACTCACTCTTCGTTATTCCTTCCAAATCTCTGCAGGGCACCGCCTCTCCCTAGACGAATGCCAGACCTGGATGCCATGCGTGAACATGACTGCATTCGCAGATACCGCTTCTCCCAAGAGTTGATAGAGTACTTGACCCGCCGGCTTGCACCACACCTCCAACCACTACACAGGTATCCTACAGCTCTGACCCCCAAGATGAAGGTGATGGCAGCCCTACATTTTTTTGCCACTGCCACGTTTCAATTGACCATAGCTGATGTCGGTGGCATGTCCCAGACAATGTTCAGCCATGTCCTGCATGATGTTATAGAAGCAATGTTGGTGCACCTGGATGACTTCATCCATTTTCCCACTCGTGAGCAGTTGACAGGTGTCAAGGGTGAGTTCTATGCCCTGGGAGGGATGCCTCATGTAATTGGGGCCATTGATGGGACACATGTGGCTTTGGTACCACCACAGGCACAGGAGGTAGCCTATAGAAACAGAAAACATTACCACTACATTAATGCCCTTGTGGTGTGTCTTGCTAACATGCTGATTCCCATGTCTGTGCCCGTTTTCTAGGGTCCTCACATGATGCATACATCATGAGGCGCAGCAGGGTGCCAGAAATGATGCTGCAGCTGCACGGGGAACGAGCATGTCTTGTTGGTGGGTATACTCTGTTGGTCCTGTGTTCAGCACTATCTTCGTATCTTACGGCATCTCCTGACCCACTTCTTCACATGATGTTTCCATGTAGGGGACTCTGGCTATCCCAACATGCCATGGCTGATGACGCCTCTCCGCAACCCCAGAACAGCCGCAGAACACCGGTACAATGACACACATGGGCAGACGAGGCGCGTGATTGAGAGGACGTTTGGACTCCTGAAGAGCAGATTCCAGTGCCTCGACAAGACCGGCGGCGCCCTCCCATATGCCCCGGTGAAGGTCTGCAAAATCTTCATTGTGTGCTGCATGCTGCACAACATGGCAGTGGAGAAGGCCGTGCCACTCATCCTTGATCCGGATGAGCAGGATCAACCACCCGTGGAGGATGAAGGACTCGGGATGAGGACATCCGGAGTCAGCTTATCCGCAACTTCTTCTCATGATGGTGAGTCCCTGTGTCTGAGTGTGCACGCTTTGAGCTTTGTGTGGCATGTGTTGCAATGTGTGTGTCGAGCTGACTGTGTGCTAAGTGACTTGGAGGTGTGTTCTGATGTGTCATTCAAGTGATGATGTCATTCCAAACATTTTAGCTGGGACACTAAATATATTAAGAGCATGGTGACAACATCATTCCTGTAGAGTACATGTACATGTCTGCGGATTACTAGCTCTTCGCTGACTTGTTGTGTGTCTGTCCTCCCCAGGTTCTTGCGGCTGTTGTCTGCTCATGTCATCATTGCCCTACTGCTATTCCTCATGAGTATTGCAACGTGTGCTGGATCGGAGTTACATGCACAGACGTGGTGAAAAGTCATTTGGGATAAGGAGTGCAGCAAGGCATTTTGTGGGTGGTACATGTTTGTGATATGTGGGAACTGCTCCTGTGCATGTAGTGTTACCATGCATACATGTCGACTCACCATGGGCCACATGACGTGTTGCATGGCTCCCATGAATTGATAGTCACCCTTCCTGACAGTCATCTGTCATGGTTAGTGGATTCTGATGAAGGCAGCAATGTGTGTATAACGTCCCTCAGGCACATACGGGATGCTAATGGTGAACATAGTGTGGGACATCCCCATATGAGGCTCAATGGGGAATTGCAGACTCTCCGTGTGCAGCAAGGGGTGTTAGGCTCAACCCCTTCACTTGTGTGGCAGCTCAGTAGGATTTACCACATCTGTGTGTTGAAGGGGGTGTCCAGTGTAGGTCACACATGGTCAGCCAAATGACCTGTGAGTCAGTTCCAATGGATGCATTTGCATTAGTGTGAGGCTGTGTAATAAAGGTGTTAGTCACACTCCAAGGTGCCTCATCTCTGTCAATGCAGGTCTCTTGCCACTTTGCATGCGGCATATCTGGCATAGTTGTGGAAGATAATGCATAGGAGTCCATGTGTAGTTTAGCAACATGCATGCAGTAGCTCATGGATTATGCTCCCTATTGGGCATGAAGTACATGGTAGTGTATGTATTTTGGCATGTTGGTCCACACAATGGGCCATCAACAGCTGCTGCGGGTGTGTCTCCTGTGCGCAGGTCGGCCTTCTGTTTCATGATCCGGTGTCATGCTTCTTTGGTGATTGTGCATGCATTGTCTCTGGGTGTGCCATGTGACAATGGACACTCCTTACTTTCCACACGCGCCTGTTGCAGTTGTCCTTCTGACAACCTAGTCTTTGTGTGCAAATTCTGTCATTTAGCAAGGAGATGCCGCCTGCTGCTGCGGCCCCTGCAGCAAGGGCCCACGGAGTATCCAGATTTGGCAACAGACACGCCTCCAAGATGCTCCTCACTTCCTCCCTCCACCCATTCATTTGGCTGTCCACAGCTTGTGTATGCCACTGTTGCCGCCACGCGGTGCCAAAGGCTGAACCATCAGCACATGCAAGGTGCACATTGCACCACCATCCTGTCCTTGCATAACCCACATCACACTACAGTCTGATGTATCAGCCACACTCCAAGCTATGGCCATCCGCACATCTAGCGCCTGCTGTCAGACATACCCTGGGCACACACACGACCCCTTTGCATGCTGAGTGTGCAACTCCAACTGCCTACACTGCGCTGCCCCGCCTTCCAGGCCCTGTCACACCAACCAGGTCACGTCCCTGATACTCCCCACAGGCTCTGTAGCCCAGCAAGGGCATGGGAGTGGGACTCAAGGCTTCAGCATGTAGTATGGTGTCATCGTCTGGGACATGGTCCAGGTATCATCTCTCAGCATGTCAATCTACAGAGATTCCAGGACCCCCCTCTCCACCATCACATGCGCACAGCACCTCATCATCAGCTCGTATGCCATTGACAGCCAGGTGCTCCTCACCCTCAACAAAGACACAGACAATGGCAGTTCCATCATTCAAGTATGCATGAGATCCATTGATGAATGGCTGAACACGAGCCACCTGAGGCTGTACTTGGACAGGGCTGAGGTGAGCATCTGAGGATTGTCCCCTTCCAGCTGGGTCAAGTGCCTGTGTCCCACCCGCAAGAGCCCTGCACAAGCACCCAGTGGCCACACACACAAGATGGTGTGCATCATGTTTGGCTCGCTCACATATGCCATGCTAGTCCACAGCATCTGTACCTCATGCTGCAACGCCCTCTGCATTATGCACATGATCCACAGATAGATCCACTCCAAGTAAAGACAGACCATCTCCCAGGTCCATGACAACATCCATCTCATATACTACCCTGCCCTCTATGGAGCAAGTACATCCAAACTCCCAGGAAACTGGTCCACTTCCAGGGGGCATCTGCACACCTCAGCTTCAACACCCTGCGCCCCAGCCACCTCACCATCCACCATAGATAGCTGCATTGTATCACTGTCTGCTGCAGGATGACCTCCACACTCCCCACCCACACTCAGGAGGCAGTCCACAAACCCAACCCCACACCAACCTTGTACGTCTGTCATCCTAGATCCCGTTGGGCCATCTCCGTGCATCCAACCTTGCCCTGGCCACCGTTCTTCACATCCACCGTACTCCAGCATACAGGACATTGTTCTCCCACCTGGCCACACATACCTGGGACTCCCTCCCCGGGTACCTCCACATGAGCCATGACCTCTACGCCTTGATGATGATCTCTCAGATAGGTCTCTCCGCACAGTTTAGCAAGCACCCCCTCAGCAGCCAGAGGCCTTCACAGGTGAATGTTGTGCTCCATGCCTACATTGTATGATACCTTGTGACCCATGTGTGTCCTGTACCAGACTCTGATCCAAGGGTATGGATGGCTGGAGTTAGTTCAACACTCTGGCATAGTTTGACATTTCCACACACATATGTGGTTGAATAATGCAAAATGACAGGAACGGCTCATGTCCAAAGTGATATATTTATTGGCGGTCGGGTAAGTGGTTTGGTAGATGCAAATAGGTGCTCTACCGGGGGAATAGAATCCAAAGTTCACAGGGGGAGATGGCATCCTTGGCATTGGAAGTCATCAGAGTCCAGGGCACAGTGTTGGTCATCATTGGTCAGACTGTGACCAGCAAGTCCATGTGGCAGAGAATGTCATTGGGTGAGGTGCTGCTGTTGCGCCAGAGGGCCAGGTGCCAGGCCAGGTGACCTGGGAGATGTGGACGGTCCGCTGACTCTCACGGTCTTTTCCGTGGACGACCCACCTTCCTCCGGTGACCCTCAGATGCAGGCCTTGATGATGCTTGGGATGCTCCGTCAGATGAATCCTCCTCCTCCTCCTCCCTCCCTGTGTCTGGTGCTGGTCTACGCCTGGTGGCACAGGGAGGGTTGCCCATGCTTTGGGCGATCTGACAGAGTGATTGGCTCACGTCCCTGTGCACCACCAGGAGCTCAGCCAGTCTTGCCTCCATCCGTCCTTGGTGTTGTTGATGACTAGCATGATGCTCGACCTGCAGGTTCTTAATCTCATCAAGGGTCCCCTGCATCTCGGAGAGTCTTGACACGACCTGCTTGATGCCTCTGGTGTCACGCCGGTATGAGTCCATGATGTTGCGTATGTGTGACATACCGGTGTCCTGAGCTGGCTGGTCAGGTTCGCGCCTCCGCCTGCCTCCACTCCCACCACCCCTGCCCACTTGAGCCTGGCCTGCCCTTGTGGGCACATCGGGTCTACGGGACCCCTGAGGGATGGCATTTGCAGGGTTGCCTGCCTCCTCCTGGGTGCCCGGAGAACCTTGTCCCTCCTGGTCAGACTGGCTCTGTTGTTCAGTGTGAGCAGGGCTCCTGGGTGTGTCCTGGGATGTGGCAGGAATGGGGGTGGTGGTTGGCACAGATGTACCTGACTCAGGTGCTGCAGGGGCTTGGGCACCAGAGGTTCCAGGTTGGTCGGGGTCATCCACGGAGTGGTGAGAGTCATCGCTGCCGGTGGGATCGTCTTCACGAGGAGCCTGGGACTGTGATTCTTCCCCCCAGTGTTGGGGGGAGATCTACGACGTTGCCCTGTGTGTGAGAGAGAGACAATGTTAATGGTGTTTCTTGTCACATCTATGTTTCATACATATTCAAGTTGACACAGTTCCTTCAGGTAGTTGGATGTCCCTAGCATTCCTCTCAATGTCCACTTGGGGATGGGTATGTTGCGGGGGACAGATTGGGATGTTCTCCTGAGTGTTTGACCTGTAGATTGTTGGCTCTGATGCTTATTTGGCTCTGGATTGGTCTTGTTGTGTCACATGTCCACTGTGGGAGTGTGTAAATCCGTAGCCTGCCCCGGGGGTGTGTGCTTGTGTTAGGGGGGGGTGTGACTGGGCATGCTGTTGGGTGTAGTGTGAGTTGTCATTGGGTCGCCCAGGTGATGTGTCTGTCCCCTCATGGTGCATGCTGGCATGACAGTGAGTGTGAGTTCCTGTCCTAGATACCTGTGTTTGTGGAGTTGGTGTTTGAGTGTACAGGGGTCCCAGGAGGGCCTTGTGCTGCATACAGCAGGGCCCAGTGTCCGCTACCTTGTCAGTAGTTTGCCAGTCCATTGTGCATGGGTATGTACCTATGCCATATGGGCTGAGGGCATTGTTGTCTGTGTCTCATTTCCACAATGTGTTGTGTTGGGCCCACCCTACCAGCCTCCCGGACATCCAGTCTTGTGTTTGTGGTTGTTGTAGCCTTGGACATGGCCTTGCCTTGATTTGTGAAGGGTGCATGGAGACGTTAGTGGCATGAGGCTGGTTTTTGAGTGTGGTTGTGTGCGGTGAGTGCTTGAGGGAAGTTGCGTGCATTTGGTGTATATGTGGTGTGGACCACATTGCCCCCATGTCACGTAAGTTGTTTGTGTACTCACCAGGCTCTGTGACTCCTTCGACTCCGTGTACTCCCACCGGCAGTAGCAGGGCCATCACCTTCTCCTCCCAGGGATGGTAGTGTACGGGTCTGCGGGGCGGCCCACCTCCAGTGATGTTAGTCTGGGCATATTCTTCATTCATTTTCCTCTTGACCGCCCTGCGCAGATCGTACCACCTGGCTTGGCATTCATGCCTGGTCCTTCGGATGGGCGCAACAGCATTCACCTTATCGACAATCCTCTGCCACATGGCAGATTTTTCAGATATGCTGGTCTGTGTGACCAATGTTCCAAACAGCTGTGGCTCGACTCTGATGACTTCGTTGACAAGGAGGTCCAGCTCCGCCGTAGTGAACTTTGGATTCTTGTCTGTGGGCATAGTGTGGGGTGTGGGTGTGGGTGTGGATGGTTGTGGGTGTGTGGGTGTGAATGTGAGTGTGTGTGTGTGAATGTGAAGAGGGGGATGTTTGTGGAGGAGGTTGTGTGAAGGTGTGTGAGTGAAGGTGTAGTGAAGGTATGAGTAATGTGGAGTTGTTTGTGTGTGGGGTCTGGCAGCAGTGGGTCTGTTGCAAAGGCTCATGGGTTGTGTGTGTGGGCCCTTTATATTGGTCCATTTTTGGGTGTGGCTGTGTTTGAATTTTGGTGGGTGTGTTATAAGAGGTGGTTGTGATTTGGGGCCTCTGTTTGCCTGTTTGGATGTGCCAGGTCAGTCATTGGGATGTATTTTGTCGTGTAGACGTGTTTTGTGGTGTTGTGCGAGTCGAATTGACCCTCCTTGTGCTGTTTTACAGTGTCCTGGTTCTGTATGAGTCTTTTTCGCGTAGGTACGATCTGTACATACGCGATGCTGGGTGAGGGTGCTGGGGTACGGTGTTGGAGTGCGAGGCGTACATGCGGTGGGGGTACGGTGCGTACAAGTGTGGCCCTGGGGTACGGCACGTACATGCGGAGGTACGGCACGTACAGGGGGGACGGCGTGTACATGGGTGGGTGCGGTGCGTACATGCGGTGGGGGGCAGGGGGTTCGGTGTGTACATGCGGTGCTGGGGTACGGTGCGTACATGCGGTGGTGGGGTACGGTGCGTACATGCGGTGGGGGTATGGTGCGTACACGTATGGCCCTGGGGTATGGCGCGTACATGCTGAGGTACGGCACGTACAGGGGGAGACTGCGTGTACATGGAGGGGTGAGGTGTGTACGTGCGGTGAGGGGGCAGGGGGTTCGGTGCGTACATGCGGTGCTGGGGTACGGTGCGTACATGCGGTGCTGGGGTACGGGGCGTACATGCGTTGCAGGGGTACGGTGCGGACATGCGGTGGGGGTCAGGGGGTACGGTGTGTACATGCGGTGGGGGGGCAGGGGGTACGGTGCGTACATACGGTGCTGGGGTACCATGCATACATGCGGTGGGGGGCTGGGGGTACAGTGCGTACATACGGTGGGGGTACGGTGTGTACACGTGCAGCCCTGGGGTACGGTGCATACATGCGGAGGTACGGCGCGTACATGTGGGTGTGATGCGCATACATGGGGGGATGGCACGTACAGTTGCGGGGCTGGGGTACAGTGCGGACAGGGTGGTGTACGATGCTGACATATTTGGGGTTGGGGGGGCTGTACAGCTCGTACAGGGGCATGGGTTTACCCGTGTACATGTGTGGTACTGTGTTAGCTCCGTACGGGACATTTTCCGTGCGATTGTGTATTCGGACGGACAGTCGGGATCGTACTTGCGCGCTCGGACTTGTGTTTTACGATTTGCACGTAAAAATGTCCGGCTCACTCTCGTACACTTTTCCCGACGATATTCGGACGTACAAAATTTCCGACGCACTCTCGTAGACTTTTCCCGACGCTACTCGTAGATGTTTTTAACGTATGAATCGTACTTGGCCGTTTGTACAGTACTTGTGCGACTCGTACGTAAAAAAATACGGATACGAGTCGTACGGTTATTTTTTTTAACGGATCGGAATCGGCACCGAAATGTTCAGACTAGGAGTGTCAATCTGTATTTAAAAAGTGAAACAGAAAATAATGATAAGTGGAAGGAATTTGCAATTTATTTGTTGGTAGAGGATTGTTTTGATTTGGGATCTGAGCAGCGTATTTGCAAATATTGTTATAACAAATTAGATAAGAATAAAATGCCTGCTAGAGCTGTTCATAATAATCTAGAGTTGGTTGCTATTCCTCCAGAGCTGATAGATTTAAATACGTATGAGTCTATTCTCATTCAATGTGTGCACCCGTTTCAGGCTATTGTTCGTATGGAGCCTAAAACAGGTAAATTAACTCCATCAGAGTTACAAAGAGGATTGAAAGGAAGAGTTGTGTATTTACTGTTAGATTTAAAGAAAAACATTGAAACTATTGGTGTAGACCATGCAGAAAATGAACCACTAGTCATTCTAGTTAATGGTGTTCCTACTAAGAATAAGAAAATCTGGCAAGAGTTAGTGGATGTTAGAAAAGTGCAAAAGGCATCTTTGTATCTGATAAAAAATAATGAGTACTATAGAAACGTGTTTGTAGGAGGAGAAGAAATTGATTTAGCAGAAGATACTGAAACCTTAAGTGGACAAATTGAAAAAGTGGTCATGTCCAGATGTGAAGAAATCTATGAACATTACAGTGTACATCCACTTCATTCCAAAGAGGCGATGGGGAATACGATTGAGTTGTTCCAAATGAAAAAAGCAAGAGGAAGTCCCATGAGTGTATGGGAAGAGAGCTTGTAAGCTCGTTGTTTCCCACAGTTGTTTCCAACAGAAAAGGGTTGGCGATATGATGAATGTCCTGTGCAGATTCCTGCATCTGAATATCGGACAACAAGATTATACACAGAAGATCCAAGATTTCGACAATGTATCCCTTATATGTTTCATCTTCTGTTTGAAAGTGACTTGTCTGGACTTTCATATGCAGTAAATCACATTTTAAAAACTGGAATGCATCTGGAAAATGTAACTGCAAAGGATTTTATGGCTAAAGTGGATCAGAGAGATGATCATTTAGAATCTCAGTTGATTAATCTGATGGCATGTCAGCGTGGGACTAATGAATATTGGTACCATCGTCATGGAGAACTGAAATGTATGCTACAGAACTTAGGAACTCCTGCATGGTTCGTTACACTAAGCTGTGCTGAGTATGCTTGGGATGATTTACTTGAATTTCTTCGAGAGGCAAATTCCAATATAAAAAATATTGAATACAAGACACCTGGAGAATTGTGCTCTTTGGATCCTGTTAATGTATGCAGATATTTCAAAAATAGATTTGAAGCTATGATGTCTTTCATCTGCAATAAAAATAATCCTCCTCTTGGAGAAGTTGTGGATTTCTTTCGGAGAAAGAAGTATCAAGCAAGAGGTGCTCCTCATATACATATGTTGTTATGGATCAAGGATGCCCCCAAATTTGCAACAGATTCAGATGATACTGTTTTGTCTTTCATTGCAGATTATTTCACATGTGCTGTACCCAATAGCAGAGAAGATAAAAACTTAAAACAATAAGTCTTACCATTCCAAAGCCATAGGTGTGGAAAATACTGTCGACGAAAGTACAAGTCAAAGGATAAGTTCTATACCAAATGTCGTTTTGGATTTCCACGTCCTGTATTATCCAAAGGAAGATTGAACCGTTTTATGTCAGCCATGCGACATACCATCACAAGAAAGTCTCCAAAAAATACCTACAACTTAAGAAGAAGTGAAGAGTCACAATACATAAATGGCTACAGTCCAGTTATTTATCCATGTGGAACGCTAACATGGATATTCAGTATGTTGCGGACAATTCCATTGCTGTTGCTCGATATGTAACGTCCTACATTACTAAATCAGAAAAGACGGAATTGAAAGAAATGTGAGAAAAGATTTCTCACGAGAAGACTCTAAGTAAGAAATTATACCGTTTCAGTTTGAAGAGGTTATCGCATCGTGAAATTGGAGCATATGAATGCTCAGATCGGTTATCATCTGCAAGTCTATACTCCAAAAGTAGAAGAATCATTTGGGTGAGTCTAGGTCTTGCAGCAATGCGAAATCGGGTACTGAAATCTATTCAAGAAGTTGAATGTTTAGCAGAAAAAGAACCAGAAAGTACAGATATTTTGAAAATGAATATGTTGGAAACATATTACCCAATCAGAAGTCATCATCTTGAGAACATGTGTCTCTATGAAGTGCTGCAAAACTACACTTTTAAACGGAATACTACAGAGAACATCAATGATGGAAAATATGCAGTGATTGGTTCCGAAGGATGTTTGGTGAAACAAAGGAAAGGAAATTTAATTAATCACAGGAAACTGACTTGCGACACTGCTGATAAAAGAGAATTTTACTATTTAGCCCTTTTGCAAATGTTCAAACCATGGCGTTCAGAACTGGAATTACTTGGAGATTTTCAGAGCTATGAAGATTCATTTAATGCTTGTAAAGATAGCATACAATGCAGTGCTTTTGCAAATTATGTGAAAATGTTGAATGATGAAATTGATCAAGAAGCTACAATTGCAGCAGAGATTGCTAGAGACAGTTCTCAAGACAGTCAAAGTTCTGCTGCACTGAGTCAAGATCCACTAGGACAGCCAATTGTTGAAAATGAAGCAGCAATTGCTATGAATGAGGTGGAAACAGCAATGCATCAAGCTCAAGAAGATGTAATGCAGTTAGGAAACTTGGAAGAACAACTTGGGTGCCGATTCCGATCCTGTAATACCCGGGTACCAATGGTCGTACGGAGCGTTTTCTCCGTATGACTCGTACAACAGGAAATCCTCCTTACAAACCAGCAAGTATGATTCGTACAGAAATACCATTTCCGTACGATTCGTACAAAACTACGTGCGGCTAAAAAATACCCACAATTCCGATCCGGGACATCGCGTACGTGACGTCCGGACGGAGTCAGGCAGCGTTTTATGGACCAGCAAGTACGGTTCGTGCCTACGTCACTCCGCACGGCTAATATTTTACGGCAGCCAAAAACTCCCGGGAAATTCAGGACGACGCGAAGAAGGAGCACCTGTACGCGACGGACAGCCATGGACCCCATCCTATGTGTCATCCCGGCCCTCCTAGCCTACGACCTGGTGCACCGAAACCGACGCAGACGCCGCAGAAGGTCACAACAACACCCATGGTCAAAGGGGGGGGCGAGGGGCATGCAACTTAACCCCTACCCAAATTATACCACATATAACATGTACATACAGTACCTCCAGGGTCTGGTCACTTAGGGGGGCGTGTCAACCAAGTCCTGCGTCCTGCCACAACGGAAGAGGACGTGGACGTGTCACGTCACCGCAACAATGGTGGTACAGGCCGTACCCACGCCCTCAGAGCGTGGGTACAGCCAGTACCCCTACGTCACCCCAACAATGATGGTACGGCCCGTACCCACGCCCTCAGAGCGTGGGTACGGGTCGTACCACGCATACCCCTACGTCACCCCAACTATGGTGGTACAGGCCGTACCCACGCTCTGAGGGCGTGGGTACGGGCCGTACCACCATTGTTGGGGTGACGTAGGGGTACGGGCCGTACCCATGCTCTGAGGGCGTGAGTACGGGCCGTACCACCATTGTTGGTGTGACGTAGGGGTACGGCCCGTACCCACGCTCTGAGGGTGTGGGTACGGGCCATACCACCATTGTTGGGGTGACGTAGGGGTACAGGCCATACCCACGCTCTGAGGGTGTGTGTACGGGCCGTACCACCATTGTTGGTTTGACGTAGGGGTATGGGCTGTACCCATACCCTGAGGGCGTGTGTACGGGCCGTACCACCATTGTTGGGGTGACGTAGGGGTACGCGTGGTACGACCCGTACCCACGCCCTCAGAGCGTGGGTACGGCCCTTACCCCTACGTCAACCCAACAATGGTGGTACAGCCCGTACCCACGCTCCCAGAGCGTGTGTAAGGGCCGTACCACCATTGTTGGGGTGATGTAGGGGTACGCGTGGTACAACCCATACCCACGCTCTGAGGGCGTGGGTACAGGCCGTACCATCATTGTTGGGGTGACATAGGGGTACGGCTGTACTCACGCTCTGAGGGCGTGGGTACGGGTCGTACCACGCGTACCCCTACGTCATCCCAACAATGGTGGAACGGCCCGTACCCACGCCCTCAGAGCGTGGGTACGGCCCGTACCCCTACGTCAACCCAAAAATGGTGGTACGGCCCGTACACACGCCCTCAGAGCGTGGGTACGGCCCGTACCCCTACGTCAACCCAACAATGGTGGTACGGCCCGTACCCACGCCCTCAGAACGTGGGTACGGGCCGTACCCCTACGTCACACCAACAATGGTGGTACGGCCTGCACGCACACCCTCAAAGCGTGGGTATGGCCCGTACCACCATAGTTGTGGTGATGTAGGGTTACTGACCGTACCCACGCTCTGAGAGCGTGGGTACGGACCGCATCACGCGTACCCCTAGGGCACCAGTATGTCAGTGATACAAGGCGTACACACGCCACAAATGTTGTCATAGGGCCTGGTGCAACATCTAACCAGTATATTGGGGGGGGGGTGTATGCCCAGGAGAGCAGTGTACTGCACCAAGGGTGCAGGCGGGTGGGTGGGTGTCTGCCTAGGATTCACATTAGTGGACAGAGACCTGGGGGTGGGTGCAGAGGAATACCAGCAGTGGACAGAGACATATGAGGGGTGGGTGTATATCACTCCCAGCATTGCCCAGACATATGAGGGGTGGGTGCATATCACCCCCAGCAGTGCCCAGACATATGAGGGGTGGGTGCCTATCACTCCCAGCAGTGGACAGAGACATGGGGGTGGGTCCAGAGGAATACCAGCAGTAGACAGAGAAATGGGGGTGTGTATTACATCCTCAGATGACCACAACTCCATGGGTGTATGAACGCATCCACAATGTGCGACTATGTTGAGAGTGCCATAACAACACATCACTGACAGCAGTGTCCCACTCCCATGAGGATGGATGTCCTTCCCCCACTGCATGACACACCACATGTGTGTGTGATGACAAATGACACATGCATACCCACCCCTGGCGGATGCAGCACAATCCACACACTGAGATCATGCCACAAGACTGTATAGTCATGTTAAAGCCCACTAAACTAAGAGAGCCAAAGGGAACAGACACTGTCACGCACATTCCAGGAGTGATAGGAATGTTCAGGTGCTGGGACAGCCATCAAGTTGTTGTCTCCCATGGAAGGAATAGGGTGGAGTTCCCACTGATAAAATGCCCACACTTGTCAGTCAGGTGCCCAAATACCCTGCAGAACAAGTAACATATGTGTGCTATGCTGGGAGTACACACATGCATAGTGCGTAAAATGGACAATTTCTACATGAAGGCATTGCAACATACTCTATACACAAGTACAGTGACTACCAAGGATGGCACAGACGATGCAGGCGGAGACATTGCTCAGCAGGCATGGCCATAGTTGAAGGGATCTGTCACCCACCAAGGAAATGTAGACACAGGTCAGCACAACAATTGTGCAACTCCCTGCAGGGAAGACGTCAGGTGCCACAGAGGAAGGAATACTCCTTGGGATAATGTCTCCAAACACAAAGAGCATACACGACCAAAGATTCTTTGCAGAGACCTTGTGATGGCACGCAGATACCAGGGTCCACCCCATGAGCAGCAGACTACAACATTTCCCAGACACCTAACACATTATCCCCACCCCAACTCAGGGAGCATCAGCACCAACATCAATACCAGAAAAGCAATAGTGTGCAAAGGAAAAACAAAATGCTTTATTCAGCATTATATTAAAACCTATAAAAGGACACTATTTACAAAGGCCATAGGCCAGTTCTGATGCGAAGTCCTGGGGGGGACACATGGCCACGCGTCTCCCCTAGCTTGCCTGCACATTAGACACTTCATGTTCATCCACTGGGGGGGGCATCATGTGGGGAAGGACCAGGCACCGCAGGGACAGGAGGGGGAAGGGTAGGTGTTGTGGGTGCAGGGACGGATGACTCCACCACAGGGGGTGGGCAGCGCCAAAGGTGGTGGTTAGCAGGGCGCTGCACACTTCCGCAAGCTCGTCCAGCGTCTCCCCTGCACCCGAAGAAACCACAGGCCCCATGGAGGGGGGGGGGTCGGAGGGATGGGTTGCAGCGCTACTGGGGGAGGTGGTGGACAGGGGTGTGGTAAATAAAAATTCCTTTACCGGGACTGAATTTGATACAGAAACATTATAAAATAGCTCAGTAAAATGAGAGGCAGAATCCGTGATGTTAGAGTTTCGGAATGGGCTTTATTCCAATAATCGATTATAATCGGATGCTTCAAGTTCCATCACCACGGGGGTTCAGGAAGTGAAGTACATACTTTATTGACAAAGAAGTAACTTTTATAGTACATACATTATAATGAAGTGAATACAGTAGGCGTAACAATTGATAAGGACATTGACGTTTGGTCTGCGTAACCGAAAATGGGTGTAATAATGAGTAAAAAGGAACATGATTGGTTATGATGTAATACATAGGTGGATCTATAAGATAATACTTGGCATTGATGCGCGCGCAGCAGTATGACGTGTAATTGACGTGTAACTAGGGGGTGACGGGGACTTGACATTTAGCTCTATATGTGGAGACGAGAAGTCTGGGGGGTCAAGTCAACCTAATCCCAAATCATATCTAACATCCTATGTTTAAAGAACTATGTTATCCATAAAAGAGGGACTCTCGGACAGAATCTATTCTATACTGACTGTGCGTGCGTGTACAAGCGTCTAAGTGTCTACACTGAATGCGAGGGGGTAGGAATATTCCATGGTAACAGGGCTATGAATTACTTGCATGAGGACAGAGAAGATGGGCCTTTTTGCTTGGTAACTGGAAGAATGTTTACTTAAACTACTAGGCAGGAATGCATCGGCTGAGGGGGAGGCAGATAATTCGAAGGTGAAATACAGTTCTTGGCAGAGAGTAAGCTGATGTCAGGCTTTGTGAGCCGCGCAGAGAATGAGACAAAGTTCATGGTCACAGATGCAGGCTCGGGCTGGAGCTTTCAGAGGCAGAAGGCAAGAGGAGTTTTGATGACAGAATCAGGGCCTACTTGCCTGGACTGAAAAGTGGCATAAGTGAACCATATAAAGCCGATGGCCTTTCATATTTAGGAATGGGATATCCGGCCTATACATGGCGGATCTGTCAAAGGACATGTTGACGGTGGACGCACATGTATTTGCGTCTTCATAACTGGAACTGGAGGGAATATACATGTACTTGTGACATGCACATGGAACCGTTGGGGTCCAAGATAGGGGACATAACTGACCAGAAAAATCCATATTTCCACATTCCCTCCTTGTCCCCTACTTGCCCTTCAAGAGATATCAATCTTCATCAATCCATTGATCTGTTCATATAGCATCATTTGTTCTTCTTTCTTCTTCCGGGATCTTGAATGAAAATCTTGATGTGGAATGCACGATGTGGCACACAGACCACAAATTGCTGGTCCACATTGTAGACATAGACAGCAACTGAATAGTATGAGAAGGCCAATACCTAGGAAGGATAAAACTCTCCATCCCCAGGCTGATACCGCATTCCAAAACCAACTGGACCAAGTCCAAGTGCCTGGGTTCTGGTGTATCTGGCTTACAATCTTATGAAGGCGAGTGATGGCTTTATATACAGATGGCGAATTTTCTGGTATGAATACGCAGCAGCTTGATCCGATGACCCTACAAGCTCCGCCCCTATCAGCCAGGATGACGTCAAGGACAAGACGATTTTGAAGCACAACAATCCGCATAGCAGACTGCTCTTCCGTTAAATTGCCTAAGGCGGAAATAGTCTCATTCACTACTGCTTCAAGGGTTCTAGTTAATCTACGTATCAGCTTACTATTAGTAACAGTACCTATATAGGGAAAGATGCCTTTATTAAAATCTACATACTTGTCCCATGCCGTCTCAATGTAATCGACAATGGGGAGATCTCTCCGTTCTCTGTTGTGTACTAAATGAATATTTCTGTAATAATCAGGAGGAGCTAGGAAAACAGGTGGCAAAAGGAATGCAATGTAGCAGGTACCATCCCAATCTAGAGGTAGACGCATATATGCAGTCTGACCACATATAAAGTAGGAGTGGCGAGAAGCTCTAAATGAAGATTTTCCTTGATCACTGAATTCTACCATAGTAGTGCATTTACTATGGCCCATATGTATGGAACCAACCTTTCTTACACATAATTCACCCCTCGCTGGGAATACTGACATGGTGGGTAAGACTAGTTCAATTTCAGATACGACATTTAGAATCATGAGATTAGGTGTAAAATTACCTAATCCATATACTTCATTTTCTAGATCAGTTCCTGTTCTTTTGGGGCGACCTTCCTTGTCAGGGTAACAGACCTTGAGTAAAGCTAGGTTCAGATTTCCCCATACCCAATGATCTTGGTAAACTGCTGTGTCTGAGTCTATGGAATTAATTAAGCTAAACCATGCTCCACAGGAGCCATTATGTGTAAATGGATGTGGAAAGAAAGGCAGGACTCCTTCATAATTCTGATAGGGAGGGAGTCGGCCACACACCCAACAATTGGTGGCATTACTAGTCTGATGGGAATGATGTAACATACTAATGAAAGTGTTATTGCGCAGCGCAAGTCTATAAGACAATTCATGCGGAGGTAAGTCACTAAAAGAATGTTCAGCAGCAACATTATAAACATGTCTAGAAATAGGGTAATATATGTGCAACAACATACTTGTAATAATTATTAAAAGACTCAATAAAAACAAAATTAATAATGTCACTATGCAGTGGCTACGCAGTGATTTACAATACGCCTGTCGTTTCAAAATTTTTCGGGTATTTTCTCTACTTAGGTCCAAGGGATACATGTCAGAGACAATTCAACCGCTTCACCTTGGAGAGGACTTAAACAATCAAATTGCTCGACTGGTTGGGCCTAAGCTTTAGTTTGTAATTTTCAGATTTGTTAGGTTCAACAAAAGGGAGTTTTATATCAGTCTGTGAGGGAGTGCAGGGCACAATGTCTATATCCGAAGATAGTCCATGAAATTTCTTGATGTGGCTTGAATGAATCCAGCCCTTGCGGCCCTCGATCTTCACGGCTGTTCTTGTGGTCAACAGGACCAACTTGGGTGCTTTCCACCTGGGCTCCAGCTGAGTCTTTCGGTCGAAATTCCTCACAAAGACAAGATTACCCGGAACAACGTCATGGGGTTTCACCTCAGTGTTGTCGGGAAAGGCTGCAGCTACCTGTGAACGAGAAGATTGTAGTGCAGACATCAAGGAAGCCAAGTAATCTGTCAGCATATTACAGTCAATATCAGTTATTTTGCGTGGTATAGGCGTCCCCCACATATTTGGTGGTCTACCGAAGATCACCTCATACGGGGATAGCCCTGTTCGAGAGTGTGCTACCATTCTCATGTAAAAGAGTGCAACTGGTAACGCTACTACCCAGTCGACACCTTTCTCTCTGCATATTTTGGACATTCTAATTTTCAGTATCTGGTTATGTCTTTCTACGAGACCTGCTGCCTCGGGATGTCGGACACAGTGGAATTTCCACTGATATCCTAACAGAAGTGAAACGTGTTTCATTAATTCGGATGAGAACGGCTGGCCGTTATCTGAGTAAACAGCACGTGGTAAACCGTATCGTGGGAAGAATTCTCGAACCAACTGTTTGGCAGTAGTCGGGGCAGTGTAATCTGAAACCGGGTATGCCTCCGTCCAACGGGACAGAGCGCAGACAACTACGAGAACATATTTGAATCCTCGACATCGTTCCATCTGGATATAGTCCATCTGGAGTACTTCAAAAGGATGATTAGGAGTATGAAATCCACCCTGTTCTACGGGAACGCTTTTTCCTGGGTTGAACTGACAACAGATCATACAGGTACGGACCTTTTGTTTTGCTGCTGCTCGTAAATGTTTATTGAACCAAAGGTGTTGAATGCTGTCTAGCATAGCTTTTTCTCCTAAATGTGCTGGACTATGTATAGTGTTAATTATGACTTGGACCATTGAATCAGGAAGGAACCATACAGACCTTTCCTTCATCATCCATCCTTGGTCCGTTTGGATCCCTCCTAATTCAGTCCATTTCTTTATTTCGTCTGGTGTAGCATGTGTCTGTATGTCAATTACGTCAAGAGTAGGATCTTTAACTGTCATACAATGTGTCGGTGTCGGGACTATTGTCTTTGTCATATCGGGGGTTTGAGTTTGAGCAATCAGTTTAGCTGTTCTGTCGGCTAGATCATTGCCTTGGGAAATGATATCAGTAACCTTCGTATGAGCCTTACATTTCATAATTGATATTTCAGTGGGTAGATGTATTGCATCTAATAATGCATGAATGAGGGGTCCGTGCTGAATGTGGGCACCGTGGGAAGTTAAATAACCTCTCTCTCGCCACAGCACGCCGAAGTCATGTACAACTCCGAATGCATAACGTGAGTCAGTGTATATGTTGACTTTTTTATTCATGGCTTGAATACAGGCTTGTGTCAGAGCGATAAGTTCTGCGGCTTGAGCTGACAAAGTAGTTATACGATTAGTTTCAATGACCTCAGTATCTGTTGTGACTGCGTAGGCGGCTACTAACTCTCCTGTACTTGTTCTCATGCATGAACCATCTACATACAAGGTCAGGTCTGGATCTGACAATGGAACATCGGTTAAGTCTTGTCTGGGTTTTGTTGTTATTGTAATAACTTCAATACAGTCATGGGCTAGTGGGTCTGTTCCGACTACTGGTAAAAGTGTGGCAGGATTCAATGTGTTACAGCGTCTGATTTCTATATGTGGCTGAAACAATGTAAGCTCGTATCCTGTAAGTCGCGCTACAGTCAAGTGTTGTGTTTGCGTTCTATTTACAAGAACCTCTACTGCATGTGGTACTTGAACTGTCAATGGATGTCCTAACACTATGGCATCGCTTTGTCTGATTGCTAAAGCTGTTGCTGCTACTGATTTTAGGCATGCAGGCAAAGCCTGAGCTACGGGATCTAATGTACTAGAAAAATAAGCACATGGTTTGTGTGCTCCTGCTTGTTCCTGTGTGAGTACTGACAAGGCAGTACCTTCGCGCTCTGTAACAAAAAGTGTAAACTGTTTTCTGTAACATGGCGTTGCTAAAACGGGTGCTTGACATAAAGCTTTCTTTAAGCTTTCAAAAGCTTGTGTGTGTTCCTGAGTCCAAGGGAGAACAGTCGGTGTGGCTGCCTCCTGTGTTGTCAACTGAATGAGTGGTTTTGCTAGAAATGCATACTGAGGGATCCACTGTCTACAATATGAAGTGAGGCCTATGAAAGCCCGCACCTCCTTCTGTGTCTTGGGTATTGACATGTTAGCAATTAACTGAATGCGGTCGGGTGTAAGCTGCCTTCCCTCCTTGGACAGCGAGTGACCAAGATAAATAACTCGCTGGACACAGAATTGCAGCTTAGAAGGGGACACCTTGTGCCCCTTTTCGGCTAGAAATTGTAAAACTGTCAGTGATGCTTTCTCACATTCGGGTTCGCTTCTAGCGGTGATCAGCAGATCATCGACATATTGAAGCAGGGCAGTGTTAACCGGCATGTGGATACTGTCAAGTTCTCGTTTCAGTGCTTGGCTATAGATGCTGGGGCTTTCTGTAAATCCTTGAGGTGCGCGGGTGAATTTAAAGCTACGCCCATTTAAACTAAATCCGAACAAATATTGGCTTTCCGGATCTATTGGGACGCTGAAAAAGGCATTTTTGAGATCAATTACAGTAAACAATGTTGCTTCGGAATCAATAGCTGTCAATAATGACGAGATATCTGGGACCACAGGAAATTGTGGCACAATACATTTGTTTAACTCGCGCAGATCAATAACCAATCGATATACTGGCGGAGCTGTAGGATCTGTTCGTTTAAGAATCGGAATTATCGGTGAATTACATACATTGGAGTCTGTTTCTACAACTACTCCTTGGGCAATAAGCTCGTCAATGATTTGTAGTAAAGCCGTTACAGCATCTGGTGGTAACTTGTATTGTCGCATTCGTGGTAGCACCACTCCTGCCTTTAGTGTGACTCGATATGGTGTAATATTCATGCAACCAACATCAGTAGGGCCTTGTGCCCATAGATGTGTAGGTAAAGTCTGCAGTCGGGGATCCATGTCTCTAGATACATAGTGACCTTTAAAATCACGTAAAAACAACCTTACTCCTTCCGGAGAACAACATATTATGGCTCCTAGGGCTTTCAACGTTTTTATTCCTAACAAGTTTTCTGGACATGATTTAGTAAGCAATAAATCTGTAGTTCGGGTCAGAGGTCCTATCGTAAGTGGAAGAGGCTGTGACACTTCATTAACAATAGGTTTTCCTGAAAAACCAAGGGAAATATTCTGTGAGCCTGAGAGGGGTGCCCCTGGGACTTCACTTCGTTTTATAGTTGTTCGACTTGCCCCTGTATCGAGTAAAAATTTTCTATCTTGACCTAATAATTCACTATGTACATAAAGTCCTTCTTGATCTACAGGAATCTCGATAAGGGGTAAGTCAACTTCCCTCTCTAGGCTAGTTCATGCGTAACGTTGATACTCCGGATATTCATACTGTGCAGTCTGATACATTTGTCGTGTTGTTGTCTGTGTGGCAGCAACAGGCAACGGTGGTGCAGCTGGCACAAACTGTATTGGCTGTTGTGCGGCTGGCATGGCCTGGGCATGTTGCGTAGCTCCTTGTTCATTCTGATCTTGTCTTAGTGGCCGTGATCTTTCTTGTGTTTTACCTATGGCGATATTATGTTTTAGCACTGGACAATCGTGTACGTAATGACCTGGCTTTTTACAATAATTGCATGTCCCTTTTACAGGTCCTGCTGAATCGGAATGTGTCATACCCTTTTTATGTCCTTCAGCTGGAACTGTCTGGGAAACTAGCATTTTCATTTTCGTGTCTTTCATGCGTCTGTGTTCATGTTCTTGTTCCTCTTTAATTCTATTGTGGTGGTACTGTAACATTTGTAACATTTGTGTTGGAGTGTTACCTTGCCAGGTACTCTCGAATTTTAATACTCTATTCTTTACTGGGGGCAGGGCATTTTCCACTAATTTTGTTACAAACAGATGCGGGTATGATTCGCTACTTGCTTTTATGCCACTATTTATACCAAAACATTTCTCGAATCGGGCATAGTAATCGCTAGTGTCTTCATCTTGCTTCTGTTTACAGGCTGAAATTGTACCCCAATCTTCCTTTTTCGTAGTTAATAAACGTGGCAGTACCTGTACTAGTAGACCTGGTAGTGCTTTAGTTTTGTCCCCAAGCCCCGAACCTGGACCTCGGGCCCTTTCTTCTGCTTCTAATGCTGACCATTCTATCTTTTGATCACCTACCTCCCACTCTTTTTCCTTGAGTTTCTCATAAATGCCAGCAGGCATCAACACCTTTAATATTGTCATGATGTCGGGGTAGGTATACTCTCCCATGAGTAACATGTCTTTAATTTCTCGGTGCAAACCCGCTGGGTCCTTGTCATGACTGGGTACTACTTTCTTCATTTCTAACAATTCTATTTTCGATATAGGCGTATATACAAATACACGTTTAAACTGATTGTCCTCGCCTTTTATTGGGTGTACTTCTCGTAAGGGATTCTGTCTATCCAGGTGATACGTCGTTCTTTCCTTGACAGGCAATGAGACATGCTCTGAGCATACAAAAAGAATATACTGCTTTCTAGATACTAGAATTTCTTTAATTAATTTGGTACCTGGACTTCTCCATTTATTCATAAGCAATTCAGTCAATATGTCAGGTAAGGGACCAGGGTCCGAATGCTGACTCTGATATAGTATAATGAGTTGTTGAATCATATAAATCCCAGCTAACCTCTGCTCATCTGGGGTGAGATTCAAAAATGTGCGTACTACTGTCTCATCACTATATTTTCCGGGACTGTCCACCCAATGAACAGCTGCCCTCGCTAAATCTTGTTCATCCATAGAATCGAGAAAATGATAACCCCTTCGTTCTCGGAGTAGTTTGTCGGCGGTTTGGAACGAATGCTCGTTAGACCTTATGTTAATTATAGGTATTTGGAAATTCCTGTCATTATCTGGACATATTGGACGTATTGGGTCAGTATGACATCTAGTTTGATTCCTATTACAAGATCTTCCTCTACCTACATAGGCTATGGTGTCTGACTGTCCGGCGGGCAGTCCTGACCCTTCTTCCTCGCTTTGCTCGAACTCGTCTGTCTCTAGTCTCTCTTCGTGTAGGCGTTCTATTTCTTTACGGATCTTTCGGCACATGGCTATTATACAATTTTGCTTATCGTGTCTCCCTTCTGATATATTCTGGCTCCATTTTGTAAGAATTTTCATTGCTTCCGGATCTACCCCCGGTCGGTCTTGATTTCTGATCACACAGTTTATGAGGAAACGCAACAGTTCCCCCTGTATCTCTACTTTCTGGTATTCCATAGCTCTGTTAATACATTCTGGATCTCGCCCTGTTTGAACAAAATGATATATTTTATCTAGATGCGCAGTCATTCCTGGTAGCTTCGCTAAATACCCTGCGGCTCGTCTGATACGTAATGATGCCAGGATCATTTTGTCCTCTTTACCGAGCACCGGGTCATATCTACAATCTATAAGAAGTTCCTTAAGCGTACGATCACTTACGAATTTGGGTGTACGTGAATGCGCTGACTCTTGGAAAATAAGTTTATTTATTCTAGGTGGCGTAGAAAAAATATTGGTAGCACCTCCCGTGGCCCCGTCTGGGGCGTCGGGTGTGAAAGGATTCGTCGAACGTGACACAGCAACTATAGGTGTGGACTCAGCTATAGAAGTACTTGTAGGAACAGATGCAGAAACAGATGTGCTTGCCGGAACTTGTGACTCGATTTGTTGCTGCAGGGATACGGGTGCTGGATCTTGGCGTTGGACCTCCCTGGTATGCGGTCTACGTGGGGCGAAATTAGCATACTCGGGAGCTGCGTCATCTAAATATGAGGAAAGAAAAACATCTTCTGCGGTTCTAGGATGCCCCTTAGGATGTACCTTGATTGGGAATAATGGGGGTGGCAAGTCTTTCGGTATCTCAGGAGTAGCCTTAGGCAATCCTTCGGCCAGAAGGGGATACATACCATTCATAAGGGCATTTCTTTGTCTGTCTACTTGTTCTGATTTCACTCGGATACCTTCCTCAATTAATAGATTCTCTCGAACTTTATTGGAATTCTCTTTACTCTTCTCTTCCTGTCTACGTGCTTTTTCTGTTCGTCTATGTGATTCTTTACGCCATAATTCAACGGCGTCTTTCTGTGACTGTCTGACTTTTCTTTTCCATAACTCTTCCTCGACTTTCATGATGCACTCTGCATCCCAGGTCCCCGCTGTGGGCCACCTCTGACTTTCTGGTAATCCCTTGGTATAGTCTACCCATAAATCAAGAAATAATATAGCGTCTAAGCCATGTTTGTGATACATAAAGTGCCCTGGAGTGTCCCTAGGAGGAATAGGGACGGCTTCTTCGAGAACCCCTTTTCTGGTAGTGATCTGTCTTAATTTCGAAAAGAGCGGCATATTGAGAACTGACCTTATACTTGATTTTGACCTGATACTTGAATTTGAACAGACTTAATACAATAAACACGATAATGAACAGTCATTCATACCACGATATACAGAACATACTTAAACACTTTAAACATTTTAACATTAAACCTTTAACTGAAACAACAATGATGATCGTCTGCATAACTAATCACCAAGCTTAATTCTCGACAATAACTAGACAATAACTAGATACTTCGGAATACTTCGGAATACTTGATATACTGCTAAACAGTACAGATACACTGCTAAAACAGTGCAGACCGGATTTGTGTACCCAAACCCGTCTTGACCGGCACAACCTATGTGCACGTCAGAAATGCCTCCCCAGCAATGGTACTCACCGGGTAGCTTCGGAAACGGAAGGCCTCAGTAACTTGAACTTGAACCGGACTGGACTCGACTCAACTCGACTCGTCGGACACTGGGCTTGACTTCGGACTGGTGGGTCTCTGTATACCTCGGATCTTGCTCTCTCAGCTAGGCTCTGGTCGGGATACTTCGCACTTCTCACCGCCTCGTCTGGGTGTTGATCGCAGTCTCAGTCGCCCCCGCTTGACCGGAGGGAGATACAGGAAATCCTGCTGGTACGCGTTATTGTCCGTCCAGCTGTGGCAGGAGACCGGGCCTGCAACGCACCGCCGGCGCGTGAGATGAGAAAGTGTCCCTATTCGGGCGCCATCATGTGGTAAATAAAAATTCCTTTACCGGGACTGAATTTGATACAGAAACATTATAAAATAGCTCAGTAAAATGAGAGGCAGAATCCGTGATGTTAGAGTTTCGGAATGGGCTTTATTCCAATAATCGATTATAATCGGATGCTTCAAGTTCCATCACCACGGGGGTTCAGGAAGTGAAGTACATACTTTATTGACAAAGAAGTAACTTTTATAGTACATACATTATAATGAAGTGAATACAGTAGGCGTAACAATTGATAAGGACATTGACGTTTGGTCTGCGTAACCGAAAATGGGTGTAATAATGAGTAAAAAGGAACATGATTGGTTATGATGTAATACATAGGTGGATCTATAAGATAATACTTGGCATTGATGCGCGCGCAGCAGTATGACGTGTAATTGACGTGTAACTAGGGGGTGACGGGGACTTGACATTTAGCTCTATATGTGGAGACGAGAAGTCTGGGGGGTCAAGTCAACCTAATCCCAAATCATATCTAACATCCTATGTTTAAAGAACTATGTTATCCATAAAAGAGGGACTCTCGGACAGAATCTATTCTATACTGACTGTGCGTGCGTGTACAAGCGTCTAAGTGTCTACACTGAATGCGAGGGGGTAGGAATATTCCATGGTAACAGGGCTATGAATTACTTGCATGAGGACAGAGAAGATGGGCCTTTTTGCTTGGTAACTGGAAGAATGTTTACTTAAACTACTAGGCAGGAATGCATCGGCTGAGGGGGAGGCAGATAATTCGAAGGTGAAATACAGTTCTTGGCAGAGAGTAAGCTGATGTCAGGCTTTGTGAGCCGCGCAGAGAATGAGACAAAGTTCATGGTCACAGATGCAGGCTCGGGCTGGAGCTTTCAGAGGCAGAAGGCAAGAGGAGTTTTGATGACAGAATCAGGGCCTACTTGCCTGGACTGAAAAGTGGCATAAGTGAACCATATAAAGCCGATGGCCTTTCATATTTAGGAATGGGATATCCGGCCTATACATGGCGGATCTGTCAAAGGACATGTTGACGGTGGACGCACATGTATTTGCGTCTTCATAACTGGAACTGGAGGGAATATACATGTACTTGTGACATGCACATGGAACCGTTGGGGTCCAAGATAGGGGACATAACTGACCAGAAAAATCCATATTTCCACAGGGGAGGGACTCAACTCCCCTACCCGTGGAGTGCCTTGCCCGTTTGCGGGCTGGTGAACCAGTGGGGCTGAGGCCCAGCACAGCCAAGTAGGTCTCCCTCTCAGATTGTGGGGCAGGGGAGCCGAGGGGAGTGACATTGGAGGGACTGGGGAGTGGGAATGCGGACTCCGACTGTGGCTGCGTGTCTGCCTGTCTGTGTGCCCCAGACCCAGTGGGTGTGCCTTCTTCCCCCTGAGTGTGCGTGACAGGAGGTGTGCGCTTGCCCTTCCGTGTGGGTGTGCTGCCTGTGTCTGGTGGGGTGCGTGCCTGGGAACGTCTAGGTGTGCTTGGGACAGGCATGGGAGTGGGAAGTGTGGATGGTGCAGGGGTAGGGGGGGATGAAGCGCTGCAGGAGACTCACTGCTGCCATCAGTGACGAGTCCATGGACCTCAGCAACATCCGTTGGTCAGACATCGCTGATGACATGCCCTCCATGTACGACACCATCTGTGTCAGCAGTCTGGTGTGGCCATGGAGGACACTCAGCAGCGATGTCTGGCCTACCTGCAACTGCCGCTGAATGTCCACAGACTCGGCAGTGAGGGCAGCAGGGGAGACAGGGGCAGGGGATGCAGTGCCTGGCACGAAGGAGACATGTTGTTGCCCTACACCGACAGAAGGGACCGGAGCAACTGGGAGGGCGGTGATGGGAATGGAGGGGGCGGTGATAGATGTAGTGCTGCTGCCAGCTGTTGGAGCAGCCTCCGCCCCCTCTGGGAGTTCAGCCTCGGACACGTCAGCGTCATAGTCGGTGTTGGTACTAGACAGGTCCACCGCCTGACTCCCCTCGCCCTCCGTGCCACTTGCTGCACCAGACTTGCCAGCACTGGTGGCACCGGTGCTTGATCCCTCCTCCACGTCCGTGCAGGTGTCTCCCTCGGTGTCCCCCGACGATTCTGTGGGCAAGGTGAAGAGACAGGAAATAATCAGACACCTGTATACATATGCAAAACCAAAGGAAATGATGGACGGAGTGTTGAACATTGCAAGCACTCACCCCCAGTCAACTGATCTGGGTTTAATCCATCACCGTTCTTTAGCCCACTCTGCCACTCCAGTTCAGACATGGCCATATGCAAATCAGTCTGACCCGATGCCTCATTGGAACAGTCCAGCCCGAACTGCCAAGCCATGTCTTCCCTGGACCGGAAACAAGCTTCCTAGGACCGGTTTCTGGCATTTCAGCCGTCTTCAGCCAGGCTTGCTTGAATCCAGTGGCAAAGTGAGCAAGGGACTCACGTCTGAGCATACCCTTCCAACTTATGGCGAACAAAGCAAAACCAAACGAAATGATGGACGGAGTGTTGAACATTGCAAGCACTCACCCCCAGTCAACTGATCTGGGTTTAATCCATCACCGTTCTTTAGCCCACTCTGCCAACCCAGTTCAGACATGGCCATATGCAAATCAGTCTGACCCTGTGCCTCATGGGAACAGTCCAGCCCGAACTGCCAAGCCATGTCTTCCCTGGACCTGAAACAAGCTTCCTAGGACCGGTTTCTGGCATTTCAGCCGTCTTCAGCCAGGCTTGCTTGAATCCAGTGGCAAAGTGAGCAAGGGACTCACGTCTGAGCATACCCTGCCAACTTATGGCGAACAAAGCAAAACCAAAGGAAATGATGGACGGAGTGTTGAACATTGCAAGCACTCACCCCCAGTCAACTGATCTGGGTTTAATCCATCACGGTTCTTTAGCCCACTCTGCCACCCCAGTTCAGACATGGCCATATGCAAATCAGTCTGACCCTGTGCCTCATGGGAACAGTCCAGCCCGAACTGCCAAGCCATGTCTTCCCTGGACAGGAAACAAGCTTCCTAGGACCGGTTTCTGGCATTTCAGCCGTGAGGCTGACCACACATATTAGTGACAAACAACCATCATCAGATAGTTGTACATAGACACACAGGCACTGGCCAGTGTGAGTATGCACAAGCCAAATGGGGTCACCCTGTACAGTGGACACATGTAGCACACTTTACGTGAATACAAATGAGGCCAGGGAACAATGCCACAGAGGCCAACCTATGCTGAACACACCGAGAATGTCCACAGTGTTGGATGACACACATGATTCCTAGGAAAAGGTGTCTCAGGGGACTGTAGTGGGCACACTGCTCCATGGTCCTGGAATGATCTGACTGCAACAGGAGCAACCGAGCATATCTCCCACTCATGCACATCATGTCTGAGGCCACAACATCGGTCATGCATGCTGCAAGTCTGTTCATTTTAAGCCTCACACTCCTATGTTGAGACTTAGCATCAGTGCCAACAATTATGGACCCCCAAATGACTGAACAGGACAGGGCACAGGCAAGGTACCAACACATGTCACAGACCACCCCCACACATGATGCAGCAAGCATTGTGCACTTGGATTAACTGGCAGCCTAGACAACCATGTGCAAGAGTGATTACACACAGACTAGGAAACACATGTCAAGGAGGGTAAGGGAGGAAGAACAGCACCAGTTGACTTGGGGGAACAGGATATGCACTGCACATATAAACCCTGGCAGTGTATCCAGGCGACTGAGCACTTCCAAAAGCTGGTGACACACAACAAACACACATGTACCTACCCCCTCCTTGCTGCTGTCTCTCCTGTAACCGCCTATCCATGTCAGGGAAGATCACTGCCAGGATACGCTTCATCTGGTGGGTCAGTTGTCGACGCCCGCCGTGGGGGCGTGGAGGTGAGTCCCCCAGCAGGACCCGGGCGATCCTCCTGGTCCAGCACCGGATGTCCTGCCAGCATTTCCTCACTTGGGGTAGGCGCCGACACCGACCCTCCACCGACATCACGGCCCTGACGACCCGCTTCCAAATTCTCCCCTTCTCGTAGGCGGTTACCTGTGAGGATGACAAAGTGAGACAACATCACTACACCTGCTCCATGTCACAGATACACACATTTGAACATCTTTGCTTTTTTGAACAGGGCATAGTATGCAGCCAACTATTAGCACCTTTGTCATAGGGACATTAGCCTCTGGGGAAGCCCAAATGCACTACATGGCATTGAAAGTACACAGGTGGCATGAGGGGTGTGACACACTCACTGATCATGGCTCACACTGTGCATCACAAGCAACACAAGGATGATGGACAGCACCTCAAAGCAGTCACATGCCCCAGGCCACTGACGCAACCTCAGCAGAGTAGACAGACACACACAGGCACAGGTCAATCACCTGCCATTGGCAACAGTGGATACAAACCTCACTCTGCACATGTGCCACTTGCCTGGGGGGTGTCACAGGTGTGGGGCTAGCTCAGCACATCAGGCACACAGCACGGCTTCCTTCTCACATCAGATGGGTAGAGCATATGCCTCCTCCATGCAGCTGTGGTGCAACAATCCACATAGACACTCACCCACATGACAAGGAACATTCACACACATCAATGTCCAGGGGGCGTACACATCATTTGGACACTCTCACCACAGCTCCACTCAACTCACACACATCTGTGGGTACAGTCACCTGTCACACTGGGGGAACCACAGAATCACATCAGGACTATAGAAAAAAATGCCCAAAAGGATTAGCCAGGCTTAATGTGCCATGCACCATGCAGTGATTGTCACAGTAAGAACAATGCAAGTGAGGAGTGCAGACATGAACTTCATCATGCTCTGCATGGGAGACATAAGGCATTCCCCCCCTGCGACCCACTCTAAACAACATTGCATGTCTGTCACACCTGGATACAATGCCAGAAGTGACAGTCACAAAAAAGGGTCAGCACTCACCTGCTCCCCTGGTCTCCCATAAAGGCTGGGGTACTGTGGGAGGATGACGTCCAGCAAGGCCTCATTCTCCTCCTGGGTGAATGGCTGGGCACTCTCCACAGACCTGGACATGGTGACAGAGGAAGCAATGACAGCAGCAGTGGTGTCCAATGACGTGTTGTGCAGGCAAGTGCCCTCTCATGGGTACTGGCTGCCTTATATCTGCCTTGCTGGGCTGTTTCATTTACAGGAGTACAGAGTGATTGGTCAGACTCATTTGCATCCTACGTTTCCTCCAATCCCTTTAAACATACACCAGTGAGTGCCTTTGCATGGTTCAAAATTTGAGCATCATGTCAAGTCAACAACCACTTTGCAACATTGTATATTGTCTCCAACCGACTTTTGCTGGCCACCTGATGAAAAAATGTGAACTGGAAACTTGGTCTCCATGACAACCTGCATGCATTTAGGCCATAATACTTGTCCCTCATGTGTCCCCTATGTAATTGTACAATCCACACATAGGTACGGTGTGTTTGACATGTACCCCTACGGCACCAGTTGCACAGTGCCTTTGACACGTACCTGTACACACTCGTCATACACGTACGTGTACGACCAGTGTGTACATGGACGTGTACTACGGTAGTACACGTCCATGTACACATTGGCCGTACACGTACATGTACACAGTGGTCGTACACGTACGTGTATGATGAGTGTGTACACGTACGTGTACGACCAGTGTGTACACGGACCTGTACTACCGTAGAACATGCCCGACCGTGTACACACTGGTCGTACACGTACGTGTACACACTGGTCGTACACGTACGTGTGTACGGTCCTTACACACACCCGTACTCCTACGCCAACACCAATATAGTGATACGTACCGTACACACGCCCTCAGAGCGTGTGTACGGTGCGTTTCACATCTTCCACTGGTGATAAAAGGTGCACAGGACAGGAATGGAGGTCTCACACTCGCACAAGGCTGAACATCAAGTCATTGTCAGTGCAGTCCTTCTTGTGCAGGGCCTATGTGTGTCAGGCAGTGATATGGCACATGTCTCCTCATGTTTTTGCACAATAGATGTGTGATGACCTGTGTACACATGCCATGTGTGATGGGGCACTATGTGGCACACTTCCCCTTCACATTTTGCACATGTGTGCATGTATTACAAACGTGTCAAGCACTGCATCTCTGGTATGGCACAGTCACCAACACCCGCAACTGTCCCCTGATGCCAGGGACAGGGACACTAACACCTGACATCTCACTACCAGCGTGGCCCGATGTGACTATGTCATGTGTGTCATGTGTTCCCATGAGCTTGCTGTTGGTGTTCCGTCAACTGCATCTGCTGTTTCTGCATCCAACATGTGTCTGTGCGTAGATGGCCATGGCACACATATACGCACACCATGCCACATGTGGATTCACACGTTACGTGTGTCTGGATGCTTCGAACATGTTCTTTTGACATGAGGACATATCTGCGTCGTCTCCATGTCTGTGTTTTCTTTTTTCACATGTACCCCTTCATCGCAATGTGTGTGTGCTGCTAATGTTTAATGACATGTGCCCTGTGCGTCTAGCTTGCTGCCAGCTGTCTGTATGAGATGACATCCTTCAAATGCAGATATGTGGATGTATGTCACTCCTGTGATGTCTCTGGCTGTTCACTTACACTGGCCCACTGCTTGTTTCAGGGCATGTAATGTAGAACTTGACAATCAACGGTTGTAGCTGGCTCTTCGTAGGAGTCTCATCTGGCTGGCATACGTGTCCTGGATGTATTGCACAGACCAGACTCTGTATTTCGCAGATGTGTATTAGCAGTTGAACATGTGGTCAGTTTATTGACATTGGTGTTGTGATGTACTCACTCTTCGTTATTCCTTCCAAATTTCTGCAGGGCACCGCCTCTCCCCCGACCAATGCCAGACTTGGTTGCCATGAGGGAACGTGACTGCATACGCCGTTACAGATTCACCCAACAGTTAATTGAGGACCTGACAAACAGGCTGGCACCACACCTCCAACCGCGACACAGTTATCCTACTGCGCTGACCCCCAGGATGAAGGTGATGGCAGCCCTACATTTTTTTGCCACAGGTACGTTTCAATTCACCATAGCTGATGTGAGTGGCATGTCCCAGACCATGTTCAGCCATGTCCTGCATGATGTTTTAGAAGCCATTTTGGAGCACCTGGATGAATTCATCCATTTTCCGACTCGTGAGCAGTTGAAAGGTGTCAAGGGTGAGTTCTATGCCCTAGGAGGGATGCCCCATGTAATTGGGTCCATTGATGGGACACATGTGGCTTTGGTGCCACCACAGGCACAGGAGGTAGCCTATCGAAACCGAAAACATTATCACTCGATTAATGCCCTTGTGGTGTGTCTACTTAACATGCTGATTTCCCATGTCTGTGCACGTTTTCCAGGGTCAGCACACGATGCCTACATCATGAGGCATAGCAGGGTGCCAGAAATGATGCTGCGGCTGCACAATGAACGAGCATGTCTTGTTGGTGGGTATACTCTGTTTGTCCTGTATTTAGCGGTATCTTTGTATCTGACAGCATCTCCTGACCCACTTCTGTACATGATGCTTCCATGTAGGGGACTCTGGCTATCCCAACATGCCATGGCTGATGACGCCTCTCTGCAACCCCAGAACAGCTGCAGATCACCGTTACAACAACACCCATGGGCAGACCAGGCAAGTGATTGAGAGGACGTTTGGCCTCCTGAAGAGCCGATTCCGGTGCCTTCACAAGACAGGCGGATCCCTCCCATATGCACCGGTCAAGGTCTGCAAAATCTTCATCGTGTGCTGAATGCTGCACAACATGGCAGTGGAAAAAGCTGTGCCACTCATCCTGGATCCGGATGAGCAGGAACATCCACCCATGGAGGATGAAGGGATTGGTCACGAGGCAAGTGAAGAGGAGGAGGATGAGGAGGAGGACATCCGGAGTCAGCTCATACGCAACTTCTTCTCATAAAGGTGAGTCCCTGGGTCTGAGTGTGCACTCTTTCAGCCTTGTGTGGCATGTGTTGCGATGTGTGTGTCCAGCTGACTGTATGCTAAGTGACTTAGAGGTGTGTTCTGATGTGTCACTCGAGTGATGATGTCATTCCACACATTGTAGCTGAGACAGTAAATTTAAAACTAGCATGGTGACAACCTTATTCCTGTAAAGTCAATGACCATGCATGCGGTTGAGCATCTTTTCAGTGACTTCTTGTGTGTCTGTCATCCCCAGGTATTTGCACATGCTGTCTGCTCGTGGCATCGTTGGGCTCCTGCTATTCCTCATGAGTATTGCAACGTGTGCTGAATCAGCGTTACATGCACGGACATGGTGAAAAATCTCCTTTGGGTAGGATTGCAACAAGGCTTTTTAGGTGTGGTAGTTGTTTGGAATGTGTGGGTACTGCTCCTGTGCATGTTTTGTTACTATGTATACATGTCGACTCACCATGGGGCACCTGACATGTAGCATGACTCCCATGACTAGATAGTCACCATACGTGACAGTCATCTGTAATGGGATTGTGGATTGTGAGGAAGGCATCAATGTGTGTGAAACTTCCCTCTGAAACATACGGGAGGCTACGGGTGGACATAGTGTGGGACATCCCCATAAGAGGCTCAATGGAGAGTTGCAGCCTCTCCGTGTGCAGCAGGGGTTGTTTGGCTCACCCCCTTCACTTGTGTGCCAGTTCAATGGATTTACAGCATCTGTGGTGTGAAGGGGGTGTCCAGTGTAGGTCCCACATGTTCAGCCAAATGACCTGTGAGTCTGTTCATATTGATGCATTTCCCTTACTGTTGGCCTGAGTAATAAAGGTGTTCCTCACCCTCCAAGGTGCCTCATCTCTGTCAATGCAGGTCTCTTGCCACTGTGCATGTGGCATCTCTGGCATAGTTGTCAAAGTTTGTGCATATGAGTCTATGTGTAGATGAGCAACATGCATGGTGTTCTTCATGGATTTGAATCTCTATTGTGCATGAAGGCCATGGTTGTGTATGTATTTGGCCATGTTGGTCCCCACAATGGGCCCTCAACACCTGCTGAGGGTGTGTTTCCTGTGCGCAGCTCGGCCTTCAGTTTCCTGATCCGGTGTCAGTCATCTTTGGTGATTGTGCATCCATTGTCTCTGGGTGTGCCATTGAAAACCGGACACTCCTTCCCTTACATACGCCTGTTACAGTTGGCCTTTCTGACATCCTTGTCTTTGTGTGCAACTTGTGGCATATTTTCCAGGACATGCCGCCTGCTGCTGCAGCCCCTGCAGCAAGGGCACACAGTGTTTCTGGATTTGGCAACACACACGCCTCAAAGATGCTCCTCCCTTCCTCCCTCCACCCATTCACTTGGCTGTCATCAGCTTGTCTGTGCCACTGTTGCGGCCACGCGGTGCCAAAGGCTGGACCATCTGCACATGCAACGTACACATTGCACAACCCTCATGTCCTTGCATGACCCACATCACACTACAGTCTGATGTTGTAGACACCCTCCATGCAATGTCCATCCGCATTTCTACCGGCTGCTCTCAGGCATACACTAAGCGCACACACAACACCTTTGCATGATGAGTGTGCAACTCCGACTGCCTACACAGCACTGCCATGCCTTCCAGGCCCTGTTACACCAACCAGGTCATGTCCCTCCTACTCCCCACCGGCTCTGTACCCCAGCAAGGCCATGGGAGTGGGACTCAAGGCTTCTGCATGTAGTATGGTGTCGTCATTTGGCACATGGCACAGGTACCATCTCTCAGCGTGTCAATCTACAATGTGTCCAGGACCCCCCTCACCACCATCACATGCGCACAGCACCTCATCATCAGCTCGTATGCCATTGACAGCCAGGTGCGCCTCACCCTCACCAAAGACGCCGATATTGCCAGTTCAAATAATCAAGAATGCATGAGATCCATTGATGGATGGCTGAACATCAGCCACCTGAGGCTGGACTTGTCCAGGACTGAGGTAATCATCTGTGGATTGTCCCCTTACAGCTGGGTCAACTGCTTGTGTCCCACCCGCAAGAGCCCTGCACAGGCACCCAGTGGGCACGCACACAAGATGGTGTGCATCATGTATTGCTCGCTCACATTTGCCATGGTAATCACCAGCATCTGTACCTCAGGCTGCAACACCCTCTGCATTATGCACATGATCCACAGATAGATCCACTCCAAGGAAAGACAGACCATCCCCCAGGTCCACGACAACATCCGTGTCAAATACTGCCTTGCCCTCTACGGAGCTAGTACATCCAAACTCCCGGGAAACTAGTACACATCCAGGGTGCATCTGCACACCTCAGCTTCAACATCCGGCGCCCCAGCCACATCACCGTCCAGCAGAGATAGCTGCAATGGATCACTGTGTGCTGCAGGATGACCTTCAGACTCCCCACCCACACTCAGGAGGCAGGCCACAACCCCGACCCAAAACCAACCTTGTACCACTGTCAACCGAGACCCCGTTGGGCCATCTCCGTGCGTCCAACCTTGCCCTGGCCACCATTCTTCACATCCACCGTACTCCAGCATGCAGGACATAGTTCTCCCACCTGGGAAAACATACCTTGGACTCCCTCCCCGGGAACCTCCAAATGGGCCATGACCTCTACGCCTTAATGATACTCTTCCAAATAGGTCTGTCTGCACAGTATTGTAAGCCCACCCTCAGCAGCTTGAGGCCATCACAGGTGAGTATCGTGCTCCATGTCTGCATTTAATGATACATTGTGACCCATGTGTGTCCTGTACCATACTCAGATCCAAGGGTATGGATGGGTGGAGTTAGTTCAACACTGAGGCATAGTTTGACCTTTACACACACATATGTTGTGGACTAATGCTAAATGACTGCAACATCTCATGATACAAAATAAATCTTTTTATTTGTGGTGGGGTACGTGTTTTGGTAGATAAAATGAGGTGCTCTACCGGATGCATGGAATCCAAAGATCACAGGGGAAGATGGTATCCTTGGAATTAGAAGTCATCAGAGTCCAAACCACAGTGTTGGTCATCATTGGTCAGACTGTGACCAGCAAGTCCATGTGGCAGAGAATGTCATTGGATGTGGTGCTGCTGTTGCGCCAGAGGGCCAGGTGCCAGGCCAGGTGACCTGGGAGATGTGGATGGTCCGCTGCCTCTCACGGTCTTTTCCGTGGACGACCCACCTTCCTCCGGGGACCCTTAGATGCAGGCCTTGACGATGTTTGGGACGCTCTGTCGGACGAATCCTCCTCCTCCTCCTCCCTCCCTGTGGCTGGTGCTGGTCTGTGCCTGGTGTCACAGGGAGGGTTGCTCATGTTGTCGGCGATCCGACGGAGTGAATGGCTTATGTCCCTTTGCACCGCCAGGAGCTCACCCAGTCTTGCCTCCATCCGTCCTTGGTGTTGTTGTTGACTGGTGTGTTGCTCGGCCTGCAGGTTCTTCATCTCGTCGAGGGTCCCCTTCATCTCTGTGAGGCTCCCCACTACCTGGCTGATGCCCCTGGTGTCACGCCGGTATGTGTCCAGGATGTGGACTATGTGTGACATACCGGTTCCCTCAGCTGGCTGGTCAGGTTCGCGCCTCCGCCTGCCTCCACTCCCACCACCCCTGCCCACACGAGCCTGGCCTGCCGTTGTGGGCACATCGGGTCTACGGGACCCCTGAGGGATGGCATTTGCGGGGTTGCCTGCCTCCTCCTGGGTGCCCGGAGAACCTTGTCCCTCCTGGTCAGACTGGCTGTGTTGTTCAGTGCGAGCAGGGCTCCTGGGTGTCTCCTGGGATGTGGCAGGAATGGGGGTGGTGGTTGGCACAGATGTACCTGAAGCAGGTGCTGCAGGGGCTTGGGCACCAGAGGGGCCAGGTTGGTCGGGGTCATCCACGGAGTGGTGAGAGTCATCGCTGCCGGTGGGATCATCTTCATGCCGAGTCTGGGACTGTGATTCTTCCCCCCCATTGTTGGGGGGAGATCCATGACGTTGCCCTGTGTGTGTGAGAGAGACAATGTCAATGCTGTTTCATGCGACATCCATGTTTCATACATATTCAAGTTGGCACAGTTCCTCCAGGTAGTTGGATGTGCCTAGCATTCCTCTCAATGTCCACTTGTGGATGGGTATGTTGCGGGGGACAGATTGATATGTTCTCCTGAGTGTTTGACCTGTAGAATTGTGGCTGGAATGCTTATTTGGCTATGGATTGATCTTGTTGTGTCACATGTCCATTGTGAGAGTGGATGAATCTGTTGCCTGTCCCAGGGGTGTGTGCTTGTGTAAGGGGGGGTTGTGACCGGGCCTGCTGTTGTGTGTAGTGTGATTTGTCATTGGGTCTCCCAGGTGATGTGTCTTTCCCCTCATGGTGCATGCTGGCATGACAGTGAGTGTGAGTTCCTGTGCTAGATATCTGAGCTAGTGGAGTTGGTGTTTGAGTGTACAGTGGTCACAGGAGGGCCTTGTGCTGCATACAGCGGGGCCAAGTGTCAGTTACCTTGTCAGTACTTTGCCAGTCCCTGTGCCCTGGGCATGGTGCATGGGTATGTACCTAGGCCATATGGGCTGAGGGCATTGGTGTCTGCTTCTGAGTGTCACTATATGTTTTGTTAGGCCCACCCTCCCAGCATCCCGGACAGCCAGTCTTGGGTTTGTGGTTCGTGTAGCCTGGGACATGGCATGGCCTTGCTTAGTGAATGGGGCATGGACATGTTAGTGGCATGAGCGTGGTTTTTGAGTGTGGTTGTGTCCGGTGAGGGCTTGGGGCTAGTTGCGTGCATTTGGTGTATTTGGGGTGTGGATGCCATTGCCTCCATGTTACGTAAGTAGTTTGTGTACTCACCAGGCTCTCAAACTCCTTCGACTCCGTGTACTCCCACCGGCGGAAGCAGGGCCATCACCTTCTCCTCCCAGGGATGGTAATGTACGGGTCTGCGGGGCAGCCCACCTCCAGTGATGTTGCTCTGGGCGTATTCCTCGTTCATTTTCCGCTTGACTGCCCTGCGCAGTTCGTAACACCTGGCTTGGCATTCATGCCTGGTCCTTCGGATGGGCACAACAGCATTCACCTTATCGACGATCCTCTGCCACAGGCTAGTTTTTTGGGCTATGCTGGTCTGTCTGACCAATGTTCCAAACAGCTGTGGCTCGACTCTGATGACTTCGTTGACAAGGAGGTCCAGCTCCACCCTTGTGAACTTTGGATTCTTGTCTGTGGGCATAGTGTGGGGTGTGGGTGTGGATGGTTGTGGGTGTGTGGGTGTGAATGTGACGGTGTGTGTGTGAATGTGAAGAGGGGGATGTTTGTGGAGGAGGTTGTGTGAAGGTGTGTGAGTGAAGGTGTAGTGAAGGTATGAGTAATGTGGAGTTGTTTGTGTGTGGGGTCTGGCAGCAGTGGGTCTGTTGCAAAGGCTCATGGGTTGTGTGTGTGGGCCCTTTATATTGGTCCGTTTTTGGGTGTGGCTGTGTTTGAATTTTGGTGGGTGTGTTATAAGAGGTGGTTGTGATTTAGGGCCTCTGTTTACCTGTTTGGATGTGCCAGGTCAGTCATTGAGATGTATTTTGTCATGTAGACATGCTTTGTGGTGTTGTGCGAGTCGAATTGACCCTCCTTGTGCTGTTTTACAGTGTCCTGGTTCTGTACGAGTCTTTTTCGCGTAGGTAAGGTCCGTACATATGCGATGCTGGGTGAGGGTGCTGGGGTACGGTGTTGGGGTATGGTGCGTACAGGTACGGGGCTGGGGTACGGGCCTGGGGTGCGGTGCGTACAGGTGGGGGGCTGGGGTACGGTGTTGGGGTACGGTGCGTACAGGTGCGGGGCTGGGGTACGGTGTTGGGGTACGGTGCGTACAGGTACGGGGCTGTGGTACGGGCCTGGGGTGTGGCGCGTACAGGTGGGGGGCTGGGGTACAGTGTTGGGGTATGGTGCGTACAGGTACGGGGCTGGGGTATGGGCCTGGGGTGCGGCGCGTACAGGCACTGCGGTGCTGGGGTATGGTGCGTACAGGTATGGGGCTGCGATACGGGCCTGGGGTGCGGTGCGTACAGGTGGGGGGCTGGGGTATGAGCCTGGGGTACGGTGCGTACAGGTACGGGGCTGGGGTATGGGCCTGGGGTGCGGCGCGTACAGGCACTACGGTGCTGGGGTATGGTGCGTACAGGTATGGGGCTGCGATACGGGCCTGGGGTGCAGCACGTACAGGTGGGGGACTGGGGTACGGTGCATACAGGTGCGGGGCTGGGAGACGGGCCTGGTGTGCGGCGTGTACAGGTGCGGGGCTGGGGTACAGTCCTGGGGTTCGGTGCGGAGGAGGGGTACGGTGCTGACATACGGGGGTACGGTGCTGACATATGCGGGGGGAGGGTGGGCTGTACGACTCGTATCCGGGCATAAGTTTACCCGTGTACATGTGTGCTACAGCGTTCGCTCCATACGGGGCCTTTTACATGCGGTTGTGTATTCGGATGGGCGGTACGGATTGTACTTGCGCGCTCGGACTTCTGTTTTACGAGTTGCACGTAAAAATGTTCGGCTCCCTCTCATACACTTTTCCCGACGCTATTCGTATGTATTTTTAACATACGAATCGTACTTCGCCGGTTGTAATGCACTTGTACGAATCGTACGTAAAAATATACAGATACGAGTCGTACGCAATTTTTTTTTAACGGATCGGAATCGGGACCTAAATGTTGAACAGAAACAAATATATCAACAAGTGAAAGAACAGATTGACCATGGATTACTTCATGAAATGAAAGGGTGCTCATATACATCATTTCAACCTATACGAATTTATGTGAGTGGTCAAGCTGGAACAGGAAAAAGTTTCTTAATTAAAGTAATTACAAGCTATCTGCAGAGAACAACTGAGTCGCATTTGTCTTGTGTTGTCACTGCTCCAACTGGGTTGGCAGCACATAACATTAAAGGAATTACTTTACATCGTTTACTAATGCTACCAGTAGAGCATGAGAACAAATTGGAATACCACAAGCTTTCTGGAGAAGCTTGTTGTGAAGTTTCAAGAGTCATGAAGAAAATGAAACTTCTCATTATTGATGAGGTAAGCATGGTCTCAAACTTGATGCTTGCTTTTGTGCATTTAAGAATACAGCAAATTCTTAAAACAGAGTATGACGTTTTATTTGGAGGAAAACACGTCATAGTATTTGGAGATCTACTGCAACTGACTCCGGTAAAAGGACAACCGGTATTTAAAACACTTGCACATGAAGATACCAGAAAGTCTCTCGGTAGTGTGGGTAACGTGAACATTTGGACATATTTTGAATACAAAGAACTGACAACAAATATGCGACAGGCAAATGATGCTGAATATGGAAGTATTCTTCAAGATATAAGAATTGGACTTCTGACAGAACATGGCAAACAAGCTTTGCAGAGTCGATTACTTTCCAATTTGTTTCCAAATGAAAATGTAGTTCCTGAGAAAGTGTACATGAAAATTGCAGAAAATAAATCAATGATCTGCTTAATGCCAACACTGCGCGAGTGTTCTATATTCAACGAAGTACTATTGAAACTGGAAAATGAAGAAATTATAAAAATGGAAGCCATCGATAAAATAGAGCATGAAGGAATCACTATTATTTTGACGGGAAAATTGAAAACAAACCTTGATTCTTTAGAAAAAAAGATATCTAAAACGGCTGGTTTTGAAAAGACTATATGCATTTGTAAACTGTCGGGTAATTTTAAGGTGTAATTTAGATGTAGAAAAAGGTTTAGTTAATGGAGCAATGGGTAAAGTGGTGGATTTTGTTATTTATCAGAAAAAAGAAGGAATTTAATTTTTTTAAATTAAATTTGATCAGATTGAAGAAGTTAAAGAAATTGGTCGTTGTTCAGTTCGTTTTTTGCTTGTTAAAGATTTATATGTCCATAGGAAACAATTTCCATTTTCTCTGGCATATGCAGTGACTATTCATAAATCTCAAGGATTAAGTGTAGACAGTGCATTGGTGAACATTGGATCTACCGTGTTTAAAGAGGGTATGGCATATGTTGCTTTGTCGCGAGTCAGAACATTATCTGGTTTGTTTTGATTGATTTTGATGAGACAAAGGTTACTGCAGATGCAAACTGTGTAAAAGAGTATAATAGGTTAAGAAGGGTGTATGCTCCCAATTTAGGTCAATATCCTGTATTTGAAAAGCGTATGGTTGGTCGAAAAAGAAAGTTTGAGAATATCTGTACTGAAGGTGTAGAGAAGGGAAAAGAACAAGATAATGTTGTGATTGCAAGTAAAAAGAAAAAGGACACTATTGAAGAGATTGTTGGTTATCAGTTTGAAAAGAGTTCAGGTGTCAACTGCTAATGTAATGGTCAATGTTGTTTTTTATCTTGAAGGTTTGCAAGAACAAATTATGCAGAATTGGCAAAAAAGACTTTGTTCCTTGTTGCATTCTGTGTATGAAAAATTGACAACAGATACAAGTAAAATACAAACTGTTTCAGATGTTCGTAATCTTTTGGATGTGTGTTCTGGTTCTACACAATTTACGCAAAATATCCAACAAGATGCTCAGGAATTTTTAATGTATATGCTTGCCATTTTTGAAAATGAAGGTGTAGAAATAGAAAATATTTTTGGCCTTTGTTACAAATGGGAACATCATTGTGAAAATTGCATGTATACTTCTAGCACTAATGTAGACACTGAAAGATTTCTATATTTAACATTACCGGACTGTAAATCAGTGTCTTTCAATAAATTAGTTAAAGGTGCAAATCAAAACATGGAGTGTAGCCAATGTAAATCAGAAATGTTATCCACATTATTTAAAAAAAAAATATGGATAATATATAATTTTAATGATGCAACGTTGTACAGCTGAGGGAAGAAAACTGAATACTTTAATAAAGCAATTTGTAGCAACACGACTATCAATATCAGGAAGGACTTTTGTAGCAATTGCCATAATTTTCCATGATGGTCCTTCCACAATATCTGGACATTACACTGCCTATCTAAAATGTGACAAAGGCTGGACACTTTGTTATGATGCCCAGTTAGTTTTCAAACAACGTTTGCCTAGTGAATTACCAAATTCTTACCTAATATTTTTAAAGCCAAAGTTTTAGGAAGATAATTCACTCTCTGAGAAATTTATTATTATAATTTATCAGGATTACCATTGGACAATTTACATAAAAAACAGTGCAAAAATACAATTTGGCCTCCAGGAAAGGTATGTTTGAATTATGGACTTTTTCGTGCTCATTGACTCGGTTAATATTTTAAAGCGACAACATTTACAGTTTTTATAAGTTAAAGTTATAAAATGTGGTTAGCCATAAGCATTTCATATATGTGTGATTTGTATTTTCTGGTATTTTACTGAGAATAGCATGTTGGTTTTTTTTAAACAATCTTTTTGATTGTTTTTTTTTGCCCGCTGTTATGTGATGAGTATGATTGAAATCACTATTTCTAGTGAAATTCAATATTTTCTGAGACCAGCAATAAAAGCCAAACAAATTACTTTGTTTAAATTATGCTGTGTTGTTAAAAATGTATTATTACATGTTATAACTATTTTTTCTTTTTTTTCACAGATCCTAATTCTAAAATAAGCAATGTACCCCAATTTACATTTAAAAAAACATCTGAAAAAATGTGCACCATTTTTTATTTCTATTACTGTGAAGGTAAGTTTAACTATGTATTAATATGCAGAATGGGCAGATCTGCAAGAAGCTACAAAGTTTGAATACGTTTTTAAAACACTCTGTGCTTACCTGCTATCATTCGCAAGCAATTTTCCAAACAGAAATATATCACTTTTTGTAACATAGTTATAGCGCAAGACACTCTTTCATATTTACAAAGAGAGGAAAAGGCACTCTGTGTACCTTTTCTTCTCCATGTAAATACGACCTTATCATACACACCACTTTGCGTTGAAAGGGCGTTCTATAAGTGTTGGTGTGCGTGATTGCACAGAATACTCATAGAACAAGACACATCTCCAGATTTATCAGAAATCATAAATCTCTACATATGTGTGAATGCTGCACCATTCTCCAATTGGTGTAGCAAAGCAGAACAAGGAGAATTGTTTTCATTTCTCCTCATGTTTTATCTTTCAATGCATGCTACAATGCTCAGCATACATTGAAGGAGAAAAATGCCTTTACAGATTGTTTTTGTGCAGGAAGGTGTGTCTTCCTGCACAAAAACAAACTCCACATGACACAGATATCCTTGCACCATGGTGACAGGGTGCCTGTGTCACCACATGGCTGCAGTTTAAGCAGCCATGCAGAGAGAAGCATAGACTTGCAACATATTTATGTACATATGTTGCATCCCTGTGCATCGGAAGTACTACAGCACACTGCAGTTAAAGAGGTTACTGTGTGATGCTGCAGCACTTCCTTATAGTACTGCACTTATACATTCATCATACGCTACTAATGTATTCGTTCAGTCAATTACGCACTACACATACATTCATCTAAACTTTCACACACTAACATACA
Organism: Triturus cristatus; assembly: GCF_964204655.1. Taxonomy (NCBI): domain Eukaryota; kingdom Metazoa; phylum Chordata; class Amphibia; order Caudata; family Salamandridae; genus Triturus; species Triturus cristatus. Next base: position 727,469,233 of record NC_140585.1, read on the forward strand.
AATATAGCTCTTTTTTAAACAGAGAAGTTAGTTCTCACAAGAACTTTTTTTTTTCTTTTATAATTTTTTGTGCTTTTTTCAATGATTTTGTGGGTTTTAAACAAAAAAGGGAACAGGATGAACAAAATAGTGAACTTTAGGGAAAGAAAAATGAACACTGATGGTTTCTCTGCACCCTGCAGATAAGGTCAATGGACTGCTCACCATAACAGAGCAGTTTGTTGCATTTAATGCAACTAATTTTAAGTTGTCCAAATTCAACTGTGCAGGAAGGTGTGTCTTCCTGTACAAAAACAAACTCCACATGACACAGATATCCTTGCACCATGGTGCAAGGGTGCCTGTGTTACCACATGGCTGCAGTTTAAGCAGCCATGCAGAGAGAAGCATAGACTTGCAACATATTTATGTACATATGTTGCATCCCTGTGCTTCGGAAGTACTACAGCACACTGCAGTTAAAGAGGTTACTGTGTGATGCTGCAGCACTTCCTTATAGTTCTGCACTTATACATTCATCATACGCTACTAATGTATTCGTTCAGTCAATTACGCACTACACCTTCATTCATCTAAACTTTCACACACTAACATACAAATATAGCTATTTTTTAAACAGAGAAGTTAGTTCTGACAAGAACTTTTTTTTTCTTCTTTTTTCCTATATATTTTTTGTGCTTTTTTCAACGATTTTGTGGGGTTTTTCTTAAACAAAAAAGGGAACAGGAAGAACAAAATAGTGAACTTTAGGAGAAAAAAAAAATTAACACTGATGGTTTCTCTGCGCCCTGCAGATAAGGTCAATGGACTGCTCACCATAACAGAGCAGTTTGTTGCATTTAATGCAACTAATTTTAAGTTGTCCAAATTCAGGACATATGTCCGGGTGAACAACAGATGACGATGCCGCAGATGTAATTGCCACTTCTGGCGGAGGGTTGTGACACATTCTTCTGCACTCATCCCTTGCCAGGTTGACGGGGTGGAGAGTCCTGAGGTGCTTCATCATACTTGCGGTCCCGCAAGAGTATTTTTTGGTTGGATCTCCTCACGACAGGACCCTGTGGCACATTTTGCACGTGACCTTAGTTGCATTGGTTTTTGCTTGTCCTTCAGGAAAGGAACATTTTTTCCAAACCACTCAAGTGTATCGTTCAGGGCGTGGAGGTTCAGGAAGAAACCCATCATCTGAAGAATGTTCTGAATCAGATGGTGCTTGCTGTCCAGAAGCCATTTTCTTCAGAATGAAATGAATGGCAGCTGTAGAAATCTCCCCAAAAAAGTTCTTCTCTGCAGAGAGATGCTCCTCCAAAGACGGTCAAAGAAGAATGATTGAAATGGGTGGGGTCTTTCAATAGTTAGAATAGGAAGTGTAATGAACCAATCAAATCTCTTTTTTTCAGGTCACATGGCATCCGCACACCGTGCGCAAAGGCAGCACGTACAAGCGCAAATTCGCGAAATTGCATTTAAAAGGAATATAGGATTAGAAGTAAAAATATATTAATTTTATGAGTAGTTTAGATCATGTCTTCAATTAATATTTACATGAAATACATATATATATGTTTTTTGACATTTAAAATATTTCGCGGGATTCGCACACCCACCGCGTCAAAGACGCATATGACTTTTCGCGGAAGCGTGCTAGCATCGCATGACGTACTTCGTACGTGTTGTGTATGGGCTTGGAGTCGCGTACCGGTCACATAGCAACCGTGCATGAAAATACGTACCCAACGCATATCGTACGCGGATCCTACACTACAATCGTAAAATGGCGACTATGTTCCACGCAGGGATAGAGAAAGGTGCGCATAGGGTGCGCGAATCCCAAAAAAATAGTAAAAAATAAAAATAACAAAGTATTAAAAATATAGTTTAAAAAATATTTTAAAAATATAAAAAATAGTTTTAAAAAATCTACAATTTTTTTTATTAAAAATTCATTAAAAACAAATAATATTTTTTAATTTTGAAAAGAATTAATTGAAAAAAAACTTTACAAAATTGTGAAAAACAATATAAAAAAACATAATTAAAAGAATTGACACACTGAAATATAAAGATTTAGAAATCCTAAAACATCATAGCTTTAGAAATAAGTTATAGATAGGAATTAGCATTTAAAAAACCTTTGAAATTCACTTAAAAAAACATAGGTTTCAGGCACGCTATAGTTAGGAATTAGCATTTAAAAAACCTTAGAAATTCACAGAAAAAAACATAGGTTTCAGGGGCGTTATAGTTAGCTGGACATTTCCCTCGTACAAAACCCTAGAAATTTCCCCGTTATAGTTAGTTCAGCTAACTATAACTCGCGCCCCCGCAATGCACTGCTGATGACGTCACATATTACAGCATTCATGACATGGTCAGTGACATCACTGCTGACATCTCAAATAACATCACTAATGACGTCATTCATGTGATCATTTGAGGCATCTTGTCACACCCTAATATAACCTTTGATACACCCACTGTAAATTACATACTGCCACTCTCAAAACCATAGACACTCCAACACCAATAAGTACATACCCCATCACAGAGTCTTAGGTCTAAACACCCATCCACTCACTCACCCGTACAGTCACTCATACTTATGGTCACTCAGTACAGGACTATAATGTGCACACATACACCTATATAGAGAATCCCACACCGCTACTCATCCATAGAGTTACTCACACAAATACTCAGTCATGCAAATAATTAATCACACTGCCATTTACTCACCTATACAGTTATACACACACAAGCTCAATTACTCATACAAATACTAGCACATTCTTATGGTCTTATACAATCAATGATACAAGCACACACTCATCCATACAGCCACTCACACTATCACACACTGTCAGTTAAAGTCATTTCTGTACTCCAACATACATATATACTGTCATTCACATATGTAGTAAATTACACATGTACTAATGAAATATACATTCACACACTAACACAACCATACAGATATTCACCCACCCATACAGTCCATTACAGATCTAGTGTTGAAATCATGCATCCAGTAAATCACCCACTGACACATCTATGCACAGAGTCACACACATCCCACCCACACAAACACTCAGGTACCCATACAGATACTCAGACACTCAGACAACCAATCAATAACCTAAATAGATATTCATGTACCTATTCACAAAACCATGCATCCGCTTACACACCAACAGACAGACGCATACAGTCATTCACACAGTTTAGTCATTAACCCATGCATTCAGTAAGATACATTTAATGACTCACTTATAGAGTCAGTCACGCACCTACAAAATCATCCATTCACACACTTATACACTCACTCATTCTTCAATATGCCTTTTCCTATATATAATAAACATATTTAACCCCTTCCATGCTGCGCAAATTCCGCCGCTGTGCTGACGGAATCTTGCGCGGGCGTGGTCATGACGGAACGGTTCCGTCATGAGCACAGCTCAACCGTGGCTCATGACGGAACCGTTCCGTCATGAGCACCGAAGGGGTTAAAGTTTATAGAAACACACAGACACTGGATGATGTCATCAGTGATGTCATCAGTGATGTCACCATGTCATGAATGATGTAATATGTGAAGTCATCAGCAGTGCATTGCGGGGGCACAAGTTATAGTTAGCTGAACTAACTATAACGGGGGAATTTCTAGGATCTTGTACGAGGGAAATGTCCAGCTAACTATAACGCCCCTGAAACCTGTTTTTTTCAGTGAAAAAAAAAAAATATATATATATATATATATATATATATATTCACTGAAAAAACCATAGGTTTCACACACGTTATAGTTAGGAATTAGCATTTAAAAAACCTTAGAAATTCAGTGAAAAAACCATAGGTTTCACACATGTTATAGTTAGCTGGACATTTTACTCGTAAAAAACCAATGAAATTGCCCCGTTATAGTTAGTTCAGCTAACTATAACTCGCGCGCCCGCAATGCACTGCTGATGACGTCACATATTACATCACTCATGACATGGTCAGTGACATCACTCATGACATCACTGATGACATCTCAAATGACATCACTGATGACATCACTGATGACATCATCCAGTGAATGTGTGTTTTTCTGAAAATTAAATATGTTTTATATATGTATATCTCAAGGTTGATAGAAGAATAAATGGGTATATTACTGTCTAAATGGATGATTTCTTTTTGAAAAATTGATTGTGTAACTGACTGATTAAGTGTATCATAGTGAATACATGGCTTAGTGAGTAATATTTAAATATGTAAATATCTGTATCATTTTTTCACTTTGTGTATAAGTGGCTGCATGGGTTGGTGAGTAGCTACATGGGTGTCTATATAGGTTATTAGTTGGTTTTTTTGAGTATTAGTCTGAGTGTCTGCATGGTTCGGTGGGGGGTATGACGTAGTGCATAGGTGCATGAATGAGTGACTCACTGTTTGTATGTGTTGAACAGAGCATGTGTGCAGGACTGCATGGGTGGATGTGTGTGTGTATTGGTGTGTTAGTGAGTGAATGACTGTCTGAATAGTGTCTTTATGAGTAACTACATATGTTTTAAACTAGTATATGTGACTATTGGTGTATATATGTGAGTATACGTGAGAGGGAGAGATTGAAAGAGTTCCTGTATGAATAAGTATGTGTTTCTATAAGTGATTGTTTAAAAGACTAAGTATGTGTAAGTTTCCGTAGAAGTAAGTGTGGTGGTGTGTGTATAACTGTATATACAGGTGAATGTATGTTTGATTCTTTATTAGCATGAGTGACTATGTGTGTGAGTAACTCTATGGATGAGTGGCATTATGTAACAGGATGTATAGGTGTATGAGTACATATGATGAGTGAGTACATGTATGAGTGACTGTATAGGACTGTTGGTGAATGAGTGGATGTGTATGTTGATCTTAGAATTACTGAAGAGGTTGTTGTAACTGGTATTGGTATGTCCATTGTTTTGAAAATTTTAGTCTCTATTTTTGAATGTGTGTATCAAAGCTTATATTAAGGTGAGAGGAGGTCTGCCACTCTATCACAAGGATGATGTCATCAGTGATGTCATCAGTGATGTCATTTGAGATGTCATCAGTGATGTCATGAGTGATGTCACTGACCATGTCATGAGTGATGTAATATGTGACGTCATCAGCAGTGCATTGCGGGCGCGCGAGTTATATTTAGCTGAACTAACTATAACGGGGCAATTTCATTGGTTTTTTACGAGTAAAATGTCCAGCTAACTATAACATGTGTGAAACCTATGGTTTTTTCACTGAATTTCTAAGGTTTTTTAAATGCTAATTCCTAACTATAACGTGTGTGAAACCTATGGTTTTTTCAGTGAATTTCTAAGGTTTTTTAAATGCTAATTCCTAACTATAACGTGTGTGAAACCCATGGTTTTTTCAGTGAATTTGCAAGGTTTTTTAAATGCTAATTCCTTACTATAACGTGTGTGTAACCCATGGTTTTTTCAGTGAATTTGCAAGGTTTTTTAAATGCTAATTTTTTTTTTTATTCTTCATTTTTTTCAAACATATTTTTAATTTAATTTTCTTTCATTTTATAAAGACTATGCTTAAATTTTTAAAATCCTTAAATATTTTTTTTTAATATATTTTTTAAAATAAACATGTAAAATTTATTACCAGATTTGTTTTTTTTTTTATTTTTTTTTTTTTAGTACGCGTACCGTAAGCTCACGGTAAGCGTACGGTTTACGCAACGTCCGTAATCTATCTACGCTGCTTGCGTATAGTTACACAATTTGCGTAGCCGCGCGTACTGCGCGTGGGACGCGTGCGCGCTTACGCCACACGCGCACGTTACGCGGAAGTGCCGGGGAGTGACTGTTATGCGCATGCGCGGAAGCGCGTGTCTTTTTTACGCGCACGCGTACTTTTTGCCGTAAGCGTACCGTAAGCGTACCGTAAGCGTACGGTAGGTCATGTGATCTTGAAACACAACTTTTGATTGGTTGAAAGTACTTTCAGTTCTAGAACTCTCCTACACCACACCCATTCCCCTCATTTCTGCTTGTGATCCCTTGGGAGAAGGAGCTGGTTTGTCTTTGGGATACGATGGCAGAACAGCAGAGCTCTTCTGAGAGTGAGGCTAGCACCAGCAGCACTGTCTTGAGGCAGAGAGCGAGGAAAGTAAAGCCTTCTTATGTTTGGGATTATTTTACTTTTCCAGAAGGCCAGCAAAAGGTGAATGCACCCTTAGTTACTTGCAAGCTGTGTAAGCGTGTACTTTCTAGAGGTAATCCTAACAGGAAGTATTCCTTTGGGAATCACACCATGAAGAGACACCTCCAGGATGTACACAGAAGGACACATGGTCATCTTTTTGGAGGTAACTCTTCAGAAAGACGAGCCAGTACATCCACAGCAGCTCAGCCTGGACCATCACCTGCAGGGCTTACTCCTTCTTCTGCAGGTCAGGTGAGCCCTTCATCTGTGGGGGGAGAATCTCCTTTTGCTGGCCCTCTGGAAATGAACCTTCGATTTCGGAAGGTTGATATTCATTGCACATTTTGTAAAGGTCTAATTTGTCATAGGGAGACCAGTGTTTCCCTAGTGAACAACAAAATAGATCAGCACATTTGTAGCTTTGAATGATTTTCCCATGCTTCCTTTCCTCTGTCCCTGCATGAACACAACGGTTCTTTTAAGAGCCAACCTTATCTTCCATCTTTTTTTTACTTGTTTTTAAAAACTTTTTTTTTTTTTTTTTACCGTACGCGTACGGTAAGCGTACCTTTTTTTTATTTTTTAAAAAAAAACACTAAAAATCATTTATCACATTATAAAGTCCTTGAGAGACTACAATTTTTATTATTGACTTACCATACTCACTCAAAAAAATATTTATTCATTTGTTTTTTTAAAAAATAGTTTTTAAAATGGTTGTAGTTTCCGAAAATTTTCTATATCGATCTGAAAATAAAGAAAAAAGTATTAATATTTTTAAACCATTTAATAATACAGTACACATATTTACATTTTTTACCAAAAAATATTTTTGCCTTATTTTTGCTGTTTTCAGAATAAATTGCATTTCACTATTAATTGTGAAAGCAATTGCATTCATCATTTTACAGCGGGCAAAAAAAATTAACAATCACAAAGATTGTATTAAAAAAGCCCAGAATCTCTTCTCACTTAAACTTATCATTACAGAAATGCATATTATTCTAAAAAAATATCATCTAAAAACAATACTTTTTTCTTTAAAATACCGTCTGATATGTTTGTTTGAGAAGTATAATCACAATATTATATCTCAAATAACTCCAAAATACATCTGATTTTATTTCCTTTAGGCCAAATAGTATTTTTTTTTTTTTTCCTGGAATAAATTTCCAAGGGAAATCCATTAAAATTCTAAAGTTTAATCTGTCCAGATCTCACCGATTCTCTGTAACATTTTGGTTCACGAAAATTTTTTGAATAATTTATTTAGTCCACAATAGAATTGCTTACTTTTCCACATGGCCAAATAGTAATTTTTTAAATCATTTTTGAAAAAAATTTCCAATGGCAGTTCAATAGCATTCCAAAATTTAAAATGTGCAGAAGTTACCGATTATCTCTAAATTATTGGTTTTTCAAAATTGCATTAAAAATTAAAAAAGTCCACATTACAATTGGTTATCTTTCCTTTAGGCCAAATGATAATTTTAAAAATATTTTTTCTACAAAATTGCAATGGTAATCCAGTAAAATGGTAAAATTATTTTGTCCAGATCTTGCCAAGTCTCTCTAAAATTTAGGTTTCAGGAAGATTAGATAGGAATTTGCTAAATCAAAAGGCAAACGTTGCTTGAAAATCAATTGGGAATCATTACACAGTGTCCAGCCTTTTTCACATTCCAATTCTAAATTATTATGTACAGCTCTGGTCGGCATTCTATTTTCCTCTAACTTGTTATAACAGTATTTACAAATACGCTGATCTTCACCCTATTCAAAACAATTTTCTAGAAATATATATGTGGCAAAATCCTTCCACTTATAATTATCTTCATTTTCACTCTTTCTGTAGAGATCAACATTCCTAGTTTGTTTTCTATAATGAGTTCTGCGGCAACAAATACAAGTAAAATTTGGTCTTTCATTAGAGACTATTGCAAATTTTGTTATGTGATCATTAAATGTGTTACTTACAGAGGGTTCTACATTGTCTTCCACTTCTTCCTCATTTACTGTGTCCTTCTCTGCACTGTTTTGTTCAGGACCAAAGTAACAAAACTGAATTTCATCAACAACCTTCTCTACATCTGATACCGTTCCTCGGAACAGAGCCCTATTCAATTCATTTAACTTTATTGCTGGACTTTTGGCAAAATACAACCGTCTCACAAACTTTCTCATTTCAGTATGATGAACAGCCAGCATCCTAAAATGATGGAAAACACGATTGCACACTTTTCTAGATAGACAAGCAAGAGAATGACCCTGCAAACCAGTATTCTCTCTCACTCTGCATGGATCCAGACTTTGAAGCACCTTAATCTTTTGTTTTACACTTTTTTTACTATATTCTCTTAGAAACTCTCGAAATCTGTCAATAGATTCCTGACGCACAGTGCAAATACTACTACAATTCCAAGTGTACACTGGGGCTTTAGGACGTCTCCCCATTGCCTCATCTGCCATCACTTGTACCTCATCTCTTGGAACCATTATCTCCTTCTCCATTATGCAACCATTTTTTACTTCGTATGAACGACCTCTGGTGTCAACTGCATGCAGCAAACTATTACTTTGAAAATAGCTCTCTTCATTAAAAAAAGGTTCACTACTTGAACTATGCATCCACTTTCCTAAAAACACTTTACAAAAGTTTGTTCTGTTCACTACTCTTTTGCTTTTGCTTTGTGATTTCAGTACATTAACCATTTTATCTAATGTACGCATCCTATTCAAAATTAATATGAATAGTTTCCTTTTTAATTCTAATGCTTTTGCTGCAATGGCTTCAATTTCTTTTTTTCTCTTGTAATATTTAGCCTTTTGCTTATATTTCTTTATATCCTTTATCAAATTGGACATAACTCTTCTCTGAAACATTTTTCTACGTATCTCTTTAAATGCTGTTTTTCTGTTTATGTTAAACTTTTCAATTGCAGAAGGTATATTTGCATTAACTAAATTCTCAATTTTTTGCTGTTCTCTATGTTTTGTTACATTTTTCCGAGAACAGACATTTTGTACATTTTTCTTTGTTTTAAATATTTTGTTTAGGAATTGTTTTTTTTGCTTACCAGAAGATTTTTTCTTTTTCCCAACATCAGCATCTTCTACTAACTTTGGTCCTCCAGTTGTCTTCAAATATTGTTTTTTTTTTAGCGTTTTTTGAACTCGAGATTTTGTAGGCATCTTAAATTTTGTTCACTGTTCTTCAGCAATACCTGAAAAAAACTAAAAAAAAAATCTGTTATTGTATTTAAATATATTACTACATTTCTTTTCACAATAGTCACAAAACGAAATTTCTTTGCCAATTTGAATGCACACAAACTGCTCTTTTTTTTGGGCAAGTGAAAATCTCTTTTACAAACTGTCACATTATGAAACCACTTTTCAGATTTTTTAAAAAGCCCATGTCCACAGTGCTACACTCCACCAAGGGCAACCAGCCTTAGTGATGCTGAATGTATTTGCATTACAGACTTAAACCTGAAAACCCCACTGGCTTGTAAATACTGTGCATGATTATACATGGCAAGCACATGGGTGTGTGCTAAGACTCTGCTTCTTCCCCCAATAATGCGCTCCCCCTTTCCATCTAATGCAACTGTGAAATCACCAGAGCAAGACGCAATAAATCTCTGCCTATAATTCTTCTATGCACACAGAGTCATGTTTTCACATTAGTCCCAAAACGAAATTTCTTTGCCAATTTGAAAGCACACTTACTGCTCTTTTTTTTTCGGGCCAAGTGAAAATCTCTTTTTACAATTTGAAATCACTTTTACAGATTGACACATTATGAAACCACTATTTTTGATTTATTTAATTGCACGTGTCCAAGCTGTTTTTTTTTCAGACCACCACCATGTGCATTCTCTGTGACTGCCTACACTCCAGCAAGGGCAACCAGCCTTAGTGATGCTGAATGTATTTGCATTACAGACTTAAACCTGAAAACCCCACTGGCTTGTAAATACTGTGCATGACTATACACGGCAAGGACATGGGTGTGTGCTAAGCCTCTGCTTCTTCCCCCAAAAATTCGCTCCCCCTTTCCATCTAATGCAACTGTGAAATCACCAGAGCAAGACGCAATAAATCTCTGCCTATAATTCTTCTATGCACACAGAGTCATGTTTTCACATTAGTGCCAAAACGAAATTTCTTTGCCAATTTCAAAGCACACTTACTGCTCTTTTTTTTTCGGGCCAAGTGAAAATCTCTTTTTACAATTTGAAATCACTTTTACAGACTGACACATTATGAAACCACTATTTTTGATTTATTTAATTGGACGTGTCCAAGCTGTTTTTTTTTCAGACCAACACCATGTGCATTCTCTGTGACTGCCTACACTCCACCAAGGGCAACCAGCCTTAGTGATGCTGAATGTATTTGCATTACAGACTTAAACCTGAAAACCCCACTGGCTTGTAAATACTGTGCATGACTATACACGGCAAGGACATGGGTGTGTGCTAAGCCTCTGCTTCTTCCCCCAAAAATTCGCTCCCCCTTTCCATCTAATGCAACTGTGAAATCACCAGAGCAAGACGCAATACATCTCTGCCTAAAATTCTTCTATGCACACAGAGTCATGTTTTCACATTAGTGCCAAAACGAAATTTCTTTGCCAATTTGAAAGCACACTTACTGCTCTTTTTTTTTTGGACCAAGTGAAAATCTCTTTTTACAATTTGAAATCACTTTTACAGACTGACACATTATGAAACCACTATTTTTGATTTATTTAATAGCACGTGTCCAAGCTGTTTTTTTTTCAGACCACCACCATGTGCATTCTCTGTGACTGCCTACACTCCAGCAAGGGCAACCAGCCTTAGTGATGCTGAATGTATTTGCATTACAGACTTAAACCTGAAAACCCCACTGGCTTGTAAATACTGTGCATGACTATACACGGCAAGGACATGGGTGTGTGCTAAGCCTCTGCTTCTTCCCCCAATAATTCGCTCCCCCTTTCCATCTAATGCAACTGTGAAATCACCAGAGCAAGACGCAATAAATCTCTGCCTTTAATTCTTCTATGCACACAGAGTCATGTTTTCACATTAGTGCCAAAACGAAATTTCTTTACCAATTTGAAAGCACACTTACTGCTCTTTTTTTTTCGGGCCAAGTGAAAATCTCTTTTTACAATTTGAAATCACTTTTACAGACTGACACATTATGAAACCACTATTTTTGATTTATTTAATTGGACGTGTCCAAGCTGTTTTTTTTTCAGACCAACACCATGTGCATTCTCTGTGACTGCCTACACTCCAGCAAGGGCAACCAGCCTTAGTGATGCTGAATGTATTTGCATTACAGACTTAAACCTGAAAACCCCACTGGCTTGTAAATACTGTGCATGACTATACACGGCAAGGACATGGGTGTGTGCTAAGCCTCTGCTTCTTCCCCCAATAATTCGCTCCCCCTTTCCATCTAATGCAACTGTGAAATCACCAGAGCAAGACGCAATAAATCTCTGCCTATAATTCTTCTATGCACACAGAGTCATGTTTTCACATTAGTCCCACAACGAAATTTCTTTGCCAATTTGAAAGCACACTTACTGCTCTTTTTTTTTTCGGGCCAAGTGAAAATCTCTTTTTACAATTTGAAATCACTTTTACAGACTGACACATTATGAAACCACTATTTTGATTTATTTAATTGCACGTGTCCAAGCTGTTTTTTTTTCAGACCACCACCATGTGCATTCTCTGTGACTGCCTACACTCCACCAAGGGCAACCAGCCTTAGTGATGCTGAATGTATTTGCATTACAGACTTAAACCTGAAAACCCCACTCGCTTGTAAATACTGTGCATGACTATACACGGCAAGGACATGGGTGTGTGCTAAGCCTCTGCTTCTTCCCCCAAAAATTCGCTCCCCCTTTCCATCTAATGCAACTGTGAAATCACCAGAGCAAGACGCAATAAATCTCTGCCTATAATTCTTCTATGCACACAGAGTCATGTTTTCACATTAGTGCCAAAACGAAATTTCTTTGCCAATTTGAAAGCACACTTACTGCTCTTTTTTTTTTTCGGGGCAAGTGTAAATCACTTTTACACACTGACACATTATGAAACCACCATGTGTAACTACAACAAAAACAATTCCCATTTCTATTATTCATTTCTTAAGTTACCACATACATCCCCTCTCAAACTGTAAACTCACCTTTAAAATTAGTTAGTTGTGAAAGAAATGTGACACTCAAACAGCAGATTATCAGAGCCAGGATCTCTGTTCTGTTCACCTCTCTCCTCTCAGCAGAACCAGATAATGGCAAACTTTCCCTCTATTTTTCCACACATATACATGTAAGTTTCAAATCTCAGTGCTTCCCCCTTTTTTTCACATGTATTCACACATTTCTATTGGTTGAAAACCAACCCTTTTCCAAAAGTACCCTGCCCCCAACTTGACTTCTGCCTAGTACCCTTCCCCCAACTTGACTTCTGCCTGCTACCATAGCAACAGCTCATGGAACACTGCTGTGTGCAGTTAGGTCAGAAGTTCGACACACAATGTTTCAATTCCACAGAGCAAGAGTGCTTGACTTTTCAAACCTTACAGCAAATCCATAGTACTGTTCTTTGGTTACACATTTTTTTGTACCAATACAAAACATGCTTCTATTAATTTTCACATACAGCCTAGTTTTTATTCTAGAATGGTATGAAACAGCCAATCAGTTCTTTTTGTTTTAAAAAAATATGTATGCCTCCATTTCCAAACTGTCTTTCTTTTCTTATTGCCATTCTACTGAAAGACACCTCCTGAGTGCATCCAGTTCTCCTTTGAAGATGTTCACAGTGTGGATTGTAGGGCACAGCTATGTCTTCTGGAGTGAAAAGTTTGCAGAGAAAACAGATATGGTGAGAGACCTTGCTTTGCCAAATGTAGACATTAAATGGATTGGTCAGAGAGGGTTAAAGTGGCACCAATTGATGCCATTGGTGAAATCCTTCATTCAAATCCAACACCCTGACCTCATAATAGTGCACTGTGGTGGCAATGACCTAGGCACTTTGACTGGGGTAGGTCTGGAAATGCTTATGAAGGACACCTTTGCACAACTGTTTACACTTTTCCCTAAAACTGCCTTTGTGTTTTCCAACATATGCCAAAGGCAAAAATGGAACTGGTCCAATAATTTCTGTCCACAGATTGACAAAGCAAGAAAGCACGTCAACAAATCTGTTTCTGCTTTCCTCCGTGACTATGGTATGGGTGCCATTTACCACAACAACTTGCGTTATGACATGCAAGACATTTATAGAGGAGATGGTGTGCACTTCAATGATGAAGGGAACAGAGTCTTCCTCTTGAACCTTAGACTCTGCATCGGTACTTACTTGTAGGTACCACTAAAAAAATGACTTCATAAACACAACAGCTCTTTTTAGAGCTCCCTAATTTCTAAACTCTTAAATCTGCTTTTCATTTATCTATTTTTTTTTTTTTTTACCGTACGCTTACCGTAAGCTTACCGTACGCGTACCCCGTGATTTTTTTTTAAATCAATAAATGTTTTTTTTGTACTTTTCTGTCCTTCTTTGACCCCCTTACAAATGTTAGGGGGTCTGTAACTCTCCTCATTGCCCCCTTTCCTTGTTTTCACTCTTTTTTTTCAGAGTGAAATACACAAAATGGCGGCCGCCGCTTCCTGGTTTCGACCGATTCGAATGTTTACTAAGATCTAACAGCCAATCAGAATCGCGCTCGCGCACGCCGCCGTACGCTTACCGTAAGCGTACGGTAAGCGTACCGTAAGCGGGCTCAGATATATATATTGATTTAAAGGCTATTTTCTCAGAATCTACTGAACAGATTTACACCAAACCTACAAAAGGCACTTCCTTGACCTGAGGACTACCTCTCTGCCAAATTTCTAGTAATTCTGTTCAGCCGTTCGGGCTGTAGCCCTGTCTAAAGGTCCTATGGAAAAATGCATGGGAAAAACGCGTTTTGGGACCCCCCTTTTATCTCAGCCCCCGCTTGACGAATCCCCCCGAGACTTTCAGGGTAGGAGCGGAGCGTAGCGCCCCACCTATTTTGAGAAATTCGCGAGGATTCGTCGACCGGCGCCAAAGTTATTCAAAATAGAATGTTGAGGTTTTCCTATGGAAACGTGGTCCTAACTATAACTACCTACTGGCGACCGCCAGTAGGTAATATATATATATATATGTAGGAATATATATTCCATTTTCTTACAGTGGATATCGTTCTGAAAGACCATACTTACACTGGAAAACACATCTGCAAATGACATTGGAGAAAAACATGACAGCAATGGTGAGGTCTTTGTTGTAAAGAAATAGAAATTTGAACAGTAAGAAACAGGAGTACAAACAAAAAAGCAACTTACAATGTAACACTATAAGGCATGTGTGTTTAGGTGTAGGTGTTTGAAAGACTTGCAATTTTTTAACTCCTTCATCTTCTTAAGCAGGAGAGATCCCCATTTAAAACAGTCGATTGTAAAGATGTTCTGATTACTTCTATGTTTTTTAAGAACAGGTGGGTATAAATTGTGTTTATAACAAACTACAAGAAATATTCTAGTAATTTACAATTATTACATACATTCTTCTCTTTGTTTAATGCACAGCTTCAGAAGAGCCTGATGAATCTGGAGCCTTCATTTAAAAAACATCTGCAAATGTTCCAAAACAACAAGAGGACCGCGCTACACTGAGCCAACATTTAGCCAAGAAGTCTGGAACTGATGGGATAAAAAAAGTATCTCATATCTGAAAGACTAGGTAAAGAATCTAAAACTATTGTGATGATTGACCTTACCACTTCAAAACAAACTTCGGAGACATACTCAGAGCTGCATAGCAGTGTTATATCATTTATTCAAGCAAAGCGCTCCATAGAGACAGGAAGTAATGACTCTGTGGCCATAGTATCTAACTGTATAGAGACTATAAATTTCACCTATACACAACAACCACAGAAAATTCCACACAAGATGTAGCCTACTCTCCATGAATCTGACTTTTGATTCAGAGCCTGAGGTTTTAGTGGAGCCCTATGCCTTTTTCTCCATTTCAACCCCGGATTATTGAGATTATGTTGCTTATTATTTTGACTTGTTTAACACCTTAACCATTGCAAGTAGGGGATTCCATAAATATTATAGTTGAGGCTGAAAATTATCCTACATCAACACCCAAGTCCCTAGATTATTTTCATTATTATCATTTTGAAGTCAAGGAGCAGTAGCACATAGGAGAAGGCTGGAGCTCAATCAGGCAGCTTCTTTCAAAATGAAAGATATTTGAAATGGAGGATCAGGACCAGGTTTTAAAAAAGGACAGAATTAATTGGATGGTATAAATATGTTGGTAGCTAAAATAGGTAGTGATTTAAAAGGTAAAATATGTAGATCTGTGATTGGCACTGAATAAATTAAAAAGAAGTCATGTTTTTTTAGATATCCTAAGAATTTCAAAAACTCGGCCGCACCTGCTACAGTTGAACTTGAAGCTAGCATGCTGCTGAAAGAAAGTGCAGTGAACTTATGACCTACTGCTACAGTAGAGTGTTGCGAAGGAGGTTGCTATGACAACTAAGGTAAAACAGTGTTGGGGGAAGGGTTTAAATACACTGTACTTTCAAAATTTAAATGAGAGTAGTTTACACATAGTACGTCTCCTTCTTTAGAAATTTTGTAATTTAGTATTGTCACAGAAGGTGAAATATAGATGAGAAATAATAGTAGTGTAATGGTGAAAGCTTTAACTGATTTCCATGTGGATTTGCGACTGTAGCGGAGTTACACAGGAGTAGACATACTGGGCATTGCAAATACATCCACAGACACTCCCATATTGAGCTTCTTATCAGGAGACTAACCAATATGTAAAATATTGACCATTCAGAAGTGGAATAACAAATATATATATACATATATATATATATATATATATATATATATTCAAAATTATCCACTTCCGTAAAAGAGATAAGGAGACACGACGGGACTTAAAACACCATTTATTTACGCGTTTTGGCGGTTGCCTCTTCAGATGCCTCAGGTGCTGGGGGGCCGTTTATTTTCTCCTTTTGAATGTCGGCCCAACCCCCTAAAGTAGTGTCGGCCACACCTGAACCGCATCACACCCGGAAACACTCACGCTGTTCAGTGTTCAAGGACTGCAGGATCCAACATGCAGTTTGTTTGTGTGCGCAAGTGAGTGTCTCCGTCAGTCTTAATTTTTAGTTACTTCCTGTAAGAGACTGAATTGGAATGCGATTTAGGTTGAACACCTGCACTGTGCTGGACCATAAGTAGTGTCCAAGTCCTCACTTCCAGCCGCTTGGTCCCCATTGGCAGCACGTCTGGAGACGCCACTTCTAGTGACCACGTCTGTCCATATGTGATGGATTGTCGGTTGACAACAAATCCGCGGCGCTTCTTGGGGATTAACGGCGGTCCAGGTAAACGCCACTGAACCTTGGAGCACTTCAGGAAGGGTCCCCTTTGCGTCACAATGGCTACACACTAAATATTCAGAATTATTCACTTCCGTAAAAGAGATAAGGGGACACAGCAGGACTTAAAACAGCATTTATTTAAAATGTGGCATTACGCGTTTCGGCAGTTTGCTTCTTCAGATGCCTCGGGTGCTGGGGGTCTGTTTATTTTCTCCTTTTGAAGGTCGGCCCATCCCCCTAAAGTAGTGTCGGCCACACCTGAACCGCATCACATCCGGAAACACTCACGCTGTTCAGAGTTCAAGGACTGCAGGATTCAACATGCAGTTTGTTCGTGTGCGCAAGTGAGTGTCTCCGTCAGTCTTAATTTTTAGTTACTTCCAGTAAGAGACTGAATTTGAATGCGATTTAGGTTGAACCCCTGCACTGTGCTAGACCATAAGTAGTGTCCAAGTCCTCACTTCCAGCCGCTTGGTCCCCATTGGCAGCACGTCTGGAGACGCCAATTCTAGTGACCACGTCTGTCCATATGTGATGGATTGTCAGTTGACAACAGATCCGCCGCTTCTTGGGGATTAACGGCGGTCCAGGTAAACGCCACTGAACCTTGGAGCACTTCAGGTAGGGTCCACTTTGCGCGACAATGGCTACATGCTAAATATTCAAAATTATCCACTTCCGTAAAAGAGATAATGGGACACGGCAGATCTTAAAACGTCATTTATTTAAAATGTGGCATTATGCGTTTTGGCGGTTGCCTCTTCAGATGCCTCGGGTGCTGGGGGTCAGTTTATTTACTCCTTTTGAAGGTCAGCACATCCCCCTAAAGTAGTGTCGGCCACACCTGAACCGCATCACACCCGGAAACACTCACGATGTTCAGTGTTCAAGGACTGCAGGATCCAACATGCAGTTTGTTCGTGTGCGCAAGTGAGTGTCTCCGTCAGTCTTAATTTCTAGTTACTTCTAGTAAGAGACTGAATTGGAATGCGATTTAGGTTGAACCCCTGCACTGTGCTGGACCACAAGTAGTGTCCAAGTCCTCACTTTCAGCCACTATGTCCCCATTGGCAGCACTTCTAGAGACGCCAGTTCTAGTGACCACGTCTGTCCATATGTGATGGATTGTCGGATGACAACAGATCCGCCGTTTCTTGGGGATTAACGGAGGTCTGGGTAAACGCCACTGAACCTTGGAGCACTTCAGGAAGGGTCCTCTTTGCGCGACAATGGCTACACGCAAAATATTCAAAATGATCCACTTTATATTTATTTCCTGACCATGTCATGAATGATGTAATATGTGACTTCATCAGCAGTGCATTGCGGAGGCATGAGTTATAGTTAGCTGAACTAGCTATAACGGTGGAATTTCTATGGTTTTGTAAGAGTGAAATGTCCAGCTAACTATAACGTCCCTGAAACCTATGTTTTTTTCAGTGAATTTCTAGGTTTTTTTAAATGTTAATTTCTAACTATAACGTACCTGAAACCTATGTTTTTTTCAGTGAATTTCAATGTTTTTTTAAATGCTAATTTCTAACTATGATATCCCTATTAAGTCCCCATGAATCCTGAAGGTCCCTGGTGGCCAAGTAGCCCACCAGATACATTCAGTAAGCGCCACAGACCTGCATTTCAGAGAGGTGTTCTGACGCCACGCCCCTTTTTACACCACGCTGCAAATGTGGCTTCTGGCACACTGCTGCTCAGAGGATGAAGTCCACTTGTGTCTTGAGGTCCTCAGGACACAAGAGGACCTCATCGCCCCACCAGCAGTGCACCAGAAGCTGCATTTGCAGAGTAGTGTAAAATGGGGCGTGGCCTCAGAGCACCTCTCTGCAACGCACCCCTATGGCATTTACAAGAGGTATCTGGTGGACTAGTTGGCCCCCAGGGACCCTCAGGATTGAAGGGGAATTAATCCCCCAATTTAAAATGCACCACAGGGCGCGTTTGCACTGTGGTGCAGGGAGGGGGGCGGGGCCTGATGTGACTAGTGTGCAAATGCACCCTGTGGCTCGTTTTAAGTTGGGTGATTAACACCATAACATAACATAACACGTGTATTTGTAAAGCGCACGTTCACCACTACGGGTATCTTGGCGCTGAATAACAGATGTTTATTGTTACCCAACTCAATGGTACTCATTTTATCGACCTCAGATGGATGAAAGGCTGAGTGGACCCGCCGGGATTTGAACCTGTGACCATGAGGTCGAACACAGGCCCCTGCAGCAGACGCATTAGTCCACTGAGCCACCAGACCCGGGAGATTTAAGTCTCCTTGAATCCTGAGGGTCCCTGAGGGCCAACTAGCCCACCAGCTCTCTCCAGTAAGCACCACAGAGCGCGTTGCAGAGTGGTGTAAAAAGGGGGGGTGGCCTTGGACCACCTCTCTGCAAGGCAGCCCTGCCACAAAACGTGCCACAGGGCGCATTTGCAGAGTGTTGCTTGGGGGGGGGGCATGGCCTGATTTGACAAGTGTGCAAATGCGCCCTGTGGTGCGTTTTAAGTTGGAGGATTAAGTCCCCTTCAAACCTAAGGGTCCTTGAGGGCCAACTAGCCCAACAGGTACCTCAAGTAAGCGCCACAGAGCTGCGTTGCAGAGAGGCACAATGCCTCTCTGCAACGCTTTTTTTTTATTTCTTGTTTTTTTAGAAGGGGGGCTGTCTGGTTCCCCTTCTTTTAGCTTTTTTTGGGCCCTGGGGACCCCATTCCCCAGGGCCTGACCTCTTTTTAAAAAAATTCTGAACGGAAAGAAGGCAGCGTGAGCCCCCCTCCCGTGGCCAATTCTGGCCTCAGGGACCCCATCCCCCACGGCATGGCAACATTTGTTTATTTTTTATGGAGGGGCTGGGTGGCCCCCCTCCTGAGGCCTCTATTGGCCCCAGGAACCCCCATCCCCCAGGGCTGGCCTTTATTTTTTTATTTTTTTTGGGAAGGGGGATGCGTGGCCCCCCTCCCGGGCAACTTCTGGCCCCGGGGACCCCATCCCCCGGGGACGGCCCTATCTGTTGGGGACCATGGGGGGACCCCAATTCCCCCACGGTCCCGCCGGCTCCCCGCCTCCTGCGGGAGCCGGCATTGCCTTTCCACTAGGGGAGCTGCTAACATGCAGCTCCCCTTGTTGAAAAGCAATCTGGTTTGGAATTTGTAAGCGAGAGCAGGAAACCTACTCTTGCTTCCAAAATCCGAACCAGTGTTTGCTATGACGGGGGGAGCGGCACAGCACCCACCCTGCCATAGCAAACAGCAGTGTCCCGGGGGTGGGCACCCCAGCACACTGCAGGAGCCGGCCCTGGGGGGTGGTGGTCCCCAGGGCCATAAAGGGCTGCAGGAGGGGGGCCGTGCACAGCCCCGAGGAGGTGGTGGTCCCTGGGGTCCGTAATGGACCCCCGCATTGAGGTTCTGTCTCGATCCAAACCCGTGTGTTCGGTATCGTAGCACTGACACAATCTTGGTACCAGTGAACCGTAAATGATCCATTTAGTATGTGACAGTGTTTTCGCTGTGCTACGAGCATGGATTCACTGAGAAATAGGGCATTCCGTTGTAACTTCATGGCATCCATCTTAGATACGGCATCCATCTTGTTTCTTGCCCTCACATAGTCAATGGACAGGCAATGACCCTGGCTGAATCACCTTGTTAAGGACACGTAAGCGTTAGTCCAAGGAAGCTGATGCTGTGTGACTAGGCAGAAGCTACCTCCCTTGCCTGAGGCCAATCACGCTATACTGGTTCTTGTGTTCGTTGGCCTGATCACGATTAGGAGGCCGAAGCCAGTAGCCATGCCCGTTTATGACCCACAAGCATCTGTTATCCTACTTATCAATCTTTCCCACCTGGCTCCGCTCCTCTCCTTCTGGGCTTTTACTATAGGGAGGATACAATTTTTATGATGGGGAGGATCGTCGAAGAATGGAAAACTGACATGAAGACTTGATCGAACACTGGAAACTTACAAATAATTATCGTTTGGTATATGTTTATTGTTTGTTTGGGATACCGGGCTAGGCATGAAAGATATCTTTGCAACGTAGCCTGAGGACACATTTGGTGTATTTAAAGAGCGACCCACTTTATACAATTCGAACAGTCTCCTAGATTCTGCCTTTGTGTGGTTCCTACGACTTCTGTGTCCCTGCAGTAAATAAACCTTGTGTCTGACGCCACCATCGAGAAGCCCGTGTCTCTGTTTATTTGTGCACCAAGGCAGGAAGGAACTCAGGGGTCTTTTGGGTGTTGTTTCCCTGACACCTCTGGACTCTAGAAAAGAAGACAGAACCTCATTTGGCGCTGAGTGTGGGGCGACGTCAACCGGTACCGGTCCAAAGCCTGAAGATTTCGAGGAGCTTTGTGTGAAGATTCCGGAGGGGGGTACCCCACTTCATCGATCCCTGTATGTCGTAAAAGTGGCCCGACGATCTCTTCCACGAGGGTTCCCGCTCCCAGACAGCTGCAGAGGACTGCTGCCCTGACTGTCGCCCTGTCTTGGACCCGAGGTGCAGACCTTAGTACGGCGAGACATAGGCGGGTTCTCCTTGGTGACGTCTTCGACATTTCAGTTAAGTATTAAGTGGGTCGCGCCCAGTCTGATTGCTCTTAGTTGCTCTTGTAAGGATTTATCACTGGTTGCTCTTGTTCGGATAATCCTTTTTGCTCTCTGGGTACGTTTGTTTTGGATTTGTAGATTATCACTGGTTGCTCTTGTTAAGATAATCTTTGGTTTGGTATTGGTTCATTTGGTAGGCCTAAGTTCTTTGCGCATTTTGGTTAAAATTTGTCTTCAGTTCGTAATGGCTAACCGTAGTAATTGTTTCTTGTCCTGGTTAAGTTGCAGTAGGGATTCCCGGTTGGAGGACTCGTGTCCGGTTCCTCCAATCGGAACTCCTACATATGAGCTCTATTGTAAACATGGTGTGGGTCCTATCACTTATAATGGAGTGTGGGTCCGTTACACCAGGAAAGATGGTGTCCTTAGTTGGCCACCACATGGTAGCTTTGAAACTAAAATTCTAGACAATCTAGAAGTGAAGTTGTTTAAAAATAAAGCCCGGCCGGCAATGTTCGATTCTTTTCGCTTTTGGCGGAAAGAAGCTAGACAGAGAGAAATTAGAAAAATAAAGAAGGAACAGAAAGAGAAAGGGTTGACTTTAATGCAGTCTGCTAGGCAGTTGCATGTCAACGACACTGAAAAAGCAATAGAGGTAGCAAATAGAGAATATAATTTGGCGATTGACAAGTGCTACCCTGCCTTGCCATCGTGTCCTGCTAAGCCAATAGAGGACTTTGAAAAGGATCCCCTGTTGTCTTACCTATTGAGATCACCTCCACCGTATGTACAGGGTATTGCAGCACCACAGTTACCACCTGTTGTGCAACCGGCTGCTGGTCAGCCTGGAATAGTTGTTCCTTTTCCTTTGATTCGAGCTCCTATTCTTCCTGTGGTTAATGTTCCTTCGGCACCCCCTCTGCCTGGGTTGCCTAGTCCGCTTTTGCCTGCCGTTTCGCAATCTGCTTTACCTACTACATCTACTACTTCTACCCTTACAATTTCATCTGCTCCAGCTTCCTTGTCCCCGAACCCTGTAGACATTCTGACTCCGCTTTCTGTTCATCGGAAAATAACCGACTCTGTAACTAATATCTTAACTCCTCTCTACAGGTCTTTAATTAAGACACCCGTTTCTGACTCTACACAGAGACGTAGTCAGCTTCCTGGTCCCCATGAGCGAGGAATATTAGATTCGACAGCTCTTAGGTGGATGTCGAAAGCTGTGAAGTATGATGCACGAAGAGTGTTGGATACATTTATGCAATGGAATGAACCAACTCAGCGTTATGTCTTTGACGTGATGTGTTCCCTTTTGCGTGAGGAATGGGATGATGATGACTTAGATTCCGTTCCCACTGACTTGATACATATTCAGAGAAGGTTCGCTGCAGGAATGGTAATAGGTTCGGAAGTAAAGGAAGCGATAGAACTGATTCTAGCATACAGGTCTGATTCTCCTCTTCGAGCACCAAGGGACTCTGATGGTTCTCCGATTACTAGGAAGAAGCGAGGTCAGTATCCGATGAGGGAAGTTCCGCCGATATGGCGCGATGCAGTTCAACCTGATGCGGCTAATAATATTTTAGCTGCTCCAGCACATTTCCATAGAGTGTGGATACACATCCCTTGGAAGCGGGCCGAAGTATTAGCAGTAAAACAGGCGTTGCCGGACCCGCGTAAGAATCCTGCTGGGTATTATAAAGAGTTAACCCAGACAGTTCAAGCATGCATCATGAATTTGGCAGACATCGAAATGCTATTTGGCAACGTAGTGCCACAGCCTATATGGGCCAATATTCGCCATGAGAATCACCCAGTTGCTTTAGGAGGTGATTGGCCAGCTATTGTAGCAGCAGATGCACAACAAGTTGGTGGTGCTAAACCTGAGCCTCTGATTGCTGCTTTGCCTGGCAGAATAATCAATTTGATGAAAACACTGATGCCAGCGTTACGGGTCAACTGGGATAAATTATCAGCATGCAAGCAAAAGAAGGACGAAAGCGTCTCTGATTTCTTCACTAGATTTGAAGAGACCTTCGTAGACCACAGTGGGCAAGATATGAGTACTGAGGGAGGTCAGAGGTTGTTTGTCGACAAGTTTGTGTTTAATTTATTGCCTGAGCTTAGTAACAAGTTGAAGGAGTGCATGGGCGGTATCGACGACAGCACAGATACTCGCAACTGCTCAGTATTACGAAAATAGAGAAAAAGAAGAGAAGGAAAAGTCAGAAAAGAAGACAAAAGACTTGAAAACTAAAGTTCTTTTGCAACAAGCGTTTTCCGTCTCGCTCGAATCAGTCAGACTCGCAGCAACGACCTCAGTTTCAGCAACAGCCACAATTCCAGCAAGGGATGTCCCAAAGATCTGACTATGGTTTTCCCCGACAACAGTTAGCATGGAATCAGTGTGCCTATTGTAAAAAGGAGGGTCACTATAAGAATGAGTGTCCAGTTCTGCACTCGCAAACTAGTGGTGTCCCAGCTCAGAGAGGTCGTGGTGGGTCTATGCAAGCTCTTAGAGGTAGAGGACGTGGTACTATGCCTCCACAGACTGATCGCCCATCTAATTATTTCGATCAGCGAAATGCACAATCTACACAATCAGGTAGATCTCCCCAATACCATGTCGAGGATTACTATGAAGGTAGTGAAGAAGTTCAGCACAGGGAGTACTAGGACAGCCACAGGCAGAGAGAGGGAGTAGTATCCGTTCCAGTTGATCAGAGTGGACCTTATGTCGCAGTAGCTACATCAGGCGTGATTGAACCGTTTCTGTTGGATACTGGTGCAGCAAAAAGTTCAATTATGCACGCGAAACTCCCTGGCGCACCTTTGTCTGGCTCAACAAACATTTCAGTAGGTTTCTCAGGCGCCCCTGTTCACAACCCTGTTTCTGGTCCTTTGTCAATTTCTGTCGGGCCATGTCAACTAGAAGCACCCCTTATTCTGACGACCGGTTGTAATGAGAATCTGCTTGGTTTAGATCTGTTGAAACGCCTGCATGCGACATTGTACTGTTCTCCTTCGGGAGTACAGCTCACGTTGGGTAAGAGAGTCATCTCTCCAATGTACTTGTCGATGGATAAGCTCCCACCGGAGCTGCGTTCTCTCCCTGATAACCTTTGGGCGACTGGTCCTAATGATGTAGGTCTTCTGGAAATCCCCCCTTATGTAGTGAGTCTGAAGGCAAATGTTAGATTCCCACGAATCCCACAGTATCGGATTTCAAATGAAGGTGAACGTGCGCTTTTACTGATCGTGCAAGATTTGATACAGAAAGATGTGATAGAAGAAACTAGAGGAAACGTCTGCAATAGTCCTGTTCTGCCGATTTTGAAACGCACTGACCCTTCCAAACCTCCAATCTACAGATTTGTGATTGACCTCAGAGAGGTTAATAAAATAGTGGTTCCACAGTTTCCTGTGGTCCCAGATATCACTGCATTATTGACATTGATTCGTGCCTCAGCTACATGGTTTACAGTGATCGACTTGAAGAATGCCTTTTTCAGCATTCCGATAGCCGAGGAAAGTAGGGATATTTTTGGTTTCTCCTTAGGTGGTCGTAGTTTCAGATTCAAGCGCGCCCCACAAGGTTATTGTGAAAGCCCTTCAATTTACAGCCAAGCATTAAAAAGTCAATTAGATGCTTTTGTACTTCCACCTGGTGTTGCTTTGATCCAATATGTAGATGATCTTTTAGTAGCTGCTGACGACAAGGAAACTTGCAAAATAGCTACAATTTCTTTGCTGCGTCATTTATCAGACTTGCATCACAAGGTTTCACCTTCTAAACTACAATATTGTTGCCAAGAAGTGACCTACTTAGGTCATCTTTTGTCAAAGGAGGGAAGAAGGCTGACCCCAGAGAGAATCAAAGCAATTTCACAGATGACTGTAACAAGCACACAGAGAGAAGTGCGGGCGTTCTTGGGTATTACGTCATATTGCAGACAATGGATCCCAAATTTTTCTCTCATGGCAAAACCATTGGTGGCTCTGACTGGAAAAGGTGTTCCGAGTCCTTTGCCATGGTCTGATGAATGTCAACAGAGCTTCTTGGAATTGCGTGATGCGTTATGCTCAGCTCCTGTGTTAGGTACTCCTGACTACGGTAAGCCGTTTACACTATATGTCCATGAAAGAGAGGGTTGTGCGTTGAGTGTCTTGATGCAACAATTTGGTGGCAACCAGCCACCTTGTGCGTATTTCTCATCCACATTAGATCCGGTAGCCAGAGCGTTGCCAAGTTGTTTGAGAGCTACAGCAGCAGCTGCAGTGTCTATTCGACAGTCTGCTGGATTGGTCATGAACAACATGTTAGTAGTCATGGTCCCACATGCTGTGGATACACTCATGAATCGAACGAAAACTCAGCACCTCACCAGTGCTAGACTATCAGGCTATGAGCTGACACTTTTGGCAAGTCACATTCAGATCAAGCGATGCAGCATATTGAATCCAGCAACGCTGTTGCCGACTCCTCAGGAGTCGAGTGATTCAGAGCCCCATGACTGTTGTTTTAGAACTGAGGAAGAGACAAAAGGTAGGATTGATTTAAAAGATACTCCGTTACTGGATCCAGATGGTACTTTGTATGTCGATGGATCGTGTTTCAAGCTACAGACTGGTGATGTGACGGCTGCGTATGCAGTTACGACTTTGAGTACGGTTGTCGAGACTGCAAGAGTGAGTCAGAATTCTGCCCAAGCTGCAGAATTAATTGCATTGACAAGAGCGTGTATTCTAGCTGAGGGAAAGAGAGTGAATGTGTTTACTGACAGCCAGTATGCCTTCGGCGTAGCACATAGTTTCGGTCGCTTATGGAAAGAAAGAGGTTTTCTCACGTCCCAAGATCCAACATGGACAGTTAGTCAATGACCTGTTGGAATCTCTGACCTTACCGAATGAAGTTGCGATTGTGAAATGCAGTGCACACCGGAAGATTACGGATGATGTTGGCCGTGGGAATGCGTTCGCTGATGAGGTCGCCAAAGAGACGCCAAGAACATGATGAGCCGAATGTACGTTGCAACGTCTGCAAGATGGATTGCTGAATCAGGAATGTGTGAGAACACGATTGAAAGTGTGAAGGCAATCCAGAATGAAGCAACTGAAAATGAGAAGAATGCATGGAGGGAGAAAACGGGTAAAATGGATTCGAGTGGATGTTGGGTTGATTTGTCTGAGCATCAGCGTTGGATGCTACCTGACGCGTATGTACTTGCGGTAGTCACTATGGCGCATGGAGCGGCGCACATCAGTTCGAAAGGGATCTGTAAGATGTTAGCTCCAGTATGGAAGAACGATGGAATTACTAAGTGCGCGGAGAGAGTGGTGAAAAATTGCATGGTATGCCTGATGCATAATCCTGGAAAGGGAACCCCAACCCCAGCTGGTCACTTTGCTCCCCCTTCTTGCCCCTTTGAAGTGATTCAGTTGGACTTTATCCACATGGACAGATGTAATAATCTCAAATATGTCCTAGTGGTAGTCTGTGCTTTTTCAAGATGGATTGAAGCGTATCCGTTAAAGGATAACACTGCTATGTCCACTGCCAAAATCCTCCTCAAAGAGTACTTCCCCAGGTATGGTATGCCACGGATTGTATGGTCGGACAATGGAAGTGAGTTCATAGGGAAAGTTATGCAGAGTGTGTGTACGGGTTTGGGAATCAAGCAAAAATTCGATAGCGCGAATCACCCACAGGCAGCAGGTTTGGTTGAGGGGTACAATGGTACCTTGAAGCTGAAACTTGCTAAAATCCAAGCTTCCACTGGTTTATCTTGGCCAGACGCACTGCCTTTGGCTTTATTGTCCACCAGAGCGACTGTACACTCTCGAGTAGGGCTTAGCCCATATGAGATTGTGTTTGGTCGCCCTGCTAATGTCTGGGGAGTCCCTAGGCCCAAGGAGTTCAAACAGATCGAATATCCAATGTTGATCGATTACCTTTTTGACCTGACTGCTAAATTGAGTCTTATTCACCAACAGGTATTTGAATCCTTGCCTAAGCTGCCAGAGAGTCCAGGTCACACATTGAAACCCGGTGATCTGGTTGTGGTGCGGAACTTTGGACGGACCCGGAACCTCCAGCCAAGATTCGTGGGTCCGTTTCAGGTGCTCCTGGCCACGAGAACTGCTGTACGCCTGGCTGGCAGGAAAAATTGGGTGCACGCTACCCATACGAAGCGTGTGCCTCTCCCACTCCCCTACGACAACTGGGTTAGACAGGGATTTGGTGTATCCGAAACAGAACCTGTTCCTAGGCTTATCCCGTTCAGTGATGCAGAGTACATGACGGACAAACGATCTGAAACACAGAACTCTGATACTGCACCGGGAACGTTTCCGTTGAACCCTGAACAGAGTGTTGTACAAAGTGAACATTTGCCACCTGCGGATTTGAACATTACTGCACCTGCGGATCCGCTGTTTCAAGATCAGACAAGACCCGGAAAGTACAGATATAACCTACGTTCTCATTCCATGAACCAATAACATTGCAGAATCACCTTTCCGTTTGAAAACTGTTTTGATCTTATCACGTTGCATTCAGTCAGGAAGTTTGCTCTATAATTTTTGTCCTTTTTGTTTTTGTTGTTCTCCCGCCTTGCCATCTGGGTTGCCGTAGGGTCGTAACGTGTGCCTTGTTTTAACTTGCAGGGGGCCAGACACAAGGTCGGTCTCTTCTGTTTATTTTGGGAACTCCCAGGGTAAGCAGAGGCAATTTTTCACCAGGTACAAACCATTCGTTACGAACAGTTGTAGAAGATGGAGCTTCCTGAACTGCGACGAGCTAACGTCATAAATGCTCGTAAGACAAAACTGTATAAAATTTTGCATAGCAAATGTTTCATGATGCAATGCGCTCTAACCTTTCTGATTGTTTTAATAACTTTGGTAGGCGGAATCGTTTTTGGTATCCAACTGATTTTTGCACCTGTTACATCTACAGTGCCTCCCCATGTTTCTGTTTCTCCGACTGTTGTTTCTCTTCATTCTTTTCACCCTTTTCCTGCACACGAGCAAGCGCGACGCTCTGAGTTTATAAATAACACTTTCATTCAGCTCTTGCACCAACACCAACTAGTAGTAAATACAACAAACTGCTGGGTGTGTGGTCTGATACCACATACCATGAACAAGGGTATCCCCTATCTGGTTCTGCCCTTTAGTTATAATGGATCATTTTGGGCATTTCAGACCATGTTCGCCTATGCTCTAGAGACCTATCCCCCGCGACCTCCGCGTTCCACTAGGTATAACTCTGCTAATAGAGCCTTGGTAAAGGGAATTACTGACATGGTTAGAGATGTCAATGACACTCCGTTTATTCCCAAGGATGAGTTACGAATTTATATGGGTTGGAATGCTACGGAGTACGGCATTAGTTTGGGTGAAAACAAGCGTAAAAGCTCAACTCCGGTTTGGGTCGTACCTCACCAAGGTCAGGTCTGTTTACAAGGGAATGGGAGGAATCCGAGAGCTCGACTAGGGAAGAGTGACTGTACTGAAACGTACGTTTTTCCATCACAGTCTTCCCCTGCATTTTTAGCTGCTAAGGGTACCTATTTTGTCTGCAAAGACAGAGCATTTACATGGCTGCCTGCTGACTTTTCAGGCTCATGTTATATTGCCCGACTATTACCTCCGACATACACTGCTGCACCGGATTATCACAAGACTAGAGTTGTGAGAGGTGTCTTCGACAAGGAAGATACAGCTGGCCAAGAAGCAGGAGACTTTTTCAAAGGTTTCCTTCCATTCTGGGGGCCCATGGCCAACAGTAGGAACTTGCGTCAACTAACACGGGTAGTTGAATCCACCATTACTGAAACTGCTGGTGCCCTTAGTAACCTGACAGCTGAGCTTCAAGCGGATCGCCTCATGACGTTGCAGAACCGTATGGTCCTTGACGTATTACTTGCAGATCAAGGTGGAGTATGTAAGATGATCCAATCGAGTTGCTGTGTCTTTATCCCAAATAATGCGCCAACAGTTTTATGAGGCCATTTCTAAGTTACACAAGATCACTGACTCTATTCATGTAGACAAAGGTGATTGGTCACTGATGGGATGGTTCTGGAATCTGTTATCTGCGTGGGGATGGAAGGTTCTGATAGTCATTGGTGTTTTGTTGGTATTTTTATTCTCATGCTGTCTCATCGTTCAGTGTGGTCCTGCCTTATGTGGCCTCTGTGCTGCAACCTGCGTAAGAAGACCACCGGTTTTAGGAGATACGCCACGGGATAGAATAATGCTCCAACAACATATCAGTGACCTGATGAATATAGAAATGGATTCTGACTAGAGTAAGTTATTGCCTATGTAAGGGCAAAAGGACGGTCTGAGGTTCTGTCTCGATCCAAACCCGTGTGTTCGGTATCGCAG
Organism: Triturus cristatus; assembly: GCF_964204655.1. Taxonomy (NCBI): domain Eukaryota; kingdom Metazoa; phylum Chordata; class Amphibia; order Caudata; family Salamandridae; genus Triturus; species Triturus cristatus. The sequence continues at coordinate 727,498,859 of NC_140585.1, forward strand.
CACTGACACGATCTTGGTACCAGTGAACCGTAAATGATCCATTTAGTATGTGACAGTGTTTTCGCTGTGCTACGAGCATGGATTCACTGAGAAATATGGCATTCCGTTGTAACTTCATGGCATCCATCTTAGATACGGCATCCATCTTGTTTCTTGCCCTCACATAGTCAATGGACAGGCAATGACTCTGGCTGAATCACCTTGTTAAGGACACGTAAGCGTTAGTCCAAGGAAGCTGATGCTGCGTGACTAGGCAGAAGCTACCTCCCTTGCCTGAGGCCAATCGCGCTATACTGGTTCTTGTGTTCGTTGGCCTGATCACGATTAGGAGGCCGAAGCCAGTAGCCATGCCCGTTTATGACCCACAAGCATCTCTTATCCTACTTATCAATCTTTCCCACCTGGCTCCGCTCCTCTCCTTCTGGCCTTTTACTATGGGGAGGATACAATTTTTATGATGGGGAGGATCGTCGAAGAATGGAAAACTGACATGAAGACTTGATCGAACACTGGAAACTTACAAATAATTATCGTTTGGTATATGTTTATTGTTTGTTTGGGATACCGGGCTAGGCATGAAAGATGTCTTTGCAACGTTGCCTGAGGACACATTTGGTGTATTTAAGGAGCGACACACTTTATACAATTCGAACAGTCTCCTAGATTCTGCCTTTGTGTGGTTCCTACGACTTCTGTGTCCCTGCAGTAAATAAACCTTGTGTCTGACGCCACCATCGAGAAGCCCGTGTCTCTGTTTATTTGTGCACCAAGGCAGGAAGGAACTCAGGGGTCTTTTGGGTGTTGTTTCCCTGACACCTCTGGACTCTAGAAAAGTCCAGAACCTCAGCATTTGCATATTAGTGCCCCGGGTGGTGGTCCCCAGGGCATGTGGGGGGGCTCGAGTCCCCCACACAGGTTTCTTTATTTTATTTAAAAAGCCCTGGGGGTGGCGGTCCCCGGGGCAGTGGGGGGGCCGTGTGCCCCCGTGAATAATTAATAAAAGCCCTAGGGGGTGGTGGTTGCCAGGGCTTGAGGGGGCCTCTGAGGCCCCCCACACATTAAAAAGGAGGCCCCGGGGGTGGCGGTCCCCGGGGCTGTGGGGGCTCCCACGGGCCCCTACATATATTTATTGGCAATGCCCCCATGACCAGGTCCACCCAGGGGCCTCAATTAAATGAAGCACGGGAGCACGCACTTCATTTTTTTAAAAATGTTGGCGGGATTTGCGACCCCATCGCGAATTTCGCCAAACCTTTTATTTAAAAAAATGCTTTTTTGGGCCTAGGGGGTCAGGGTGTTTCTACCCTGCCCCCTTTTCTTGTTTTTAAACATTTTTCCACTGTTGTCTTGTGACTCAGTTCTACCGAGTCACAAGATGGCTGCCAACACTTCCTGGTTTGGAGTGTTGACAGCCAATTAGAATAAAGCTCATGGTCGGGAGGGGTCGCGACTCCACCGCGGCCATAGATATCGAAACATTTATTTTTGAATTTCGCAGCAACTACTGAAAGGTTTTACACCATTTAAAAAAAAGGTCCCTTTCTGAATCAAGCACTACCTTTTTGCCAAATTTGGGGTAATTCCATTCAGCAGTTCGAGCTGTAGCCTTGCCTAAAGTTTCCTAGGGGAAATTGATTTTTTGACTCTTATTTTTTGAATTTCTCAGCAACTACTGAACGGATTTACACCATTTAACAAAAAGGGTGCTTTCTGAACCAAGCACTACCTTTTTGTCAAATTTGGGGTAATTCCGTTCAGCAGTTCGGGCTGTAGCCTGTCTCAAAATGTCCTATGGAAATGAACATGGGGAAAACGCATTTTGGTCCCCCCCTTTTTTCTCAGTCCCCGCTTGACGAATCACCCCCAAACTTTCAGGATAGGAGCTGGCCTGGATAGACGTTTTTGAGGGAGAATTTCGCGAAGATTCATTAAATGACGCCAAAGTTATTAGCAAATCAAAATACGGTTTTGCTATGGAAACTAGGTTCTAACTATAACTACCTACTGGCGACCAAATGAAATAAAGTCTAAGTATTTGTTGCATTTCCTGCTACATACCAAAATAGGCACAAATATATTCAATGACATATGAAGTGAAGTGTTGACGGAAATAGTCACCCATTTCAACAGTAATTGATATATGCATGTATACAGTTTGTTATATAGGCATTTGGATTATGAAACATTCACTAACAAATGTATATCATTACTGAGCTATTCAGTTGGAATTAGGTGACTAAAAACTTTATCACTGGTAGATAGTGGTGAAGTAAAAAATGTTCTTCCCTAGATGTGCTTGCATTAAATTATCCGGTTGCAGGGATTCTGCACAAATACAGAACTATGCGCAATAAATGGGACCTTGGTGTATAGGGACTTAGTCTTCCTACCACCTTAGTACCCATGAATCAAGCACCAACTAGCTACAGTGTCTCACTTGCTCTCCTACTCACTGACAGAGAAGCAAATGATTAGACACCCCAGAACACAACCCTCCCAGATCTCTCAGGAATTACGGTAACAAGACACACCCTTTCGCTCACTCTCTTGTACTAGTTCACAATAAGATCTGATAGAGACACGAAACAGTTTAAAATATTTATGTTAACTAACGTGCCCTAGCATGCAGTATACATGCCACAACAAGCAGGAAAATGCATAGCACAAATATTGTCAGCATAGCAGTCAGTCCATAAATCATGAAGAGAGATGTCATCATAAAAAGACAATAGAAAAAGACTATAGTGCCTTACCTCCCTCCACTTGCTAAGGAGATGTATTATTATATAATAGAAAATCTCGGGGCTTTGTCAGCAGAACCTATACCTTAGCCTATAGATGGTAGATCTACATCATAGGTTCTCTTCACTACCTGGAAAGGTCCCTCTCCAAGTGTGTCTCACCTATTCATGCACCCCACTAAAAACCCAAGTATGATGTCCAAACAGCAGCTACATCGGTATGTTTTGTCTAAGGGCTAAAGACTGGCCAGAACAAAATAACAAGGGGCATTGTTATTCAACTTTGCACATAATGTTCCGTCAAAATCCCAGGAACATGCAGAGAGTGAACACAGTGATGAGTTCTCATGTGAAAGCAGTCTTTGAAATTATTGCAAAAAATAAAGACATGCAGTAACGTGTGCAAAGCAGCAGGCAAGCTGCAACGTGCTCATGCTAAGTTAGTGAAAAACAACAATGTCCCTGTGGGCCACATGACACCCTCCCCTTGGCCAGGGCGTTATTATTATGCAAAATACAAAAATCAGAGGTAAGCAGAGGCAAAGTGTTTTGTCAATGGCCAATTTAGTAATTTTGAAGCCAAAAGTAAAAAATAAAATTTACTGCCAGGGTATAATATTCCAAAGTATTGCCAATTGGGCGCTCAAAAAATGCTAACCATTCATAGTTAGTCTTCAAAGACAAAAATGTTGCTGGAAAAGCATAATGCCATGAACTCCAGAACGTTGTCTGTTCCTTCCATCGTAAAAAGGTATGCCATCTAGTTTAGGAGGTCGAACAAGCACACATGCTCCTCATATCCAAAAGCCGTTAGAAGCATCTCAGGGCCACCTGCGTTATCCTCGATGAAACTGTGGTCTATGAGGCACTGCGCAAGAGCACTGGTACCCAAGTCTGCTGTTTTTCTGAGTAGAGGATCGCACACCAAATGCCTAACCCTGGCACATACCCAGTCATGAGCCTTCAACAGACCCATTAACAGATCGTAATCTAGGGCAGCATGTGTGGTATTGGACAGGCATACATCTATGGCCCATTGAAAAGGGCACCAAAGGCAGTGAAACACAGGTTGCATGCAGGTGAAGTAGGTTTAACAGAAGGTCAGCCAGTAGTTGATAGCAAAAGACTCCACTGGCATAGCACCAAAGAGCTGCCACATTCGATCATGGTACAGTTGTGACTGGACCGAGCTTGGCAGCTCCATAGATCGAGCATCCATTGAAAAGCAATAATAGGAGAACCAGCATGCTACAAACCAACAGGAGCACCAGGGGAAACCCTCAGAAGGCACTGGAAAAATAGAATGAGTAAAGGCCGGAATTACTCAAAAAATAGTCTGAAGGAAGAAACAAGGCCTCATCCCACAAGTTTTAAAAAACATTAGCAAGGCCCTCCATATCAGACGCATTAAATATTTGGTGTATTAATTCTCCAAAATGAAGTGGGAGATTTGTGTTTAGCAGCGAGTGTATCCCATTTGCGGTTCTTACCACCTGCAATTCGAAGGTCTCTCGAGCCGATGTGAGAGCCACTTCTTCTTGGAACAATAGCACTTTGAGTCTGCTTAGTTTATTGAAATCTGTTTTCAAAGTCGGAATGGAAGGCCAAAGTGAACAGTGTACAGACTACAGAATGTCCTACTGTGGAATCACAGTCCTCCCCTGTAAGGAAAACCTCCTTTTCTGCATGTTATCATCTGTAAGTGAAAGTTAATTACCATAATTTATGAATAAAATTATTGCAGAGGGGCTCATATCTCCCAACGGGATGATGTTTCATACATGCTGTGAACTGAAGAATTGAGATAGGCATTGAAATAACCCCATGTATTACCCACACATCTAAATTAGTCTTGGCTACCAAAATCGGTAACTGTTCTAACTGTTCAATGTGTAACAATGTGTATGTTGCATCCTTCATGGACATCAATTTCAGTTTATCAGTCAAATTAAACGGTAAAACAGTGCAGAAGCATTCAAATAATCCCATGGTGCTTTTCCATTTTTTAGTGTTTGCAAAGTCCAAGCAAACTGCAACACAGAAATTAACAGATTTTGACCATGATACAAAACAGACACTTCATGTTTAACAATATCAATGACAGAATATACAATATTATCTAAAGTATATATACGGGAAGACAGTGTATTAATGCTATTATCTAGTATTGCAGGGACTTTTTCTAAATTAGCCTGGTCAATTTGGCGAAGACGCACCGCAGCTTCCATATGCAACAGTTTTCAAAAGTCATTATATGCGCAATAAATAAAACATTTTCTTTGAGGGGACTTTAGACCTAAAAGAAAATCAACCAAATCGATGTCATCTGACAAATGAGCGAGGTGTTGTTTAACAGATGCCAGTGTTGAATGTTCCAACCATTGCAGACATCGTTTATCCACTGAATATGTGGCAACTGTCTGTGAATGTGGGAAAGGAGGATCAGGTCTACTTTGTGTAAAACCTTTTGTAGCATTCCGAAAATGCAATTGACATGCATTTGAAGTTGTCGGCCACACTAACCATCCTAACGGGTCAATATTGGATGAGTTAAGTGAGCCATTTTGAAATAAGACAGCTAAGTCCTCAATTGTGTAGTCAGTGTGTGTCATGTATGATATGGAGCTAATAATGGAATGGAGGGAATATTTAGATGTTTGGCCGTGGCTAAACAAAAACAAGTAGTCTGTTGTACCGTGTCAATTAAAAATAAGATTTGAGCGTATCAGACATGCACGATGCAAAGCTTCTGTTCTCTGCACTTGCCAATCTTTATTACCCCAAATGCATTTTATATCAATTGTGTCCTTCCAATACTCTAACTCACTTGGTATGATCTGCTCTTTAGACACCAGTGTCTCCATGACCATAGTCAAACTGGCTCCTGTGTCTCTCAGAGCCTCATCCTCAGTTCCATTGATGGTTGGCTTCTACCTGTACTTATCTATGCTTGGAGGTAAGGCAGCCAGGGTTTCAATATCCACCTCACCCAGGGACACCAATGCTGCCTCTGTCACTCCCCTACCCATCTCTGAGGCACTGTCCTCTGTCACACTTGCACTAACAATCTGTGTGGACTGCCCACCAGTGGGGGGATTAAACACATGTCATTTCCTTTCTTGTGCCCTGGCTGATTACAGTCTTAGCACTTTCTTACATTTGAGGGATCAAAGAACCCTCAATTCTCCCCTTGATACCCTCTCCCCTTGAAGTTAGATTGGCTCTGGCCCCCCCTCTTTGTTCAGGTTTGTGTGGATCTTTTGAGGACTCCTCCTGTTTTTAACCTTCTTTCCCCTATGCTGCCCCCTGTGGGGAGAACCTGTCCTTCCTTCTTCTGATCCTCGCCTGGTGCTGATTGGAACCCCAGGTTCTCACCCAGTTATCAGCTAACTCCCCCAGCTCTCTAGGACTATTCAGCTTAGAGTCCACTAGATACTGGCGGAACTCCTTTAGTACACAACAAGTCTAAATATGCTCTTTTTAAAACAAATTATACAATCTCTCATATGTGTTTATTTGATTACCATCCATCCAGCCCTGTTGTGCCTTCACTGAGATGTCCACAAAGTCCACCCATGACTGTGTGTTTACTTTCTGGGTGTCCCTGAACCTTACCCGCTCTGTTGGACTTAGACCAATCTTCTTGACTAAGAATTGCTTCATATGGGAGGAGGATTTTGCCCCTTCCCCTGCAGGGCAAGGAGCACTATCCCTCCCAGCTACTGGGATCAGTTCTCACAAGAATGAACCCCAATACTTGGGGCGGACCTCCCTAATCTCAAGGGCAATTTCAAATGCAGTCAGCCATTTCCTCCCACTGCTCCTTAGCATTGCAAGCACAAACACTTTGGACAAATGCTGGTTATATGATTATAAAGAAGGCATTTATGTTTAAATACAAGTCCTTATTTACATTTGTTAGACATTATGCATTGATCCTATTCAGAAAGAAATCTCTAAGAGCACAAGAGCTTAGATTTCAACAACCAACAGACATAATAATGTATTGTCCAGCCCGTTCTTATCTTTGATAAAAGGAATACCTTTAATCTTACTTCAATATGAAATACAGCACAGTACAGATAGGAATGCAGTTACCAGGTTCTAATCTCATCTATGAATCGCAGTGAAGTGCTACACCCCTAGGACACTCTTAATCTCCTAATAACTATAGTCACTCATATGAAGCATTGGCATAATCACTGATTGACTAGCTATTGCACTCGGGACGCCATGAGTTTACACAGGTAAAGTGCACACTTAGTGGCAGATTTTCCTATGTGCATTCAGTCTCAGTTTTCTCAAGTCTAAGTCCTTTTCTACCAGCTTGGGGAAGAAACGTGTCTTGTGGCATTGGGGTGTACTTTTTGCCACCCTCTTCCTGCAGCAGTGACTTTGATGATGCAGGACCGCAGAGGCAGTTCCAATCAACACATTAACTGCTGGAAGGTGATTCATGCAGCAGGCGCTCATCTTCAGCAAGTGTGGCCTTCTAGACTTGGCACAGATGGGTGTGTGATCTCAGCAGTTGCAGCATCCAGGTCGGACCATCAGCAGGTGCTCATCTTCAGCAGTTGCGACCAGTCAGGACAGGTCAGAGCTTCTGCATCAGTAGTCACAATAGCTCCTCTTGAGTAATAGCCTCAGCGTCAGGAAGCAATGCACCCATTTTATAACACATGGCATGGATGCCAGACAAAACAATGTTGCTCCATCATTAAATGTCTTGGGGCATTTCACTGAGGGAACCATTCAGGGAAACCAAGGTACACTTTACAACACAGGTCTACTCCTTGCTTCGCTCCCTCTGACAATCTGCTTCTTCTGCGTGATTCTCATGCCAGGAACTTGCTGCGACTCTCCTCTTGGACAGTATCTCTTCTTGCATAGAGCGAAAGCAGGCATGCTACTGGGTACAAGGCAGACCCTCTGCTCCTAGAACTAGAAGTGCAGACTTGAGGTGATGTCCTCTCACTTCTGGCTGTCATGCAGACACCAGCCTTGGTTATACAAAAGCTTTTGTAGTACTTTTGAAGTACTCTGCAGAATACTCCCTTTCTTGGTAATGAAGCACTTGAACAAAGTGAGGTGGTTTGGTCCCTCTGACAAGTGCCAAGACAGGTCATTCCTGTCAAGAGTTGTACCTTGCAAAGGCAACACTGAGGCAAGATATAGCAGGTAGAGGGCAGCGTTATAGTGAAACCCAAGAGCAGACACTGCCGACTACTTTGGTGAAACAACCCAGAATTGAGTTGTTATGGTTGATACCCGTGGGCAGGACAGATGTGTTTGAAGGTTGAAGATGGAGTCAACCCTGATTCCAATCCATGCTACACAAGGGACTACACAGTGGACCATGGTCCTCTGCAAGTAAACCACCTTTCTCAGAGCCCTTCACCAGCAACAGTGTGCCCACAGAAGGGAAAAAGCAAGGTATTAAAGAGTGTGTCGTTTGGAACAACTCTTATGGCTAATCGTCCAATCAAAATCTGCTCTCTAGCTGGAAGTCCTTCAGTAGAGTAGCAAAAACGGTGTGCCCTCTCTGATCCTCATTAAACCCAACCCATATATAAAGGAGAAAGAAGGAAATAGCAAACTAGGGAACATCCTGGCTACTTGCCAGAGATAAACACTGGTGTTGAAATAGTGATATATAACACATGGCTGTATTTACTGATGTGGTGACACCCCAATAGAACTAGTAGGCCTGCCTCATTGACACCCTCTTATATTGTGATGGTACATCCGGTATAAAAGTATTGTTATTATAGGGTGCAGGACCCACTTGTGGTCAACATTAAAGGGTATCACCAAAGTTATTTCCATCGGCCTGATGTACAGATTCAACATTTTATCCATAATATTTAGTAGTATGTGTAATAAAAGTTATTTTCTTATTTGAAAGAAACAGCACTGACTGGACAATGATTTATTTAGTTCTGTTGTTGAGTACGAGTGAACTTGGGTTACTAACCTATGCCACCTCCTCAGAGTAGGCCTTCGACTGCTTTGATTCACCACTCTGAAAAAGTTGAATGCTACAATGGTGTACTTGATCCCCATTTAAAAACAACTGCTGACTTATTACTTGTGAATATTCCCATCCTGCACAGCTGATATTGTTATGCTATGTAGATTTGTAGAGCGCACCATCACCCCGGGGGAGTATCCTGGCACTGAGCAAATTTGAGACTTGCCAAACCTAGGGCCTAGTTGGACTACTCGCAAATCCAGGTCTTTAGCTTTTTGCAGAATTCAAGAAATGAGAAGGAGGCTCTTATGTGTAGTGGAAGGTTGTTCCACGCTTTAGAAGCAATGTAGGAGAATGATCGGCCACATCTGGTTTCCATATACTTGGGATGTGTGCAAGTAGGAGTCTAGACGAGCGGAAGTGTCTGAAAGGTTTGTGATAGCAAGATGCGATTCTTGAGGTATGTTGGGCCAGAGCGGTGTGGTTAACAGTTTGAATTATGCGTGTCAGTGTAGGGGGAACCAATGGAGCTCCTTCAGGTGTGGTGTGATAAGAGTGTGGCATGGGCGGTTGAGAGTAAGTCTGGCTGCTGAGTTCCGAATGATCTGCAGCCTACTGGTGAGTTTTTTGTTGAGATAATAAACCTGTTTCTTTCAGATCTCTGTTGGCTCCCTTTGCCACCCAGCATCATCTTCAAAACAAGCTGCATCATTTAGCCGAATCTGGTGGCTTAGTGGACTAATGCATCCACTGCAGGGCCTGTGTTTGACCTCATTGTCACAGGTTCAAATCCCGGTGGGTCCACTCAGCCTTCCATCCATCTGAGGTCAATAAAATGAGCACTATTGAGTTGGGTAACAATAAACATGTGTTATTCAGCGCCATGAGACCCACGGGTAATAAGTGTGCTTTACAAATACATGTGTTATGTTATCATTTACAAAGCCATCGTGACCAGCACCCCTGTTTATCTTGCAAGAAGACACGTCATCTCTGGCAGTTCTCAGCACACCGGCAGCCAGAACACCATCAGGCTGCAGACTAAAAAGTGCAAAAAAGCAGAAACAAGTCAGATTGCCTTTTTTATGTGCCCATTATCTAAAAAAGCCTCTGTGTAACTATCAGGACTGAACCAGTGCTGCTCCAATTTAGAAAAGAGTTGAAAACGCAGCTCTTTAAGGAAAACTACATCACAATGGATTAACAGTCCACAAACGAGTTACCTCTCCTTTCCTTCATTGTCTTTATGGTTGTCATTGACCCTGTGTACCCCACTACTACCTTTTGGCTAGGTTTCCACTATAGAAATACCACATAAATACATACATATGCACATCCATACTTACATGTATACATCTAAGAGCAATACAACCCACTCTGAAAGGAATACAGTCCATAAATGGATGTTTATGTAAAAGCTCATCTAGCCTGAGAATCATGATCTCTCCTACCAAGTCCTACTTCTAGCGTGATAGGATCATTCTGTACTCTATGGGTGGTGCAACTGGTAGACATGTAGTCCAGTGTATTCAAATGTGTATTAGTCAATCCTGGACTTCACACGTACCCCCAGCAACAGTACTATGTACAAGGTGGACAATAAAGGAAGAACATGCCTTAAGGAGTGAAGCACATGAAGCTAGCTACCAGTGACAACCCAATTCGAGCATTCAAGGACACATCAATTTCCTGTAGAAAATCTCTGGGAGCGGTAGACGTGACCCGTCAAATTATTTTATCTTAAGACCAGAGGCTCATATTATGTTGTCTTTCTTGCTGTTCAATTCAATAGCAGCCAGTTACAAAGTGAAGATCAAAAGAATCACAAAGTATACTAAAGAAAACAAAAACACTCATCATGCCTGCAGGGAAGCACAATGCTTTAAACAACTTGTACTATTGGTTCTTGACGTAGCTGTTTCATTGTATGTTTTCATTGCATTTGTTTTGTGCCTGTTCTTGCTAACTACCATGTCTTTGGCAGGTCCTGAGGAAGCAGCCAAACCCAGCACATCCACTCAACTGATATCTGTGAGTGCGAGTATTAATTATCCTTCTGCATTCACTCTCCATTATCCTCAAACGACAAGAGATCCAGGAACAAGTGTCATTACTTGGAATAGTATATTCTAATTCAAGAAATGCATTACTCCCTCTCTTGTTTCAGGAAAAACATACCCAATTAACCAGGCTTGATTTTCATTCACTTTGAATTGAGATAGATGTATAGTGAAGAGGTAATGAGGGACAATCTAAAACAGTTTATGAAAACCACACTACAGTCTGCTGTTAATGCATCAATAGGATCGATAGAACAGGACATTAGCAACAGAGTTAAAGGTATAATAATGGGCCAACCCCACTCTGCTGGTCAAAGCAGACAATATTCGTCTAACACATACTCTGATAAAAGCCCTGACCTATACATAGGACGTTTTTATTTTAAATTGTCTTTAAAAAAGACGGTCTTGTGTATGTCCAAGAATGGAGGATCTATGGATACAGAAGCATCTGCTGTTAAGACATCTGACACTGTAAGACCCAAGGTTGAAGATGGTAAGTCCTGTGATCATTTTGGTGATATGCCATTGAAAAGACCCTTTCTAAAGTAGGTAGAACAAATTAATAGAAACGCGAAAACATTCTGAGATATATCATGATCATTCAGACGAGATAACAGGGAAACAGTCGAGACACCACGGTCTTAACCACACGGTGTACAGACAGAATACCGAGTTGTTTATTTCGAACTTCAACAATATCGAGTTCGAAATATCGTGGTACAGAATATCGATAGCAAGGTAAGAAATTTTGTTTTTTTTAATATCGAAGACAGTAATATCGTTTGTAAAAATATCGTTGTTAATATCGGTATTTATATTAGTGTTCTCCATTTTAGTATATGTTAAAAGTATGTGTTGTAATTTTTTGGTATAAGTGTAGTTTTTTTAATGTATGTGTTACATTTTTAGCAGTAATTACTTTTATGTAAATTCATTTTTGCGTATTTTAGTTCTGTAGCACGTTTATAGGGAAATAGGGAGGAAAGTAATTTAATTATAATAAAGTAATTATTAATTTGTATTTATCATTATGTATAACTAATTTATTAATAATTAATTATTAATTGGTTATTAATTAATAGTAATTAATTAATAGATAATTATATTAATTGTGTTATTTTTTATGATTGGTTATGGGTTTATAGGGGAATAGGGTGGGAAGTAATTTAATTATACAAAAGTAATTATTAATTTGTATTTATAAATTTTTACAAGTAATCTATTATTAATTAATTTTAAAAATGGTTATTACTTTATATTAAGCAATTAATAGATAATTATATTAATTGTGTTGTTTTTTATGAGTGGATTGTGGGTTTATAGTGGAATAGGGTGGGAAGTAATTTAATTATAAAAAAAGGTAATTAATAATATGTATTTATTAGTATTTATAATGAATTTATTAATTAATTATTGATTGGTTATTTAATTTTAATAATGTTTTAATTGATAAGTATGTTCATTTTAACCCTCCGCTATCCAACACTTTCCCTGCTGTTGCACTCTCTGGAGTGGGAATAGTAATTTTTACCCCTCCGCTATCCAAAACTTTCCCTACTGTTGCACTCTGTGGAGTAGAAATAGTAATTTTATCCCCTCCGCTATCCAATATTTTCTCTACTATTTTAGTTAATGTAGTGTAAAATGTATTTCAAAAAGATTATATATATTTTAATATTTTAATTTGTTATATATATATTTTTTTGATTTTTATTTATATTATTGGTGTATGTCTATATATATGTATTTAGAATTGTTAATATGTTTTTTAACAATTTATAAGTTATTAAAATAATTGTTTATAAATATTATTAAGTAAGTATATATATATTATATTTTATACATAGATATGTTTAATTTATTTTTGCATTATATGTATTACCTATAATTTTAAACATTTTCTAATAATTGTAACTATGTATTTTTTAATTATATGTATTATTTACTTCATTTTACATAATTGTTTTAAACATTATACTATGGGGCCTATTAGGATGGCGGTCAGAAAATCTCCCTGACCGCCATGGTAGCGGGAAAAGACCAGGGCAAGGACCACGGCATAGCCGCCGGTCCAATTAGGATGCTCTGCAGTCGAAATCCGACCGCGGCGGCCGAATTCTTGCAATTAACATTGCGGCGGTTGCTGTTGCCAGCAGCACCGCCGCGGTGTGAAAATAAGTATGTCATGTATGTCACTGCACTGCATTGCAGGCACTGCACAGTGCCTACCACCTGGTACAGCGACTAGGGGGGTATCCTGGTACCCCCCAGTGCACCCACACACACCCCAACACATTGGGGGCCCGCAATGGGTCCCCAGTGACATTCTCGTCATGCCTTCCCATGGCAGTTCCACCACCGCGGACAGGCTGGCTACCGCAGGCATCATAATCATGCCGGCGGAGCCTGGCCCTGCACCAGCATCATTGTTGCGGTTCAGTTCTGCCCGCTAAGCATGCGTGCGGACTGGTACCAGAGGAAAAGTGGCGGGCGGAGATTCTCACTGCCGCGGTCGTTACCGCCATGCTAATGGGACGGCGGTTTTCAGGGTTGCGATCGCGGGCGGATGTCCGCCGCCGGTCCGACCAGCAGCGGCCATCCTCCCGCCATCCTAATAGACCCCATATTTTTAACAACGATATTTTTAACAATGATATTTTTTTGTTGATATTTTTGTACTTACCATTATGTAGATAGGCCTTCGATATTCTGGACATCTATATTTTTACGTCGCTATTTTTGTACCTCGATATTCTGAGTGTTGATATTCTGTCAGTGATCCTAGCCACACATGTTCGGACTATGCAAGCTAAACCACACTTGCCTTAACCACACATATGCATGGTTAAGGCAATACGTGGTCTAGCTGCTAGCTGCTGGGGACAGAAGCAGGAAGAGATCTGCTGTGAGGTAAGTGGGGCTGAGCTGTAGATTTCTGGGTCGGGGTAGTTTTGTGGGCTGGGGGTGGGTCAGGGGTAGTTTTCTGGCCTGGGGGTTGGGGGTAGTTTTTTGGGCTGGGGGAGGGTCAGGGTAGTTTCTGGCCTGGGGTGGTCAGGGGTAGTTTTATGGGCTGGGGTAGGTCATAGGTAGTTTTCTATGCTGGGGGCTCGAGGCCAGTTTTCAGGGCTGGGGAGGTAGGGTAGTTTTATGGACTGGGGGTTTGGGGCTAGTTGCAACTCACAAAAGGTGATGGAATGCTACCATACTAGTCGGAAAAGTCAGCGTGTGTGCAAGGGACGGAAATCTTTTATATTAAAGACGAGAACCCTCACTCACCCGAGGGTGACATGCTTCATCATTGGGTCCCCTCTTGCACACTGTAACCGCAAGGTATACAGTGTGGGCTACAACTCTCAAAGAAGGAAGGAGAGGAGCGTGAGGTGTTTTATGAGGTTGCCAATTTAGGCAGGGGGAGTAAGGGGCAGAGTGTTAATCAAAAAAAGGGGGGGGTGAATAGATAAAACTAGCTACAGGGTAACAGAATTGACTTTACTAGTAGTTCCCATCAACTAGAATTAAAAATGAGGTGATTTAGGATTGAAATAATATCCTAGTTTATAGTGGTCGACATGTTTCTGCCAGGTGACTACTCGTTCGCGGCATTCATCAGGACCTCTCAGTTATATCACTCTGCTTCAAAAATAGTGAAATAAAACCATACCCAATAATGAGGTATTTGTAACAACAGAACCAGCTGCAGTCCGGTCCAGTGTTTCTAAAAATCAAAACAATTAACAAATTAATTGTCAAAACGTCATGGTCTCCCACCACACACCAAGACAAACACCACACACGTGATATGTGTTACACACGTGGTTAGGAAGGGGGCAAACAACTTTAAGGTAAGTATACATAATGGACTCACCTAGGGGTAATATTAATTTACCTCTCCCTTTCGAGGAATGATGCCCCAGATCACTAATTACTAAAAAAAGGACAAAAAAACGGCTCAAATTGGTTCATCCATGTTGCACATAACAGGACAATTAAAATTAACGTCTAGCACTTCTGCAATTAATATTGCTACAGACAAACAACGTCTGCTGAATTCATCAATAAGGAGTGTTTCAAACAGTAATAAGAGATGATAGCTCCGCAACTCACACATCTCGAAAACGAGTAACACAGATTCATCCGATACGAGCACCCCGCTATGACAATGTCAAGCGTGTACTCGAAGGTAACAGCAGGGCAATATATGGACCTTCAGTTTAACATGTATACATACAGCCCATCTCAGCAGCGCACATGTCAAAAGGCGGTCAAAAACACTCCCCGCCTACAGTACCTTATGTCGATCTGGGTCCTTGCGTTCATGACACCAACCGAAAGGGGAGAGACTGCGCGTCTCCAAATGCTTTTAACTCCCCGCAAAAAGCTCCATGAGTGCGTATACCGGAAGTGAACACTAGACGTCCGGTTCATAAGGAATCATGGGAGATGTAGTTCTAAGATGCGGGGCAAATAGAAACGCTGTAAACAGGCTGGCGAGAATTGCGTGAGCATACTCCTATACTTCAATTTCATGCATAAATAGCCACCACATTGACAATGAAACGGTGTAACTACCGCACAATTAAATCTATCGACTTGGAAATGCGAGCCCGACAGGGATATGCAAAGTAGCTCCTACACACCACAAAATAGTAGCGTAACCAGACAAACAAATGAAGCAGGACACAGGCACATGGTTCAATGCACAGAGAAAAACCAGATGCACACTCCACTATAAAATAATGCACAATGCATAATAAAGTGATAGTGTCTCTGATGCATCTGGAAATATATGACCAACATGTGTCATGAACAAAATTTTTTAAAAATATGCGTGTATTATTGTCTCTAGCTTCGTGTCGGTATATAACCTAAAAGCAAGGTTATCAGCATGGACCTGGCACTAATCCCACCAGAAGTAACAGAGTATGTCATAGAGTCCCCCACAATATATAACTGTGTTCTCAAACCTATACGTCTGTTGGTACTCAGTAGGAACTGTGAGGGACAGGGCAAAATTCAAATTGAAGTTAAACAGAGCCCCAGGGGATGTCTTCATTCAGACCTGTCAAATGACTTTTGATGCGAAACACCCAACGTTGTTCACGACGAAATAGGACCTTTTCCAATGGTCCCATATTAACGTCATAATGGGGTTTATCAATAATGACCCATTGCAGGTCGTTTTCTGTGTGGCCCTTTTCAAGGTAATGTCTTGTCATGCGTGTATTTGATTTCCTGCACCGAAAGGTGCTGCGATGTTCAGTGATTCTTTGACGCACTTTACGACCGGTCATTCCAATGTAATTCAGTGAACAGGGGCACGTGATCATATATATCACCCCGCTGGTGTTACAATTGGTGTGACTATTCAATTTCCAAGGTCTCCCTGGTAAAATGTCAATCTCCGTTACATGACTTGTAAAGGGGCAACATGAACAGGAGCCACAAGGAAAATGCCCAGTCACAGGATTAGTATTCCACAATGTTGGTTGGCTATTGGTATGTAAGGCGGTCCTTGGTCGTGTATGTACCATAAGGTCCTGTAGATTACTGCTACGTTTCAATGCAAATAGGGGCGAGTCTAATGTGAGCTTTCCTGTGTTGAGTATGTTCCAATTCTTATTGATGGCCCTTTTGACACTCGTAGTTAGATTGCTGAAAGTAGTCACACATACCAATCTATCTGATCTTGGTTTGGTATATGTTTCCAGGAGAGCCCCCCTATCGTTGTTACGAGCTCTTTTCGCAGCTTTTTTTATCAGTTGTGTCGGATAATGTCTGGCAGATAACTCCTCAGTCAGCTTCCTGGCATGTTTATGATACTGGGCCAATTCAGAACAATTTCTCCTAAGTCTGAGAAATTGGCCTACTGGAAGATTGGTTAGTAATGCCCTTGGATGGAAACTGTGAAAACTCAACAGGGAATTGCGCGCCATCGGTTTCTGGTATAACTCAGTATGAATCCTCCCATCTTTAGGATATAATCTGAGGTCCAAAAAAGGAATAGAGTAGTTGTTGTTCTCACCAGTAAACCTCAGGTTCGCATCCCTTGTATTCAACCATATAGAGAAGTCCTCAAGGGACCCCTGGTCACCTTCCCAGATGACCAGGATATCGTCTATATAGCGCTTCCATAGTTTGAGTTGACCATGGAAAGGGTTATGTTGAGGATAGATGTGTTGCGTCTCAAAACCATGCATGTAAAGATTGGCCATGCTGGGTGCACAGGTACTCCCCATGGAAGTACCGGTGGTTTGCCAATACAATTGCCCTTCAAAACTGAAAAAAAATTCTTTAAGTGCTAATACAGCACATTGCATGACAAAGTCATTCGGAGTTTGGTCATCACGTGGATTATTATCTAGAAGGTCCCGTATTGTCTCAAGTGTGGCATCCTGCGGTATATTCGTATACAATGCTTCCACATCGTATGTGGCCATTAACTGACAATTAGGATCGAAGGCAAGGGATTCAAGACACTGCAACACATGTTTAGTGTCCTGTAGATATGAAGGCATTAAGAACACAAATGGTCGAAGAAAATGATCCACAAATTTCGATAGGGGCTCTAAAAGAGACCCAATACCAGAAACTATGGGCCTCCCTGGTGGAGGTCGCTGGTGTTTATGTATTTTAGGGAGGACATAGAAGGCTGGTAACCTAGGATTTTTCTGGATCAAAAAATCAGCTTCGTTCTTCGTTATCCAACCCGCCTCTTTCCCTTCTTCCACCAATGACTTGATTCTCAGCTGTAACCGTCTGGTGGGGTCTAGTGCAATGCGTGTATAGAAAGTAGCATTCTCTAACTGTCTCCTGCATTCTAGTCGATATACCTCTGTGTCCAAGATAACCGTTGCTCCCCCCTTATCTGCTGGTTTAATCGTGATAAGGGGATCATTGCCCAATTTAGAGATACATTGTCTCTCTAAATTCGACAGATTGCAAAATGTCTTATGTGTATAACTAAGGCCCAATTCATAGTCTTTCAAAACCGCTTTTTCAAAAGTAAGGACTTCTGATGGAACCTGTTGTGATGTAGGCAAAAAGGTGGACTTATTGCGAAGACCTGTATTTGAGCCCTGGTCCAATGTATCTTTATCTGAGTCACTAAAGAAGAAACACAGACGTATTTTCCGAAAAAATTCGGGCAGTTCTTTGTGGGTCATAAAATCGTCACCCAATTTGTTGGGTACAAAACCTAGACCTTTGGACAAAACACAAATCTCTAATTGTGTAAGTGTTTTGCTGCTCAGATTAACAATTAGGTTGTTGGCTCGCTCGTGGAGGCTGTCATGCTCCTCGTGATCCTCTGTTCCAATGCAGGGTCCCAATTGACTCTGGGAGTCTCCAGTGTCTGACCTCTGTTCCCTCTCCTGCGTCCTCTCCGTCCTCTGCTCTGTCCCAAAAAAGGTTGGTAAGCCGGACCCCCGTAGGGTGGACAGGGATGGAAAAGGGGTGGTGGGAAAGACCATGGTTGTGGTGGCCACCAAGGAGTTTGTTGGTTTTGGGGAAAGGGGTATCCTCTGCCTCCACCCCTACCTCTCCTAGGTTGACGAAAGAGAGATTGGTCCGTATCCGAGTCAGTGGAATCACTCCACTCGTCAGAGTTGGAGGTCCACTCGTCCGTATCTCTACGCCAACCTCGTGTGCCTTTCTTATTTATCTTCTTGTTGAGGTTAGCCTGGTACCCGTCTGCAATGTAAGGGTACACCTTTTCAAGAGAGAATCTATCCAGATCTTTCTTGAGTTTGCCAATTTTATACTTAACCAAATCGTCTTTGACCTCATTCAGATTTTTTGTTATCTCGTCTAATTTCTTTTTGTATACTGAAATCTGAATACCTGTTTTCAGCTGTGCTTCCACGGCTTGGATTTCTATAACTAATAAGTCCGCTGTTTCTTTGGCTGTCGTGATTATTAAGACAAGCCAATCTCTGGTACAACGCCAGGCTATTTTGGACCAGTTAGTAACGAACACCTTGTTATCTAGGAATAGTCTAGGGGTGTTAGACACAATGAGGCCAGGGGGAGCTATGTTCCCTCTAAGGTATTCAGTGAGAATGGCAGCATGTAGAATGGTACGTACTTGTTGTTTCTTAATATTACTAAGTTTAGTCCATTCTTCTGTATTGGATAAGGTCTGTGAAATGTGTGTATCTAGGATACTGGGTGTATCTAGTATCGCTTGTACTGTATCCTCATCAAAAGCCAAACCCGTGTATTCAGTCATTTCCACACAGGGGCTATTGCTAGATTAACATAGACTAACTATGTTTAATTATGTGTCCACTACAACGAAATAAACCAACCCAGCCAGTCATAAAATACACAAACCCACAGTAATTGCTGTACTAATATATATCACACTAGAGGGTTCTAAAGGTGGAGTAAGATACAGCATCAAACATCACTAACTCCAAATGAATGCAACTCACAAAAGGTGATGGAATGCTACCATACTAGTCGGAAAAGTCAGCGTGTGTGCAAGGGAGGGGAGGGGGAAAAAAATCTTTTATTTTAAAGACGAGAACCCTCACTCACCCGAGGGTGACATGCTTCATCATTGGGTCCCCTCTTGCGCACTGTAACCGCAAGGTATACAGTGTGGGCTACAACTCTCAAAGAAGGAAGGAGAGGAGCGTGAGGTGTTTTATGAGGTTGCCAATTTAGGCAGGGGGAGTAAGGGGCAGAGTGTTAATCAAAAAAAGGGGGGGGGTGAATAGATAAAACTAGCTACAGGGTAACAGAATTGACTTTACTAGTAGTTCCCATCAGCTAGAATTAAAAATGAGGTGATTTAGGATTGAAATAATATCCTAGTTTATAGTGGTCGACATGTTTCTGCCAGGTGACTACTCGTTCGCGGCATTCATCAGGACCTCTCAGTTATATCACTCTGCTTCAAAAATAGTGAAATAAAACCATACCCAATAATGAGGTATTTGTAACAACAGAACCAGCTGCAGTCCAGTCCAGTGTTTCTAAAAATCAAAACAATTAACAAATTAATTGTCAAAACGTCATGGTCTCCCACCACACACCAAGACAAACACCACACACGTGATATGTGTTACACACGTGGTTAGGAAGGGGGCAAACAACTTTAAGGTAAGTATACATAATGGACTCACCTAGGGGTAATGTTAATTTACCTCTCCCTTTCGAGGAATGATGCCTCAGATCACTAATTACTAAAAAAAGGGACAAAAAAATGGCTCAAATTGGTTCATCCATGTTGCACATAACAGGACAATTAAAATTAACGTCTAGCACTTCTGCAATTATTATTGCTACAGACAAACAACGTCTGCTGAATTCATCAATAAGGAGTGTTTCAAACAGTAATAAGAGATGATAGCTCCGCAACTCACACATCTCGAAAACGAGTAACACAGATTCATCCGATACGAGCACCCCGCTATGACAAATTCAAGCGTGTACTCGAAGGTAACAGCAGGGCAATATATGGACCTTCAGTTTAACATGTATACATACAGCCCATCTCAGCAGCGCACATGTCAAAAGGCGGTCAAAAACACTCCCCGCCTACAGTACCTTATATCGATCTGGGTCCTTGCGTTCATGACACCAACCGAAAGGGGAGAGACTGCGCGTCTCCAAATGCTTTTAACTCCCCGCAAAAAGCTCCATGAGTGCGTATACCCGGAAGTGAACACTAGACGTCCGGTTCATAAGGAATCATGGGAGATGTAGTTCTAAGATGCGGGGCAAATAGAAACGCTGTAAACAGGCTGGCGAGAATAGCGTGAGCATACTCCTATACTTCAATTTCATGCATAAATAGCCACCACATTGACAATGAAACGGTGTAACTACCGCACAATTAAATCTATCGACTTGGAAATGCGAGCCCGACAGGGATATGCAAAGTAGCTCCTACACACCACAACATAGTAGCGTAACCAGACAAACGAATGAAGCAGGACACAGGCACATGGTTCAATGCACAGAGAAAAACCAGATGCACACTCCACTATAAAATAATGCACAATGCATAATAAAGTGATAGTGTCTCTGTGCATCTGGAAATATATGACCAACATGTGTCATGAACAAAATTTTTTAAAAATATGCGTGTATTATTGTCTCTAGCTTCGTGTGGGTATATAACCTAAAAGCAAGGTTATCAGCATGGACCTGGCACTAATCCCACCAGAAGTAACAGAGTATGTCTTAGAGTCCCCCACAATATATAACTGTGTCCTCAAACCTATACGTCTGTTGGTACTCAATAGGAACTGTGAGGGACAGGGCAAAATTCAAATTGAAGTTAAACAGAGCCCCAGGGGATGACTTCATTCAGACCTGTCAAATGACTTTTGATGCGAAACACCCAACGTTGTTCACGACGAAATAGGACCTTTTCCAATGGTCCCATATTAACGTCATAATGGGGTTTATCAATAATGACCCATTGCAGGTCGTTTTCTGTGTGGCCCTTTTCAAGGTAATGTCTTGTCATGCGTGTATTTGATTTCCTGCAACGAAAGGTGCTGCGATGTTCAGTGATTCTTTGACGCACTTTACGACAGGTCATTCCAATGTAATTCAGTGAGCAGGGGCACGTGATCATATATTTCACCCCGCTGGTGTTACAATTGGTGTGGCTATTCAATTTCCAAGGTCTCCCTGGTAAAATGTCAATCTCCGTTACATGACTTGTAAAGGGGCAACATGAACAGGAGCCACAAGGAAAATGCCCAGTCACAGGATTAGTATTCCACAATGTTGGTTGGCTATTGGTATGTAAGGCGGTCCTTGGTCGTGTATGTACCATAAGGTCCTGTAGATTACTGCTACGTTTCAATGCAAATAGGGGCGAGTCTAATGTGAGCTTTCCTGTGTTGAGTATGTGCCAATTCTTATTGATGGCCCTTTTGACACTCGTAGTTAGATTGCTGAAAGTAGTCACACATACCAATCTATCTGATCTTGGTTTGGTATATGTTTCCAGGAGAGCCCCCCTATCATTGTTACGAGCTCTTTTCGCAGCTTTTTTTATCAGTTGTGTCGGATAATGTCTGGCAGATAACTCCTCAGTCAGCTTCCTGGCATGTTTATGATACTGGGCCAATTCAGAACAATTTCTCCTAAGTCTGAGAAATTGGCCTACTGGAAGATTGGTTAGTAATGCCCTTGGATGGAAACTGTGAAAACTCAACAGGGAATTGCGCGCCATCGGTTTCTGGTATAACTCAGTATGAATCCTCCCATCTTTAGGATATAATCTGAGGTCCAAAAAAGGAATAGAGTAGTTGTTGTTCTCACCAGTAAACCTCAGGTTCGCATCCCTTGTATTCAACCATATAGAGAAGTCCTCAAGGGTCCCCTGGTCACCTTCCCAGATGACCAGGATATCGTCTATATAGCGCTTCCATAGTTTGAGTTGACCATGGAAAGGGTTATGTTGAGGATAGATGTGTTGCGTCTCAAAACCATGCATGTAAAGATTGGCCATGCTGGGTGCACAGGTACTCCCCATGGAAGTACCGGTGGTTTGCCAATACAATTGCACTTCAAAACTGAAAAAATTTTCTTTAAGTGCTAATACAGCACATTGCATGACAAAGTCATTCGGAGTTTGGTCATCACGTGGATTATTATCTAGAAGGTCCCGTATTGTCTCAAGTGTGGCATCCTGCGGTATATTCGTATACAATGCTTCCACATCGTATGTGGCCATTAACTGACAATTAGGATCGAAGGCAAGGGATTCAAGACACTGCAACACATGTTTAGTGTCCTGTAGATATGAAGGCATTAAGGACACAAATGGTCGAAGAAAATGATCCACAAATTTCGATAGGGGCTCTAAAAGAGACCCAATACCAGAAACTATGGGCCTCCCTGGTGGAGGTCGCTGGTGTTATGTATTTTAGGGAGGACATAGAAGGCTGGTAACCTAGGATTTTTCTGGATCAAAAAATCAGCTTCGTTCTTCGTTATCCAACCCGCTTCTTTCCCTTCTTCCACCAATGACTTGATTCTCAGCTGTAACCGTCTGGTGGGGTCTAGTGCAATGCGTGTATAGAAAGTAGCATTCTCTAACTGTCTCCTGCATTCTAGTCGATATACCTCTGTGTCCAAGATAACCGTTGCTCCCCCCTTATCTGCTGGTTTAATCGTGATAAGGGGATCATTGCCCAATTTAGAGATACATTGTCTCTCTAAATTCGACGGTTTGGGGCTAGTTGTCAGGGCTGGGGGTTGGAGGTAGTTTTCAGGGCTGGGGGTTCGGGCTCATTTTCAGGACTGGGGGTTTGGGGTAGTTTTCAGGGCTGGGGGTACCAGAGTAGTTTTCATGGCTGGGAGATGGTCAGGTAGTTTTTTTAATTAGGGGTTAGCTTATTAGGCCTCAGGGCAGGGGGAGGGAAATGGGTAGTCGGGGTAGTTTTTAGGCTTTGGGGAGGGCGGAGTAGTTTTTAGGGATGGGTCAGGGCTGGGTTGGGTCAGGTAAAGGGACAGAGTTAAGGGACAGGGTTTTAGGCCTCAGGGCAGGTGGAGGGGAATGGGTAGTCGGGGTAGTTTATAGGACTTAGGGGAGGGCGGGACGTTTTTAGGGTTGGGGGTCAGGGTAGTTTTTTTTAAATAGGAGTTTGCCTAAGGGCCTTGGAAGGGGTTTGGGTAGTTGTAGGAGCAGTGCAATGGGTTGGGAGTGGTTCGAGGTAGTGTTTAAGGGTTAGGGACAGCGTGGGGGTTGGGAGGGGGTATGGGTATTTGTACCACAGGGCGGTGACAGGGGGCGACGGAGGGAAGTTTGTAGCTTACAGCGGGGAAGGGGGTCCTGACCTTAGCCACGCATATCCCTTTACCATTCGTGCCTTTACCACGAAATGACGTAGTAAGGGCATACGTGGGTATAGCTTAAGAGGCTCTCTAAATTCACTAAAGAAAAGAATGATGCTAATGGGAAAACAGAATTATATGTAATAAAGGGTTGCCTCCTATTTAATCCATCAATGCTACTCCACCCGATTTCATTTAATTGGTCGCATGAAACTCATGTGTTGAAGTATATTGGAGGTCGGATTCAACAACTTTTAGACAATGTCATTAGAAATAAAACAAAAAAATGTGGATGTCCTCATCCCACAATTTCCAACCAAGCATTCACAACTCTTGTCATTGATCCAAAACTCCTAACTTTTTTCCAAGGTCCAACTGTCAAGATATACTAATATATAGTGGGCCCAATTAACCTAGAATTTGAAAATAGCAGAGCAGGCAAAACAAGGTTCTTTAACAATTGAGCCTAACAAATTGTCTAACTGATTTGAACTAGTAATTTGATTAATTGGAAACGCTGATTCAGTGATTTAAAATAAAACGTTGTGAAGGACTTCGGATGAAGTTAGATTCAAAACTAACAGAAATAGCCACTGCGGAAGAGGGGGCCACTGCCAAAAGAGTTATTGTTTGGTTATAATTTCATCAGAGGATTATCTAAATATTGGAACACCCTTTATTTCATTGCCAAGGCCCAATTACCCTTGAAAAGTATTTGCCCAATTGAATTTATCAAGGACTGGTCATGCCTATGACGCCAGCAGGCTCCAGCTCTCAAATTGCAGAGCCCAATCTGGATACTGTTGCCAGAAGATAGCCTTTCTTCCACAAAGCATTGAGGCGGCAGAGATAAATTCATAGAAAAATAAGACTGCCATTATCAATGGTATGCTATCAAGTCCCTGCTGGTTTGGGAAGCTGGA
The DNA here is from genome assembly GCF_964204655.1 of Triturus cristatus. NCBI lineage: Eukaryota > Metazoa > Chordata > Amphibia > Caudata > Salamandridae > Triturus > Triturus cristatus. Next base: position 727,523,361 of record NC_140585.1, read on the forward strand.
ATGCTTTGTTTTTGAAGAGCTGGAGCCAGATAATATCAGATCCATGGATTCTTCAAACTGTCACTGTTAGAAATTGGGTCTCTAGTTGGCAAAGGTATGCACCCTATACAAGTAGGGACCACAATCCTAGCCAGGGTAAGCTAGATACACACTAAGAGATAACATGTGCTCACACTCTGGTAGCTTGACAAAGAGCAGTCAGGGTTATCTAAAGAGCCAATGTATAAAGTATTTGTGCAACACACACACACAGTAATACAATGAAAACACCACAAAAATACTTCACACAGGTTTAGAAAAATAGAGAAACATTTTATGAGTAAAACAAGATCAAAAAGAAAAAAATTCAATAAGTAGAAACAGAGTTAAACATTTTTAAAGAATAAGTCAAATAGTGGTGCTTAGACATCAATAGCACTAAGGGGTCACTTGAGGTCGCACTGGACCGGGGCAAATGCACAGTTAAGGCCAACTCTAATGGACGGTATGGCAGCTGCAGGAATCACGCAGGCCCAGCTATGAAAGTACCTTGGATAGAGCAAAGTGTTGATCTGTGCTGGTGATGAAGAACACCTTTACAGGCACTGCATCGTCGTTGACCAACACTGTCCGTCGCCGTTGAGCCACACAGTCCTTCGAGACAATGTTGTCCACCAGCTCCTTCGTTGGCATTGAAGGGCAATGCGTCCGCTCCCATTGTTGCAAAGTCAGCAAAGCATCGATTTTGATGGTTGTGGCTAGGAGAAGTCACCTTTCATAGTTTAAAAAGGGCTGCAAACAAGCAGAAAGACAGTGGAGTAAATTTTACGAGGAAGATGATAAAATAGCCCTGAAGGCAGCACAGGGTAATTATAAAGGGTAAATCGCTAAAGTGAAAGCCGAATATTACGCCAATACCATTTTAAGGGCGTCTAACAGGACTAAAAGCATATTCAAAATAGTTAATGAACTCTCCAAACCCTACTGCATAAAACATAAGATCATTGCCACTCAAGACCTATGTGATAGCTTAGCGATCTTCTTTGAGTAGAAGATTACTGAAATCATCAACTGTCTGGAAACGGACAAGGTAGATAAGACAGAAGGCGAAATCAGAGTGACCGAGAGGGCGCTACCAATTCAGAAGGAGGAGCGGGCAGGCAAGGGCAAGCCTGCGACTCTAGACCACTTTGAGCTTCCTACAGAGGAAGATTTCAACAAATTTGCTCTAAGTATTTCATCAGGGTCCCCATTGGATCCTCTCCCACACAGGGTGTGGAAAGAACTCAAGGAGGAGCTCTTCCCACAGCTTTGACACATTTGCTGCCAATCCCTGAGCAGTGGGGTAGTACGTGCATGTTGGAAACAGGCATTAGTGACACCTCTGTTAAAGAAAGCTACGCTTAATCCCCTGTGCCCAAATAACTACAGACCCATCCCTCTTCTACCCTACCCTGTGAATATTCTAGAGAGTCTGGTCAGTAAAACTCTCTCGCAATTTCTAGAAATGAATCACAGACTAGAAGATGTACAATTTGGCTTTCGCCCAGGCCATGGTACAGAGACAGCATTAGTAACAGTCTTGGATGAACTCAGAATGTGAGCAGACAGAGGACAATCAGCTATAATGAGCCTACTGGACATGTCTGCTGCATTCGACATTCTCAATCATATGATCCTTTTGAGGAGGCTTATGGAATTTGGGATAGAGGGCATGGCACTGAAATGGTTTCAGTCATACCTATCGGATAGACAACAGGCAGTGGCCTTACCCTTTTTTCTAATCAAATTATGGTACCATCCAGCATGGTGTCCCCCAAGGATCAGCAATTAGTCCGATTCTGTTTAATTGATATATATATATGAGCCCACTGATTCCAATTATTAAATCACATAAAATCAATCTGGTGAACTATGTGGACGATACCCAACTTATTTTGTCTCCGAGGGGAATCAGTCAATACCACTCAATGGATTTCATGAGTGTATGCAAAAAACTGCAAGATGGCTTAGAGATAACTCTCTGCAGATTAACGGAGCTAAAACAGAAATTCTGTATTGAATGGCAAAAAAAGTCCCTCTCCCGCTCCCAGCCAATTCTCGGCCTAGCTCTACAGATAAGCCACTAACACCCTCCAAGACAGTGCACAATTTAGGGATAGTATTTGATGACAAACTGAGTCTAGAAACTCAAGTGAATAAAAAGGTTGGAACATGCTTCTACCTTATCAGAGCACTACGGAAAATACTTCCCAAGCTACCAACCTCAGCTAGATCACTTGTGGTGAGAAGTGTCATTCTGAGCCGGTAAGATTATTTTAACGCCCTGCTACTAGGCACCCCAAACTCTTTGATTAAGAAACTTCAAAGAATCCAGACAATAGCTTTGAAGCTAGCCCTAAAGAGACCACGCAGATCCTCTGCCTTTCTGTCCCTCAGAGAACTTCATTGGCTCCCAATAACACAGAGGATACAGTTCAAATCGCTCTGCATTGTTTTCAAGGCCTTGCATGGACTAGGACCCATGCCACTCCAAAGCAAATTTGTCTGGTATGCCCCAACCAGAAGTCTCTGGTCCTCTGCAGCCAATTTGGTTAGCATGCCCAGATATAGAACATCAAGTTTAGGAGGAAGGGCATTCAGCTCTGCAGCTGCTCGACTATGGAATGAACTTCTGCCCAATCTCAGAGAATCAGGAGATCTTCTAATCTTTAGGAAAAAGCTCAAAACATGGCTCTTTCCAAGTGTATAACAAAGATTAGCCATCTTTCACGAACATCCAACTTTCTTTATGGTAATATGTGCGAATAGAGGAACTAATGTAATCCAGCGTCAGGATACCCGTGAGGTGATAGTGCGCTTTATAAGACCATATAATAACAACAATAACCACAACAAAGGCCCAGGACTGGATTAGCACCACTTGGCAGGGCAGGACTCACAGATGGCAGAGTCCAGGTGCTGTTGCAGAGTTGCAGGAAGTTGTTTATGGCCCTGAGACTGCAGAACAAAGGGCAAGCCAGCAATCCCTGGGAATCACTCTAGTTCAAGTGAGATGGGTCTAGTTCTTGTCCTCAAAAGAGTAGAGATCAGCAGGGCGGCTCAGCAAAGCATAAAGCAGTTCCTTCAGAGCAGCAGTCAGGCAAAGTGGCAATCCTTGTGGCAATCCTTCTGGCACAGCAAATATTACCCTTTAGAGGGAGAAGGAAATTTCCGATATTTATTTGGTTCCTGGGGGGTAACCCAATTGAGATAGTGAAAGAGTATGTTTACTTGGGCTGAATATTCACATATAATCTTAAAAATTCTTTTCATTTTCAGCACCAGGGGTGAAAGACTGACTCACATGTCGGGCATTACAGAGACTTTATTCCTCAACCGGGAAGAGACATTTTAAATCCCTGCTAGAGGTTTATAGTATAAAAATTCCACCTATTTCATCCTACGCTTTGGAATAAATACAGATTAAAACCTGGCAACCAATAAGAGTGAAAGAAGGCATTATCTTGAGGAAACTGCTGGAAGTCTCCCAATCAGTCCATGTAAAGCCTTATGCCCGAGTTTTCTTTAACAAGCACAGAAGCTCGAGCCATTTCCGATGTTGTACATTGGGCTTTTAATTTCTTACATGTGGCTCCTGGTTCCCAAAGACAAATACTACAATCAGAGACATTCAGAGAAGAATCGGCATTGCATACTTTTATTAGGAATCTTAAAGTATCACTTGAGGTATCACAATTCACTACAGCACTTTTGCAGGCTTGGTCCCCAGCCCATCTGAAGCTCTTTTTAAAGCATACGACGCTGAGAATAAGCTTTGTTTCAGACAAGGAGCATTGTATTCAACTAAAGCATTACAAAAAATCAGCGGGGAATATAGCATATAAAACTCCCGAGCTTTATTTAAGGCTTCAGCTTGAACACCGAGTAAGACGCTGTATTCTTCCCTTGCGACTAGGAATTCTCCCTTTAAAAGTTTACATTTCCAGATGGAATTCCCCTGAATATTCTTCAGGTATCTGTGATTTGTGTAATGGTGGAATACAAGACCTTTGCCATATACTTTTAATTTGCCCAAATTTGACTGTGGTAGAAACCCGACAACGTTTTATAAAACCCATCCGCCTTAGATGTAATGCTATCTTAACACAAGATTTCATTACATCGTGCACGTCTCCTCCAAATTAATTTATTTGTTATAATTTGTTTAAATTCTTAAAGAGTTTTTTAAAGCTGTTTTAAAAAATGGTATGAACCTAATAACCATAAACCATGTATTAGTATTTGTCAATTTATATTTGTTATGTCTATAACGTGTTTTAAAGAAAGTTTTAAAGGTATAAATATAACTTTTTAATATTATGTACTTGCATTTGTTGACGAGGTGATGATCAAATAAAATATTTTATTTGATTTTTGATTTGATTGTGGCACAGCAGTCCTTACTCCTAGCAGAGTTCTTCGCAGGTCCAGTAATGTACTGTCTAGGCTATCAGTAGGGGGTAATCAGCCCTTTGTGTGGATCACAGGACAGGGCCTATTCAGGTGTGCCAGCTTCCCCTTCCTCTTCCTGTCCAGGAAGTGTTGTCAGAATGTGCATGAATGCAGATGAGTTCTCTGCCACACTGATCCCAGGAAGACACACAGAGCTGTGAGACCCGACAAATGTCCACTTTTTGAAAGTCGCATGTCTAGAACAATAATGTTAAATCCATCTTTACCAGTAAAGAGGATTTATCATTACCATCCCAAAGGTATGAAACATGTGTCATTACCAGGACATGTAAAACTCAAAAGTGCATTCCCTACCTTTTAGTTACACAGCACCATGCCCTTAGGGCAACCTAGGGTCTACCTTAGGGGCAACTTATATGTAATAAAATGGAGGTTTATGGCTTGGCCAGTGGTTTTAAATGCCAAGTCGAAGTGGCAGTAAACTGAACACACAGGACTTGTAATGGCAGGCCTAAGACAGGTTTGAAAGGCTACTTGTGTGGGAAGTACAACCAGTGCTGCGGGACTGCTAGTTGTGGCAACAAATGATAGACGGAATGCTGAATAAATCAAACATTCACCCCAGCCAAGAGATCTGAGTTAAATCCATCATTCTTTTGTTCACTATGGCACGCCAGTTTGGACCCAGCCATATGCAAATCAGTCTTGACCCTGCTCCTCTTGGGAACAGCCCAGCCCGAACTGCTAAGCTAGGTCCTCCCTGGACCAGAAACAAATATCCTGTGACCAGTTTCAGGGTATCACCCCTCATGAGCCAGACTCTCTTGAATCCAGTGGCACAGAGAGAAGGGATTCACTTCTGGGCATACCCATCTCAAATAGGGCGAAAAATGCTGCGACAATAACTGATGTCCGAAATTATGAATAAAACAAACATTCACGCCATGTCAAGCGATCTGGGTTAAATCCATCGTTCTTTTGCTCACTACACCACCCCAGGATGCATGTTTCCGGTCCAGGGAGTACCTGGCTTTGCAGTTCGGGATAGACTTTTGCCATGGGGAGCAGGGTCAAGACTGATTTGCATATGGCAGTGTCCAAACTGGAATGCCATAATGAGCAAGCAAACAATGGATTTAAGCCAAGATCTCTGTACTGGTGCTGGGTGTGAATATTTGACAGTGTTCAGCATTTCCTCCATCATTTTACTGTGTTGCAATCCCACTAGTAGCATTTAGATTACAGGCCTTTGGTATATGGTACACTCAATTTACAAGAGACTTATAAGTAAACTAAATATGCCAATCAGATATACGCTGTCACCATGTTTAGGGGAGAAGCACATGCACTTTAGCACTGATTAGCAGTAGTAAAATGGTGAGAGTCATAAGACCAACACAAAAATACAGCGAAAAGTGGAGATAAGCAGGCAAACAGTCTGGGGGAAGACCACCCTTAGAATGACAAGTTTAACAGTCACAAAAATATTTTTTCACCAATTCCATTCAAACCTGCTATTCATTTGCCATGAATATTTCTCAATCAGATTCCCTGTTAATTTCTCAAGAAATCCAAGATCTTTTGGCAAAAGCTGCCTTTGAATTCACTGCCTTCAGTTCATCAGGGTTCATAAGCAATCCCTTTCTTGTATAGAGAAAGTGCAAAAAATTACATGCAGTAATCAAGCGTCAACAATTCGATCAGTTTGTGCTTTATAGACATTTCAAGACAGAGACTATCCTTCATCTCAGAGATTGCTTACAATCACTAAACTGCATGAATCAATTTGCATTAAAGCACACCTACCTCACAGTTCCAGTCTATCCACCTCATCGCAAGTACCTACAATTTTAATAGCAGGAAAACGTTTTCCAATTTACTGCACTCTCTTTCCATCTCCAATGTGTTTCTTAGTGCTTCTCTAAGCTTCTGAAACCATTAGTAACAAATCTCGGATCTCAGAGCAGTTGTCTTATAATTAATTTAGATGACATTCTGATCCTATTCAAACACAAGAAAATTGTCGTTTCTCATCTGCAAAGTGCTATATTTCTGTTGGAAGGTTTTGAATATTTCATAAATCATCGAAAATCTTTACCTACTCCAGTTCAAATTATAAGAATTGCTCGGTTTTCTACTAAATACTACAGCCTCCACTCTACACCTACCAGAAACAAAATTGATTACCATTAGAAAAGAATTCTGTCTCTTAATAACTCCTGCTCCCATATCTTTATGCCTTTTGACACAAAGTGTGGGTCTTCTTGCTTCTGTAGGCAATATTTCAAGGTCCCCTCCATTATCAAGCACTTCAAAAACTGAAGATTTAGGATCTGATCAAAGGTTAAAGTTACTCAAACTTAGTTCCTTTAGATTAAGAGACCAAAGAGGTAGCAAAATGGTGGGTGTGACACCTTCACAATTGGAACCGCAGGTCAATCTTCAATACCACCCTAGACCTTCTGTTAGAACTCGATGCAAGTTCATCAGGAAGGGGAGGCTGTCTATGGCAAGTTCTCGGGTTAGCTGCATGGTTTCTGAAGTAGTCTTCAACGCACATAAGCTATTTAGAGCTTCTTTCAGGCTCCTGTGCAATTCTGTGTTGTGCAACAAAATCACACTTCTTGTTCTGTGCTCCTCGGAATGGACAACCTCAAGGCTGTGAAATACATACATCACATTGAAGGCCTCAGGTTAAAAATCCTAGCAAAATAATTTTGAATATACAGAATTCCACATCACATTATAGGAAGGGTCAGTGTATCTCTCAGGCGAACTAAATGCAGAAGCGACTGGTAGTTACGAGTCCGTTTTTCAATACTTTCAAAATGTTTTGGTCTTTTCTCAATAGATTTCTTTGCATTCAGACTCAATACCCAACTTCCCCAATTCTACAGCTGGAGACAGGATTCAGTTACTCTAACAACGGACATATTTCTCCACCCTGGGAATTAGTCTACCCTATTCATTTGACCCCTACTGATGTTTTCTTGTTGTCTCTCCAAAACAAAATGGAGACATTTACTCGAGTAATAATCACACCATTTTGGTCATTGCAGATTCCATTTATAGATCTGTTTCCATTGTCAATAGAGAGTCCGAATCTGCTACACAATTACGAACAGCATCTAGGAGCCTCTGGGTCAGTGTCACAATCTGATCCTGTCAGGCAACCGTCAACACATGGCCTGAAAGATCTTGGGTCCCATTAGCTTGTTGCGGAATGTTCATCAAACACTCCTGAATTCATCAATAAAGCCTGGGCTTCTTGGATGTCCAGAGGCTATAAATCTGCTTGGTCCTTTTGCTCTCCTTGGAGCATGAAATCAATCCACCCTCACAACATTGATTATCTGACTAATCAATATGTTTCCTCCCTTGCTTTCTGGGATATTATTTGTCATTTTTCTTTACAGAGCCATAATAAATGATTCCACAATCACCTTGAAAGTCATTCGGAAGATAGAAAAATGATCCTGGTTCTACTGCTAACCTGCCCCTGCATTGTTTTAATCATTATTCCATTGTTACATGCATGGATTGTTCCTGGAGCATCAAGAAAGAAGTGTTGGATTCATCGGGGTTGACATTTAACCCCCCTGAATGTATGACATTACTACGCATACTAATACCACTCATGCCATTAGAACGTGGTTATCTTACAACGACCTTCCACTACAATGCATTCTTTTGCCACGGATATGCCTTTACCACGCATGCCATTACAATGCAAAAGCATGCGTGGTCAAGGCATACACTTGGTAAAAGTGTATAAGGTAAGTAACACTACCCCACCCTACCATACCCTAAATAATAAATCACTACCCCTGCACAATCCCCTGACCCCCAGCCCTTGCCCTTTCCTAAACCCCTACCCATACACGACCCCCTGTGCCCTCAGCCCTTTCCCTAACCTAAACCCTAAATCTCTACCGCTGAATGACTACCCCGACCCCAATACTTTCCCTACCCTAAACCTTAAATCACTGCCGCTGCACGACCCCCCGACTCCCAATCCTTTTCCTACCCTAAACCCTAGAACACTACCCCTGCATGACCCCAGTCCTCTCCCTACTCTAAACCCTAAAATATGACCCCCCTGACCCCAATCCTTTCCCTACCCTAAACCCAAAATCACTACCCCTGCACAACCTCCCCAGCCCCCAATCCATTCCCTACCCTAAACCACTACCCCCACACAACCCCCAACCCCCTTTAACCCTAAAATAGTAATCCCCACCCCACGCCCAATCCCCTTACCTCTCTCTTCTCGTGGTTCCTGGGGTCATCTGAGGGGTGGTGCACGTCGTTGTGAGGAAGGGGAAGAGCCTCTGTTTCAACATTGATCGCCTATATTGTTTACAACGTATGTGCTTTTACCATATTTACCTTTACAGCGAAATTCGTTGTAAAGACATGCGTGGTAAAAGCACATACGTTGCAAAAAAATGCGGAGTAACGACTATGCGTTGTTACAACGGATGCTTGGTAACGCTTGCATTGTAATGGTATGCAGGGTACCAGCCGCGATGTAATGACTGTTACCCAGCCTACTGATGATACACATGGGTTACTTACATTAGTAAAATGATTTACCTCGTTAACCTCTCAAATAACACAACCTGTGACAGCACTCAGGCTGCAAACAATAAGCATCCAGAACAATCTTCACTTTTGTCATTTTATTTATCCTTTAGGTATCTAGAAGTTTGTCATTGACAATGTTCTTACAAAGTTCATGCCTACTGTCTTTAACACTACACGGTTCGTCTCTTTGGAAGTTTCACCAATGTATAAAAATAAACTAATCCCAAAAAATGCTCAAATCAATATTTCATAGTTCATTTCCTAACTCCATATTCACTAAATCCATCCTTATGTTCTGGCTTCAAGGCTCCACATTCCTAGCTCCTTCTAATTCGTGCACCAGCTCCATCCCAATGCGTCCTGTTTTGGGGAACAGCCTCTCACTTCCTCAGGGTTGCATTCACTGGAGCGTAAGTGAACCATTTCAAAAGCAAAGGCCATTCCCAGCGCCATCTCCTGGACATTAAATAGATATATTATAGAGAACATATTACAGAGTCATACTGTCCAGGATTAAAGCGAATCATTTAACTCAGTTTAGCATTAATTATTCACTCTGGAGAGATCTCTTGTTAGGATCTTATCACTATCCTGTCTGAGCCTAACCATGTCAGATTGGTGAAATGAAGCCTAACCATGTCAGATCGCTGCAGTGAAGCCTAACTAACCATGAAGGATCGCTGCAGTGAAGCCTAACCTTGTCAGATCGCTGCAGTCAACCATAACCGTGTTAGCTCGGTGCAGTGAAGCCTAACCATGTCAGATCGGTGTAATTAAGCCCAACCCTGTCAGATGGGTGCAATGAAGCCTAGCCCTGTCAGATTGGTGCAATGAAGCCTAACCACGTCAGATCGGTGCAGTGAAGCCTAAGATCGGTGCAGTGAAGCCTAACCATGTCAGATCGGTGTAATTAAGCGTAACCATGTCAGATCGTTGCAATGTAGCCTAACCATGTCAGATTGGTGAAGTGAAGCCTAACCATGTCAGACTGGTGAAATGAAGGCTAACCATATCAGATTGGTGCAATGAAGCCTAACCCTGTCAGATCGGTGCAATGAAGCCTAACCATGTCAGATTGGTGCAATGAAGCCTAACCCTGTCAGATTGGTGCAATGAAGCCTAACCATGTCAGATCGGTGCAATGAAGCCTAGCCATGTCAGATCGGTGCAATGTAGCCTAACCATGTCAGATTGGTGAACTGAAGCCTAACCATGTCAGATTGGTGAAATGAAGCCTAACCATATCAGATTGGTGCAATGAAGCCTAACCATGTCAGATCGGTGCAATGTAGCCTAACCATGTCAGATCGGTGCAATGAAGCCTAACCCTGTCAGATTGGTGCAATGATGCCTAACCATGTCAGATTGGTGCAATGAAGCCTAACCATGTCAGATCGGTGCAATGTAGCCTAACCATGTCAGATCGGTGCAATGAAGCCTAACCATGTCAGATCGGTGCAATGTAGCCTAACCATGTTAGATTGGTGAAGTGACCATGTCAGATTGGTGAAATGAAGCCTAACCATATCAGATTGGTGCAATGAAGCCTAACCCTGTCAGATCTGTGCAATGAAACCTAACCATGTCAGATTGGTGCAATGAAGCCTAACCCTGTCAGATTGGTGCAATGATGCCTAACCATGTCAGATTGGTGCAATGAAGCCTAACCATGTCAGATCGGTGCATTGTAGCCTAACCATGTCAGATTGGTGCAATGAAGCCTAACCATGTCAGATCGGTGCAATGAAGCCTAACCATGTCAGATCGGTGCAATGTAGCCTAACCATGTCAGATTGGTGAAGTGACCATGTCAGATTGGTGAAATGAAGCCTAACCATATCAGATTGGTGCAATGAAGCCTAACCCTGTCAGATCGGTGCAATGAAGCCTAACCATGTCAGATTGGTGCAATGAAGCCTAACCCTGTCAGATTGGTGCAATGATGCCTAACCATGTCAGATTGGTGCAATGAAGCCTAACCATGTCAGATCGGTGCATTGTAGCCTAATCATGTCAGATTGGTGCAATGAAGCCTAACCATGTCAGATCGGTGCAATGAAGCCTAACCATGTCAGATCGGTGCAATGTAGCCTAACCATGTCAGATTGGTGAAGTGACCATGTCAGATTGGTGAAATGAAGCCTAACCATATCAGATTGGTGCAATGAAGCCTAACCCTGTCAGATCGGTGCAATGAAGCCTAACCATGTCAGATTGGTGCAATGAAGCCTAACCCTGTCAGATTGGTGCAATGATGCCTAACCATGTCAGATTGGTGCAATGAAGCCTAACCATGTCAGATCGGTGCAATGTAGCCTAACCATGTCAGATTGGTGAAGTGAAGCCTAACCATGTCAGATTGGTGAAATGAAGCCTAACCATATCAGATTGGTGCGATGAAGCCTAACCCTGTCAGATCGGTGCAATGAAGCCTAACCATGTCAGATCGGTGCAATGTAGCCTAACCATGTCAGATTGGTGAAGTGAAGCCTAACCATGTCAGATTGGTGAAATGAAGCCTAACCATATCAGATTGGTGCGATGAAGCCTAACCCTGTCAGATCGGTGCAATGAAGCCTAACCATGTCAGATTGGTGCAGTCTGTTTCCTTTCAGATCCTGTAGGGTATCCGTAAAGTGTGACATAGCATTGTAACAGCCTGCAATATTTGTCAAACTCCGCTTTAAATATATGTTTCGGTTTTTCACTCTCTCCTCTCTATGTAGATTGTTGGTAATAAACATATAGCTGGTAATCTACTTGGAAAGGTAAATTGAAAGAATGAAAGGAAGAGGAACGAACCCCCATGTCCTCAGGAGGGTATGGATTGGCAGGCACACTATGAACTTTTCACCATCAGCCAATCAGGAGGCACTGGTCAGGCTTAGGTGAAACGTTCGCTCAATCAGTGAGGCAGCACATCTGGTAAAACACTTTTAATAATTGCAGGGCACATTACAAGAAAGAAGAGTGAAAGAGGCCTAACTGCTAATGCTGCTGCCATTAGACCTGGTGACGCAGAATCGATTCTTGGCCTCAGCCAAACATCCTGTGATTCTGGGCAAATCACGTGCCTTCAAAGGAAACATGGGGGACGTCTGGTCCTCATGTAAAGCGCTCTAATGTCCTTGGCAGGGCGTAGCTTCGGGGGGGGAAATTGATTTAGTTCAGTACAGGTGCTTTCAGTCAGGTATTGTGAGATTTCAGTCCGATTTCACTAGTACTTTTTACATACACACAGACAAAACACACACACTCTCTCACTCTCTGCTTTGAAAGTCCTCAAAAAAATTGGTTATTTTACCAAATATTGTGTTTTCTGTCTTTGTACTCCTACCAACTCGCATTCCTCTCCCTTTTCACTGCCCTTTAAGCCCCTTTCATGTACTCTGCTTGTTGTATAGTGTGTGTAAACATAATATGTCAGCCTGATTGTCGGAAAATCTAAAGGTCACACTCCTCAATCTTACTGACCAAGCGTCACCCCTGTTCTTTGGGCCATCAACAAAGCATAGCTTACTTTTTCTTCTGGCCTAGCAACACTTTAGCTCCAGTTGCCCTGCAATTTACATTTGCCAGTGCTTCATTTGATAGGGTGGTTGCAGGTGGGGTCCACCAGCACTTATTTTTTCTCAACAGACTTTAATCGAGAGCAAGAGAGAAAAAAACACAAAAGGTGGAAGAGATAGACAGACAAAGGGAGAAAGAAAGGATGTGAAAGAGCCTGCAACAGTGAGGTAAAGAGTCAGGGGGGTCTGGTGATGGATAAAAGAGGCAGGAGGTGGAATCGAGACTATGCGGTCGTGGTAATCGGCACCCCGACTTTAGATAACGCCGGATATAGGTTTCTGGGCAAAACTTTGAGCACAGATACTTATTCTTTCACAAATTAAGCACTGATACTGTATCAAGTCATGATGAACACCATAATCCCTCCATCATCAACGTCATGAGGAATCAAATCCATATGCATTAAATAGCCTGCACGACTCATTTTGAGAACTAACTCCATTATCAGATGTTAACAATAAAGTAGTAAAAATCTTTTTTTCACTTTATGGGGTGTTTATTCACGTCTTCTCTTGCTCGATATGTAACTGCTCGGAGTTTGCATACGTGAACCGCCCATACGTGCACCCCCAGCCCTTTACTTTAAAAGTTGCACTGATTCAACAACAAAATGCCAGTCAGACAGCACTTCCCGAAAGTAGTTTTGAAAATACCATTCCTGGTCATTTCATCCTCTCCGCAAAATTGCAAATATCCTTTCTTATTACTAAGGCGGTATTAGTGCGGCGTGTAAAAATGTCGAGAAAATGAGGTAACATTTTCCCCGCCTCGTCATTATGAAAACATCTCCAGTGTTACCTAGAGAAGCTATAGTAATAGCGTCCCTTAAATACAGCGCATAGAATGTTTATTCTCACAGATGTCTACCGCAGCTGTTTTGCTGGCAGAGAAGGCTGGCAGGATTACTAGCGGAAACAATGTCTTCTGTCGGTGGGACAGGCTGCAGATTCGGTACTACTGGCTGGGATCTTTTCACTCTATTTCCCAGGGAAGTTCAGAAAATGGCCATCCATTACCACATTTTTTTCAATCAAAGATTACTCCATGCGGGCCTAAATTTCAACACTATTCAAATATTCCCTCCATTAGGAACTCAGTGCCATATTTATGAAGGTGTTGCCATATTTCTGAAGATGTTGTGTGGCCCTGAGTGGCTTGATAAATCTAGAGTAACGCAGCGCAGCGCAAATCGCTGCGTTGCGTTATGCTACCCTAGGAGGGCAGTTCATGAGCATTGTGTGGGTGTTCATCAATGGATTTTGAAGCATTCCTAGTTTTACCATTACTGGTAGACATGGGAATGCCCCAAAATTCTACACCTTCCCAAGGGAGGCGTAACGAGGCGAAATATCTTTATTTCTCCTCATCACCTCCTCTTTCTAAGGGTGCTGCATTCTGCAGCACACACAGATAAAGGAAAGGCCTCAGGGGATTGTTTTTTGTGCAGGAGGGTCCCCCTTCCTGTAGAAAAAGAGTCCTACATGTAACGAAGGCACCCTTACGATTTGTAAGGCCACTTTGAGTGGCTGGATAAATTCAGAGTACCGCAACGCAGCGCAAATCGCTGCATTGCATTATGCTGCCCTAGGAAGGCATTTCATGGGCTTTGCATGGGTGTTCCCATAGAACACGAATGGATGCTGATGCATTCTTAGATTTACCATTACCGGTAGACCTGGGAATGCGACAAAATTCTACGCCTTCCCAGGGGGGGCGTAACGAGGCGAAATATATTTATTTCTCCACGTTACTTCCTCTTTCTATGTGTGCTGCATTAAGCAGCACACACAGATAGAGGAAAATGTCTCAGGGAATTGTTTTTGTGCAGGAAGGTCCCCCTTCCTGCAGAATAACAATCCTGCATGCAACAAAGGCACCCTTGCGCCATGATGCAAGGATTCCTGCTTTGGCCCTAGGCAGCCCAGTGTGTACCAGCACTGGGAAAAGGCTAGAATGTGCCCTAGTGTGATAAATGCGGCACTTTCCCTGTAACACAACGCAACAAGGTGACTTCTCTGGTTACCAGAAAGCTCCGAGATTCCTTTGCATAATACCTTCCACAAGTTCTCAAAGTGTGAAATCCTGACCTTAACAATCTCTTCAAACCTTCCTAAATATTATCTTTACTTTAACAGTTGTTTAATATTCATAATTTCATTTACATACAGTAGATGTAGGTCGAACTCCATTTTCCAACGTTACTAACATCCCGTACAACATTGTCAAAGGACTCTCAAAGTTAGTGTATTCAGCCACACTAGTGAGTGCACGGGTGTGCTCTAGGGCAAATAGAAAATGGGTGAATCAAATGTTCCAATGAATCTGATGGAAAATCACGTCATACTGCTGTCCCACTCGTGATATGTATTGTGCTAAGAACTTGAACTTTGAACGAGATAACTGTGACTAACTGGTGTATTAGCGGGGTAAAAGTGTGGCAACGCTGCCATCTACTGGCTACTATAGAAATAACTAATGTTAAACTGACTAGTAAAGAATTATAATTAGCAGTATTTATGAAATGGTATATATGTAGGATGAAGCTAAACAGAAACATCGGAAGGTTGAAAATAATAGTGGTGATGGCATAAAGTTCATTAATTGGGGAAGTACACTTTTTGTTTTAATTGTCCCATACATTCCATACTTATTTACAGTTTGAATACAAGGAATTTAAATCATTTATCCAGAATCACACTATTTTCGATTGAGTGTCGGAGTCAGGAATAGAACCCAGGTCCCAAGGTAGCCTTGCTCCGACAGTGGACCACACCTCTCCCCTCTTTCATAACAGCTGAAAACACACCTCTTTAAAGAACTCTGCATCAAAATGCAGTCACAATCAAACAACCGGGTACCTCTCCTACCTCTCCTTGACGGTATCTTTGACATTCGACAGCGCTATGAAAAATACTGCTCAGCACATATTATAATTTACATTGTAACACCTTGTACATTGGAGAAGAATGCCTGCATATTATATATGAAATGCTTTAAATCCATTGTAAAACATAGTTTGTGCTGTGAATTAAAAGGAAAAGCGGTGGTGGAGTATAGCACAATACCACATGCCGTAATCGCAAATGGCCAGAATCTGAGATAAGTTGGTGATCAAAAATACGAAGCCATCTGTCCTCGTCTTTCTTTTTCTTTCTGTCTTAAACTGTGCAACGAATTCAGTGGAAAGTTTTAATCCCGTGAGTTATGAGCGCAGTGAGTACTAGCTGCTTGTTGATCGCCCCCACACCCACCCATTGAGGATATTAGACAGTGATATGGACTCCACCACAATACAACAGAACACAAAATGCCTGCCTCCCACCCCCACTCCTCTGCAGATTGTGAGGGGTGCCTGAGTTTCCCACATCTTATACATATGCATTCGTCTAGGGCTCAATAGGTCCCTCCTTAAGGGTTGGGAAGCCCGTGAGAGCTACAGGGACCTGTTTTACATCCCTCCTTCAATACCCTCACGGGGCTAAGCACGCTGGATATTACAGGTGGGGGAGAAGGCACTGGCCTGAGTTGCCATGTGATGATATCTAACTGGTGCTCAATCATGGCCACAGCTCTTTGCAGGCAGCCAGCAAATCCTTATCTATTTTGTCATGTGATATCACTTATAAATGTGCAGGACTCTGCGTCTTACATAAAGTTAAAATATTGTAACTGCCATACCAGGAATATTTATGAGTGAACAACATTGTACCGCAGCTCCTGACCCAAGTGTGAAAAAGGCCATTTATGTAGAGATGATACATGGAGCTCCCATGAACAGCTCTTCCATAACGGGCATTAACAATATGTACAATTATAGGTGGGT
The DNA here is from genome assembly GCF_964204655.1 of Triturus cristatus. Lineage (NCBI taxonomy): Eukaryota > Metazoa > Chordata > Amphibia > Caudata > Salamandridae > Triturus > Triturus cristatus. The sequence continues at coordinate 727,539,775 of NC_140585.1, forward strand.
AACAGTGAATTAAGGGGATATTTTTCACCAAGGGGTTTGAGTGACATCAAGTATTCGAGAGCTAAGCTTGAGTTGTCTATGACCTCACTCTAAACCCAAAGATAAAAACATCCCTGTAATTCACTTTTTTCCCATAGATAATTTTTTAGGTCTCGCCTTGGCAGCGCATGCGCTGCATGCACTGTCTCAGCGAGACCTAAAGTAATCTCTATATGGTGGCAAGCAGCCGGTAGTTTTTCCAGCTGCTTGCCATTGGCTTAGTGTTGGCGTACTGTTTCTTACCTTGTTTTTCAGTGGCCCAACTGACTTCCGTGTAGTCCGGAAGCAGCGGCCACCAACTACAGTTTTAGTCCGCACTGTTTCGGACTTTTTGTTTGTCTTGCGCATCGCTGCCTGACCTAAACATGGCAGCGGCGCATGCGCAAGACAAACAAAAAGCCAGCCGGTGTGTGCGAGGGCCGAGGTGTGGGCAGCGCATGATGCTTGTTTAACTGCCCGCCTCTTCCCTGCTAACCCTGCACTCCTCTGATCCTCGGCAAAGAGCAGCCCTCTCACTACCACGATAATGGAGAACAGGGTGTTCTGCTGCTTCACCTTCTATGCGTCGGCCCTGGTGCTGCTGTCAAGGAGACCATTAAGAGGAGACAGCTCTAGTCGGACAGATTGGGTGTGAGGTCTTGCGGGTGTCTGGTGTGTGGTTGTCCATGTGTTTGACTGTACGTGCCTCTGTGTGCGTTTTCAGCTACCCATTCGTGCGTTAACTTTTATTTTGTGGGTGCAGACATGGGCACTGGGCTGGGGGTCTCCCATGCAGGGCCCTACTTCAATCGTCAGCTGACAACTCTGGGCCACACACGCTGCAGGAGGAGAGGACGGCTGGCCATCCAGCAGCACTTCCTCGTTTTCCACGGTCGCCAGTGCTTGTTTTATTTTCAGCGCGCACTTTGATTTTTTCAAGCAGCCCTGCATCCCTGTGCTTTTGCAGTAGCTGCCGCATACACCGTGGCATGTGCGTGGTCGGCACCAAGTCCACGCTTACAAAACTCCTCACTGCAGTGGGTATCATGTTTATCATCTGCCTGCCGGAGCTGTTCAAAAAGCACAAAGGTAGGATTAACGCTTTAATGCCTACAGGCCACCTTCGGACTCAAAGGAATAACAAATGTGTAAAATAAAAGGGCAATTTCTTCCCAGTCCACACGCCAAAGTGACCAATAGGCACAGGGGTTTGGGTGTTAGAAGAACGCGGGTATTTGGAAACTGCTGAAACCGTTAACAATGTAGGACCTTTCACTTTTATTTATTCACCTATCTCTTGATTCTATTTCACTGGCTGGCAGGTGGGACTGCTGGTTGATCTGATTATACAATTCATGTGTGTAACATGTACTGTGTGTGCCAATATTTGGGGAAAGATAAGAGAGATGGGAGTTTAGAAAACATCCAGGGAAGGTATTGTGTCTGTTGGGTTTGTATTGAAGAGGGGACTCTTTTTAGCACGTGAAATGTAAACTGTGTGATTGTTGGGCTTAACAGGGTGCCCCGCGTCCGCCACTATCAGGGGTGCTGGGACAAACAGGGATATAGTAATTTTACTCTGTGCCTTTACCGTCAACATGTTGCAATAGCCACGTTCATTCGGTGAAGTATGCTTCCAAAATTATCGACTTTATGCCTTAAAAACCATTAAGGTTGTGGAAAGCAACCCCCCCACACACATTAATCAACAAGCATTTGTGATGCGTAAATGTGAGACCTTTTGCAAGTTTAAGCTATTGGCATTGTAAATGACACTGTCTTTTATTTATGTTTTAAAACCGAAAACAAAAATAAAGGCATTGTTATTTGCGATGTCAATAGCTCAAACTTGCGTAAATGCGAGACCTATTGCATTGCAAATGCTTGTTTATGATATGTATGGCCTTCAAAATCATATGCCTCTAAATTCAACTGTCATGAAGTTGCAGAGGAGTAATGGGGGAGCTATGTATAACATGGACTCTGTTATGTATCCCTGGCCCCAAGGTTAAAATGAAAAAACGTGCCTGCCATCCTTGACCAACCCCCTCCACCTTGGCTGTCTTTCTTCCCCCTCCTGCAGCTGTGCTTTCTCCTTTCAGTCAAACCAGACCAGCAGCACTGTGCTGACAGGCTCTGAGGGAGGCCTCCTTTATGACATCACAGCAGTGGGTAACAAGTTTTATTATAGCAGTGGGTTATGAGATTCAGGAGCTGGAATAAATGATAGATGCTCTCTATGCGAGCCATACATAACAACACAATAAACACAGCTAGAACCTTTACATCCAATACTCACTTGTGGCAATACAAGTCAACACCCCTTTGAGGTATTGGCATTTCAGGACAATTTATAAAGTTAGGCATTACATAAAGCAGTGTTCTAAGGCACCAAAAGCATGTGAATAACTTCTTTCCTAACCAGACCAATATAAAGTATATACCAGGTTTGTAGGATGATATGCCATGTGTGTGGAATTACCTAATGAGGTATTGATAAAATGGTAAGAATTTATTTGGAGAATACACTTACAAAGTAATCTGAAAAAAAGGAAAGAAAATATATAAAAGAAATTCAACAGAGGTTCACCAAGAAGGATGGCAGGAAAGCTGTTTTTACATGATAAATAATTTCAAAATGGTAAACAATAAAGAAAATATGATTGTGAGAAGTGTTTTTTCAAATTAATTGACCAGAGCAACCGTGATCATTTAAGATTTTTTATCGGTGTATATTGAACATGTAAAGTCAGAGAAAATTAAATAATACAAACATGCCACGCTCATATACTTTCATTTGCACACATACATTTGCCGTCTTATGTCAGATTGAACAAGGGGCACTTTGCTACCTAGGAACACCAGCGCGTACCGTGTGCTCCTGTGTTCTAAATCATCAAACTTACTATGTGATTTAGAGCCAGATGCACTAAATGCTAAAACAGACTGAGTTGCAATTTGTGCCCAGTATTTTTGCGGCCAGTGTGGTACCTTACAAACTACGTAACTGTGTACTAATAGGTTGATTCGTAAATACTGAATCATGGTGGGTCACAATTCAACCTACTTCATGAATACTAATGAGATAGGTCACAAATGGTGACTCACTATGATTGGCTGCCATCACAGGGTTGGTGGTCTGTTGGGGTCAGCAGAGCACCATGTCTGTGATTACTTTTGAATAAAGCAATAATTTTTTAAAATGCAGCTTGTTTTCCTTAAAGGAAAATGGGATGGGTGTCAAAATACATGAAATCTTAAAAAAAACAAAAAACATTATTTACCACTAGGCAGTGGTCCCTGAGACCACTGCCTAGTCTTTAAAATGTTTGTGTCGATATTCATGCATGCGAAAGGTTTACCACTATCCTTTGTGACTATAAAAGCCTTGGTGCATATGGCCCTACCTTCCTTGTGCATATACAGCATCATTTGCATTGACTGCCCTTGCCTAGTTGTAATCAGGGCCGGACTGGTAATTCCGTGCACCGGGCAATCCCCCGGTAGGCTGGATGGGGTGGAGGCCGGTTTTGTGACAGGGCCCGGTTTTGTTGCTGGGGCCGATTTCTGACCAAAAACAAGCAGAACTATCTCACTGCATAAAATAATGCTGGTGCTGCACCGCACGCACCGTCCGTGTCCGTGACTCGCCTGGTAGTGACCCGATTTCAATTTAATTTAGGCAGGCAGGCTAAAATGTTTATTATAATTTATTAAAATCCACTTGACCCATGCCGCGCGCAGCGTGCACATGTCTCGTCCGCCGCCGCGTCTGCGCGTCGCGGTTTTACAGGTCAGCCTTAGGGTGGGGTCTGCCTGGTGATGATCATGCGCATTGAAGTGCGTGTGACTGCTGGTGAGGCGAGGTCAAGGAGGCAGGCATCTCAGAGGACAGAGAGACGACTGAGAATATAGGCACACCATAATTTAATTATTTCTAGCCCCCAGTCTGCCAGTGCCGACCGTCCGCAGGTGAGTCTATTGTCCGTCCAGTCGACGTGCATGCAATCCTGATCTGATTCATGGCACTGGGGGTGTCGCGACCGGGCCGGAATTAAAAGCAAAAGGGTAGGCCCCGGCCCGGTTCCGCAGCGCAGTGGATTTTGTTGTGAGCAGGGGCAGAGCGAGGTGGTGGCTGGCCTCAGCCTGGCTCTAGTCTAGGCTATAACTCGAGGAGCTGCAGCGATTAGCATCTGCCTGCCTGGGTGACCCTGATCTGTACACATCGATCCACCATCAATCATCCATGGAAAATCCCTCAGTTGTGAAGTGAGAATGACGTGCCGTCCCTTGTGGAGTGGAGCTATCCCGGCCGGACCCCGATCCATGTAACTTAGTCATTACACCTGCGAGAAAAATTGTAGCCCTATAAATGCCCCGGATTTTGGTTCTCAATATCTGGGCACCCTATCGGTCGTACAAAACACTCCCAGGTTTCCAAGAATTGGCGTTCGAACACGCAGTGACCTTCCTGTACATCTGGGGTGTTTGAGGTTTCTCCATTTAGTACCACGGGAAGCATTTCCTTAAAGCAGAGTCACTTGTACATTTTAAATTGCCAGGAATCTTGAATACGATGCAGCTAGGGGTAGCTTTACCATGTTATTTTAAGTTTTGACCCTGTATTATACTATGCCAGACTGCAGCATGATCAAACATAAGCAAACATTAGGAAAGTACTCGACTGCAGGTAACAGCAATAAATGACCATTGCAGTAAAAATAGAATTGCTTTGTGTACATGGGCCCGGTCGGCCCTTGGAATCTTTCACCCTCCAGTGAACGACTATTCATGTATACTCTGGACTGGGGCTCAAAGCCTTTTCTAGGCTTACTTCGTTCTGAAGCCACTCCTCAACCTTAGACACATGATGAATACACACAGTGCTTTAAATGGGGCAGTACGGAGTACAGGCACTTTTTTGTTTTGAGAGGGAGAGTACAGGCACTTCTCGAGCGAGAAGTAATACTTTTTATTGGAGAGTACAGGCACTTCTCAAGAGAGACTTAATACTTTTCATTGTAGAGTACCGGCACTTCTCAGAAACAAGCAGGTACTCTGGTACACAGTACCTGCACTTCTGTTTTCCCATTTCAATCACTGAATACACAGTGACTTGTCAGATCATTCCCCACTGACACTCAAGCTTGACCTTGGTGGGAAAAGAGAAGAAACTGGGTGGAGACTTAGCGAATGGTTGCTGCCTGATGCTATACCTATGTCCCAGCTGATGATGGATGTTGACACTTTCAAATTAATGTAGGAACAGTACACCCTAGATCAGTTGTTTCGGTGACGGGTCATCCAAGGAAGACAGGATTTTGCTAAATGAGGATAATATTTTAATATGCATGGAAGACCCTGAACGATCTTTGCCCAGATATGCATTTATGGGATATATGTGGGGACACGTCTGAATTCTTATTTAAATGGGAGAAATGATGTATATACTGATAGCAGGTGACCATATAGACGTAGAGGAAGTGTCTACCCTTCTAAGGGCAAATGATCATCTTAAATACCTTGGCAATGTGACAATCATCATAATTAAAAAATTTGATTTAATGCACGCAGGCATTCTGTCCGCCCTAAGAAGAAGTGGAGATGGCTACTACGCTTTTATTCAGCTTGTACGGGTGGGAGATGGAACAGATCGGCCGGATTGTAAACCCAGAGTTTTTAATTGAATGCATTAACACAATGTGTGCATAGACTGTGCGTTTATAATATATGATGGTACACGGTTTGTATTTTGAAACTGCGAGGGCTTTATCTTAGATATACTGTGATAAAGCTGTCAAGACAAACTCTTACAATGTCCTTTGCATACATCTTTGTCCTCTCATCAATGCTTATCCATCCATTCATCTATCCATTCATTCATCCATCCAGCCATCCATCCATCCATATATCCATCTATTTAAATGGGATTACTCTCCGTAGTCCCCTCCAGGTTCTTTAGAGATTCAAAAGGATGAGCATATGCGATGCACATGTAAAGCACATGCCTGTCATAAAGTGTCCTACAAGTTGTCACACAAGTGAATTGTCACGTTAGTGCCCTTGAGGACAACCTATGCTTCATGTTCACGGTTGGGCTAAATGGTTGGTGGTAGGGTCTGTAACTATTTGCTGCTGAAACAATGGCAGTAGGATATGCCAATTATTAACTCCTCAAAGAAAATGGACATACGTATCTGCTAATCTGCTTCACATAACACTCATACTTTAAAAGAACTTTAAAGAATATGCATCCGTAAACTCTCTCCTGTGTTAAACATTCAAAATGATACTGGGACTTCATGGGGAGATGCTCTTCAAGGATGGTGAGCTGTAGCACTAGTCTTCCACAGGCCATCCTTGTGAAGTGTTTTTTAGATACCTATTGTTCATACTGACTGATGAGACATGGTTAAATAAGTCCTTGTCGGCCTCAGATTCCTCCAAATTAAATTCAGGTTTGATCTGCTTTATTACATCAAAAAAGGCATTTTTTGTTGGCTCTTAGGGCTCAGTGCACTTTACCACCGCTAACCAGTGCTAAAGTGCTTGTGCTCTTTCCTATAAACATGGTAAAATTGTCTTACACCGAATTGGCAAATTTAATTTACTTGTAAGTCCCTACAAATGTGGTACTACATGTACCCAGGGACTGTAAATTAAATGCTGCTAGTGTGCCTGCAACACTTATTGTGCCACCCACGTAAGTAGCCTATTTAAACATGTGTCAAGGCCAGGGCCTGTCATTGCAGTCTGCCTGTGCAGTTGTAAAACTGCCATTTTGACCTGGCAAAAGGAACATTCCCTTTTACTACATATGTTACCAGGATGTCAGCACTAGTGCAAGCCCTTTCCATAAGCAGGGTGCAGTATGCAGAGTGCAGTGTATTTAAATGGTTTGGCATATACTTTTAAGTTTTATATGTCTCGGAATAGGCAAGGCTGAATTGCTACCCTTGTTCTTTGTGTGATTCATGATTTGTTCAACATCCCATGATTTCAGTGATGTACAGGTAACATTGATGGCATTCTTTCTGGCCTGGGTGCTTATGTGTGCTATTTCCATAGTTTCTGGTCTCAGTGACCTGGAGGCTCATGTGTGACATTTCCATGCTTAATGGCCTGGGTGCTTATGTGTGACGTTTCCGTGCTTTCTGGCCTGGTGTGACCAGGCTTGGGTCAGTGCCTAGGTGCTTATGTGTGACATTTCCACAATTTGTGGCCTCATTGGCCTATGTGCTCATGTGTGACATCACATGTCAGTGCTTAATGTGTGACAACGTGAGTGACAATTTATAAAAAAAAAATGAATATCAGAATGTAGTTTTTATGCTGTAAAGTTATGACGTTAAAACAGTCTTAAGAAAAAGCCTAAAACCCATAAGGTAATTATGGACTATGCTTTAAAAGTTAATACAATCTCATATGTAATGAAAAATGTGTTGAAAATGCTTTGTTTTGGCCTTTCTGTCTGCAAAATTTTCTTCCAAACCTCCCCTAGTACTGGTTGCTTACTGCGCTTGCTCGCTACACACCATGTGGGGGATGGTATCACTTTTACTTTGGTCTCTCTGATTCACTACTTGTGTCCATTTGTGGTGCTCTCTGAAAGAATGTCTATGAGTAAATATGACTAGGTGGGTAACCTGGTGCTCTTTAAGGTCATCATCTACAATTTACTGTGCTTGGAAAATTGATGCAATTGAATATGTAATGAAAAATGTGCTGTAAAATTCACCATTTTGGTCTGACTTTTTCCCAAATTTTCTTGGGGGGAGAAACCCCCCAATCCCCTCTAGTAGCAGTCGGGCACGCTCGCTGCGCTCGCTCACTACGTGCCAGAGCGGGGCTGGTCTGGCAAAATTTGCCAGGGCTGCTTTCAGCTGCCAGTCCGGCCCTGGTTGTAATATATTGCCCATCATACTATGACTATTTTAAACGTTGGTAAGGTGTTAACAAGTTCTGGATCCATGCTATAAACTGGGTACACTCACTTTGAGGTACATGAGGAAGTTTGCTTGTAAAATTCCAGTCACAGGTTCTAGTCTCAGCAAGATGATTCAGTGGCATGAGAGACGAATCCTTGGAGTATGTACTGTGCATCTGCCCAGCGATGATGGACTGACGTAAATCAAATCTAAGGGCTGTGTGTAAAAAACTGGGAGTCCGAACCTGTCGGCAGAGCATTACAGCAGTATTAAAACCCAAAAACACGTTCCTAAATATCTATTTAATGAAATCTCCTCACCTAGCCTATACAAGGTTCAGGCATTTAGGGAGTCCAGTCTGACAAATAACTACTTGTTATGCCCACGCTTGGCATCCCTTCAGATTGGTTATATATACAAACATTGCTGTTAACTTTTCAAAGGCATTTTAGACATTCAATTGGAATTTTACACATACATGTATAACATGCTTTTATATTACCTTTAGTTAATTTATAATATGGACAGTCTTCTTGGTGGACCACTTGCGACACCCTTTCATCTTTTTCTCATACTTGTTTATGTCATATTATTGCTGCTAGCGCCTAAAGGCACTTAATAATTATCTGAATCTTACTTATTTATATAAAAACTTGCTTTTACTACAATTTTGTTTTTAAACAACCATATACAATACAGATAACATTTGCAGTGGATTAATATCTCTCGTACTGTGTTCTCTGTCCAACCTCAATCCCAGCATGATTGACTCTGCCTTTTATCCTTCTGACTCCTTCTGAGATCAATAAATTGAGTGTCATGGAGTTTGGTGTTAAAACAATTTCCTCAATGCTTTTGTCAACAGATATTGCCAGTGTTTACATAGCTCCTGTAAACAGATATTTCAGTTTTCTATCACTCCCTGTAAGAAGGTATTTTCATTTTTAAATGCGTGGTTTAGGTACATAGTTTTAGTTTTATCATGAACCAGACAATTTGATTTTGCTAGTATGCACATTGCCCAGTAAGAAGACATTGTCAATCCTTTATCACCCAGTTTACGAATTGTCAATTCAGGCACTGATGATGCTGTCATTTTGCCATTGATTTCCTAATTGGACCATTTAAGACAGCGAAAGCCTTAGTACATCTGGCCCTAAATGTTTTGGGAATTTACAGCATCATTCACATTGCCTGCCCTTGCCTAGTTACATTATATTCCTATTTGCACGTTGACTATTTTACAACTGGGTAAGTTGTTAGCAAGTTAAGTAACCAGACTATAAAATGTGTACACACTGAACACACGCTTAAGGGTGCATGTAGGAGTCTGCGTGTGAAATTCAAGTCACAGGTTCTACTAACAACAAGATGGATCAGAGCATTAATGGATTTGCCACGATGATCTCTATGCAAACGGCATAATACAGATTTTAATCCCAACATCGTTGACTCTGCCATTCATCCTTCTGAAATCAATTAGTTGTGTGATGCAGTCGTTTGGTGATTACATTTACTAGTAAAACAGTTTCCCCAATACTCTTATAAATAGATATTTTTGGTAGTCACATCTTTCTTGTAAAAAGATATTTCTATTTTCCACAACATCCCAGTAAAGAGATATTTCCATTTTCACACTGGTGGTTTAGATCAATAGTGTTAATTTTATCCTAATCAAGACAATCAGGTTTTGCTAGTTTGGGCATTGCTCAATATGTATACATTGTCAGTTCCTCATTACGCATTGTCTGAATTGTCATTTTCTGTCATTGACGATTCTGTCATGCTGCCAAGCTATTTTGGTCAAACCCAGTAGATTTCTCTTTTCCCCCCCCCCCACCCCCCAGGTAGTACCAACTTAAACGTTGCAGTAGAGAAAATAAACCGGTATTCTGTACTGTCCCTACAAAGGATCCATATTAGGAACATATAAGGTCTTCCAGAGATGAACAGATTAGATTGTTGGGTTCTTCTCTCACTTTCCCCTGAATCAGAAAATTCATAAGACATCATGACTAGAGGGTTGTATGTGATTTCACAAAAAAGAAAAAATCATGGAATGCCATTTCTGAGAAACCATTTCACCTAAACTGTTTAATGCAGTCCCGGTGAATTTGCGGTGCTGCTGGGGGGAAGGCCCTGGACAGCCCCATTACATGTGGTGCACTGGGTCATTCTCTTCCCACCTCCCCAACTCGGATGCTTAGTGGAGTGGGCGTATCACTTGCCCCACATACCGCTCTGCTCATGTCCCCTATCCCACCATTATAGGTGCTTGGGTGAGGCGGAACCCGCAGACTTTCAGAGGACTGGCACCTGCCAGGGGGAGCACACCTCATCTGTCTGTCTGTAAGTAGCTCCTGTCGCCTAGTGGGCTCTCTTGGCACTTAATGTATTAATTGTATACACTGTATGAAGCCTGGGTCTTGACCACGTCTACCCTCCCCTGCCTTCTAAGACACTAGTGAGTCTGCTCGTGTCGCCCAGGCCCATGAGGCCACCTGTGCTGGGGTGAGGCAGACTCCCCACACAGCAACGTGTGGTCCATGCTCATCATGGGTAAACAGATCCCCAGGCAATCCAAGCTGCCCTTCAAGGGAAAACAGCAGACATGTGCGATGGACTCAGATGAAGGCTCATGGGCACCTAAAGAGGCTCCTCCTGCCGCAAACCCGCTGGACCAAGATATCAAAGAAATGCTGGTTGATGTCAAGAACTGCCTCCCATTTATATCAAAATAGACTTATTGACTAGTAGAATGGACCATATGAAGGAGAGAGTGGACAAACATGCTGCACTTCTTGATCATCTGGAAATGCATACCTCACATCGAAGACTCCCATGCTGCCAAAAGTGAGCAATCTCTGCACATAGAAAGGTGCTGAGCTCATCAAGCAGAAAAATAAACGCATTGTGCCTCATTCCAGACAGAGTCATCTCCGCATCCTGGGGGTTCCTGGGTCTACAACTGTGGATAAGTTTGAAACGTACGTGGAAACCATGCTCCGTTCCCTATTTGATGACGCCCTCTCTCCTTAACTGTAGGTATAATGACGCTCACCTATGGCTCACCATTCAGTTCAGTACCTTCCGGTGAAGTGCCTACTCCAGAAGTCCGCAGTTTCCTATTCCTTGCTTTATCTGGCCAATATGTGCATTCAACTAGACAGGAAACAACACTTTTTCATGAACCCTAAGGCTGCCATGATGTTTTTGCAATGCCTGGCCACTGCCAAGACCACACCGCCTCCAGTCCTGGTACTGCTACAGCTGATGACAGCTGCCCCAGCGATAATAACTAACACTTTGACACCTGGTTTTACCTCACAGGCTGTTCCTGCACCGCAATTGAGATGTAACTCACTTAACTTGAACTTACCCATCATACTTCTGATGTCCTCTTTGCTCGATGACTGGGGGTGATCTCGCTTTTGCACTGCAATCGTCACCTGCCCATCGTGGTGGATTGCCTACAGCACCATCTAACAAGTTGTGTTTCCCTCCCCCTTTGGCCAGCCGGACTTCTTCTGATCTATGTTGTCCGCCTGGTCCTCTGCTGCCCTCACAGGATGATTTCCTATGTGTTACACTGCCTCTGGATATGGGTTTGGGAGGGGGAGGGTCGGTTCTTTTCAGCCAGTTGGGGAGGCTGAAGTGGATGGTGGGTGGGTCTTTGTTCATAGTTGTACTACCTTTGTAATCCTTTGCATACATCATAAGATTCAATGGCACTGCCTCTTCCTTGACAGCTCAGCGCCAGAATTAGACACCCATAGCTCTGCAGCTGCAGCTCTCATAAGTTGGCTGAGTCTCTGAGTCCCATGTTCCTGTGTACTCCAACTGCACCCACACATGGCCATTCTTCTCAGCAAGGGACTGCTGTAGCATACAGGACATGCTCTTTGCAACCCGGAAGGAAGGTTTGTCCTCATTAAGGGCACCCTACATGACTGTACAGTAATTCAGGCCTCAAATTATGGCCCCAACACGCACATCATGGAATTCTTCGCAGATAAATGGCGCTAATATCTACACTGGGGCCTGGCATGATCATTTGTAAAGGGGACTTTAATGTTGTCAAACATACCATTATTGATCGCTCTAGTGGCACTCGAAGACCCATCCCTGGAATTGCAGGTAAATTACACACCATCCCAAGGGACAACAGTCTGTGATGTCTGATGCTTGCGACATGCCTAGAGGACCGAAGGCACCTGCATCACTTTCACTCATAAAACGTGGTCCCGCATAGATTATTGGCTCTCCACATGTGACACGCAGACCTAGACTACAAACTTTACCCATCTCCTTTGAACCCAATCGGACCAGGCCTCGGTCCTGCTGAAACTCACGATTCCCATCGGCCCCTGTCGGCCCTTCACTTGCATTATGTGATGCGGTATTCCAGGAAGAACTACACAAGGCCATCTTAGCTTTCTTTGCTCACAATCTGGGTCAGGTGAGTCCCCCTCCAAACTCCAGGATGTGTTAAAGGTCGTTTTCGGTATATATCCAAACAATCTTGAATCCTCTGGGCGATCTAGAGGCAACTTCATCAGCTACAGGCAGACATTCCCACGCTGGAACTAGACTTCTATAACTCAAATGATCAGTCGCTCCTCGCTGCATGAAGAGACAAGCTGTCTGAATATGTGAAGGAGGCAGCCCGGGAGACACATTATCTTCATTGGGAGGCACTGGTGCGTCGTTATGTAAAGGCGATAGACCTGGCAAGAGGCTGGTGAGTCTCCTCTGTAATATGGAGAAGAAAACCCACCTCCAAAATTAGCTAAAAAACAGAGCCAGCAAAGTATATAGACAACACAGATCTATATAACAATTATACACACAAACTAGTTTTAAATATATTTTTTTTTAATTTAGTTTGCCCAATTTTCACTTGTTTGGTTTTCTCAAAATTAATCAAATATGTACTAAATCAAACATATGTATTTTCAAAAAACTCATAATTATAAACTCCCAACTTTCAAAAATCTCTCTCTCCATCACTCATCCTGAACAATACGAGACATACCCTATAACTCCACTCATTTATTCATGCTATAAAAAATAAATCATACATTAAGCCTTAACACAGGGACATCCTAAGCTCTGATCATACATTGGAATTACAAAAACAAACTGACAAATCATAATCAAGCTAAATACATCATTCAGTGTGTAAATATACTTTTATTCTCACTGTGCATATACATTTTGTTTTTCTCTTTTTCCAAATGATACAGTTACTGAAAACTTAATACAGGTTCAAATTCTTGATAGGTGTCCAAGAAGGCTTCCATGTTTGTGCCGACGAGCGTTTTGGTGCTAGTAATCAAAGAGCACACACCTTCTTCAGGGCACACTACGATGAGAATACAAAGGTACACCTCAAGTAAAGAAGGGAGGAACACAGAGTGGATGTAGAATAGAATCAATCTAAAATGGAAAAAAATACTGTTAGAAAAAAGCATATGAGCTAGTGCCTCAGCATGAGGCAATGCAGACAAAACGTAAACCTCAATAATTCCTGAACACACATTTTTCACATTCCGTGTTTTCCATGCATTCCTGGTGCACTGTGCAACCCTATGATGTACCCATCCCTACCATAAAATACTATACATCCTGTGACATGTTACCTCATAGTTCTTGGGCAATTGTGAGCCTAGGTTTCCCTGCAGAGAGTTACCAACCAAATTCATGCTCCCATTGTGAACATGCCAATTAGCTAAGTAAGAAAGGGGTCCCTGGTGAAAAAGACTTGAAATCGTAAAGATTATAGGAAGAGGTAATATACCTTAGATAGGCCAGAATACATCACCGACAATACACCCGTACAGAGCCGAATAAGAGCGTAGTAGCCATCTCCACTTCTTGTTAGGGCGGACACAATGCCTGCGCACACCAAATCAAATTTTTTAATTATGATGACTGTCACATTGCCAAGGTATTTAAAATGATCATTTGCCCTTAGAAGGGTAGACACTTCCTCTATGTCTATATGGTCACCTGCTATCAGTATATACATCGTTTTCTCCCATTTAAGTAAGAATTCAGATGTGTCCCCACATATATCCCATATATGTATATCTGGGCAAAGATCGTTCAGGGTCTTAAATGCATATTAAAAAATTATCCGCATTTAGCAATATCCTGTCTTCCTTGGATGACCCTTCACCGAAACAACTGATCTAGGGTGTATTGTTTCTACATTCATTTGAAAGTGTCAACATCCTTCATCAGTTGGGACATAGGTTTAGCATCAGGCAGCAACCATTCGCTAAGTCTCCACCCCGTTTCTTCTCTTTGCCCACCAAGGTCAAGCTTGAGTGTCAGTGTGGAATGATCTTACAAGTCACTGTGTATTCGGTGATTGAAATGGGAAAACAGAAGTGCAGGTACTGTGTACCAGAGTACCTGCTTGTTTCTGAGCAGTGCCTGTGCTCTACAATTAAAAGTATTAAGTCTCTCTTGAGAAGTGCCTGTACTCTCCAATAAAAAGTATTACTTCTCGCTCTAGAAGTGCCGATACTCTCCCTCTCAAAACAAAAAAGTGCCTGTACTCCGTACCGGGCCATTTAAAGCAGTGTGTGTATTCATCATGTGTCTAAGGTTGAGGAGTGGCTTCAGAAAGAAGTAAGCCTAGAAAAGGCTGTGAACCCCAGTCCAGAGTAAACATGAATAGTCATTCACTGAAGGGTGAAAGATTCCAAGGGCCGACCGAGCCCATGTATACACAAAGCAATTCTATTTTTACTGCAATAGTCATTTATTGCTGTTACCTGCAGTCGAGTACTTCCCTAATGTTTGCTTATGTTTGATCATGCTGCAATCAGGCATTGTATAATACAGGGTCAAAAGTTAAAATAACATGGTAAAGCTACCTCTAGCTGCATCGTATTCAAGACTGCTGGCAATTTAAAATGTACAAGTGACTCCGCTTTAAGGAAATGCTTCCTGTGGTACTAAATGGAAAAACCTCAAACACCCCAGATGTACAGGAAGGTCACTGTGTGTTCAAACGCCAATTCTTGAAAACCTGGGAGTGTTTTGCACGACCGATAGGTTGCCCAGATATTGAGAACCAAAATCCGGGGCATTTATAGGACTACAATTTTTCTCGCAGGTGTAATGACTAAGTTACATGGATCGGGGTCCGGACGGGATAGCTCCACGCCTCAAGGGACGGCACGTCACTCTCACTTCACAACTGAGTGATTTTCCATGGGTGATTGATGGTGGATCGATGTGTACAGATCAGGGTCACCCAGGCAGGCAGATGCTAATCGCTGTCGCTCCTCGAGTCATAGCCTAGACTAGAGTCAAGCTGAGGCCAGCCACCACCTCGCTCTGCCCCTGCTTACAACAAACTCCACTGCACTGCAGAACCGGGCCAGGGCCTTACACTTTTTCTTTTAATTCCGGCCCGGTCGCGACACCCCCAGTGCCATGAATCAGATCAGGATTGCATGCAAGTCGACTGGACGGACAATAGACTCACCTGCGGGCGGCAGGCACTGGCAGACTGGGGGGCTAGAAATAATTAAATTATGGGGTGCCTAAATTCTCAGTCGTCTCTCTGCCTCCTCAACCTCGCCTCACCAGAAGTCACACGCACTTCAATGCGCATGATCATCACCAGGCAGACCCCACCCTAAGGCTGAACTGTAAAACCGTGGTGCGCAGACGTGGCGGAGACATGTGCGCGCTGCGCGCGGCATGATGCAAGTGGATTTTAGTAAATTATAATATTCATTTTAGCCTGCCTGCCTCTGCCTAAATAAAATGGAATCGGGTCACTACCAGGCTGAGTCACGGACACGGACGGTGTGTGCGGTGCAGCACCAGCATTATTTTAAGCAGACAGATAGTTTTTGTTTTTGGTCAGAAATCGGCCCCAGCAACAAAACTGGCCCCCACCCCAACCAGCCTACTGCGGGATGGCCCAGTGCCCGGAATTACCATTCCGGCCCTGGTCATCATATAACAATACATATACACACAAAGAAACTATATTGTATCCATACTGATACCATGTTACATCCATCCCAGGAGCTTAACTGAGGTGGTTGGCGTGCAGGAGAAAACAGTGCATTTATTGTAAAACTAGACATTACACTATTGGACAACATGCTCAGCGCGTGGCTGGACATACTTGCAGCTTAGAGCCCACCTTCATTACTGCTGTAAAAGTCACCAGGAGCTGCAAGCAGTGTTGGACGGAAAGTGCAGACTTGGGACTACAGAGTTCAGCATTGGACATAAGAGGTCAAACTTGATGTTCAGTATCTGCATTTTCCTATCTAGGAGTGTTAGTCACCTCTTGGGTCTGACTTTGTCCCTAACCCAATGGAAACTCTGTCAACCAACAGAGGTCATTGACAGGAGTCAGTGTCAAGAGCCAGTACACAGGCCATTCAGGGCTCTCTGACCTAGGAAGTTTTCTGTGACTGGGGGGCTGTAGCCCCAGGTGACTTGCACCCTTTTCCCACTCTCCATTCCACCAGTTTGGGGGTGGTATCCTGAACCTGGTCCTTCAACACAGGGTCTGTAGCCTTCAACTGAAGAGGCACCTGGCAAGTCAGGACTTCTAGGAGAGTACAACAACCCTCACCATGGGAAACACATTCTGCATGTGTTGAGCAAGATTCTGCCCGGTGCAGGTCTCCAGCCTTCTGTCCCTGTGAAAGTGCAAGGAACCCCCCAGGCCAGAAGTGGCCTGACCAGGGTCAGTCTTGGGGTGCTCTGATCTCGGAGCTTGCAAACCCTGACCCACTACTCGTCCCACTGTGGGCTGTTTTCACTTAATACCCCTACCTCTGGGCCTCTGTCCCATCCTCATGGAGTGGAATCCCCTGAACATAGAACTGGTAGGACACTTGTGGCAGTAACCCCACCCAGCTCTCCTGACACTGTGACACTCCCTCAATGGCTGGTCTCATGGTACAGACTAGGTTCTCCAGCTTGTGCTCCTTCTGGGAACAACCAAAGCTTTGGGGCTGGGAATAGGGAACCCTGAGTCTCTGCCCCACCCCAACCTCTCCTCCTATTCTTTTAAGGAACATGGAAGCCTCCCCTCCCACTATATTGGAATCTTTTGCATATTTATTAATTTATATTCCGCAATCAATACAGCCATAAAAAGAGACAGTTCTAAAAAAAGATAAAAATCAGCACATCAAATCCACTGGTTAACTACACTATGGCCACATATGCAAGTTTACATAATATCCAACAGACAGCTAAAACAATAAAACAAAAGCTGAAGAGCTGCAAGCAGAAATTGACAGGCCCAGGGTAACGCATAAATGGACCACATTAAGCAGCAAGGGTACATTACATTTGTAGCAGCAATGGGCAGAAGTAACTGCTAATCACCTCTGGTGCATCTCAACCTTAGGGCTGATCTTAAAAAATTGCTGACACAAAAAAAGGTGTTAACATTAGGTAAAAGCTGTAAAAACAATAAGGCAACCCGGGCCTGCCTAAATCCCCCTTCTTTTAAAAGCCCTTTGAAGCAGCGGTCTATGCAGGTAACAGCAGTGGGGCCGTGTAAGGGGGGATTCCGAGGGATTATGTAGACGGAAAATTAAATAAATAATTCATTTTCCCTCAGCATCATCCATCGCAATCCCCCCTTACACGGCCCCACGGCCCCACCACTCTTACCTGCACGCACCGCGGCTGGCCCTTTGAGAAACATTCTTCTAGGATGCAAGAAATATTTACAAAAGAAGATGAAATGAAGGGTATCCTTTGGAGACCCTGATTCGCTGCCACAGGCACCTCTATTTTCTGTCTGTAAAACAAAACCAAAGGGGAAAGCCAGTAGATGATGAATTTGATTCAGTCTAAAATGAGTGATTAAAAATCTATCATGCGCACCTCTTAAAACAGATAAGTAGAGCTCCATTTCTCGCACAGATTTTTTCAAAGTGTGTGATCTTGCGAAAGGTTTTCTGATTTCCTGTGCCTCGCGGTGAGCTGCCACATGTTTAAAAAACAGCTCTTTAATGATGTTCTTATCCCGCAGCTTTACGTTGTCATATCTAGAAAACATATCAGCTCTTCCTAAGGCGGGGAGGGTATCCTTAATGTATTTTAACCAGGGTATTTTAAGTGCATGGTCAAGGGAGAGGCAGTCCTGAATTACAAGTCTGTTAAAACCTGCCTCCTCATTTGACCAGATCTTTACCCAACATAACAAGGGTTTAACCGCAACCATGCCCATAATGTACCTGGTTCCTAGTTCCTCGTGTATAGAGTATGAGGGAGTGCTCAGTGGGACTTTCAAAATGCATCCAAAATATTTGTTTTCTACAGTTTGGAGTTTACTATCCACCATATATTCCCAAACCTCGCGGCCGTATAGAGCTTTGGAAATACAGAAAGAGTTATGAAGTTCTAAAATTATCTCCAGGGACCAAGTCCTTAATCTGTGGGCATTGTTTGCAATTGCTCCCTTTTATCTCACCATGTCTACAAGCTTCCCCTCCTGTAGGTTTTTAAAGTTAAGTTTCTCGTCGAATAAGATGGCCACATAGGAGAAAACAGGACCTTTTGCTAAACTATGTGTGCAAAGTTTGTAAGCAAACTTTTACTCGCAAACGCATCGAATCACAAAAAACAGCGTTTGCGGCTAAAATTTTGCTAAACGCGATGTATGAGACATTCTCTCATCGCAAATATAAGGAATCGCTAAAATAGCGATTAATCACACTGCGAATCAGAAATTCTGCGAATATTGGTGCGAATTCTAAAATTGCGATTTGCACCTAGCGAAAATCGCAATTTGAAAATTCGCATTTTTGGTAATCGCAATGAAATGTATGAAATAATAGCAAATTGTGATTTCATCATATTCGCAATTACCACCAAGTCTGAGCAGGTGGTAACCAGGTGCAAAGGAGGCCCACAATGCAACAGATTTTTCCACAATGGCTGGGCTGTATGTGATAGCCAGGAGGCTGCGAATCAGAGCTGCTGCACAGAGGAGGAGACGCCAGGAGAGGATCTTTCATGCGCGCATAACCCTGTTCCAGCGCATTGAGGAGGAGACCCATACAAACTACAGGCTGGATGAAGAGAGCATCCTTGATTTAATTTAGGAGCTCAAACCTATCCTTGAACACCGCACACACAGGACACACACCATCCCCACCCACATCCAGGTCCTGTGCTCACTGCACCTCTTGGCATCAGGTAGCTTCCGGGGGGTGATAGCCTCAGCAGGAGGGGTCTCACAGAGTGCAGCGTCGCGCTTTTTCCACGCGTTCCTTGCTGCCATGCTCCAGAGCCTGCATCACCACATCCACTTCCCCAGCACACCACAGGCACTAGACCAGACCAAGCAGGAGGTCTATCAAATAGCCCAATTTCCCCACGTCATTGGATGCATAGATGGGACACATGTCGCAATATCCCCCCCTTCACAGAACGAGTATGTGTTCAGGAATCGCAAATCCTACCATTCCCTTAACATACAGGTGGTGTATAATGCCAAGCACATCATCACGACATTGTCGCAAAATACCCAGGCAGCACGCACAACGCCTTCATCTTCCGCCACAGTGGGATACACCGTCGACTCACAAGTGGGGAGTTTGGTGAGGGATACCTACTAGGTAAATGCATTTGTACAAAGGACACACTAGTAAAGGATAGCATTGTCAGGACAGTGTTTAACCATATTCCTTCCACCCCACAGGTGACAGTGTGTATGCGGTCCGTGATTTCATTCTGACTTCCTACCTGAATCCTGCCAACGCTGGGGAGCGGAGGTACAACAGTGCCCACACAGCAACCAGATGTACCATTGAGCGGACATTTGGGATACTCAAGAGCAGATTCAGATGCCTAGATAAGAGTGGAGGGGCACTACAATACAGCCCACAGACCTGTTGCAAGATAGTGGTAGCATGTGCCATGATGCACAACATCGCCACCAGGAAAGGCACCCCAGTGGAGCTAAGTGAATCGGATTCATCCGATGATGAGGGGCCAGCGCCAGGACGCATGCCAGTCGGTGTAATTGGTGCAGTTGGTGGTCGTCAGAGGAGAGATGAGATTACACACGACTATTTCTAGGTAGGAATATATGACACAATGCTAAATATCAGTTGTGAGGCAGTGTTTTATTTCCTTAACTTCAGGATAAATGATGGCACACAGCCTGTGTTCCCCACAATGTATAGTCAAATGCACAGCACATGTTATTATCACAGTGTGATTGCACAATCCGGAGCAAGAGTCCATGTGAACTGGGTTGAGGCACCCAACTCCTGGTCCAACTTAGTACACCTCATGTGCGATGCTGTCGCGCCGGAGCCTCTGGTAGGGGGTGCACAGTGCCCTCCTCACATGTCCCAGTAGCCCTGCTGTGACGCCCACTACGTCGCCTCTCCAGGGGGGGCAGGGGATGATGCTGCTCCTGCCTGATTGTGTGTCCTCATCTGTTGGAGTGAGGACTCCTGGTCCAGTTGTGCGAGCTGCCCGCAGCTCATCCACAGCAGATGTGATCTGTACCAGAGCCCTTGCCACGTCCTGGCTGTTGTATGCCACCTCACGCTGCATACATATACTTCGCCTTGACAGCACATTTGTTGCTGAGGACAGCCGGTTAACTGCCCGTGTGTATAGGTCTAGGCGCTGCATCTCCCTGTGCCTAGCCGCACGATCTGCCCTCAGTTCCGCACAGAGTGCCTCCAGGGCACCCGTCATGCCCATGAAGCCAGCCCTGACCTCCCTGCATAATGAGCGTATGTTTATCGCCTGCAGGCACTGTACTGCCAACATTTGGCACTCCAGTCCGCCGAAGACTGTGTCCTCTCTTGGGGCTGCTCCACTGGTGGATGTACGTGCCCTGCGACTTGATGCAACTGGCGGGATTGGATCAGCACGGTGTTGTGGCTCTGACTGTGCTGGGACTGGTTGTACATCGCCATCTGTGTCCTGGCCTTCATCCTCCAACGGGGGCAGTGATGGCACTACAATACGCCTGCGGCGTTTTGGAGGGATTACTGGGCTGTCCTCCTCCTCCGTTTCATCCTCTTACCCTGGTGCTTCTGGGTTTGGTGATTCGTCCTCTCCTCCTCTGACTAGTTCCTATGTTTCTGATGGTGCTGTGGACGTAAATGTACACATTAATTTTCTGTCCAGACTTGCACTTGTCATGCATTAAATTTCACTGTTTGGAATTACATGGGTCCTGTCTGTCTGTATTTTACCTTTCCTGATGTGCATATGCTGTTAGGGACTGGCTGGGTGTAAATGCACCACTGTAATGTGCATGTGACTACATCTCCCATAATGCATTGCTGTGTGTGCTTGGGTACCTGCACTGGAGTTTTTGTTTTGTTCTGCCCATGGGTCGCTACTGGGTGTGTGGGGGTAGTTGGGAGGTATCAGGGGGGTGATGGCATGCTTCTTACCTTGTCTTGGTGCCGGGCGGTCGGAGCTGTCCAGGTCAGACACACCCATCACACTCTCTGGTGGCAGGGTCCCCTCAACCAGTTCCTCAAGTGGTGTGGAGTCAGTGGCGTTGGAGGTCCCAGCACCAGTCTTCTTTGCTTGCTCCAACCTGGCAGTGACCTTCTCCTTGGAGCGCTGGCGCATATCATACCAGCGCTTTCTTAGAACTTCCACGCTCCTGTGGGTGACACCTACTGCATTGACTTTGCGCTGGATGTCCGACCAGATCCTACGCAGTTCGTGGTTTATCACCATTTCCTGTATCAGGACCTCCAGTTCAGTTTCAGGAAACTTATGTTTTCTCTTCCTGGGTGTTTCCCCCTGCTGCTGTTTGTCCTGGCTGGCCATGTCTCCAGTATCTGCCATTGGTTCTTGCACTGCAGACTTCCCTCACCTCCACTCCTTCTCTCACACTGTGCTTCAGCAACTCAGGTGCTACATGGGTAGTCACACTTCCTGGTTGTGATGTCATCATGCTGCACCTGAGATTCCGATTCTCTAATTTGCAAATTTTGCAAAATTGCAATTTTTTCAGATAAGGAATCGCTATTTGAAATCTCGCAATTAAATAGCGATTTTTACGGAATCGCTATTTAATTATGATTTTTTATATACATCCCGTTTTGCGATTTTCAACTTGCGATTCGCTAAAAATCGCAAATTGAGAATTGCTAAAGGAGGGTTTGATACATATGGCCCTATGTCTGGTGCCCTGTTTACCGATTTTCATAACATATGATTTGGATAGGTTCAGTGACAGATCCATTTCCTTTATAAAAGACATGAACCTCCCAAGTAAGATCTGCCAGCCCTTCCGTGTACGCGAGAGAAGGACCGCGTTGTCCGCGTACAATAGAACGGGGAACGGTCTCGCACATATCCTAGGGGTATCGACCTGTAAGGCTATCAAGGCTGCATCTAGACCATTAATATATAGTGTAAACAGAAAACGGACTAAAATACATTCCTGCCTAACCGCGCTTGAACATTTTAAAGATTGGTGGTATTCCCCTCCTGGGTATAACTAATTACAGCAGTGATGTTAGAATGTAGGGATATTAACACATGAATTATCGCCACATCAACCCCCAAGTCCCCAAGAGATTTCCATAGCTTGCTGCGGTTCACCCGGTAAAAAGCTGCTGTAAGATCCATGAAACCCAGGAACAATGCACCTGGTTTAGCTAAAGTATATTTAGCAGTTAAAAGGTAGAGGTTAAGACACTGGTCTGTAGTGGATTTTCCAAACCGGAACCCATACCGAACCTCCGAGATTATTCGATTAGACTGACAACCTTTTAAGGAGAGCCGGCACAAGGACTTTCACAGTAGCGTCTATAAGGGATATGGGGCGATAACAGTGTGGGCTATTCCTATCTCCCTCCTTAAAGATCGTAACGATGATGGCAGAGGATCAAGAAGAGGGGATAGATGATGATACTGTTGCGCTTAAGACCGTAACTAAGAGTGGAGCCCATACCTCTGAGTTATGACAAAAGAGGTCGGGAGCAATCCCATTGGGTCTCTGGGCCTTGTTTCGGAATAATCCTTCGGTTCTGACCTCAGCCAGGGTGAAGCTAATGGGATCCGACCTGTGAAGGAGAAGTGGGTTCTGTGGGGTTGACTCACTAGGGCCATGATTGTATACTGCCTCAAAGTGTTCCTTCCATATATCTGAGGAAATGTAGTGACTTAACCCTGATTTATCCGGGTCTGAGAAACAGAAATTATTGATGATCCTACAGAAACTAGTGCCATCCCTTTTATTACAAGCCTCTACTAGATCTTCCTAGGCTAATTTTTGCAGTTGGTGTTTACGCCTCTTAACCACCTGCTTTTAGATGCTGCGGCTGGCTGCCATCCGGGCTCTATCTCACGGAGTCTGCTTCAAGACAATCTTCAGCTCTCTAAGAGCCCAGGAGCACTCGTTGTCAAACCATCTTGGGGTTGCCACACGGGGGAGGCTGCGGGGACTGTTAGCAATGCATCAATTGAGTTCGCAAAGGCAATGAATGCCTTAGTGGTTTCTTTCCCCGAGGCTTGCAGGTCTAAACAGGTCAGAGTCTCCTGCTGGTTGTTACTGAACAAGGATCTATTAAAATCAGTAACATCCACTTGTGACCACTTTAAACGCCTTCCTCAGTCCATGACAGAAATCGTGCCCCCATTTGTACTGCCCTGTGCAAACTGGCGTCCTGGAGCTTCGAGTACCAGCATCAGCGGGTGTGGTTACTGAATGGACTGTGAAGGATATTGCACACAGAAATAACCCTACTCAGAGGTGTTGACACAAAAATAAAATCAATTATTTATTTTTTTAAACCTTTTTATTGAGTTCAATAGTAATTATACATGCAACACCCAGTAAAATCAATTATTAATTATCAACCCCTGCCTTTATAGGTTGGTGGAAGAAGTGAACCCAAAGGGGTAACAATCAGGTCCAGTGTGTATGTTAAACCATTGTTGTTAAGGAGGACATTCAATTCCCGCCCTTCTGATTTGTGTTCCATATGCAGCCCCTCACTAATGGTGCAAATAGGCCAATCTTGGGAATTCATGTCTATATTTGGGCATAAATGAAAATTGAAATCTCTCACTAGAATTAAATGAACCTGCGACAAACCTTCCCCCTGTAGTCACTCGAGATACCCTCTCAACTCTACAATACTTGCCGACCCACGGTGTTGCCGTTTTACTTTATAAAAGTTAATAAGAACAATTCTGCACAATTTGCTCATTAATGTAAACCCTTGGATGACTAAGGAATCCCATACCAAGAGCTTCATAATACCATGGATCTTCAGGCCTACAAATGTAATTAAGCCCCCCTTTGCATGCCCAGTTCTGGCACCCTCTGCCGGACAGAAGAACGTTTTATATCCCTCGAGAAAGAAGATGTTTTCACACTCCCACGTTTTCTGTAAACAAATTATATGAAAATGCCTAATAAAGTTGAGGCACTGGGCATCTGAGAATTTTGAAGCAAGACCTGCCACGTTCCAGGAAATAATATTTAAGTTAACCCCACTGACCCGTGTCTGAGTATATAGTGCGGCCAAAGGCCCCTCCCCCTAGGTGCCAAACTCCCTACTAATATGACACTTAAAGCTACAGTGGGGATCTATATCTCCGCCCGTTTTCCTTTCACCATTCTCAGCGGGCATATCCCAATCTACACCCTTACGCACACCCTCTCACTGTCAATCTATCTCATTAAGGTCCCTCAGGGGAGCAAAATAGTTGAGTGACATTGATGCCCCCGTGGTTCTTTCAGCCCCAGAGGTTGTTGCTCCTAAGCATTTAGTTGTGTCTACCTCAGCAGCTACCTCTGTTTCTGCTTTGGTCTCGGTGGGATCCATTCAGTCAGAAGGGATTCTGGGAGCTGTAGTTCCAGCGGATGGTATTGCGCTCAGTGGTGCTGGGGAGGCAAGCTCAAATCTGGATGGCCCCCAGACTGTACGGGTCGAGGCCGATCCTGCAGATAAGTTTTACTCTCTTTCAGACCACACTATGTCCTCAGAGGAGGAAGGCGATCTTGTAGAAGGCAAGGACTGGTCTGATGCCAGTGACCCGGGGGACTGGGATAGCAGCGAGCATGTACACACAGCTAGCGGAACAGTTCGGAAATCTGTAAGAGCACCAGATCAGGAGCGCTTGGAAGCAGGCTCCCTAACTTGGTATTACTCGTTTTCTGGACGGACCCCATTTATTGATCCCCCTATACCCGGGCTACCTTCAATAGACGTTGCTAACCATGGGTCAATCCCAGGATCTCCTCCAACGGAAATTACATTGGCAGTGATCTATCAATCCATAATGGCCCACAGGGAAGAGTCAAGGCAGGAAAGCGCTCGGACACAGGGGGCTTGTCGTCGCCTCCAAAATTCTATACGGCGGGTCGCAAAAACCTGTACTGAAATTGTTACAAGGGTAGGCGAGGCTGAAGAGAGAATTTCTACGTTAGAGGACGATTTAAGCTCACAAAAAAATTTAACTGCGACTATCCAGTCACAACGGGAAGACATTATATGGAAACTCACGGATCTTGAAAACAGGGCACGTCGGAACAACCTCCGGGTCCTTGGTGTTCCTGAAGGGATTGAAGGATCAGACACTCGCAGATTCATTGTCGAATTATTCACAGAATCATTCCCAGAGATTCAACAATGGGACTGGGGGACAGAAGTGTTACGTGCTCATCGCTATCCATTTAAGCAGAGCGGGGGTTCTAACGGGGGTTCTAGCCATGCTTCGGATAAGCCAAGAGCTATCCTCATTTGTTTAAATAATTTTCTGGCCAGGGAGAAACTTTTCGACCTGGCACGCCCAGATAGAAAAAGGTCGGCCAAGGGGTGTCAATTTTTTGTGTGCCCTGATTTCTGTCCTGTTACTGTCGAGCGAAGGTGGCACCTCCACCAACTAATTACCCCCTTTCAGTCAAAGGGGGCTCAGGCATTTTTGCTTTTCCCTTCAAAGCTCAAGGTCATTTTTAAGGGACAAGTTAAGTTTTTTCAATCTGAAGTGAAAGCTAAGGATTATTTGGACTCATTATAAGGAAAAGCATGGCTCGATTTGTGGTGATAAAAGGTTGGCGTTCATCAATACTGGTTTTTCTTTAAGACTCCCCTTCCCGGACTCTTAACTGAAATCTGAAATCTGAAATCTGATAACGTCTATGCTTGAATCTCTTATATGACCCATTATCGGCCCTCACCAGTTTTGCTTATTGTATTAGATCAATAAAGGGTGTTGAAGTCAGGAGCTAGTAAACTACAGGGGTATTTAGCTACATATAGTGTGGTGATGGCTCTCAGGAGTGTGAGTCTTGCCGGCTCCTCCATCGCAAGGGCTAAGGCCTGTTGCCCTTTGTAGGGGTTGGCGGGGGAGTGGGTGGTGGGGTGGGGGGGTGTTTTGGGTGGAGGGGGGTTATTTTTAGTATTAAAAAATGCTTGTGGTTCAACTTAGCTTTGTGTAGTTCAGTATTTTTTGATGGATTTGACACAGAAAAGATATTTGCTGATAGTCGTTTAAAGTTAGAAGCTTATTATCATAGTGCAGGTATACGTATTAACATTGAATGCCGCAAGCAAAAATTAGGATAGCTTCCTGGAATATCTGTGGGCTAAATAATGGAAGGAAAAGGGCTCTGTTCTCAAAATTCTTGTCAGTTTTTCAGCTGGATCTGATTTGTATTCAAGAGACCCACATTCCCTGGAATGAGCGGGGTATGCTTCGGATACCTAGATTTGAATGAATTGGCTGCTCTCGCCAAACTTCTAAGATCAGGGGGGTGGCGGTCTTGGCAAGACGAGGTCTTTGTACTTGCAGAAGGACTAGTCAAGATGGTGCAGGCAGGTGGGCGATTGTTGAGGTAATTCTAAACCTTAGGTCTTATACAATATGCACGGTGTATGGGGCAAATTTAGACGATCCGGCAGTTCTGCACCACCTGAATACTGAATTAGCTTTGTATCCCAACCCTACGTTTCTCTGTGGAGATTTCAATATTAATTTAGCGGTTAGTATTGATCTATCTACGGACCAAACATACTTTGGGAAAAAGCCCAGGGTGTTTCGGGCATTACAAGCTTTAGTGCAAGAGCATTGTCTGTTAGACTGTTGGCAGGCCCATAACCAACTATTAGATGGATTCACATATTATTCGGCCCCACATAATAAAATGTCCCGACTAGATTATTTTTTTATATCTGAACAGTTGGTTTTGTCATCTTCCATTGCACTGCATCCAAGGGTACTATCTGACCACAACTTACTTATGGTGGAATATACTCTCCCACAGCAGGCACTAGAATTTAGGGCTTGGACGTTTGAAAGAAAATTATTGACAGAACAGGCCTATATAGACCATATGAAGTGCTGGATTAGCGAATTCTTTGATTTCAATGTTGGCACAGCCTCTGAGAATGTGGTGTGGGATTCATTCAAGGCGGCCATGAGGGGTGAGACTAGGAGTTTTTCCTTCTTCCGTCGAAAAGCAGCCCAGCAACAAATTTACGAGCGCCTGGAAGTATTAAGCACAGTAGAGACAGAATTGATTGAAGCTGTAAGAGAAGGCAGAGGTATTACGCAAATTCAAGCCAAAATAGCTAAAACGAGGGCCTCTTTGCTGGAGTTTTTCGGTCAGGATTTAGCCGCTAAATTCTTGCAATATCGCTCCGAGATGTTTGAAATGGGAGAACGGACAGGTAGGGTTCTGGCAAAGAGACTTCAGCAGAAGGGGCTGGCCAATTCTGTTACTAAGATACAGAACCCACAAGGTCAGCTTATTGAAACCTCAGAAGGGATCCTTGAGGTGTTTCAACAGTTTTATAAAAATCTTTACAATGAAGTCAGGAATTGCGTTGCAAATCAAGGCCAGTACACTGCAGCCTTTCTGGCCAGTATTCCAACTACCCAACCTACCGATCAACAGAAAAGCGTCCTTTCGGCCCCCATCGAATGGGAGGAGGTTGAGACAGCAATTGGAGCACTGGCCAACGGCAAAGCATCAGGCCCTGATGCAGTTCCACTAGAGTTTTATAAAGTATTCACCCAGGAGATTCGACGGGTTCTTCTCTCTGTTTTGAGGGCTGCACAATTGGGAAGTATTCCCGAGTCCTGGACCCTGACTAATATTATTCTTTTTAAGAAAAAAGACAAACCTGAATTGGATCCTGCCTCATTTAGGCCTATCTCACTCATTAATTCGGATAATAAAATCTTTGCCAAGGTTCTATCATCTAGATTGGCTGCTATAATTACTCCCTTGGTTTCGTTACGCCAGCATGGTTTTATCCCTGGCAGAGATACAGCAAATCATATATCTCGAGTAGTGGCATTATTGGACTGGGCCCAGGCAACATCATCACCTGTTGGGGCAATCCTGCTGGATGCTGAAAAAGCATTCGACAGGGTCGCCTGGCCCTTCCTATGGGAGGTTCTCAGTTGGAAGGGCCTTGGCCCTGAATTTATCCATGCAGTCCAATCTTTATACATTTCTCCTAAAGCCACTGTCTCTGTTGCTGGGCTAGTTTCTAAGCCATTCACAGTAGGAAGGGGTACTCGCCAGGGATGCCCGTGCTCCCCTCTTCTTTTTGCGCTGTATATAGAACCTTTTCTATATTTAATTGAGAAAGCGCAGGACATTCGTCCAGTTACTATCCATTCAACGGATTATAAGGCATTAGCTTATGCTGACGATATTGTAGTCCTGACCTCAGATGTCTCGTCTGCCTATACGGCTGTTAAAATCATAGCAGATCAGTATGGAGCCTTTTCAGGCTACAAACTTAATGCCGCTAAGACCCAAGTTATTCAATCCACAGCTATGGGCCCCTCAGATGCCCCTATAGTGCAGTCTGCAAAATATCTCGGTGTATATATTACAGCACATGTAAGTACTGTCCCAGATTGAAACATTTTGCCTATAATTAATTCTGTAAAAACAATATTGGCAAGGCTGGATAATCTCCATCTTTCCCTCTATGGCAGATGCAATGTCCTAAAGATGTTGATTCTTCCTAAATTTTTATATATTTTTAGAACAGTACCTTTGGAGATGCCTCATTCCAGCTTAGTTTTGGCAGACAGAATTTGCAGTAGGTTTCTCTGGGGTTACAAGCAGCCCAGAAGGGCGGCTAAATGGATGTTCCAGTCTCGCTCACGTGGTGGTTGGGGGGTCCCTAGCTTGTTATTTTATTTCTGGTCTTCAATGATTCAATACTTTGGGCTACCATTGTTGGGAGACGTCGCCGGCCCCTCTTTGGCCTGCAGGCCCTCAATTTTTGAAATTGGGCTGGGTGAAGATGTTAAACGAGTCTTAGTTATGGTTTTAGAACCAAGTTATTATAAAAGAACTAGGTTTAAGGTCATTTGGTCCATGTTTTCGGTGTGGCGTAAGGTCCGCCGTAAATTCTTAGTCCCCAACATCAACTTCTATACACCCTTTTCTGCAGCCCGGTTATTGCCAGCAGTCTTTCAGGATCAAGTCACCTTTAATTGGTCAGCCTTAGGATTGACTGTGCTTGGTAACTTAGGGTATGAAGGGAGGCTGGCCTCTTTCGCATGTCTAAAGGAGAGGCATCTGCTTAATACATCTGACTTCTTTAAATATTTACAGCGCCGTAGTTTTATAGAAAAAAGTAAATTGGAGTCTGAAGGACTATTTGGGAAGATAATGCTGATTGAACTTATTGCTAAGCGTTCTAAAATAGGGGTAATTTACCGTCATTTACTTACAAAGCTTCCTGACGATATTTCTGCGTCTACATCAAAATTAGAAGCCAAATTTGGTGTAACAGGAATAGATATAGTCACTTCCCTGGAATTAGCCGGTAGGGTCCTCATTTCTGGCAGTTTACGATCTCAGTGCTATATGGCTCTATTTGACCTTTATTATACGCCAGCCAAGATATCTAAGTGGGCGGGTTGTGTGGGGCACAGTTGCCCAAGGTGTGGGTTAATGGCGGCTGACGATGTCCATATGTTTTTCAGATGCCATAAGCTGAAGATTTTTTTGAAGGACGTAGAGCAGTTTCTCAACGTTAATCTTGGGATCCCAGCTGTTCTCTCCCCCGAGTTAGTTATCTGTGGGTATCAAAGTAATAGCGAGCATATTCGGCCCCGATATTCGTCAGCCTTCCTGTTAATAGCTATGGCTATGGTTCGCCTTTGTATCACCTCAGAGTGGATAAGCTCCGGGTCACCTACCTTCCTTGACTGGAGAAGGAGGATTCTTGCACTATATAACCTGGAGTCCGGAGTCTGGGCTAGGTGGGGTAGATCCAGGCGTGATTTTGGTAGAAAGATCTGGGCTTCACTTGAGGCATGGATAGGTCAATAACATTGGTTCTGCTGCCCTACCTAGGTTAAGTAGTAAGTCTTTTAATAGTATTGCAAGATGTTATATAATGCCCCCTAATGACCAACTGTAATGTAATGATTAATGATGGAAGAATCCTTATTTATGTGCTTCTCTCTGTTTTTTTTTTTTTTTTTTTTTTTTGCTCATTTATACTGTGCCGAGTACTGTTTAGTAAGTTTTTGCTAGTATCGCTTATGCTTACAGTTATCGTGTACTCTCTCATTGTCCTGAATTAAGGCCTGTTCTTTTCTTGCTTTTTCTTTTCTTTTTATTCATTGTTTTTTCTTTTTTTTGTTCTTTTCTCTCTGTTGTAACCACAAGCACAAATAAAAAAATAAAAATAAAAAGACATTGATACCCCCCAACCCCCCAAGGGGAGGAACACCCTCTTCCAGATTTATACAGTTACAAGGGGATTTGTGATTGGTGGGGGAGTCTATCAATAAAAAACAATGGCAGTGGCTTTTTACCAGAATCCAAGAAAAATGATTGAGAGGTATAGTGTAAGATTTTATGGGCCAATTTGGGAATTCTAAGCGTGATAACCACACAATCACCATCAAATAGTTTCCTAGAGCACCCAATCCAAGAGACCCACCTAGCCATCAGGAATGTGCCCCTAATCTGCCATGTTAAACCTAGCAAGTTTGCTCAAATGGGACGCCTTATTAATTAGCTGGATGGTAGACTCATCCCTCAAGGTACTGAGGCCTGGTACCCATGCCAGGACCACTGTGTAAGGGCAACAGGCTGGAGGGAGGTCTAAAACTTGCAAGCCATTACTGTTTAAAGCAGGTGAACTATCTACATGTGCTGCTTGGTGCTGTGAGGGAGGGCATTGATGATTCTGATCCTGGCTACTATAAGGAGCAGGTTCTAGTCTGGAAGGGGTAACAGAGCCTGTTCCAAGGGCCCTGAGGCACTGGATGGCACTGCGGGGGCTCAACGGTGGGAGGGATCTCTGGAAGGGAATTTATGGATTGTGGGTGCTTGTGGTTTCAGGGCTGCTGTCTGAGAGGCCTGCTCTAGGGAGACCAACACATTTTTAACTTGTCCGGCAGAGAAGACAGAACTCCACCTGCGTCCAAAGAAAGGCACCTCTCCACCCTATCTATTTCTTGAGTAATTGCCCTGACTGCTTTTGAAATAAAAGAGTCAATAGTACCGTGTTTGGGGCCCTGGGGGGAGGTCGTTGGGCCTGCTTTCCTCTTCCCCATTTTGCCCTTAATCAGTTAAAAGTGCCTCTAACTTCCAGAAAAATGTAGGGAAAAAAGAAGGAAAACAGCAGTGTCAGTGTCACATATAGTGGACAAGTACTCACTTGAGGGTGAGTGAATGATGTCCTTAACCTGAAACAACAAGACTTCCATGAGATCCCTGGGATATATTTGAAGGGTCACAGGAAAGACCAAGGGCCGTCAAGTCAAGGGGCCAAAGGACCTGGCCCAGCCCAGCCTTTGCCAGCCAGAGACGTTGGCGGCAAAACAGCCACTAGTCCTGCTGAGGGATAGAGTCCTCTTGTGGCAATAATGGGCTCCCGTGCTGTGGGAGCTCACAGTTGCTTATATGCGCCTCCTGGCACGATGCTGACATTAGTGGCGGAACAGCCGCTAGTCTTGCTGGGGGATGGAGTCCCCTTGTGGCAATGACAGGCTCCCCTCCCACTATATTGGAATGTGTCTGGGTTACTGCAAACCTCCCCCTCACTCTGTTGAGGGGAACCTGAGCCACCCCTCTTAGGATCACTCGCAAATGCCTTTCCAGACACTCTGGTTCTCATATTCAGAGATCTGCCTCCTTTGCAAGTTCCATCAGGTCACAGAACTTACAATCAACCAGGTGGTGGTGCAGCCCTGTAAACCAGTGACTGAACGCGTGTCCTCTGGCAATCAAATTGTACAGCCCCACAAAAGTGTTTACCATACTACCCTTCACCCAACCGTCCACTGCCTTATAAAAGTACCCCACAAAATACTCCCATGACTGTTGAGACAATTTCTGACTGCCACTGAATCTCAACCTGCACTCTTCTATGGTGAATCCATACTTCTTGACAAGAGTCTCCTAATGGTGGGATACCTCAGCCTGTCCCTCCTCTTTAGGGCCAGTAGGGCATCCCTCCCATCAGCACAAATATACAACTCCATATGCTAGTTCCCCAATCCTCCTCAGGGATCCTGTGAACTGTTGGAGCAACGTCATATCCTTGAAACCACGTGTCTATATCATCCCCCTCCTTGAAGTCAGGCACCAAGTCCCTGGGTATGTGGACTCTTTCTTCCACCATAGACAAAGTCGTATTGCTGCTACCATTTTCTCTCAGCCTCAGCTTTCCTCTCCTCTACAGTCAGCTGAGCCAGCGACAGCTTAGGTCAGTCTCAGGCTGTTTGTCCTGTAACTCTTCAGGAGACAGAGTTTAGTAGGAGACATTGCTTCCTGCATAGGAGCCAACAGGGATTCCCTCTCTGGGGATCCCCTCTCTCCTCTGGAGCCTTTTCCCAGTCATTTGTCTGCTCCTCACTCTCCTTCTCAGGCCCACTGCCCTCTTAGGGCCCTGATGTTGATGTCAGGTATAACAAGGGTGCTGCATTCCCTAGAGTAATGATGTAGTCCTCTTCACACTCTTCCTGTGGTGCAGATTGCATTCTGTGGACCTTCTCACAGGCTTAAGGCAATCTGATACTCAAAATTGGGATCATCCTCAGGGATTTGCAGTCCTCTCTCTCTGCACAACTTCCTCAGCTCAGTCATGCTGTAGCTCTCAATGGCATTGATATCCAACACCATATGGGACAGGCCCCTGATAGATACATTGCACCCTGCCCCATGGTAGGGGGTCCTCCCCTCAGCTCAGCGTTCTCCTCCTCTGTTGTTGCTTGCAGCCTTTTGACTTCCTTATAGTCTCAGAGGTATAGCTGTAGGTCTACTTTGGAAGCTTTCCTGCCCCTATTCAGTCCCTCTCCTTGCAGAACTCCTTCAGCTTACACCCAGTGTAGTATTTTAGATAGTTGAGATCCATGGACATCCTGACAAGGTATCACATATGCAACAAAAAAAAAATCCCAAGTTGATGAAGGTAAAGCAGGAGTCGAATTTTGAAAAATTACCAATTGAGAGAATAAGAGCATTTAAAAACTTGTAATGGTCTTATGTATAGAGTAGAAGTGAACAGTGAATTACTATATGGTATTGCACAAACTGCTGCCATCAATGTTAAGACTGGGGTTTCTGGTTGTCAGTAAGCACCCTGTACAAGCAGGATCCCCCACTCAAGTCAAGGTAAGCTAGAAACACATTAAAAGATAACCTGTGCTCACCCTCCGGTAGCTTGCCACAGAGCAATCAGGCTTATCTAAAGAGGCAATATGCAAAATATTGCGGCAACACATACAAGGTAACACAATGCAAATACCACAATAATACTCTGCACAGTGTTTGAAAAATAGATTATATTTTTGAATAAAACAAGACAAAAACAACAAAAACCCAATAAGTAGAACTGGAGTTATGAATTTTTAAACATTACATCGAAATCCAGTGCTTAGAGTCAAACAAGTGCTTATGGGTTACTGAGGTCGCGCTCGACCAGAGTAAATCCAAAGACCAGGCCAACTGTGATGGAGGGCAGGCCGGCTACAGGACTCACAAAGTACCTTGGATGGAGGAGGGATTGACGTCAAAGACTCAATGAGTCGGGTTCAAGCATGCAGGAGATGAAGGCTTCGTCGATGAATTCCTTTAAGATACTGGCACAATGTTGTCCTCAAGTCCCACTGTCAGTAGTCGTTGTGCCATGCAGTTCATCGAAGCAATGTCAGTGAGCCACGCAGTCTGTCAAGGCAGTGTCATTGATCAGCTCCTGCGTCAGAGTCGAAGGCAATGTGTCGGTTACGATCAGCGCAATGTCGTCACTGCATCGATTCTGATGGTTCTGTACGACAGAAGTCACCTTTCAAGGACCCAGAACTAGATTGGCACCACTTGGCAGGGCTGGCCTCACAGATAGTAGAGTCTAGGTGCTGTTGAAGGAAGGCTTAGATGGTCCTAGGACTTTAGAACAGGGGGCATGCCAGCAAGCCCTTGGAGTCAGTTTGGGTTCAAGTGAGATGGGTGCATTCCTTGTCCTCAGCAGGGCAGAGATGAGCAGGCAAAGCAGAAGAGCAGTTCTTCTAGAGCAGTATTCAAGCTGAGTGGCAGTCCTTGTAGCTGAGCAGTTGTACGCCTGGCAGAGTTCTTCACAGGTCCAGCAGTGTACTGTCTTGGCAGGGTCAGAGGCCCATTACTTATACCCTGTTGTGCCTTTTAAGTCCGGGGTGACTTTAAAGTAGGCACTTGAAGTGCATAGACCCCCCCCCCCTTTCTTGCGAGCCCTGGCAACAAAATGTTGGTAGGGGTGATCAGCCCTTTGTGTAAGAACCAGGACACTGCATATTCAAGTTTTAGTGTCTGTGTCTCCCTCTCTTCCTGCCCATGAAGAGTCATCAGAATGCAGATAAATTCTCTGTTACACCCACCCTTCCTGTGTTTGTGGATGTCTAGAGGGAATGCACATAGTGTAGCTGTTACCCATCCCAGAAGTGTATTGGAGACAGGCTGCAAGGCACACAGAAACATAAGAGCAGAGAAATGCCAACTTTCTAAAAGTGGCATTTCTAAAATAGTAATGTTAAATCCAACTTTACCATTTAAGATGATTAATTATTATCATTCCAAATATATAAAACATGACGCAACTACTTCTTTCTAATAAGGAATTACAGCTTAAAACTGTAGGCCTCACAGTAGTGAAAAACAAATGTGGGTGGTTGTCACTATCAGGAAATGCAAAACCTACCAGTACATGTCCTACCTTTTACTTACTCAGCACCCTGCCATAAGGGCTATTTAGGGCCTATCTTAGGTGTGACCTATGTATAAAAGAAGGGGTGTGTAGGGCTGGGCTAAAATTTTAAATGCTAAGTTGAAGTGGCAATAAACTGCACACACAGACTCTGTAATGGCAAGCCTGAGATGGGTTCGAAAGGCTACTTGTGTGGGTGGCACGTTAAGTGCTGCAGGCTCACTAATATAATTTAGGTTACGGGCCCTGGGTATATGGTATACCACTGTACAGGGGACTTACTAGTAACCTAAACATGCCAATTTTGTATACACCAATGTTGCCATATTTAGTGAGAAACACATGCACTATAGCATTGGTCAGCAGTGGTAAAGTGCTCAAAGTCCAATGGCCAACAAAAGGAGTTCAGAAAAAGAGGAGATGGAAGGAACATTTTTTGGGGTGACCCTTCAGAGAAGGCCATTATCCAAAGAGGAGCTTCCCTGTTTTAGCACTTCCTTGTCTATGTATAGGTATGTTATGCATTAAGTCTGAGTGTCTTCTTCTCACTGTATGTCATTGATCAAGCCTCTCCATGTCACATAACTAATGTCCATGTAACCCTATTGCAAGGGTCTGAGGGGCATATTTACAAGCCCTTATCACCACCACAACGTCACTTTTCAGGACGTTTTGGTGACTATAGGGGCCTTGCCTTATTTATAAGGTAGCATTTAGCCACATAACGTGGCTTAACGCTGCCTTGTAAATAGGAAGCCCTTTCACACTATTTTTAGTGTGAAAGGGGAGGGCAATGGGTGTTGCTGTGGGTGTTCCACTACAACACCAATTGATTTTGACGCTGCCCTGTATTTAGAAGGGTGGCGTAAATATGGGACAGCGCTAAAATTAAGGACCAGGGAAAACCTGGTCTTACCCTGAAAAAATGAGGAGAAATGTTTAATTTCTCCTCGTTTTTGCTGTTTCCATGTGTGCTGCTTTGTGCAGCACACATAGAAATAGCAAAACATCATTGATTGTTTATGTGCAGAAAGGTGTCCCTTCTTAAACATAAACAATCATTTTAAAAAAATGACCTTTTGACACTTCTATGTGTGCTGCATCAAGCAGCACACATAGAAGTTACAAAACGTAATTTACAGATTGTTTATGTACAGGAAGGGACAACCTTCTGCACATAAACAATCTTCCCCTGCAACACAGGCACCCTTGCACTACACTGCACCATATTCTTGTAAGTACAGTGCAGCCCTGCATTTTGGAAGTGGCTGAGCGCAGCATTAAGCCAAGGTGGCTAACGCTATACTCCACCACTTCCTAGTAAATATGTCCCTAAGTCTTTCTCTTTGTGTGCTTGTCTCTCTGTCCCAACTTCTCCCTATCCCAGTTTTACTCTATTTAAATTACAGCGGCGGCTCCTCGAGGGAGTGCTGCGGGGCAGTGTGGTGGGGAGGGGCAGGGTGAGGGGTAGTAAACTCCGGGATATGGCCGAACAGAGTTAAGTAAATAAATTAATAAATAAAATGAATTACATGCAGCATGTGCAATGTAATTTGTTTTATTTATTTATTTATTTACTTAACTCTGTTTGCCCGTATGCCGGAGTTTACTACCCGCCACCCTGACCCTCCCCTGCCCTGACACACCACCCCGCAGCACTCCCTCGGGGAGCCGCCGCTGTTAAATTCAGATATGCTATTTGATGAGTGACAGACGTTTCTTGTTCCAGTGTCTGTTTGTCCCATGGACCATGTTTCCCAGTCTCAAAATATTCCTTCACATTGTCCCTTTATCCATCTTTAGATATCCATTTTATTCAATGCCAGTACGTCCTTTCCCCGGTGTCTCCCACTCTATGGTTTATGTATCCCATTCCCAGTAAAGGTGCCTATTACTTACCTGTGCTTACTAATTACCCATAGTTATGTCCAAATTATATTGTTCTCCACACCTGGTCCTTCTGATTTTCTTTCTGGCCTGTTCTTCTCTGGACGAATACTATTGGCATACTTTCGATGTTCATAGGGCCCTATCAACTTCTATGTCCTGAACTGGATCTTTTAGTTATTTGATTTCACCTTATGGGCTGCATTTAAGGGATGTGACCTTAAAGATATATATTTAATTATTTTACATGGGTTTCTCCCAATACCGTCATTTTGCACTATAAACTTCACATGGAAGATGTGTGATCTATTTTGGTTTTGATGTTTTGAAAGTGGTCCATACGAATTAACTGTTGTTGGTTATTGTAATAAAGCTGATCAGTAGGTGTAGCAGTATATATCTGGTATGTTCCTTCCCTATTGTTATTCAGCTGAGTTTAGGTATTTCAGCATTGTATAAGGTAATGCTCAGATTCCTTACCATAATTTTCATTACTCTGAGTCATAGTTCATCACAGTCCTTAATTTCCCTCAATCCTTTCAAGTGTTGTTAGTGTTGATTTAGTCTAGTCAACTACTATTTCTCCCAAGTTTAGATAATTACAGGAAATGTGATCATTCTGGTTCCCCTTTAAACTATAGTATCTGGGTGCTTAGATATCTTAGTTAACAAAAAGTAGAGAAAAGGGGAAAGAAGTTTTATGGTGAAACTCTGTCATTGTGACAGACTCAACTTATGATATAAGGACTGGGATGAGAAAGACTACAACTCACAGAATTAAAGATTACCCATGAGTAATCCAAAAAGTATTCAAATAGTCCCCCAAACAGATGTTTACATGCGTTCTTGTTGTCCAGAAACTCAGATACTCTTTTAGGGGCATATTATCAACAGAATGCGATAATTATCGCAAATCGCGCTTAGCGTGTTTTCTTTTATCGACGTCTATCCCTGGTTGACTTCGCCGTGTTAGCGGGAATTAGCAACACTTTGATCAGAGGCGATGTCAAATCCAGCGATAGACGGCAATAAGCACCAATAGCGTGAGAAATAAAGAGATAATTAGTAAGCCCTAATGAAAAGTTTGCTAATAAGCAAGTGTGAACTTAACCACACAATCCACCTCCAATACAAAAGATGGTTAAGTCAACTTTTAAACAGGTGTTAAATTCCTGCGATAACCGCGGTTAGCTTGGCTTTGTTAATCGCTTCGCGGGTCCGGTGCCGCATTGTTAATAGTGCGAAGTTGTGTTTGCAACTGTTTTCATGTAGTATTGGTGATGAACGCCTACTTTGCATGTCATTAGCGATAAATATCGCTGACATGCAAAGCAAAAAAAACGGCAGCTCTCTCAAGAAAACAAGCGCTAAAGCATATTAGCGTGTTCTTGTTTACAGTGCGATGCAAAAATCGCTACTTTTTTGGCGATATGTGCCACTAAAGTGGTGAAAAATTTCTTGATAATATGCCCCATAGTCTCTACAATGCAAGCTAACCAAATATTGTGAATGTTTTTAATGTCCTCAAAAGAGTTACTGCCAGCTTCAAAAACCTACAGAGAGGTTTTGTCAGTCACTCGGTCGAAAATCTTTATTCGCTACATTTCTATAGCACAAAAGCACAAGAAATACAAAATAATAACATAACTCATCATAGAAAACATCCTTTAAATACAACCTACATGCATACACATAAATGAGGCACACACATGATGCCAGTAAAATATTAAAGAACAGCTCTTGAAGACAAGCCATCAAATCATAAAATCAAAGACCCATGATAAAATACCTGAAGCACGTCACACTTAAACTATTGCACTTTTATTCATTTTAAAATTCTGCCATATAGAGGCCATTGTACACCATATCAAAGGGCAGTGTAACTGTTGTAGAAACAGGAGTACAGGTCTAAATTTAAAAACTTTAAAAAGAGGCAACAAAAAAGTTCTTCTAGGTATATCATAAAAGGTGCAAAAGAACAAGAAGTGCAAATTAGTTTTGAGGGGAGGGTAACGCCATCATATGGACAGGAGCTCAGGCCCGCTTAAGTGTAACAGTCAGAGGGATATCCCGCCATAAGAGGTGTTGGACCCGGCCTCGTAGAATGGCCCTCCGTGCCCCCGCACCACCGAAACCTGGTGCCTGCAGCCCAAGCACGCGGCCCAGCCGACCTTTCCCACCAGGACACCTGCACCAACCCCGGACATCCCCGTCCATGGCCTCTCTCCTTTCGGCCACCCCGGGCCCGCGTGCCCACTCCCTGCAACAAGATGGCCGCCCGGCTCCAGCGCGACCCGGGCCTCGAGGCGCCACTCCGGCTGGAGGACATCACGCTTCCAGGGGATGAGAGAGGGAGGAGCAGTTTCTATCGCACCTCGGAACTCCCCTGGGACGATGGGTTTCGATCGGCCCTCCGGCCTCCTGCGGGCTGGCTCCGTGCCTGCTGGGTGTCTGGGACTCCTCCCGACCCGGCCCTGAAAGGATCAAAAAGACAATAGCAGGAAACCCCGACAAGCGGCCCCCAGGTGACAAGACCCCTGCCTGCGCAGACTCCGGACATCAAAGCGGGGTCGACCTATAACAAGGGGTGCTCTGAGACTGTCCGGCAGATTCGACGCTGGAACAACGAGAGCCTGCTGACGTGGT
The DNA here is from genome assembly GCF_964204655.1 of Triturus cristatus. NCBI lineage: Eukaryota > Metazoa > Chordata > Amphibia > Caudata > Salamandridae > Triturus > Triturus cristatus. Next base: position 727,579,433 of record NC_140585.1, read on the forward strand.
CGCGGCTCCTGGAACTTGAACCCACCTGAGCCCTGCTGAGTGACTCGCGGCTCCCTGAAGATCGTAAGACCTCCGAACTTGTACCTGAGCCCTGCTGAGTGACTCGCGGCTCCTTGAAGATCGTAAGACCTCCGAACTTGTACCTGAGCCCTGCTGAGTGACTCGCGGCTCCTTGAAGATCGTAAGACCTCCGAACTTGTACCTGAGCCCTGCTGAGTGACTCGCGGCTCCTTGAAGATCGTAAAGACCTCCGAACCTGTACCGGCGCCCGCTGAGTGACTCGCGGCTCCCCCAGACTCTCCCGGTCCCGCCGGACCCCGACTCCGACCACGTATCCCCCAGCTCGAGGATTGTGAGCTGTGCGCCGGATACGTCCCTGCTTGAACCGTTACCAGAGACAGTCCCGCTACCCCCTACCTTTCCGAGACTCTTGAGCCCGTGCTCACCTTGTACATATTTGCAGTGATACCTATTTGATAAAGCTTGTTTCTGAGAATACCCAGTGTGGTCTCTCTGTGTCGTGTGGTGCCAGAAGTACGATCCTAGTTGCGAGATTCCTCCCCCCTGGGGAATCTCTCGCCAGTGCCCGGCTACAATACTACACGGGTGGGACTCAGGGAAGTCAGGACCCCTTTCCGGGCTCCTCTGAGGTCACCGTCTAACATTGGTGGCAGCGGTGGGATTCGGGCCCATCACCTAGAGATCGTACAGTGAACAACGGACGCACGACCAACAAAGATGGCAGAAGGAAGCGCCATGAGCTCCGCAGAAACCAACGCCAACAGAGTGTTCCAGGTGGAGCATCTGGAAGAATACACACACAAAGAGCTAAAACAATTTTGCAAAGAACTTAAAATCGCTACCACTGGCCTCAACACTAAGGAAGACTTGCAGAAAGCACTGAAAACTTGGGTGGAGACCGGGGCATCCCGCCCGGAAGGCACGGGGGAGCGCCCCGACGAAGCCGAACCCCCTCCAAGTGAAAGCAGCGACAATCAGGTGCGAGGCATTGTACCAGACGGGGGCCTATCCCCGGGAGAACTCGCGGACAGAGAGAGAAGCCGCAGTCATGAACTCGAGTTAGCCAAACTCAAAATCGAGGGCGAATTGAAGTTAGCGGAGAAAAAGCTAGCGGTAGAGCAAATGCGCGTACAAGGCGAACTGGAAGAAAAGAAGCTCCAACGGGAGCACGAAGGAAGAAAGCTCCAACTAGAGCACGAACGCAGCTTAAAAGAACTTGAGCTCAAGGCCCGAAATGAGGACGGGAGGCCCTCGGGGAACCGAGAGACGGCCCCCCCAGCGGAACAGAAGGTCCACATCCCCAAGGATGTGGTCAAAGAATATTATAAAAACGATGACATTCAGCAATGGTTTCGGGCCTACGAGGTCGCCATGACCTCCCATCGGATTCCACAGAAGGACTGGGGGGCGGGGTTGTGGGGGTGGTTTCTGAGCGAAGGAAGGGACACCCTGCTCGACCTACCCCTCTCCCTGCAGACCTCCTACAGCCACATGAAAGAGGCTCTCCTCACAAGATACGGCCTCACCCCAGAAATGTACCGCCAACGGTTCCGGGACTGCAGGAAGATCCCGGGCACCACCTGGGTGGAGTATGTAAACTTTTTTAGTCAGGCCTTCGATGGGTGGGTCAAGGGCAGCAAGGTCACCACCCTTGCCGAACTCACTGACCTCATATTATGGGAACATCTGGCTGCGAACTGCTTCGTGGAGCTACGTCAACATCTGCTGGATAGCAAGCTCACAGATCCCCGGAAGCTGGCTGTGGAGGCCGACCGCTGGACCAACACCCGGGTCTCCCGGGGCATGGTAGGAGAGTACCCCCGAACCAGTCAGGGACCACCCCGCCAGAGAGGGGGAGGGAACCAGGGAGGGCCGAGAGAGTCCCAGCCTAGCCCCCCGAAGACACCACCTCCACCTTTCCCGGCGCCCCCCCCACCAGTAACAGGGCCCCCTGGGAGACGAGGGCACCGGGTGACCGTCACATGTTTTCGTTGCCAGAAACCCGGGCACTACGCCAATGACCCAGAGTGCCCCATGGCCACCCAAGTCACCCCTGCGAGACAGATAGCCAACGTAGCCCTGGGGGAGGAGGTTGAGGAAGCCGAGGAGTGGGAACCCGCAGCGATGGCCCTAGTATCCCTGGGAGATAGGGAGATGATCCCTGGTAGCCTCCTACCGTCCAACACACAGAAATATGGGCAGCTCGTCAAGATCAATGGCCACCAGGTAGAGGCCCTGCGGGACACCGGGGCCAGTATCACCGGTGTCCTCAGGCACCTAGTTCCCGAGGAGCAGATCCTCCCCAATGTCTTTTGCCCCGTAATATCTGCAGACAATAGGGAAAGTATGTGTCAGGTAGCCCTGGTGCCATTTTAGTGGGGAGGGGTGATAGATAAACTCAAGGTGGCCGTAAGAACCTCCCAGCCGGTCGACTGCCTCTTAGGGAACGACCTGGAGAGTTCTCCCTGGAAGCACGTAGAGCGCAAGGCCCACCTAGGAATGATGGGACTCCCCGAGTGGGTGTGTGCCACCACCCGATCTATGACAGCCCGACTCACTCCCCGGAGAGAAGTCGAGGGCACCCCGGTCGAAGAAGCCCGTACCGTCCCCGCCGAGGGTCCTCCCGTTCCCCCATCGGAAGGGTCCGTCGCCAGCGACGAACCCGCACCATCCGACCCCGCCCCGGTCCCCGAGTTGGGGGATCTACCCGAGTTGGCCCATTGGTGCCACGAGGGCGGGCCCACCCGGGAAGAATTTTGCCGGGAGCAAGCCACCTGTCCTTCCCTGGTCGGGCTGCGGCGCCAGGCCGAGGGCCAAGCCGCAGGTGACCAGACCGGAACGCACCAAATTTATTGGGAGAATAACATCCTGTATAGTGAGCAGAAATCAGTGGAGCTGGGATCCGGACGGGTACTGGTGGTACCCCTCCGCTTCCGGGATTTCCTCCTGGGCTTAGCCCACGATGTCCCCCTCGCCGGTCACCTGGGTCAGGACAAGACCTACAGCCGTCTCGTGACCCATTTTTATTGGCCTAAGATGAAAGCAGCGGTAGAGGCACACTGCAAGTCCTGCCCCACGTGCCAAGCCAGTGGGAAGAGTGGGGGGAAGCGCAAGGCTCCCCTCCAACCCTTCCCGGTCGTCAGTACCCCCTTCGAACGAGTCGGAATCGACATCGTGGGGCCACTGGACCCCCCCACCTCCCAAGGTCACCGTTTCATCTTGGTCCTAGTAGACCACGCCACCCGCTATCCAGAGGCTATTCCCCTGCGCACCATTACGGCCCCCGTGGTGGGCCGGGCCCTGATGGGGATCTTTTCCAGGGTGGGTTTCCCCCGCGAGGTCGTGAGCGATCGCGGCACTAATTTTATATCAAGGTATATGACGTCCCTGTGGCAACAATGTGGGGTGTCCTATAAGTTCACCACCCCGTACCATCCCCAAGGGAACGGCCTAGTAGAGAGGTTTAATAGGACTTTGAAAGGGATGATCGCTGGCCTAGAAGAGCCCCTCCGGCGTAAGTGGGACGTCCTGCTCCCCTGCCTCTTGTTCGCTTACCGAGAGGTCCCCCAGAAGTCCTTAGGGTTCAGCCCGTTTGAATTACTCTATGGGCACCCCGTCCGAGGTCCCCTCAGTTTGGTTAAGGAAGGGTGGGAGGCAGCACCCCAGACCACCCCCCGAGATGTGTTCCAATATGTCCTGGCCCTCCGGAACCAGACCAGGAGGTTCCGAGAACTGGCCGAGGCCAACCTGGAGGCGAGTCAAGAAGAAATGAAGCGCTGGTACGACCAGAATGCTACTCTGGTCGAGTTCCAGCCGGGCCAGCAGGTGTGGGTCATGGCCCCCGTGAAGCCTGGCGCTCTCCAGGACCGATGGACTGGGCCCTACAAAGTGGTTGAGAGGAAGAGCCAAGTCACCTACTTGGTGGACGTCCAGTCGCCTCGGGATCCCCTCCGGGTCCTGCACGTGAACCGCCTCAAGCCTCACTTCGTGCGGACAGAACTGAGCCTCCTGCTGGCCACCGATGACGGGGCCGAAGATGAGTCGGATCCCCTCCCGGACCTCCTGTGTGTCAAGGAGCAGGATGGCTCCGTGGAGGGAGTGAACCTCTCCCCAGCCCTCACTGCCCAGCAACAAGCGGACTGCCGCCAGCTCCTCAGACAATTTTCCGACCTCTTCTCCCTGACCCCCCGGGTCACCAACTGGTGTGTTCACGATGTGGACACCGGGGACAGCCCGCCGGTGAGACACCGAGCCTACCGGGTTCCTGACCGGGTCCGGTCCTGCATTCAAGCTGAAGTCTCGAAGATGTTGACCCTGGGGGTGATCGAGCCCTCTGACAGTCCCTGGGCCAGCCCCGTGGTCCTGGTTCCGAAGGCAGCAGCCCCCGGTGTCGCCCCCGAGCTCCGGTTCTGCGTGGATTACCGGGGGCTCAATGACGTTACCCGAGCCGATGCCCACCCCATTCCACGAGCCGACGAGCTCATTGACCGACTAGGGGTCGCCCGGTTCCTCAGCACTTTCGACCTCACCTGCGGCTACTGGCAGATTGCGCTCACCGAAGGGGCCAAGGAGAGGTCTGCTTTCTCCACCCCCGATGGGCACTACCGCTTCCGCGTGATGCCCTTCGGGATGAAAAATGCCCCGGCCACTTTCCAGAGACTGGTAAATAGAGTCCTGGCCGGGCTAGAACAGTTCAGCGCGGCCTATCTGGACGACATCGCTGTCTTCAGTTCAGAGTGGAGTGAGCACCTCCAGCACCTCCGGAGAGTGCTAACCGCCCTGCGCCAGGCAGGCCTCACTGTAAAAGCCAGCAAGTGCCAGATCGGGCAAGGATCCGTAGTCTACCTGGGGCACCAAGTCGGGAGTGGCCAGGTCGCTCCTCTACAGCCAAAGATCGACGCCATCCTGGCCTGGGACCCACCCATCACCCAAACGGAAGTCCGAGCCTTTCTGGGACTCACGGGCTACTACCGCCGATTCATTCGGGGGTATGGCAGCCTGGTCGGCCCTCTCACTGAACTCACGTCTAAAAAACAGCCAAAGAAGGTGCAATGGACGGCTGCCTGCCAGGAAGCTTTCGATGCTCTAAAAAAGGCCATGTGCACTGCCCCCGTCCTCCAGGCTCCCGACTACACCAAGGAGTTCATAGTCCAGACCGATGCCTCCGAGCATGGCATTGGGGCCGTCCTGTCCCAAGTGAATGATCAAGGCCTAGACCAGCCCGTCGCCTTCCTCAGTCAGCGGCTGCTACCCCGAGAACAGAAGTGGAGCACCATAGAGCGCGAAGCCTTTGCCGTGGTCTGGGCACTCAAAAAACTACGACCCTACCTGTTCGGCACTCATTTCAGGGTCCAAACTGACCATCGGCCCTTGCGATGGCTCATGCAGATGCGAGGAGAAAACCCCAAGCTACTGCGGTGGTCAATCTCCCTCCAGGGAATGGACTTCACCGTAGAACACCGTCCTGGTACGGACCACGCCAACGCTGACGGCCTCTCCCGGTTCTTCCGCCTCAGCGAAGAGAACCCCCCAAGGTGATGGGCAGTTCTCTCCGGCTTTCAGCTGGGGGGGACGCGTGTTGGACCCGGCCTCGTAGAATGGCCCTCCGTGCCCCCGCACCACCGAAACCTGGTGCCTGCAGCCCAAGCACGCGGCCCAGCCGACCTTTCCCACCAGGACACCTGCACCAACCCCGGACATCCCCGTCCATGGCCTCTCTCCTTTCGGCCACCCCGGGCCCGCGTGCCCACTCCCTGCAACAAGATGGCCGCCCGGCTCCAGCGCGACCCGGGCCTCGAGGCGCCACTCCGGCTGGAGGACATCACGCTTCCAGGGGATGAGAGAGGGAGGAGCAGTTTCTATCGCACCTCGGAACTCCCCTGGGACGATGGGTTTCGATCGGCCCTCCGGCCTCCCTGCGGGCTGGCTCCGTGCCTGCTGGGTGTCTGGGACTCCTCCCGACCCGGCCCTGAAAGGATCAAAAAGACAATAGCAGGAAACCCCGACAAGCGGCCCCCAGGTGACAAGACCCCTGCCTGCGCAGACTCCGGACATCAAAGCGGGGTCGACCTATAACAAGGGGTGCTCTGAGACTGTCCGGCAGATTCGACGCTGGAACAACGAGAGCCTGCTGACGTGGTCGCGGCTCCTGGAACTTGAACCCACCTGAGCCCTGCTGAGTGACTCGCGGCTCCCTGAAGATCGTAAGACCTCCGAACTTGTACCTGAGCCCTGCTGAGTGACTCGCGGCTCCTTGAAGATCGTAAGACCTCCGAACTTGTACCTGAGCCCTGCTGAGTGACTCGCGGCTCCTTGAAGATCGTAAGACCTCCGAACTTGTACCTGAGCCCTGCTGAGTGACTCGCGGCTCCTTGAAGATCGTAAAGACCTCCGAACCTGTACCGGCGCCCGCTGAGTGACTCGCGGCTCCCCCAGACTCTCCCGGTCCCGCCGGACCCCGACTCCGACCACGTATCCCCCAGCTCGAGGATTGTGAGCTGTGCGCCGGATACGTCCCTGCTTGAACCGTTACCAGAGACAGTCCCGCTACCCCCTACCTTTCCGAGACTCTTGAGCCCGTGCTCACCTTGTACATATTTGCAGTGATACCTATTTGATAAAGCTTGTTTCTGAGAATACCCAGTGTGGTCTCTCTGTGTCGTGTGGTGCCAGAAGTACGATCCTAGTTGCGAGATTCCTCCCCCCTGGGGAATCTCTCGCCAGTGCCCGGCTACAATACTACACGGGTGGGACTCAGGGAAGTCAGGACCCCTTTCCGGGCTCCTCTGAGGTCACCGTCTAACAAGAGGTAAAAAATTAAAACAGAATCTGGTTAAAACATTATGATGTTGTACATTCTGAATCTAGGATAAATAGAATTGAAGGCCTCTTGGGTATGCACCAAAGTATAGACAGTCCCGGGTGATTTAAACTTATCTGCCTTCAATCTTTACGACAAGGCCTTTTTCAGAAAAATGTGTTTTAAAGTGGCCTTGTCGATACTCAAACGTGATTAATGTACAGCGAATAGACCCGGGTAGCCAATCTCCTCACAAACAGACTTTACAAAGCGAGCCATGGAATATCTAGGGCACCATGGAATTTCAAACAGTCCTTTAAATCAAATTTATTTAAAACTGTGTCATCCCATATTCAGATTGAGTGCCAAAATAGAATGGCCATAAATTACTTTTATCCATAATATACAGGGCACCCAGTTCTTCATGAAACAGGGCATTTGAAGAGCATAATGGAACCGCCAATAAATGTTTCAGAAAGAGAGCTTTCCACCCATTGAATTCCTTGGACATTTTGCAATCGCCACACATTTAATTACATTTATTGTTGAAAGCTCGCTCACCGGTTTAGATCCCAATTTTTTTGAAAATCTTTGAAGCCCATTGATTGATTTCTCGAATATCGCCATCCGATTTGGCAGCATGGATGTCCATGCATATTTGCTGTCAAACTGGATTCCCAGGTTAGAAAATAAGCTGGCCTCACATACTTTTAGACTATTAGTAAAATGGACTAGTCTTTTCCTTGGCCTCACTTCATAAATCATGGTGAAAGTTTTACCCTCATCTACTTTTAGGTCCAGGTCCTGCATAAAGACAATATAATCATCAATTAGCCCTTGAAGCCCTCTTCCCGTTCTCACAATTAAAACTGCATTATCAGCGTGACTCCATGTATGGAGTATCCCTTGCCCTCATCTTCCAAACTGAATCCACTCTATTTGTGTACAAGGAAAATAAACAAGCATTTTCAATGCAATAGGTCTCGCATTTGCAAGAGTTTAAGCTATTGGCATTGTAAATGAAAATCCCTTTTATTTATGAGTTTTTAAAAGCAACCCATTTATAAAAGCCATTGTCATTTCTAATGGCAATAGCTTGAACTCTTGCAAATGTAAGACCACTTTAATGGTGGCCGCGCCCCTTTCTTTAGGTGCTGCTTGCCGTATTCAGGTTACAGTAAGTATTAAATAAATAAAGAAGCGCGGCTGCTAAAGTGAGAGCGGACCACGCTGTAAATTAAATAAATGAAGAAGAGCGGCCGCTAAAGTGAAAGCGCACAACGCTGCAAATTAAATGAATACATTAATAATAACAATATAAAAGAGAGTGGCGTGCTACGACGTCGTGGGTGGAATAGGTGACGATCATTAAAGAAAATAGTGCTCACCAACTAGATAAAGCCGATTGTGTAACATTGCAAGTAAAACGTCCAGTCCTTATGAGAGGTTTATAAATGCAGACCAGGCGGTACCAAGGAGGGACTAGTAAGCCTATTCATGAATGAAAGGCAACGATTTTGAAAGGACAGTAACAGGAGCCAATTGAAAAGATGGGCGGGGAAATGGGCAGAGCTTCTATTCCATACCTCAATACAGCATGCCTCGCAGAGCAGCACATGCGCTGCCCAGGCTCGGCCTAAAAACTTAAATGACTGCATGGAATGATTTGCTTTGAGCGCCAAAACTAATCACAATAACAAACAGTAACCAATAACATTGAACTAACCATTAACCCTGGGGTCCGGCGCAGCGTGCTGTCCAGCATAAATCGCTTAGACGCCTCGTCAGGGGTAGTAAGCGCTATATAAATATAATCACAATACATCACGCTTTTTTTCTTTTATTTTTTGTGGTTCATATTCAGCATTGGCAAACAAAGCATTTCTTCTTTTTGCTGATGCGGAAAAGCTTGGCAAAAAGCATAAGAAAAGGAAGAAGGTTTGTATTGCTTTTTAAAGACATTAAGCTTTGCCAGTGCTTGTTATGGATATGCAATGCACAAGTGGGTTGTGCATTCGAAGTGAGCTGCAGAGTTCTTCATGTGCTGCAGTCTTTTCAAAGCAAGTTTTGATGCCAGGGTCAACACAAGCATTAAAGCATAGATCCTTACAATAAGACTTACAGTAACTCACTTCTCCCCAAGGAAATGTTGACAAAATGCCTACTAGTTCACAAGAAGCTGAGCAACCCCTCACTAAACTGTAAGTAAAGAAAAATAATAAAAAAGGGTCACAAAGTACGGTAAGTCATTGTTAACGATTTAAAAAAAAATTTAAATAAATATTATTGACGAAATCTTATCACACCAATGTTAACAGTTCAAACGACTGCAGTGCACAGTTCTATATAAGAGGCAGCTAAATTCAGACTGTATTCCCACATACACAAAATGCTGATGCAGGCACTTACATAGCATACTCCTTTGTAAACAATTCTAGGTACTGAGAACACTATCACCAGTGACTAACCAGAAGGACCTTGAATGGGTCTTTAAAGCGGTCCTAATAGGCAAACAATGTTCTGAGAAAATACCCACAATTAATAAGTTCCAAAGTCAAATCATTGGTTGAAGAAGATTCCCCCACTAAAATTAGCCACAGGAAAGAGAAGGGCTCACCAGCCTTGTGTTTGTTGCATTTAAAATGTTGCTTTTACTAAGCTGGAAAGAGCACTGCTGAATAACATTCCTGCACAAAGCAGAAGTTCTTGAACTCTGTCCTCCACTTTTGACCAATCATATTTCGGCATTAAAAGAACCCAAGCCTGCATAAACGAGGCACGCATTTTTGTTCACCTTCAAATCTAACGCTTAACAGTACACTGTCAATTGCTCTGCACAGGCTATAACATTCAGGAGCCTAAGCAAGGTATTTTCGAATGATCAGCCTTTGGGGATGATAGCTTGTTTATTGCCAAGCACTAGTGTATGACCTACATCTAACAGAGAATGCAACTATGACAGAAGCTGAACTGCTAGTTACAAGTTAGTCACATAGCATATTGGCATAAAGTTAATTTCTCGGATTGTTCAAAGATCAGGGCAGGCATCAATGCATTTCAAATCTACTAACTGGTGGGGAACAATGCATGTAATGTCTTAGAATGAGACAAAAACATGCCTACACCGTCTAAGATATACTGTACCAACTATGCAAACCAGGGCAAACAACCTCCGCAATAAACACACATTTTTCTTTCCTCAAAGAGTAGTCATTCAGTGTGTGACGTCTCCAGACAGACCTGGACTCAACAAACACCAAACATATTGTGCAGGGAGGTACATTAGCTTCCAAAATACTGGGGGTGGAGTGGTGCTATTGTGAACAAGGGATTCACTAACTGCCAGCATTTACTGCTGGTTCCAATGTTCTCTATTTTGTTGGACTCAACTTCCTGTTTTAATCACATCACTAAATGTTTTGTTCGACTGAGGGCTATTTTCACTTAACTGAACATTAAAAAGTGCCCTTTCACATAGTTCTCACGTTGTTGAATTTGGTCTCTAGAATAGTTTTCCCTCCTAATATAGTCAGTATTTCTTACATAAAGAAGATGGATATTTTGTTGTCAGACGTTTAGTTCGAGTAACAGGTTGTTGGGATATAATTATATTATTTGTGTTATTCCAGTGTAATTACTGCTTCAAATGTAAATGTATTTTTTTAATTCAAACCACATAAAAATGTAAAACATTTCCACTAGAAACGTCGCACACATTAATAAGACAGTACACTGTATCACCGTAGAGGAAATTGTTCTATAGTATTTTATTGCATTAGAATATATGTAGTGCTTTACATACCTCAATAGGAGCCCTAAAAAGCTGTCTATGAGATCAGGTCATAAAGTGTGTTTATATAGCGATAGCGAGGTCAGTGTGTTTGTTTATTTAACATGGGACAGGTTTTTTATACACACAAAATGTGTAAAATGGCAGGCACGTGCAAATAACGTGTTTTCCCAGACTCCCACAATATTTGTTAAGTGCGAAGGTAAGGGCACAGATCCTAAGTGATCACTTTTCAAGGCCAGCAACTTTGCCACTAGTGATTCTGGGCAAATCACTTAATCTCCCCGTGCCTACCACAAATAAATGTGTCCCTCTATAACGAAACTGGTGCTCATGTAGTGGGCGCCAATACCTAGAGTCAGTTTGCGCGATATAAATATGCACACAAAAAAACAGCATTTGTCAGATTTTTGAGAAAGAATTACATTAAATACATACAGCCTAATAGCACTACACTGGAGAGACAGACACTCTTTGCTTGACACCAGACCACCACAGCACAGGCAAGAGCAAGATTCTGCACGATATACCACAGTTGAAGGGAGAGACTTAATACGTGATAAGGCTAGGCATGCCTGCGCTGTATTAAAAAAAACAAATGCGGAAACAAATAATCAACTAAAAAAAAAATTGCACGCGGAAACAAATAATCAACAGGAAAAAATTGCACAATTGGCCCAATTCTATGATGCAATGCTGCCGCTCTCGTTACAGAGGCTAAAATAACTAGTCAGCGTAGAGGAGAGTCTCCAGTTACAGACACAGGGAGTGATGTTCAAAATAAATAAACAAACATAGCGTGAGAAACAGATGGCACACTGCATGCAATTAAAACAAGTGCGAGCAGAGTGGAATAAGTGCGAGTAGAGTGGACTAAAACTGTAGTTAGGCGCCGCTACCTCTGGACTACACGGAAGTTACCATAGGATCAACAGCCAACAGAAAGCAAGATAAAAACAGCAATGCCACAGGTAAACCAATTGCAAGCGGAAAAACTAATTACAGGGAGTTTAAGCCAACATATAGATTACTTTATGTCTCGCTGAGACAGCGCATGCAGCGCATGCGCTACCAAGGCGAGACTTAAAAAGGGGCAAGTGTGCACCCTTGTCTGACGCCCCATTTAATTTTAAAATACTCCTTGCATTTGCCGTTTCTGCCAAAACAGACACACGCGTTGGCATCACTGTATAGTTGTCTAATCAAATTAACAATGCTCTCTTCTTCTCCTAGCTCAGCCATAATGGAACATAGTTTCAAATGTGAGACGCTGTCAAAGGCTGCTGTTAGGTCCTTAAAAGAGAGAAATAATTAACCCTTTTTGATTACTGTATATTTCCCTATAAATATGCTCACATTCGGGCATTGATCCATCGTACTCATCCCTTTTTTAAAAAGTAGTTCATATTAGCCCAATCCTCCACTCTATGTAATGAAATTCACCCCATGACCTTCACTGTAGAGTCTAGGAGAGATATAGGTCTGTAATTATTTGGCAGTGAATTATCTTCTTTTTTTTATGATTGGAATTATCATGGAAGTATTCCAGGTAGAAGGGGGGCCGACCCCAGCAACAGCATTAAAAACATCGGTAAGCAGCGGAGCCCATAAATCTTGACAATCACAAAACAGATCCAGGGGGACCCCATCAAGTACCGGAGACTTGCCCCTACTGTTTTTCTTCAAAGCCCTTTGCACCTCCCCTAGGTGAAATATCAAGGGTTGATCAACTCCGTGGACTTCACGTGTCCATCTTTATTTGGGTCCTGCATCGGAGTCTGATTGGAATATATGCTAGAGCAAAGAGATATTGTCAGTCTTCACGTGCCTCCAAAACAAAAATGTATTGCCAGTTTTTACTTTCTTCCTTTTAGAAGATAGTGCTAATTTGATAAATGTTCACAAAGCAGGCAACCATTGTTCACTATAGGGACATAAGCAGATTTTTACATTTTTCCTGTTGCCCAGAAAAGCGTATGTTTCCGATTTCTACACTGGCCAGAAAATCAAGCAATGTAAAGTCCCACATTTCCCTGAAAATCAAATGTTAACATTTTCACAATTACCCTGAAAGCAGATATTTGCCAAGAAAAGTAGATATCAGTTTCATACTAGCTGATTGTGATACTTTCTACATTGTGCCTACAAAAAGCTACTACATTTGTCTCTTTGTCCAGATAGGCAGATATTACTAGTCTCTAAGTTTCTTCTGTAAACAAGTAATCTTTTCTACCAGTGAGTAAATAAGCTGTTAATGTAATTTACCAAAGTGTTCTTGTGGGAACAGATTAACAGTTTTCACAGTCGTCACATAAGAACCCACTTTGCCAATGTTCTTATTATTCTCATTGCCCGTAGAAGCAAGTATTGTCAATACCATCAATGCCTAGATAAGTAAATGTCCCAATTTCCACATTTGTCAAAAAAGAATATATAAAATAATTCCCACCTTTCTTCTGAAAGAAGACATTGCTACTGGTCTCTAATTTTACTGTTGCCTAAAAAAGCAGACAGTGATAGTTTTCACAATGCCCCAGTATGCAGGTGTGTTAAACCTGGTGCCCTTGGGGATCTATCACCGGACTTTTTGCGTCTATCCCCTGTACTTTTTACTGTGTGCTGGATTTTTTTTTTTTGTTGACTGTAGGACTTTGGACCCTTAAGCACTTCTAATAAGTGCTAAAGTGCATATGCTCTCTATGTAATTGTGATTCTGATTGGTTATCCATGATTGGCATATTTGATTTACTGGTAAGTCCCTAGTAAAGTGCACTCAGTGAGCCCAGGACCTGTAAATCTAATTCTACTAGTGGCCCTATAGCACTAGTTGTGCCACCAACTTGTGTAGCCGTGTAAGCTTGTCTCGGGCTAGCCTTTGCAGTGTCTGCACACAGAGGTTTTAAACTGCCATGTCAAACTGCCAAGCGTAGCCACTTGTCAGGCCATAACCTTCCCTTATCTTAAATTTAAGTCACCTCTAAGGAGGCCCAAGGTACCCCCATGGGCAGGGTGCAGTGTACGTTAAGGGTAGAACATATCCTGATGTGTTTTAGATGTCCTGATAGTGAAATACAGTGTATTAATTGTCTCACTATTGGAAAGACCAGCTCTCCCATAGGCTATCATTAGAGCTGCCTGGTAGCATTTCACCAGTGTAACCAGTGTAACTTTCAATTGGGAACAGCAGGAGATTTGAAGCTAAGGCTCTCTGATCTCAGAATTTAATAACACACCTAATAGTAAAGATGGTTTTTGAATTGTGTGTTCGAAAATGCCACTTTTAGAAAGGGGGCAATTTCTTCTTTAGCCATCCTGTTTGCCTCTGCCTGCTTGTGGATTCACTGTCTGGTTTTAGATTGACATGGGCTGTTTGTGCATTAACTCGAGACACTCACACGAACGGAGCAGAGGTGTGTCCTGCATATGCTGATGTGCCATCCTTGGCTAGAGTGGTGGGAGGAATTGTCACTAAGCACCTGACTAGGCTGTGACTTATCTGCAGAATGCTATCTCCACCTCCCGTAGTGAAAATGGACCAGGGAAGACAAAACTGGTTTTAATGAGCAAGAGAGACTTTCTGAACAAAGACTTCAAAGGGAAAAAGGGGTATAAGTATTAGACCTAAAATCTCAGAACTTTATATTACTTCTGGAATCAAGAGTAACCTCTGCCAAAGAGAAGAGCTGAAGAGCTGTGAGGAGGCAACTGCCCCTTTGCTGTGTGTTGCTTTGTTGGGTTGGCCTGCAGTTGCTGCTTGTGCCAAGGAGAGGACAAAGACTGGACTTTGATGTGAAACCTACTTGAGAAGAGTCTCCAAAGGCTTGCGTGTGCTTGCCTCCTGTTCTGAAGTCTCAGAGACACAAGGACTTCACCTGCAGCCTTCTTGAGCTCCACTGCTGAGAGTTCTGACCTGCATGGGGGGGGTGCCTATTCCAGTTCTAGGCCTCTGGATGTTGTTTCTGCTACAGAAAGCTGTGAAGAGCTGAAGAAATCTACAAAGTCAACTCTTCGCTCTTCTTGCAGCGGACTTTTCCGACTCAGCACCTTCATGCAGAAGAAATTCCAGACACTCAGCCCCTTGCGGCCGAAAATATTAACACAGCGCCTGCCCGCGGCCCGAGAAACCGCTGCACACCAACTCCAATGCAGGCCCGGCCGTGCGCTAAAAGAATCTATGCATCACTGGTCAGCGGCTACGGAAATCCATGCAGCGCCATTAGCGCCTGAATTTTCTCATGCATCGCACCTGTACGGCAAGGTTTTTTGACGTAACACCCGCAGACCACAATCGCCTGGGAAATCAACGCGTCACTTTCCCCTCCAGTCTGCATTAGATGCATCACTTTTTCTGTGTGCAGCAGAATTGTCACATCACCTCCCCAAGGACTAAGGAACCGACGCATTGCTGTGTTTTTCGATGCTTCCCTCCTCTGTGGTTGCTTTGTCTTATGTATTTTGAAGCATCTGAGTTACTTTGTGTAAAAAAAACACATTCATAGATTCCTATTAACAGAATTGCTTGAAACCTTTTAAAAGTCATATTTTGAGTTGTGTATGTTGGATTTGTTTTATTTTGGTCTTGTTTAGTTTCGATAGAGATACTTTATTATTCGAAACTGGTGTGGTGTCCATTTGTAGTATTTTTACTGTGTTACTGTGTTTTTGTTATGTACAATTACTTTACACATTGCCTCTGAGATAAGCCTGTCTGCTGTGCCAAGCTACTAAGGGGGTAAGAAGTGGTTATCTAGGTGTGTAACTCCCTTATCCTGACCAGAAGGAAGGGTCACTACTTGGACCAGGTGCACACCCCTGCCAACTAGAGACCCCCAATTCTAACAAGATGTTGTTGGTTTCCACTTTGTTTAGATTAACCAATGTTGTCAATGTGTAAATGATGATACCAACACAAAAACATACACATGCACTCAGATATAGGCATCCAATAAAATACTGTGTGCAAGTACACATAAAAGACACATACATACTCAAAAGCACACACAGATGCACACACACACACTGATGTTACCTTGTGCATATGCAGAAGTACACAAGGGCAGGCACACGCATGCCAAGGGCACATAATGGGCAATGAGACACACTTTTATGAGATACATACATTGAGACACACCTGGGGTGCACATGCACTCCCAGGTATACATGTGCACACAGAAGCAGAGGCACACCTAAACATGGAGGGCAGTGGACCATACACAAGTAGCAGCACCTGTACCGTAAATCACCTATACAGTAATAATAATGTAATGCGTGCTAATAAACCAAAACGGGCCCCCTGCACAAGGACACCTCCCCACTAAAGGGGATAAAATACAAACAACCACAAATATGGTTCAGCCCAACAATCCATCAACAGAAAAAAGAAAATCAAGATCTGTAATTATACAAGGATAGTAAAAGTGAATCAGATTCTTGTCGTTTTGTTCTTCTGTTTTTATTATTTCATTTTAGTCAATAAAGGTGTTTTTTCTCATCAGCCAACGTGTTTCGTCCTGTTGACTTAGGACTTCTTCAGGGCAAAGTAGTGGCACACGGGCCACAATCGATTCAAAGAATTTAAATATCCATATGACCGGAACATTTTTATACGTAGATCTTATTACTACCGGGTGGTTTCTATTAAAGATATTTTCAAAAGATCCAAAATAAATGGGGTAAGAAGATGTCAGATAAACATCTACACTGGCACTTTTTTATCCGGAGGTGAAGCTGGCTTGATAACCATATTCTTAGAAAAATGTTCCAATAGGAAAATGTGGCAAAGAAGACAAGCGGTGTCCAATTCAACTTATACTTGAAGCAGACACCGCCTCCCGTCCGATCACCCTAGAAGGAAGGGTCACTACTTGGACCAGGTGCACACCACTGCCAACTAGAGACCCCCCTTTCTAACAAGATGTTGTTAGTTTCCACATTGTTTAGATTAACCATTGTTGTCAATGTGTAAATGATGATACCAACACAAAAACATACACATGCACACAGATATAGGCTTCCAATAAAATACTGTGTGCAAGTACACATAAAAGACACATACATACTCAAAAGCACACACACACACATGCACACACACCCTGATGTTACCTTGTGCATATACAGAAGTACACAAGGGCAGGCACACACATGCCAAAGGCACATAATGGGCAATGAGACACACTTTTATGAGATACATAGATAGAGACACACCTGGGGTGCACATGCACTCCCAGGTATACATGTGCACACAGAAGCAGAGGCACACCTAAACGTGCAAAGGTATACATGTGCACACAAAGTGAAAGTGAAGCACAGTCAGGGGCACAAAGCCTTCCCCCCACCACCAGTGATGCAGTGCTGTGGTGGACAGCTGACCTCTAAAAGCAGACAAACTCCTGTGGAGAAGCAGAATGTAGAAAATAAGTGTAATGAGGAACTGTAGAAAGCATGCATGTTAAACATGAATACTTACACTAGTAAATAAGTCTATGCTACATTCAAAAGGGGATTGTTCTGTGCTCTACGTTAAAAAAACACAAAGGATATTATTTAGACAACGTTGGTCCCTAGTAAAAATTCTTAGTTAATCTGTGTTGTGATCTGTTTTCTGCTTGTGCAAGGCTCTGTGATATGTTTAGCACTTTTCGATTGGACGTATTTTGTATCATTTAAATCGCACTCAGACAAAAACCGCTAAAATATGTCGGAGGTAACCTTTTTCATTATACATATTTATTTTGCCAACTTTCCAGAGAGATGTATGTTTAGTTATATAGTGTGAATATCTTGAGGTCTATTGAAAATTTAAAAATATGGAAAATTAAAACTAGACCCAAGGGGGAACGTTTGTCAAGTCTCCAATGTTCGCCTTGCCCCCCAAAAAATGATTTTAATAGTATTAACATAGCTCGTCGTGGCAGTGTAAAAATCTTATTGATCTTCATTAATCGTGTTAAACCAAATCAAGAAAAAACAGGTGTTTACATTAAAATAGCCCGACATGTATATTCACTTCCACGAGTGTTTTTTCACGTCACTCCTTTTGCTCGGTCCATACATTCTCGCCTTTTTCGCTCGTACACCGCTCATAATGCAACTGTGTCCATTTTTATCTTTCTACAAATTCACAAGGTGAGACTCCGTGAACTATTTTTATAAAGCAGGCACTTTAATATTAGTCATTTCATTATGGTCCACTAGATGTCAGCCTAACCACGTTTTGGTAATGTTGTTACTGGTACAGCAGTTCATGAACGTTTACTTTACACTGTTTCTCATACTTTGGTAAAACAAAAATAGGTCTGCCAGGAAACCATGGCTTTTTGACACTGCCCCAGATGTACTAGAAATAGTACCTCTGAGGCAGCGCCAAAAACTTACGCCTCACCAGGGGAGGCATAAGGGAGGCCAAACGAGGAGAAATTTGTATTTCTTCTTGTTTTTCCATTTTCTGTGTGTACAGATTCTGCAGCACACATAGAAAGAGGAAAAAAGCATCTTGTAATTGTTTTTGTGCAGGAAGGTTTCCCTTCCTGCACAAAAACAATCATCCCCGCAACCCAGGCTCCCTTGAACCATGGTGCAAAGGTGCCTGCAATGGCGCACAGCAGCCCATAGTGCTCCAGCACAGGGGGAAAGGACAGGAATCCTACAGCACATTCCTGCCCTTTTCTTTTGCCACAGGCCAGCTCTACAGGAAGGCCTGCAGTGCTGCCCTATGGCGAAAACTCATAAATGAGGACCATTCTTTATTTGTAGCACGAAAGTGAAGAAGTGCGATATGAAACAGTACATGCAAAAGTTATTACCCGAAGATTGGCTCCTATTTGCGGACACTTGATTCTAAGCATGGTTTGGCAGATACAGAGCAGCTTGAATTGGTGCTTAGCTACTCCCTATTCCCTGAAACGTCCCTTTATTCATGGCAAGTTACATATTTATGCGCCCAGTAGGAGAAAACACCCCTGCCAAAAATTACTTCTACAGATCTTGATAATATTATACTATTGCTATCACTTGATATTTTTGTTTTCTGTGTAATGTTTAGATTAGGATTGCAGGAGGCAATGTGCCCTGACTGCTCTCCCTTTGCTATACATGGCATGATGATGCGTTATTATAGAAAGCCAGTAGGATGGTGGAGTGAATCATCTCACTGCTAAAATATGCACTGATTTGCAGGTCACGAGTCCGAATTCTAAGTTCAGTCAATCAATTAGGTAAAAGTCTGTAATCTACAGCATTTCGAAACAGCTATTTTGAGGTCTCGCTGCGAAACAGCTATTTTGAGGACACACCTACACAACGCATCCGCTGTCTTTTTGAGACATGCGGTATCCACAAAATGTGTTCCTAGCGATCTTTTTAGGTGGCTTTTTGACTGTTCTTTTGAGATGCTTTTTTTGCTTGGTTAATGTGTTTATTAGTCCCTCCGTTTGTACTGTTTTAACCTCCCATGAAGACTGCCCCTGTTACATGTGATCTTACTCAGTTTGTTTTTTTTTACAGTTTTTTGGCAATCTGTTTTACTGTCTTTTTGGGATCTCATGTTAGAGCCACGACAACAATGCACTTCCCTGCCCACAGTGGTTTATTTTTTAGTGTATCTTTTAGATGCTATGTTTTGAAACCAATAACATATATCGTATGTTGTTTTTAGAGCCATTTTAATTTTGCATTTGGAGAGCTCCAGTTTCTATGCTCATTGTTGCTTGTTTTGCAACTGAGAGTGCTCCAGGTCCAGCATTTGCTAAAGTAGCAGTGCTCTCCCACTCTTACTAGCTTTCACTTTAGTGCCTCTGCACTAACGATCGTGGAGGGGTCCTGCCCTACTTAGAGGAACTGCAGTGATCAAACCGCAGTCCCTGAGGCTTGAGCAGCCAAACTATGGTGAGTTTTATCCTGATCCGGGGTCTGTCTTTTGCCCACACCAGCCCTCCCAGCCTCTGCCTCCTCCTCCCCAGACTCCTTAGGTCCTGCTGCGTCCTTCCTGGGCTTGGGCTCAGAATATACAGGAGCATTGGTACTTTCAGGCGGCTTCTTTTTCACCGGCATTTCGAACTCTATTTTATTACAAACCGCTTCCTTTATCGTTTCTTTTGTTTTTATAGCATATTTGCATGTTTTGCCATTTAGAGTGCTCCAGGTCTGACATTTGCTAATGGAGTAGTGCTCTGCCACCCCTACAAGTTTTCACTTTAGTGCCTCTGCACTAATGATCATGGAGGAGTCCCGCACTCTTTATAGGAGCTGCAGCGATCAAACCGCAGTCCCTGATACTGCAGCAGCCGAACTGCAGTGAGCTTTATCCTGAGCCAGGGCCTGTCCTTTTCCCACACCAGCCCTCCCAGCCTCTTCCTCCTCCTCCTCCTCCTCCTCCTCCTTCTCCTCATCCTCCTCCTCACACACCTTAGGTCCCGCTGTGTCCTTCCTGGGCTTGGGTTCAGGCTCTGCATGAGCATTGACGCTATGAGATGGCTCCTTTTTCACCAGGATTTATGACTATTAAAAGCCGCTTGGTTTATCGCTTGCCCTAGCCCCTCCATAACACCAGAAGGTCCTTGTAGTAATTTTCTATAATATCCGGCTAGGTGCACTACACCCAGTGAGAGATTGAAAGGACACAAATAACTTCGACCGCAGGGGTTCATCTTCTTCCGAACAATTCTTTCTCTTTGGGTCCAACTTATATTGTGAATAAAATCAAAATCACGCTACTTTCTTGAAATTATTATTTTGTTCATTTTAGAGGCTTGTTATTTTCATATGTGATGTTAAGGGAGCGAGTGTGTGCTATGGAAAGTGATTTTGTGTTTTGGTTCCAAATGAAAATGCATAGTAATATGCATTATACTCATAAGCCGTACGCACTAACCCCCATCCCTAGCCCTACGATAAATTCCCCCTCCCACCACAGTCCCTAAACCTGCAATAGACAAACTTCGGTAACTTTTCTCACCACCCCAGGGTGTGTTTTTTTTCAACACCAGCCCTTCCAGCCTCTTCCTCTTCCCCCCTCTCCCAAGGTCCTGGGCTCAAATTCAGGGCCTCATATATGAGAAGTGCTGCATCGCTGTGTGAAAGCAGCAATGCAACACTTCTCAGTGCGCCCTCCTTGCGACATGATGGATGCGTCATATTTACTGTTTGACGCATCATATCGCAAGGATTGACAGATACGTCAGTATTACTGACTTATCTGTTGGCGCAAAAGTGCCGCATTGCTGGGGCGTTTCGGAAAACAGATGCAACTCCAGCAATGTGTTCTTTCACAGGGGCATTTTCAATAAGAGTCCATGTTTAAAAGCGTTCATTTTTATTTCTGTATGTAACGTTAACAAAGCAACTAGGCACTATAGAAAGCACTTTGGGGTTTTAGTTCCCAAGGAAAACGCATAGTAGGATGCTTTGTAAGAAAATGGCGTACACTTTGACATTTTCTTAATAAAATCTATGGGTTTTTTGCATTTAACATTGCTTGGTTTCCACTACTGTAAAATTACATATTAAGGCAATTTAAAGCTGATATTGGCTACTAGACATCCTGTTTCATTTGCAGGAATGTTTCCCTTAAAGTACTAATTTTACTTTGCTGGTAAGTATTCCTGTGCATGACTTGTTATTTATAAGTATAATTTCAAAATGAGTCTGTGTTGGGAAGCGTTCCTTTTTGTTTTTGTAAATAACGTTAAGGGAGCCAGTGTGTGCTCTGGAAAGGGCCTTTGAAAGGCGTTTTATTAAACGTTAGAAAGAACCAGCTGAATTATGCTTAATATTTGATTTAATTAAATTATTTACACCAGTACACACGCTTCATTATTAAGAATTGAAGAAGCTTTAAAAAGCACGTTATTTCGAAATGTCGGCAGGGCACTACATTTTTCATGTTGTGGTCCACTTATTCATGTTGTGGGCAAGTCATTTATTTATTTAGCAAAAGTGGGGAGGGCAACGCACATACCAGGAAGACATGCAATGGAAAACATTGCTCCTGTAACGGGTTTGTATTCCCACAGTAAAGCTGAGGACACAATATTGGACGCCCTGTGCAATATTTGTTGCCAGTGTGTATTATAGGTGAAAAGGATTTGGGGCACAATTACTGTGTTCGTAGTTCATGTGCTTCGCGTTTATATAGAGTGCTCAAATTCCTTCCTATCAAGTTCACGGTGTATAATTCTGTGAAAAAATAAACATTGACAAATAATACAGAAGGCATGATTGTAAAGACCTTGACTCTGGCACCGGCCCAAACAACTAGTAACCTATTTTCGTTAGTTACCTTCTTTAAAAAAGCCCAAATGGCGGCATACATTTTATGATTAAAGCATTAAAGGGCCTTTTGTAGAGCGAATACGACTAAAGCTGCAAATTATAACACACAAAGCAGGTTACAATCACAACCTCAGATCATTGTCCTGTTATTGAGGCCAATTCACTTTTCTCTCCACGTAACTAAAAATGGAAAATGATGTTACATTGTTGCTGACAATGTCATTTCAGGCTTGGCGTCACCCTAACATATAGTGATCTTGTGCAAATCACCCAGTTTAAGCTTCATGATTCTAACCTGATTTCTAATGTTATAATTTGCAGCTCTAGTCGTACTTGCTCTACAAATGGCCCTTTAATATTTTAAATATAAAGAGTATGCTGCCATTTGCACCTCTGTGATACTGGCAATTAAAATACAAAATAGCTGTATCTAACTTCCACTGTTTCTCCCAAAAAATGTCTCACTGCGTCTTTCTCTATCTTTCCTGTCTATACCTTCTCTCTCTCTTCACTAACCCACTCATTTGTCACCATGTCTCACCACCTAAGCCTCTATCCTGTCTCTCTTTTTCTCTCTCTTTTTCTCTTTCAATGGCACTATATGCACCTTATTTCTCAAACAAAAATATTTGTTTGCTTTCACTAACATACCCAAACAATGCTACATCTCACTTGAGCTTTCTCTCTCACTCCTTTCTCTCTATTTCCAATCCATACCTTTTCTTTCATAACTAACTTACCCTCTCAATTATCTCTCTGCTGCACTTAAAGCATAGTCCCTGAGGCTGCAGGAGCCAAAGTGCGATTACATTTAAAAGAACTTGGGGTCTGCCTTGTTTCCA